>NC_134086.1:23451561-24058499 GCF_000715075.1 Nicotiana tabacum | reverse complement strand
TACACACAGTCTATCAGATGGGACTACAAATGCAGGATTATGTCAGCGATCCTGCGGATGCCTTGCAGGATTATAGCCGTCTATTTGTAGAGTTGGCTGCCCGGACACTGCAGCGAACCCAGGAGGATCAGCATTTAGCACACATGCCTAATTATGTGGAGCCAGAGCAGTATGAGCGAGGCCCTGGTGTCGCACGAGGTGGTGGTGCCCGACGAGGTGGAGGTGCCTGACGAGGTGGTGGTGCCCGACGAGGCGGGGGTGCCGGACAACGTGGCAGTGGGCGGAGAGGAGGTGGTCCCCAGTAAGGGGGCGTTGAGGCCCCTGCTGATTATGTTGTTACCGATCTGCTGGGTGTCTTACATGAGACAGACATACCGTCATACAGCCTTGGAATAGATCTCACTCTAGGGACTTCGCAGGTGACCCCGTCAGGTTAATTATTGATCACGGGCATGCACCTTACTGGAGTGGATTGGGATACATACTTTCCAGGCCCATCTACTATTGCTGAGGAGTGGCCGACCCGAGATTTACATAGTGGGCGCCTGCTGAGTTATGGTTCATCATCACGTTCGCAGGTATGGTTTTCATAGTATTGAATTAGAATTTGTCTTTATTTTCCATAACTATGTTAATTTCCTTTTTAAGGCTGAACGTGATGTTGACATGGCTGCGACAGATGATTACATTCAGGAGCCTAACGAGATAGTGGTACGACAATTCAAATTGTTGTGACTTATTATATACTTTGCTATAAGTGCATTAGGACACTAGGAGGGTTTGTTTTGAGTAACCAGAGATTGGGTAAGGGCTTGAAATTATCCCAAGGGAAGGTGTTAGGCACCCCTCAAGATCCACTAGTGTGGTTCCTGGCAAAACTATTGTTGTGACTTAAGTGCAAATAACACATAGGCAAATAAAGGCTTTATATAAGAGGGAACTTTCATGTAATGGTTACAAATAAACAAAAGTAAGAAGAAGGAACTAAAAGAGTTGATTTCCTAAAAAGAAATGGTTTTAAAAAATTTAAAAGAAACAAAGAAAACAAAGGAAAAGGAGGGGGGATCCTAGGTTTATTGATAATATGGATCACCCCACACAACATCCAATAATCACTCCTCAGTGAGGGGCTACACGTGATGTTATCGCGTGGTCATAATATCCATATCTACCCTTTCCCACCCCGTTAAGGTATTAAAGCAAGGAATGGTCTCGTTTACTTATTGCATGTTATTACCCGCCCTAATCCTATCATCCTCGGAGGCACTTGGGGCTACTAATCCTAAATGGAGGAGGTATTGGGCTTACTTGTGGTTTCAAAAGGTAAAATACTAAGGCGACAAACAAAACACATATAGCAAGTTTAGGGAAGCATATAAACAAATAAAAAGCGCCAAACAAACCTCATTTAAACCAAAGAAAGCACATAATGTAGCATGATTTGCATGTACTGTTTAGGGTCTGATTAAAGCTGAAAAGGTTGAGGCAAACTGATTTATTATATAGTTCAGATAAGAAGCCTGAATCAGGCCTGCCTACTGGTTGTAGCACATAAAATCTGATTCAGCTTATAAGTTTTCACCTTATGGCTTGCCTAAGTGTTAGACGAAGATCCTATAGGCATGATATCTACTGATCTCAGAAACACGGATATGAGCTGGTTACATACTGATTTAAGAAAAGTTGTCAATTATTAAAGGAGGGTGAGTTTTAGCGAAAGATCATAAGCTCTACAACTGGTAATGCATTATTATTGCTGGTTTTAGACTCATAAGCGAGTGAGGCGATTCAGTTTTGATTAAAGCTCCTATATGCATATTTTCTATGCGTTTGTCAACTTTAGAATACTTTTATAGACATAGAGAAATGCAAAAATCCTATAAACATGATATCTAGGTGTTGTATTTTTTATGAACATGATATCTAATTGCAGTTGGTTATTTAAGACCTATAAACATGTTTGCCCAATGAAAAGTGGATATGCAAGATTCAGAAAGACCTATAGGCATATTTTCTATATATGCATATGTAGAATTCAGATTTCGAGTAATTATGGACATGATATCTACATGAGAGGATGCAGGATTCCTATAGACATGATATTTATATGAGAGTGCAGAAATTCAGGAAATTCTATATATGAGAACGTAGGATTCCTATAGACATAGTATCTATATGGAAGTGAAGAAATCAAAGATTTCTATAGACATGGTTATCTACATGGAAATGGAGAAATTCAGAAACTCTTATAGGCAGGTTATCTACATGGAAATGTAGAAATTCAGAAACTCCTATTGGCAGGTTATCTATCCCTTTTTGCAGACATGGTTACCCCTCCCTTTTTCACTAGCCATCCCCGCGAGTTTCCATTACAAAGTTATTACAGCCCAGAAAATAAAGTAAAGTAAAGAAAATACATTAGAAATTAAAAAGTACAACCAAGGAGAGCCTGATTCAGATTTCCTGTCTGAAATATGAAGTAAACCATTTCCAAGAGATCATGTTCCAAAGCCTTTCTCCCATTTGGATGTGTCAAAGTTCCCTAAGAGTCTGATATGAACTCCGGGCAGTGCTTACATCTAAATGTATTACCTGATTAAGACATAGTGTAGTGTGGAAGGGCCATCCCTCTGGTGTCCAAGTTCAGAGGGAACTTAAGGTCCCAAGGCAAGGCTCACAAGAGGGGGGCAGAACTTAGAGACTAAGAGAGAGTGCAAGTGCAGAAATAGAGTGCTGAAAGGGGAGAGGGAAAAGGGAAACAACTTAAATCAGTACACATAGGGGTGTAGGGGAATGGGCGAATTTGCAAGAGGCAAAAGAAAAGCAGGCTGATAGGCACACCCAGCAATGGGAGATGCTGGAACACCCTCCAGCCTGTTTTCTTAGAGGTTAAGACCCCCATTGGTTCAAACTTAATTCATGGGCAACAACTCACATTGCCATGCTTTAAGTTACAACTCTCAAACACATAGGGGTAATGGGGATAAGGAGCAAGGATTCACAACAGAAACAGACAGAAAGAAATGGGCGTACTAACTTAAATATTGAACTTTACAGAAACAGTAAAGTAGACATGTATATAAAAGTTGTAAATGAACACATTGTGATGATGCTGAAGCTTAAATTAGGACATACCAGTTTCAAAGAAACAAATAGGGAAAATGTTGTAGTCTTGCAAAACAGGCCACAGTGCAAACAAGAAGAGAATATTATTATGAGAGAGTATGAGTTTAGAAGGATTCTCAGTTGATGATGAGTTTGTGAAAGAGTTGTACATTTATAGTGTGAAAATCAGGCAGAATTAAGGTAAGAAAGCAGTTAAGGAACTGATCATCAATTAGGAATCAATCACACAAGATTTCCTTTAATTAAGGAATTCAGATTCAAACGGGAAAACTATTTAAGGGGAGAAGTCAAATAAATATCTTGTGCAAAGCATGCAATTAGGGGAAAATACATAAAAAGTTATTTAAGAATAGAACTTGAAATCCATGGTTGTACAAGTAAGGTAAGAAAATCAATTAGTAGCCAGTAAATCAAAGGGTCTGGGATTTTGCAATTATTGGTCCATGAATAAACCGCGTCAGAAAAGATGAGAAAAGGTTTTTAACTTAAGTCGAATCACAGGGAAATCATCAAACAATGGAAAGAAATCTGTCAGACCTATTCAGAAGGAAGTCTGAACTAATCACAAATTTGAAAACCCTTTAGAGGGAGGTTCATCACATATAAAGAGCATACAAACATGTTGAGTTGAAAGAAGATTTCTTGCCTTCGCAAAAATCAGTAGGTAATGGTTGTCACATAAGTCAGTAATGTAGAAGAGAGATAGCATCTAGTAGCATACAAAAGATCCAATGCAAAAGATCTTAGAAGTGTTTAGCAAAAGTTCAGAATCATATGAAAACAAGGACATCCAAACTCAGTTTAGAGACTCGAAATTGGTCTGAAAGAGTTGAGGGTTTTTGAAATCAAACCCTAGTTCAAGCAAGTCACATAGCCAGACTTGGAGAAACCCCCAAATTCTAGGGTTTCCACCATCAGAAAACAACAGAAACTCATGAGAAACATGATAGAAGAGTAACATGCGAAACACAACAGAAGTGCTCAAAGAAAATATGGTAGAATAAACTAATACGAAACATACTAGAGATATTGATAAGAATAGCAGGAGAAGCATGTTAAGAAGTATTAGAAGAAACTTAACTAGAACGTAGTATAAGGAGCTTAGTAAGAAACACTCAAGAACATGGTAGGGGAAAATATAGTAGAAGAAACACACAAGAACACAATAGAGGAAAATACACACAAAAGAAAGAGAAAATCCGAGAAAACATCTAAATATTTCAGAAAAATCCTAGATCGGAAAAAGAGATGGTTTTGAAAGTATAATTTTTGAAAGAAAATCTAGAAACTCATTTAAAAACTTAGGGAAAGCATAAATCTAGAACATATCTAAAGAGATCAGGAAAACCTCAAAATTAAGGTTTTCAGAGGAACCCAAACGATAAGAAAGGCTTGGATCTAAGTAAGAGGAGTCGAGACCAGGCTTCGAAATAGACGTAGCTTGCCGGAACAAGGCCGAAGATGGCCGTGAACTTGAGTCGACAAAGGTCGGAACCCAACTCTTCGTGGTCGAGTCATGCATCTTCTGTAACCCAACGCGATGAGCCATTAGTGGCTTTGTGGTGGTGAAACCACCATGAATGCATGTCAGAAAGTGGCCGGAGAAGGTGAATAGAACTCATCGGAGAGGAGGGGAGGGGGAAGGTTCTAGAGAGAACCAGAGGTAGAGAGATAGAGACGAGTGAGGAATGAGCGGGGTATTGGGGGGTCGTTAGGTTAAAAAAAGTAAGGACAAATGAGGGCCGTTGATCTTTTTGATCAACGGTCAGGATTTAACAAGGTTCTGGGTCGGGTAGGGGTAATTGGAGCCTGGGTTGGGAAATCTGAAATTGGGCTGAAATTTGGGTCCAATTTGGGATTCAGATTTTTAGGCTAAAATTGAAACGAATTGGGCTATTACTTAAATAGCCAATTTTTCCCTTTAAAATTATGAAAAATAGTAAATTAATTTCTAGAAATAAATTGAAAGCATCAAAATGATTTATAATACATAATTATCAATTAAAAAATATAAAATCTCATTTTATGCATATAAAACAAATTTAAACCTAAAAAAGGTTGATAGTGCAATTATGCAATTCTATCCTTAAAAAATACCAAATAATTTTGTAAAAATGTGTAAAAAATATCTCAGCTATATTTTAATATAAACATTAGACTACAATACATGAATCACCAAAAATGATAATTTTGGGGATAATTATTGGGTTTTCTTGGTAAAATAGGGCAATAAATTGATTTAAAAATCTTTGAAAAATTAAGAAAAAATAAAAATACTCATATATGCTTATACATGCTATTTTGAAAGGTGTTTTACAAAAACAAATATAGGGAAAAAATTGGCTGTCAACAGTTGCCCCTCTTTACCCGGGAAGGATGAAAGAGTTGTCGGGTAAAGATATGATGGCCAATTTTGACCGAACGAAGTGGTTTGAAGAGGCCGGCGGTGCCCTGGCTTCTGAGCTACATATATATCCCTAGTCTTATAGGAATCATGCCATATGTAGTTCATCATCCGTCGATGGAGTATACTGATGGAGACTTTCAAGAACGGACGCGATGGGATGAACGGTTAAGGTCTAATAGGAGTGCGAGAACTGGAACGAAATTGCTCTTGCTGAGACGGCCGTTGCTCACCGGTTTACCTGCAAATAAGCAATACAAGCATATATTGTGCGTAAATTTAAACACAATGCAGGTTCCTGTCGGACCATGAATGTTGTCTTTGGACGATTAGGATGACGTCCTCAGACCATGACCTCCTAGGCCATGAAGCATATGATAAGGGATTTTCAAGCCATGAAATGATGCTCTCGGGCTATGAGAATGATGCCTATGAACTATGACTCCTTTAAATAATGATATACAAAAGATAAAAGGGGTCCTCAGGCCATGGTATGGCATTCTCGGGCTATGAAAATGGTGCCTCCGAACAATGACGCATTTGGATAGATTGGTGATATTTCAGCCCATGAGATGCAGAAGGTGGCGATCTTTCTGCCGATGCAAGATGTAAATGAAGTGGCGATCTTTTAGCCGATGCAAGACGTAAATAAAGTGGCGATATTTCAGCCATGCAAGATATAAAAGTGGCGATCTTTCAGCCGATGCAAAACGTAAATAAAGTGGCGATATTTTAGCCATGCAAGATGTAAAAGTGGCGATCTTTCAGCCATGCAAATGTAAATAAGGTGGCGATCTTTTAGCCAATGCAAATGTAAAGTTGGCGATCTTTCAGCCATGCATGGCGATCTTTTAGCCAATGCAAATGTAAAGTTGGCGATCTTTCAGCCATGCAGATGTAGATGTGGCGATCTTTCAACCATGCAGATGGAAGTAGAGCTTAACCTCAGAAGACAGAATGATAGCCTTATGCAATGCAGAGAATGCAGATGGAGACAAAGCTTAGTCTCGGAAGGCAGAAAGGTAGCCTTATGCAATGTAGAGAATGCAAATGGAGACAGAGCTTAGTCTCGGAAGGCAGAATCGTAGCCTTATGCAATGCAAGAAAAATGCAAATGGAGGTAGAGCTTAACCTCGGAAGGCAGAAAGGTATCCTTATTCAATGCAGAGAATGCAGATGGAGATAGAGCTTAGTCTCAAAAGGCAGAATGGTAGCTTTATGCAGGAAGTAAAAAGGGCAAATGACAATAGAGTTTTCTTAGCTGATAGCGGATTACGGTATCATGATTGCTGGGGATATTGTGCCTGCTGGGGACACTGTTGTGTGCGGATAACAGTTGCGAGCAAGTGCAATGGTTCAGAGAGTTGTATTCCTAAACTTTGTGAGTGAGCGTATAGTATATTTGATGATTTTGCAACTCAAGTGCATGCATCCAAAGAAAATCGTGAGTTTTGTAAAGGGGGAGGTTAGTTCGTATCCCCGCTGGATTTGCTTGACCTGCTCGGCTCTGTTTCGGTGATACTGTGCGTATCATTGGGGTAGCGTTGCTAAAGAGAGCGATTTCAGAAATAAACATACATAATTTTAGTAATGAAAATGTAACATAAATACATAATTAAGAATAATTTTCTTTAGATAAACCGACGACTACGGCGTGCTTCAAGACATTGCAACTTCTCTTGCTCCAAAATTTTGAGGGTCCTCCTCAAAATTCTGCCCCAGTTTACCGGGCTGCTGCTTCTGACGGCTGCTTGCGGTAAATGTCTGAAATCACTTCGAAATTTTGAGGGTCCTCCTCAAAATTCTGCCCCAGTTTCTAATTGCGGGGGGAAATGAAAATTTTATTGACTTGTGACCGAACCCATAGGGCTGCCTATGTATCCCCTCTTAAACGAGAATCATGTCAGGCGTAGTTCAAATTACATCATATAAGGAAAGCATAAAGGTTACACATAGTATCGCTTGACTGCATCTGAATTGATCGGCTTTGGCCAAACTTCCCCATCCATTTCTGCAAGTATGAGGGCTCCTCCTATCAGAACCCGGTGAACTATGTACGAACCCTGCCAGTTGGGAGAGAATTTCCCTTTGGCTTCATCTTGATGCAAAAAAATTTTATTTAACACCAACTGCCCCGGTGTAAATTGTCTCGGCTTGACTCTTTTGTTGAAGGCTTTAGACATTCTGTTCTGATAGAGCTGACCGTGGCAAACTGCATTCATTCGCTTTCTGTCTATAAGAGCTAGCTGCTCGTAACGACGTTTCACCCATTCTGCATCATCGAGCTCTGCTTCCTATATGATCCTTAAGGAAGGAATTTCCACCTCGGCGGGAATGACTGCCTTTATACCGTAAACCAGCATATAAGGGGTTTCCCCAGTTGATGTGCGAACTGTGGTGTGGTACCCCATAAAGCAAATGATAACTTCTTGTGCCACTGTTTATGCTTCTCTATCATTTTCCTCAATATCTTCTTGATATTTTTATTGGCGGCTTCTACGGCTCCGTTCATTTGAGGTTTGTAGGCTGTAGAATTCTTGTGTTTGATCTTGAAGGTTTCACACATGGCTTTTATCAGGTCACTGTTGAGATTGAAACCATTATCAATGATGATTGATTCCAGA
Organism: Nicotiana tabacum; assembly: GCF_000715075.1. Classification (NCBI taxonomy): domain Eukaryota; kingdom Viridiplantae; phylum Streptophyta; class Magnoliopsida; order Solanales; family Solanaceae; genus Nicotiana; species Nicotiana tabacum. The sequence continues at coordinate 24,050,345 of NC_134086.1, read as the reverse complement.
ATCCCGAACTAGCAAACGATATGGTCGCGGATGAAATTTGCCATGACTTTCTTAGTCACTGCTCTGTAAGATGCTGCTTCAACCCATTTGGTGAAATAATCAATTGCTACTAGGATAAACCTGTGCCCATTTGATGCGGCAGGTTCGATTGGTCCGATAACATCCATTCCCTAGGCGGCGAACGACCACGATGAGCTTGTTGCATTAAGCTCATTTGGAGGCACCTTTATCATGTCTGTGTGTATCTGGCAGTGGTGGCACTTTCGGACATACTGGATGCAGTCTATTTCCATAGTCATCCAAAAGTAACCAGCTCGGAGTATTTTCTTTTCTAAGACAAAACCATTCATGTGTAGACCGCATGTCCCTGCATGAATTTCCTCTAATAGCCTGGATGCTTCCTTTGCATCGACATACCTTAGTAATCCCAAATCAGGAGTCCTCCTGTATAGGATTCCTCTGCTGTGAAAGAAATTGATGGATAACCTCCGAGCGTGTGCTTCTGAGTAGCATTTGCGAGTTCTGGGTATTCTCCTTTTGCCAAGTATTCCTTGATATCATGAAACCAAGGCTTTCCGTCTGCTTCTTCTTTGACATGAGCACAGTAAGCTGGCTGATCATGGATCTTTACCGGAATAGGATCAATGAAATTCTTGTCTGGATGCTGGATCATGGATGATAGGGTATCTAGTGCATCGACGAATTCATTCTGAGCCCTGGGAACATGTTGGAATTCTGTCTTTATGAACCTCTTTCTCAACTCCTGTACATGATGCAGATAAGGGAGTATCTTGGAGTTCTTGATCGCCCATTCTTCTCGGACCTGATGTATAAGCAAATCCGAATCTCCAATTACTAGCAACTCTTGAATGTTCATGTCAATGGCCATCTTGAGCCCTAGGATGCATGCTTCATACTTGGCCATATTGTTTGTGTAGGAGAACCTGAGTTTGGTAGACATTGGATAATGCTGACCGGTTTCTAATACTAGGACCGCTCCTATGCCAACTCCTTCGAAATTTGCTGCTCCATCGAAAAACATTCTCCAACCGTCATAGGACTCTGCAATATCTTCTCCTATGAATGGTACCTCTTCATCAGGAAAATATGTTTTCAGGGGTTCATATTCTCCGTCCACGGGATTTTCAGCAAGGTGATATGCTAGTGCCTATCCTTTGATTGCTTTCTGAGTCACGTAGACAATGTCAAATTCACTCAACAGGATTTTCCACTTGGCCAGCTTGCCAGTGTGCATGGGCTTTTGAAAGATGTACTTCAAAGGATCCATCCTTGATATGAGATATATAGTATAAGCACAGAAGTAGTGCCTCAACTTCTGAGCTACCCAAGTCAAAGCATAACAGGTGCACTCTAACAGAGAATACCGAGCCTCGTACGGGGTGAACTTCTTACTGAGGTAATAGATGGCCTGCTCCTTCCTCCCTGTTTCATCATGCTGCCCCAGAACACAACCAAACGCTCCATCCAATATTGCGAGGTAGAGTAATAGAGGTCTACCTAGCTCAGGTGGGACCAAAACCGGTGGTGTTGATAAGTACTCCTTGATTCTGTCAAAGGCCTTTTGGCAGTCATCGGTCCATTTGGCAGCGACATCCTTTTTCAACATCTTAAAGATTGGCTCACAGATAACTGTAGATTGTGCTATGAACCGGCTGATATAGTTAAGTCTCCCCAAGAAACTCATTACGTCCTTCTTGTTCTTTGGCGGTGGAAGTTCTTGAATAGCTTTGACCTTTGATGGATCCAGTTCTATTCCTTGGCGACTTACAATGAACCCAAGTAGTTTTCCGGTAGGAACCCCAAATATGCACTTCGCAGGATTCAGTTTTAGGTTGTACCTTCTCAGTCTATTGAAGAATTTCCTCAAATCTTCCATGTGATCAGTGGCTTTCTTGGACTTGATGATAACATCGTCTACATATACTTCGATCTCCTTGTGTACCATATCGTGGAAAATGGTGGTCATGACCCTCATGTAGGTGGCCCCTGCATTTTTTAACCCAAATGGCATCATTTTGTAGCAGTACATTCCCACGGTGTAATGAAAGCTATTTTCTCAGCATCTTCTTCATCCATCCAGATATGATGATAACCAACGAAATAATCTATAAATGATTGCAACTCGTGTTTGGCATAATTTTCAATCAGGATGTGTATGTTCGACAAGGGGAAGTTGTCCTTTGGACTGGCCCGATTGAGATTCCGGTAGTCGACACAGACTCTGACTTTCCCATCCTTCTTTGGCACCAGCACAATATTGGCTAACCATGTCGGATATTCTACTACCTTGAGAACCTTAGCTTTGACCTGCTTAGTGACTTCTTCTTTTATCTTCAGACTCATATCAGGCTTGAACTTCTGAGCTTCTACTTTACCGGTGGACATGTCGGATCAGTTAGCAGTTTGTGGGCCACAATAGATGTGCTTAGATCAGTCATGTCATCATATGACCTGGCGAATATGTCCTCATATTCTCTTAAAAATTCTGTGTACCCTTCCTTTTCTAACGGTGATAAGCGAATGTTGATTCGTGTTTCTTTGACATTTTCTGCATCTCCAGTTTAACAATCTCGGTCTCGTCCAGGTTGGACTTCGTTCTGTTCTCAAAGTTCTCGACTTCTTTATCAATCTCTTATGGTATATCATCTTCCTCTGAATCTATGTCCGTTTGTTGTGTTGTCTCGTTGCATGTCACAACCATTGGTTCATCAAGATATGTAATAGTAATGTTGTATAAATAAAGTAATGAGAGAAAATAATAAGAGTAAGATTTGTAAGGAAACCGAAATGCTTTGATAAATTTCATAACTGTTTTGAACATTGGAAGATCTTATTGAAAATTCAAAATGCGAAAGGAAAATCAACTAGTAAAAATGAAAGATAGTGCATGATGCTTTGTTCAGCCTTGCTACCCCGAGGCTTTCTAGGCTCTGGTGGTTCTGATGGTCCAATTGTTGAGGCATTCTCCTCGGCTTACGGCCTGTATGGAAGGGCCTTCCTCCCCCCCCTCCTTAAAGATGACACAACAATCCATGTCATCTTCTTCTAGGAATAAATTCCTCACTACTGCCAGTGCTTCCTCTTCTTCCGACCCATAGATAACATCGGCCGGCTAGAAAGTCTACTCCAAATGTGGTATTGGTTGCTCCAGTGGGTAGTATGGCCTGCGCCATGGTGGCGACTAGTTGTTGAATTCTTTCCAAGTGTACTCATATCCCAGACCAAAGGTGGTGCCATGTTTCTTCAGTTTGATAGACTCGACTATTCCTTGGAGGTTCTTGCCAAGTCCCTTGCCAGGTTCATATCCGCTCCAGTTCAATATGTTTTCAATTTTATTGTCCCACCATTTGTCTTTGTTAACAGCATTAACTTGCTCGATGTAGTGATAGGTTTCCCTGCCTATATTTCTTCTTCCTCCGATCGCTGGGATGGTTTGGTGATTGTATATGGGATTGCTACCGTCGCCGTGAATGATCACCTCTTGGTGATTCCACTCAAACTTCACTGCTTGATGCAGTGTTGATGCTATAGCCCCAGCGGCATGAATCCACGACCATCCTAACAACAAGTTATAAGATGTTGGCACATCTATTACTTGGAAATCGACATCAAACCAAGTAGGCCTCATTTGCAAGCACAAACTAATTTCCCCAATAGTGGACCTTTGGGAACCGTCGAAAGCTTTAACGTTAATGGCCCCGTCCTTAATCTTATGCAGCCCCTTCCCTAATGTTCTGAGTGTTACCAATGGACAAATATTAAGGCTGGACCCTCCATCAATCAGAATCCTAGTGATAAAATAATCTTCGCATTGCACGGTGATGTGCAACGCTTTGTTGTGGCTCAATCCTTCTGGTGACAGCTCATCTTCATGAAAAGTGATCTTGTGACTTTCCAATACCTTCCCTACCATGTTTTCCATTTATCCTCTGGTGATGTTGCTTGGTACATATGCCTCACTCAGCACCTTCAACAAGGCATTCTTATGTGCATCGGAACTTTGCAACAAAGCTAGGATAGAAATCTGTGTCGGTGTTTTGTTCAGCTGATCAATGACTGAGTATTCCTTGGCTTGTATCTTTCTCCAGAGATCATCAGGACCGGTTTCAGTGATGGTCGGCTGACCAGAGGCCTGCTTACTCGACTCAGCTAAATGCTCCGGAGTATAAACCCTGCCGGTTCTTGTCATACCCTATGCCGCAATTGTTTCCCCGAACTTGGCTTTCCCCTTCCTTCTCGCCTCGGCTGTGTAATCCCAAGGTATGGCATTTGTATGGAACGGTGTTACGGCCGACATTGCTACTAGAATGGGCACCTTTACTTCGAACGGAGCATGTATTTTGGAGGGTAAAACTGCAACTTCAAACGGTACATGTGCATTTGCTAGAGACCCAAACGCGACCTCAATTGGTGTGGGCGTCTTTGTAGTGGGTGGTGATTCAAACTCAAGTGGTATAGACATGTTTACCTCAGCATCCCCAGAAGGCTGAGTCTGGACTACAATCAGATTAAGGGTGACTATTGGCTTTTTGGTTCATCACTTTTTATGATTAAACCGATCGATCCTTTAGGATCCCAATCATCCTCTATTTCAATCATGTGAATACCTCCACCCTTATGGTCCGACAGAGGGTTTTTTCGGACATTCGGAGTAGGCTCCTTTGCCATAATGATCTTGTTATCAATCAAAGTCTGGATCTTGTCTTTCAGAGAGCGGCATTCATCAATGGTATGCCCTTTCATGCCGGAATGGTATGCACAGGATTTATTTGGATTGGCCCATTGAGAAGGGTTTTCAGGGGTTATAGCAGGGATAGGGGTGACATAACTAGCAGCTTTGAGCCTTTCGTACAGCTAGTCAATTGGCTCAGCAATGGTGGTATACTGTTTGGGGGGTTTGCGGTTAAAATTTGGTCGAGGTCTAGAAAAGTTTTGACGTGTGGGAGGTGATTGATAGTGGGATAGCTGAGCATTGTAGGCTTGGTAGACATGTGCAGGTTGGGGATATCTGGGTGAAGTAGGTTGATATGTAGGAGGTGGGGGTGATTGGTAAATAGGTGGTGGAGTTTGGTACGAGGGTGAGGGTGCTTGGTAATTCGGGGTAGGCTGATACGTGAGTGGAGGTATCAGATAGGCTTGGTATTTGATAGGGGATTTGGCTCTTTGTGCAACCATTACGGCACCTACTTACCTTTTCTTGGATGTACCACCAAACTATAAAGCCTTATTGGTAGCTTGCAAAGCTTCAAAATTTGTAACCATGCCACTTTTGATGCCTTCCTCGATCCTTTCCCCTAGCTTGATGATGTCGGAAATTTTTTAGCTCTCAATCAACATCGCCTTTCATAGTACTTCGGGCCTTGAGCCCGAACGAAAAACTTGTTCATTTGTTCTTCTTCTAAAGCTGGTCTAACCTTAGCGGCTTCTTATCTCCAACGAGTAGCGTACTCGCGGAATGTTTCCCTGGGCTTCTTCTTTAAATTCTGGTGTAGAACACATCTGGCACATTTTCTGTGTTGAACCTGAACCTGTCCATAAAGTCAGATGTCATACTTACCCAATTCGACATTTCTTCGGGTCTTGGCTAATGTACCAAGACAGAGCATCTCCTCTCAGACTCCTCATGAAAAGCTTCATATGAATCCTTTCGTCCTTCCCTACTCCGACCAACTTGTCACAGTATGTTCTCAAGTGGACTCTCGGATCTCCTGTACCATCAAACATCTCGAACTTTGGAGGTTTGTACCCCTCAGACAGTTTGACATCCGGTTGTATGCAAAGATCTTCGTAGTTCAAACCTTCAATCCCTTACTTCCTTCAACACCCTGAATTCGACTAGTCAATTTCTTGAGTTCCGCAGCCAAGTTCCTGATGAGTGAGTCTTTATCATTAGACTATGGTGCACTTGAGATGGGTTGGGTGGAGTGTGGCATGGTTTCCACATAGATGTGGGTGTTATGGTGGGCGTGGAAATGGTCATTTGTGTAGTTCAAAGGTTCAGGGATGAGCAGTGGAGTATTGTTGGATGTGTGGAAAGTATTACAGTGGTGGTGAGGAGCGGGGTGGTTATGTGGTTTTGGGATGTTTTGTGGAGGCGTGGGGTTCTAAGCATTTGGAAAATTGATATCTGGAGTGGTGAGGGAAAATGACAAGTTTGCCAGATTCCGAACCTGATCAAGTTCCTCCTGAAATTTCAATAGTTTCTGCTCGAGTTGGGACGCACTTTCTTTGGAGACCTGAGCACCATGAGTGACCTCTACCCATTCAGTTGAGTTTTCCTTTCTGGCGTTGTTCAAATCTTCCATATTTCCTTTTGTTCCTGCTTCTGATAGGACTATGAGGACGAGTGGGTGGAGTGCCCTTTGATATTGTGGAATATGATGATGATGCCAGAGTGTACGAACTAACCTTTGGGGAGGGGAATAAATAAACAAAAGTAAAAACAAAAAAGGTAACAAGTAAGTGCGAATTATAAGAAAACAATGTTGCAATATTTAAACACATAGTGCAAGAATGTAAATCGTGTCCTAATTTGGGGAACCTCTTATGCTCGAGGTAGGCCTAGCGACAAATTGATTTGGAGAACTTAGAATGCTAAATGTCTCATTTTATTGATAAAAGTAGACGAATCCCAAAATGACACTAAATAACAGGAAATAAAATGTCACTAGTGGACATTGTCCTTATTACATTCATAAAGCGGAAAAACAAATTCCTATCTATTTGGTCCCAGCAGGACCTTCCTCAGGTTGAATGCTCTCGTTAATCAAATCCTCCAGCTCGCGTAGGTTCTCCAGTAGAAATGCATTTTCCATGTGTTCTCCTTCGTTTCCTTCAGCGTTCTGGCAGTCGGTGACTCTCTTCCTCACTTTCCCTTCCAATTCCAGCAGACTGTACTCCAGATATTCCAACTTTTACCTAGATTTGGCGGCCCTCTCTTTCCACTCGTTGATTTGGTCATTTGATGGAAGACTCCTCCACCAAACCATACCGAAGTTGGGGACCTCGTTCTTCATTTTTTGCAAAACAGAAGGGTTAAGACCCTACCCCACCAGACTTGACTATTTAAATATCAATAATTGGCATAAAAGCATTTAATTCTCCAAATAAATGCACAGAATGTGATAGTGTCCGTTTGGGTTTTAGAGAAACCCAGTGGACTTTGGACAAGGCCATCTTAAAGAGTCATTATGCGAACAACATAACTGACTCGGCTAGATTTGACCATGATGCATGAACAATTTAAACAGAGTAAGGTTTCTATGGGGTTTTAGACTGGTACCCTTGAGCGGACAACTCAAGGGAGAAAGGCATGGAACCGTCGACTACACCGTTGATCGACTGGTTTTACCGCAAATATGCCTTTTTCGGATTTAAGGGGGTGATAATATCGGAAGAGCGCAACCACTCATTATAAGCGTTGCTACGACATTTTGTTTGGCATGAGTGGAATATGATGTTGAAAACATGCTTATGCAATAACTAAAACAAGTTGTCATGTATTTGCACCTTCATAAAGTAATAATTACAATAATTTAAAACTATAATAAAGGAGTGCAGTAAAGGAAAGAAGTAAAAGAAATAAGGAAAAGAAACAAGAGACAAGTCGGTTTTTGCAGTAGAAGAGGGAATTAAATGCTTAAAGGTATTAAACAAATAAAGGCACATAAGAAATGTAAAGTCACAGTAATAGCTTGAATTGGTAAAAGCCTAAAAGAATATCCCCAACAGAGTTGCCATGCTGTCGCGTCCCCTTTTTCTCGCGAAATCGGGTTTATGACATTTGGGAGGATAACTCATTCCTTTTGGGAATTGGGTTTGATTTGAGGAGTCGCCACCTAATGATTAAAGTGCATTAGGACACTAAGAGAGGTTTGTTTTGAGTAACCAGAGATTGGATAAGGGTTTGAAATTATCCCAAGGGGAAGGTGTTAGGCACCATCAGGATCCACTAGCGTGGTTCCCGGCCAAACTATTGTTGTGACTTAAATGCAAATAACACATAGGCAAATAAAGGCTTCAAATAAGAGGGAATTTTCACGTAATGGTTACAAATAAACAAAAGTAAGAAGAAGGAACTAAAATAGTTGATTTCCTTAAAAGAAATGGTTTTAAAAAATTTAAAGAAACAAAGAAAACAAAGGAAAAGGGGAGGGGGGATACTAGGTTTATTGATAATATGGATCACCCCACACAACATCCGGTAATCACTCCTCAGTGAGGGGCTACACGTGATGTTATCGCGTGGTCATCATATCCATATCTACCCTTTCCCACCCCGTTAAGGTATTAAAGCGCAGAATGGTCTCATTTACTTATCGCATGCTATTACCCACCCCAATCCTATCAGTCCCGGAGGCACTTGGGGCTACTAATCCTAAAGAGAGGAGGTATTGGGCTTATTTGTGGTTTCAAAAGGTAAAATACTAAGACGACAAACAAAACACATATAGCAAGTTTGGGGAAACATATAAACAAATAAAAAGGGCTCAAACAGACCTCCTTTACCAAAGAAAGCACATAATGTAGCATGACTTGCATGTACTGTTTAGGGTCTGATCAAAGCTTAAAAGGTTGAGGCAGACTGGTTTATTACATAGTTCAGATAAGAAGCCCGAATCAGGCTTGCCTACTGGATGTAGCACATAAAATCTGATTCAGCTTATAAGTTTTCACCTTATGGCTTGCCTAAGTGTTAGACGAAGACCCTATAGGCATGATATCTACTGATTTTAGAAACAAGGATAGGAGCTGATTACATACTGATTTAAGAAAAGTTATCAATTAATAAAAGAGGGCGAGTTTTAGCAAAAGATCATAAGCTCTGCAACTGGTAATGCATTATTATTGCTGGTTTTAGACTCATAAGCGAGTGAGCCGATTCAGATTTGATTAAAGCTCCTATAGGCATGCTTTCTATGTGTTTGTCAACTTTAGAATACTTTTATAGACATTGAGAAATGCAGAAATCCTACAAACATGATATCTAGGTGTTGTATTTTTTATAGACATGATATCTAATTGCAGTTGGTTATTTAAGACCTATAAACATGTTTGCCTAATGAAAAGTGGATATGCAAGATTCAGAAACACCTATAGGCATACTTTCTATATATGCATATGCAGAATTCAGATTTCGAGTTTTTATGGACATGATATCTACATGAGAGGATGCAGGTGTTGATACCCAATTTTTCCTTGTATATTTTATATATGCAAAATACTTTCAAAATAGCTATATGTGCATATATAAGTATGCCCACGTGTTTTAGTATTTTTCCTAATTTTTAAAAAATTTTAAATCAATTTATTGCCCTATTTTAACAGTACATAAACCAATAATTGTTCCTCAAATTATCATTTTGGTGATTAATGTATTATATTCTCATATTTATACCAAAATATAGCTAAGGTAATTTTTTTACACATTTTTACAAATTTATTTAGTATTTTTAAGGCTAAATTGCATATAATTGCAATTTTAGCCTATTTTAAGATTTAATTGCATTTTATACTTATCAAATTGGTTCTAGTATTTTTAGTTTAATATTTGTATATTATTAATAAAGTTAGTACCATTAATATATTCTCAGAAATTATTTTACTATTTTTATAAAATAAAAGGGAGAAAATGGTATTTAAATGCTAGCCCTATTTCATTTCAATTATAGCCTGAATCAACCCCCCAATTAACCCAATTTCAAATCCCAAATTTACCGGCCCAATTTTAATTTAACCCGCCCCTGACCCAACTAATCTAACCCGCCCGGCCTTCCCTTTTGATCCAGGCCGTTGATCAAAATGATCAACGGCCACAATCATTCCTTTCCTTTTTTAATTCACATACACCCAACTCTAAAATCATTTTCCCCTAACCCTCCGCCTCTGAAATCCTCTCCTCTCTCAGATTCTCTCGAACATTCCCTAACCCTAGGCCCTCTCACCATCTTCAAACCTTGAAACCACCGGAATCTATGGCCTTTCAGGCCATGGGAGTCTTAAACTCACCTCCCTTTGCTCTTATACTTGAAGATTCAAGGTCTGACCTTGAAGGTTTTTGCTCAGATCTCCGCCGATTCAAGATTCTACGGCCATCTCCGGCCTTGCTCCGGCATACAATGGTGTTTCGAGCTTGGTTCTGACTTCTCTGACTTAGATCAGACCTTTTCCCAAGCCTTTCTCATTTCTAGGGCTCTTCCGAAACCCTAACTCTTCGAGGTTTTCTCCGATCTTTTATGATCTATTATGTATCTATGCTCTACTTGAGTTTTCAAATGATTTCCCCAACTTTTCTTTCAAAAATTACTTTCAAAATCACTTCTTTCCGATTTAGAGTTTTCTGAAAATGCTTAAAGTGTTTCTCTGACTTTTTCTTTTCCTTTTCCTTTGTGTATGAGCGTCTCTACTGTGTTCTTATGTTCTTCTTTTACCACGCATATTCTTCTACTGTGTTTCTACACTATGTGCTTGTATGCTTTTCACTATGCTCTGCTATTTTCTTCCACCACGATCTGATATGCTTCGCCTATTGCTTCCTTCTACCATGTTTTTAAGTGTTCTTACTATGTTACCTTGTTTAAGTTTTTCTAAAAAACCTTCTCAAGCATGTTTTGCTTCTACTGTTTCTTCTACTATCAGTTGTTCTTTCATTATGCCTCAAATTAGTCTCTTCACTCTGTTTGCTTGGACCTTTTTACTTGTTTGCATGTTTTCTCATGAGTTTCTGAAAGAAACCTCTGAGTATGCTTCGACTACTTGCCTCCTCATCTTTGTATCTGATTCAAGGTGGAAACCCTAGAATTTGGGGATTCTGCCGAGGTTTGATTATATGAACTAGGGTTTTATTTTTTAGAACCCTTAACTCTTTCAGACTGATTTTTGAATCTCTAAATTGAGTTTGAACGCCTTTGTTTTCATACAATGTTGAACCTTTTTGCTAAATTCTTCTACACTGGATTCTTTCTACTGATTTTGCAAGGGCGTGACAAATTTCTTTCATGTTTAAATGTGGATGTATGCTTTTTATATATGTTGATTCTTTCTTCAAAGAGGTTTTCAAACTAGTGATTGATTCAGAATCCCTTTTTAATAGGTCTAATCGATTGTTACTGATTTTCCTTAAGCTAAAACCTTTTCCACCTTTCCGACTTGGTTCATTCATACCAAATCCGTGATCTCTGATTTCCTGGCTGTTAACTGATTCCCTTGCCTTAGTTTCACAAACTGTGTACTGTCAAGACCCTCTCCTTAAATAACATTTATGTATTTGCCTCTAATTTACTACTTTGCACAAAGTATTTGGCTACTTTCTTTCCTTAATTAATTTTACCCATTTGAATCGGAATCCCTTAATTAAGGAAAACCTTGTGTAATTGATTGACAATCAGTCTTCAAACTATTTTCTTACCTTATTTCTGCTTGCTTTCTACACTATAAAATGCACGACCCCTTTTCACCAGTACAGACTTTAGACTTCACAAGCTCACAACCTCTTCTGAATTCATACTTAGAGTGTTCTTGCTTCTTGTCTGGACTTTGGCTTTTACAAGACTACTACTTTCTTCTTTACTTGTCCCTTTGAAACCGGTATGTCCTAACTTAATTTTCAGCATCACCCCAATGTGTTTACTTACAGTCTTTGTATCCATGTCTACTTTATTGTTTTCTGTAAAGTTTAGCATCTAACTTAATATGCCTATGTGCTACTACTTGCCTCTTTCTGTGAACACTTGCTCCCTATCCCATTACCCCTATGTGTTTGTAAGTTGATACTTAGGGCATGGCAACAAGGATTGTTTTCTATGAACTGAGTTTTGAACCCCTGAGGTCTTAACCTTTAAGTAGGTTGGAGGGTGTGCCAGTATGTCTCATTGCTAGGTATGCCCTTTTGCCTGCTCTTCCTGCAAATTCCCCACTCCCCTATACCCCTATGTGCACTGGTTTTAAGTTACTTCATTCTCCTTTCCCCCTCTCAGAACTCTACACTTGCACTCACTCTTAGCTTCTAAGTTCTGCCCCCCTCCTGTGAGCCTTGCCTTGGGACCTTGAGTTCCCTCTGAACTTGGACACTTGAGGGTTGGCCCTTCCACACTGCACTATGACTTAATCCTGCAATGTATTTGGATGCGAGCACTGTCCGGAGTCCATATGAGGCTCTTAGGCAACTCTAACACATCCAAATGAGAGAAAGACTTTGGGTCTTGATCTTGGGAGTTGGTTTACTTCATACTTCAGACAGGAAGTCTGAATCAGGCTCTCCTTAGTTGTAATTTTCAATTTTCTGATGTATTTTCTCTATTTTATTTTTGGATTGTAATAACTTTGTAATAAACTTTCGGGGTAATTAGTGAAAAGGGAGGGGTAACCATGCATGCAAGGGGTAGATGTCCTGCTCATAGGGTTTTCTGCACTTCTGCATTCATACAGATACCCTGCCTATAGTTTCTGCACTTCTGCATTCATGTAGATGTCCTGCTCATAGGGTTTCTGCACTTCTGCATTTATAGATACCCTGCCTATAGTTTTTGCACTTCTGCATTCATGTAGATATCCTGCTCATAGAAATTTCTGATTTCTGCATTCACATAGATAACTTGCCTCCAAGCTTATTAATTTCTGCATTCACATAGATAACTTGTCTCTAGGAATTTCTGCATTTCTGCATTCATGAAGATAACCTGTCTTTATGAATTTCTACATTCATGTAGATAACTTGACTATAAGAACTTCTGCATTCCCATTTAGATACCATGACTATAAGAATCTCTGCATTCGTATATAGATACCATGGCTATAGGATGAACATGCATGTAGATAATATGCCTATAAGTCCTTTCTGATTCTTGCATACTTGCCTCTCATTAGGCAAACATGTTATAGGTTTTAATAACCAGTGAAATCAGATATCGCGTTCGTAATAAAATGCAGCACCTAGATAACATGTTTTAAGTTAAAAAAACACATAGAAAGCATGCTTATAGGGGTTCTAATCAAATCTGAATCGCTTCACTCGCTTGTAAGTTTAAATTGTCAGTAGTAACACATTATCGATTGCAGAACTTGTTTATTCTGTTAAAACTGGTAACCTATCTGTAATCCATTTACCTCTTCATTTCTGAAATCACTAGATAGGATGCCTATAAGTCTTCGTCTAACACTTAGGCAAGCCATAAGGTAAACTTGTTAGATTTTTTACAACCAGCAGGCAGGCCTGATTCGGATTTCTTATCTGAAATATGTAATAAATCAGTCTGCCTCAACCTTTTAAGTTTTAATCAGACCCTAAGCAGTATGTGCAAGGCATGCTAAACTATGTGCTTTTCTTTGGTTTTTAGGAGGTCTGTTGAGCCTTATTTGTTTATGTGCTTTCTCCCCAAACTTGCTACATGTGTTTTTTTTGTTTGTCGCCTTAGAATTTTGCCTTTGAAACCACAAATAAGCTAACTTTTCCGCCCTTTTAGGATTAGTAGTCCCAAGTACCTTCGGGGCTGATAGGATTAGGGCGCGTAATAGCATGTAATAAGTAAACAAGACTATTCAGCGCTTTAATACCTTAACGGGGTGGGAAATGGTAGATATGGATATGATGACCACGCGATAACATCTCGTGTAGCCCCTCATTGAGGAGTGATTACCGGATGTTGTGTGGGATGATCCATATTATTTGTAAACCTAGGACCCCCTTTCCTTTACTTGTTTATTTCATTGTTTACTTTCAAATTTCAAACTATTTTCTCAAAATTCAGCTTTTCTTTTGTTTTCTTTTAATTTCACCTATTTGTAACCCTTATGTGCAAATCCCCTCTTATTTGAAGTCTTACTCGCCTTCATGTTATTTGTACTTAAAGTCACAACCATAGCCTGGCCGGGAACCACACTAGTGGATCCTGAGGGGTGCCTAACACCTTCTCCTCGGGATAATTTCAAGCCCTTACGCAATCTCTAGTTTCCTAAATCAAATTCTTCTTACTGTGCTAATGCACTCAAATCATTAGGTGGCAACTTTTCAATCCAAACCCAATTCCCGAAAGGGAACGAGTTATCCTCCCAAAATGTCATGAACCCACTTCCGTAAGGAAAAGGGGCACGACAGCAGGATTCCTATAGACATGATATCTATTTGAGAGTGCAGAAATTCAGGAAATTCTATATATGAGAATGCAAGATTCCTATAGACGTGGTATCTATATGGAAGTGTAAAAATTAGAGATTCCTATAGACATGGTTATCTGCATGGAAATGCAGAAATTCAGAAACTCCTATAGGCAGGTTATCTACATGGAAATGCAGAAATTCAGAAACTCATATAGGCAGGTTATCTACCCCTTTTTGCATACATGGTTACCCCTCCCTTTTTCATTAGCCATCTTCGAGAGTTTCCATTACAAATTTATTACAACCCAGAAAAATAAAATAAAGTGAAGAAAATACATCAGAAATTAAAAAGTACAACCAAGGAGAGCCTGATTCAGATTTCCTATCTGAAATATGAAGTAAACCAACTCCAAGAGATCATGTTCCAAAGCCTTTCTCCCATTTGGATGTGTCAAAGTTCCCTAAGAGTATCATATGCACTCCGGGCAGTGCTTACATCCAAATGTATTACCAGATTAAGATATAGTGCAGTGTGGAAGGACCAACCCTCAGGTGTCCAAGTTTAGAGGGAACTCAAGGTCCCAAGGCAAGGCTCACAAGAGGGGGGCAAAACTTAGAGACTACGAGAGTGCAAGTGCAGAAATAGAGTGCTGAAAGGGGAGAGGGAAAAGGGAAACAACTTAAATCAGTACATATAGGGGTGTAGGGGAATGGGGGAATTTGCAAGAAGCAAAAGAAAAGCAGGCTGATAGGCACACCCAGCAATGGGAGATGCTGACACACCTTCCGGCCTATTTGCTTAGAGGTTAAGACCCCAATTGGTTCAAACTTAATTCATAGGCAACAACTCACATTGCCATGCCTTAAGTCATAACTCCCAAACACATAGGGGTAATAGGGATAGAGAGCAAGGATTCACAGCAGAAACAGACAGAAAGATATGAGCGTACTAACTTAAATATTGAACTTTATAGAAACAGTAAAGTAGACATGGATATAAAAGTTGTAAATGAACACATTGTGATGATGCTGAAGCTTAAATTAGGACATACCAGTTTCAAAGAAATAAATAGAGAAAATGTAGTAATCTTGCAAAACAGGCCACAGTGCAGACAAAAAGAAAATATTATTATGAGAGAGTATGGGTTTAGAAGGATTCTCAGTTGATGATGAGTTTGTGAAAGAGATGTGCATTTATAGTGTGAAAATCAGGCAGAAATAAGGTAAGAAAGCAGTTAAGGAACTGATCATCAATTAGGAATCAATCACACAAGATTTTCTTTAATTAAGGAATTTAGATTCAAATGGGAAAACTATTTAAGGGGAGAAGTCAAATAAATATCTTATGCAAAGCATGCAATTAGGGGCAAATACATAAAAAGTTATTTAAGGACAGAACTTGAAATACACGGTTGTACAAGTAAGGTAAGAAAATCAATTAGTAGCCAGTAAATCAAAGGGTCTGAGATTTTACAATTATTGGTCCATGAATGAACCGAGTCAGAAAAGATGAGAAAAGGTTTTTAAATTAAGTCGCATCACAGGGAAATCAGCAAATAATGGAAAGAAATCAGTCAGACCTATTCGGAAGGAAGTCTGAACTAATCACAAATTTGAAAACCCCTTTAGAGGGAGGTTCATCACATATAAATAGCATACAAACATGTTGAGTTGAAAGAAGATTTCGTGCCTTCACAAAAATCAGTAGGTAATGGTTGTCACATAAGCCAGTGATGTAGAGGAGAGATAGCATCGAGTAGCATACAAAAGATCCAATGCAAAAGATCTTAGAATAGTTTAGCAAAAGGTCAGAATCATATGAAAACAAGGACGTCCACACTCAGTTCAAAGACTCGAAAATGGTCTGAAAGAGTTGAGGGTTTTTGAAATAAAACCCTAGTTCAAGCAAGTCACATAGCCAGATTTGGAGGGACCCCCAAATTCTAGGGTTTCCACCATCAGAAAACAACAAAAACTCATGAGAAACATGATATAAGAGTAACATACGAAACACAACAGAAGAGCTCAAAGAAAACATGGTAGAAGAAACTAATACGAAACATACTGGAGATATTGATAAGAATAGCAGGAGAAGCATGTTAAGAAGTATTAGAAGAAACTTAACTAGAATGTAGTATAAGGAGCTTAGTAAGAAACACTCAAGAACACAGTAGGGAAAAACACAGTAGAGGAAAATACACGCAAAAGAAAGAGAAAATTCGAGAAAACATCTAAATATTTCAGAAAAACCCTAGATCGGAAAAAGAGATGGTTTCGAAAGTATAATTTTTGAAAGAAAATCCAAAAACTCATTTAAAAACTTAGGGAAAGCATAAATCTGGAACAGATATAAAAAGATCAGAAAAACCTAAAAACTAGGGTTTTCAGAGGAACCCAAACAATGAGAAAGGCTTGGATCTAAGTAAGAGGAGTCGAGACCAGGCTTCGAAATAGACACAGCTTGCCGGAACAGGGCTGGAGATGGCCGTGAATTTGAGTCGACAAAGGCCTGAACCCAACTCTTCATGGTCGAGTCATGCAGCTTCAGTAACCCAACGCAAGGAGCCATATGTGGCTTTGTGGTGGTGAAACCACCATGAATTCAGGTTAGAAAGTGGTTGGAGAAGGTGAAAAGAATTCATCGAAGAGGAGGGGAGGGGGAAGGTTCTAGATAGAACCAGAGTTAGAGAGATAGAGATGAGTGAGGAATGAGAGGGGTATTGGGGGGTCGTTAGGTTAAAAAAGGTAAGGACGGATGAGGGCCGTTGATCTTTTTGATCAACGACCAAGATTTAACAAGGTTTCAGGTCAGGTAGGGGTAATTGGGGCCTGGGTCGGGTAATCTGAAATTGGGGTCCAATTTGGTATTCAGATTTTTAGGCTAAAATTGAAACGAATTGGGCTATTACTTAAATAGCTAATTTTCCCCCTTAAAATTATGAAAAAAGTAAATTAATTTTTGGAAATAAATTGAAAGCATCAAAATGATTTATAATATATAATTATCAATTAAAAAATATAAAATCTCATTTTGTGCATATGAAACGAATTTAAACCTAAAAAGGCTGATATTGCATTTATGCAATTCTATCCTTAAAAAATACCAAATAATTTTGTAAAAATATGTAAAAAAATACACTAGCTATATTTTAGTATAAACATGAGACTCCAATAAATGAATCACAAAAACTGATAATTTTGGGGATAATTATTGAGTTTTCTTGGTAAAATAGGGTAGTAAATTGATTTAAAAATCTTTAAAAAATTAAAAAAAAATAATGTAGCATTGGAAAATACTCATATATGCTTATACATGCTATTTTGAAAGGTGTTTTACAAAAACAAATATAGGGAAAAAATTGGCTGTCAACAATGACGATCCCGATAACGTACCCAGGCGAGATGCGATGCGCCTCAGGCCAGCGGCTGCGTTGAAGCACATTGGATGCGGGACACAATGATTTTATTCTTTTTTTTATTATATGTAAATAATATTTTTGTATATACATTAACAACAACTTTTATATAATATGTGCATTACTTTTTTATTTCTCCGTTAATTAGCTAGTTTCGTACTACAACACGAACACAAGTCGTAAAGAAGTAAAATTCCATTACAATGACTGAAAATAAAGTTCATTACAACTACTTTAGCTTAATACTACAACACGAACACAAACATAGCAACTTAACATAAAAAAAATGCTTCAGTACAACTAATAAAAATACACGACAACACACATAAAGATAAATTGATACACTAAACACATACATTTAATCAATGCCGCTTATTATTCTCTGCTCCAACCACTTAAATTGTTCTAACAGCTTAATTTTTTCTTCTTCTACCTCTTTAAGTTTCGCTTTCAACTCCACAACCTCTTTTGTAAGTTGTTTTTCACGTTCCCACTGTTTAAACACAAATCATTAAGATCGTTCAACAATCCTTTGTAGTATTCCTAATGACAAGGTTCATCAATCCATACATCAAAATACAAATAGGTTCGCCGGGAACATTATAAAACTTGTTCAAACATTCCTAGAAGCGGCGTCCAGCTGCACCATTATCTCAACAACTTTGCATCTGGCATTTTTTTCCGCACTTGCACCTTGAGACATAAATAGGCTGAGACATTTTTCTGTTAAAAAAACTTGCTTTTCAAGGAAGATTTGCTATTAGTTATTTTTGAGCGAAGAAAATATATAGAATGAGCTTGTCATTTATATGCAAGACAATACACATAACGTATTATTTAACCGCGCTATATATAGACATAACGTAATATTTAACCACGCTATGCCTTGCGTGTTAAATATTCTGACGGGTACGAAACAGCTTTATGTCAGATCGACAAGACAACACACATACATAACGTAGTATTTAACCGCGCTATATATAGACATAACATAATATTTACCCGCGCTAGGCTTTGCGTGTTAAATGTTCTAACAAGTACGAAACAACTTTATGTCAGTTGGGCAGCTTTATGTCAGATCGACAATACAACACACACACATAACATAATATTTAACCGCGCTATATATAGACATAACATAGTATTTACCCGCGCTATGTTTTGCGTGTTAAATATTTTAACGGGTACGGAACAACTTTATGTCAGTTGGGCAGCTTTTTCAGATCGACAAGACACCACACAGTCATAAATTAATCAGATTTATGAAAGTTCAATGTTGTTTCTAGTTCTTCCGAATATATAATTTTTTTATTATCATTAAAAAGCTGAAATGGAAAAATTCAACTCATAATTAACAAACATAATTTTATTTTATAGATCTTTCAACATAAACAAAACAACTAAATATTACAACAGAAACTCATTGATAGTTAGGCACAATAGAAGAACACCCACCCCGAGCTTGATTACTGTTGCCACCCAAAGGACATTTTTGACGGTCGTGTCCTGTTTGCGAGCATATACCACATCTGCATGCATAAACGGTATCACTAACATCCATTTGGTTCCGTATACGCGTTCTCTTCTTCACCTGTATTCGACGCAAATAGGACTTGTTACACACCAATTTAAATGGTTCAGGCGGCCAATAATGCTCAGCACCCACTGGCTGCAACTGCCCACTATGTGTGTTTAGGTCCTTCGCAACACTATATTGTTGATCAACATAGTTGGTTACACCCAAACCAACTTGTTGAAAGCATTTGATGGCATGTGAGCAAGGCAAGTGGTAGATGGACCATTTCCTACAAGAGCATAACCTTGTAGATTCATTTATAGTATGTTCATTATTACCCCGATTTTGATGTATAGTGCGAACTTCAAAACATTTCTTTCGTTATCATACTGCAAAAATGAATGCCAATGTGCTCGCCGTCTGTATTTCTCAAATCTTTGCATCAGCACTGGCATAAATTCAACACCCCTTTCCATCAATGACGTTGCAGCTACAGACCTTTCAACAAACCTCTCCGCCATCTGCTTGAACTACATCCACACCATGGCTGTGACAAGCAATCCTCTTGCCGACTTCAATAACCCGTTGAAAGACTCTGACACATTTGTAGTCAGAGTTCCCCATCGTCTGCCACCATCTGCATGCAATGTCCACTTTTCAGGGTCATGTCGCATTAACCAACGATAGGCTGCCTCGTCTCCTTGCCTGATATATTCCATGTGCCTCCGGAATTTATGCTGTTAGTGGTCTGTTGCTGCCATCCACATCAAATCATGCAGATTCTTGTTGGGATATGCCTTCTGGAAATTGGCTTTAAGGTGCCTAACACAGTAACGATGGTAGGCATAAGGTTCTTGCCATGCATGAAAGTTCTCCACATAACTTAAGATACCACCATGGCGATCAGATATTAGACAAATACCGAAATGGTGTTTGACAACGTGCTCTTTCAAGTGGTTCAAAAACAGCGTCCACGTCTCTTGGCTTTCATTGGCACAAATAGCAAAAGCTAGAGGAAATATCTGTCCACTAGCATCTACTGCTACGGCTATCAACAGCTTGATATCATACTTTCAATAGACATGAGTGCCGTCTATGGATATTACGGGCCGACAATGCAAAAAATCATCAATTGCTGGTTTAAACGCCCAGAACACGTAATTGAATATATATTCTGGTTTACCTGGAATCCGCATAAGCTTCCATTCAACAACCGTTCTGGGGTTAAACTGCTGTAGTGCAGCCATGTACCTAGGCAGATCTGCAAATGACTTATCCCAGTTACCATAGACTATTTCAAATGCTCGTTTGCGCCCGAGATATGCCTTTCTTTTAGTAATGGTATGGCCATGTTCCTAGTGGACTGTTGTAATGCACTCTTTGATTTTATACCTTATGGATGCTTCGATGTGTGGAATAAGAACAAGAGAAATCAAGTCAATATCCAAGTTGAAGTGATTCCCGTTGAATGTGTCTATTTCGCATGTGTGGATGGGAATGTATTTACCCACTTTCCACAAACCTGTCTTCTTCTTGCTCGCATGCAACACCCAATGACATGGCCAAAACCACATGCGACAAACAACCTTGTATACAACCGTACTTGACTCCCATACCGTCATCTCACGACACTCTTTTACATTGTGCATTTTACAAGCCCTGCTTAGGCACGCTTTATAGGAAAAAGCATGCCCTTTACCAGCATCGTTGGTCTAGACTCATCCCACATTGCTATCCGAATTTCATCAAAATCCCTTGTGAGAGCTTCCACATCCGGCATGCTTGGCAAGTTATCAAGGTAAGGAATCTCTCTTGAATGAAACGACACTTGGGACTCATACACTCTTCGTCTAGGGGGTGGAGCATACTCTTTCATCAAATCAGGTCCTTTCTTCTCATCCTCCTCATCACCATCCTCACGAGGAAAGGGTGTCTCGTCTCCAGATTTATCAGCATTGTTGTCATAATCACTGTTCTCTTCCTCACTCTGTGCATATGCTAGATCCCGATTTAATACGTCGTCTTCGGGCAATTGAGTGAGTACATTTGGTTCAACTTGCTCATTTTCACTGCACAATCAACAAAATAATAAGATGCTGAATTTAATAAATACTTTCCATATAGCCGTATCACTTCACTTACAAGTCGTAATGTGATAAAATTC
The DNA here is from genome assembly GCF_000715075.1 of Nicotiana tabacum. NCBI lineage: Eukaryota > Viridiplantae > Streptophyta > Magnoliopsida > Solanales > Solanaceae > Nicotiana > Nicotiana tabacum. The sequence goes on along the minus strand of NC_134086.1, from coordinate 24,029,134 downwards.
CATGATGGACATTTTCATTTAGGTGATGGCTCCTGGATGGACCACCATGATCCAACACACCAAAACTATGCTTGGGTTCATAATTTGTAAAATTCATATCCGGACGGTACCCCCTGTTAAATATATGAGAGTTAATACAAATTCAATACAACAAAAATGTACATCGTAACACAAAGGAAAATTGAAGCTTACCACTCGTCTTGTGAATTATGTAAAGCAGGCGGGGATAAGTATAAATCAAGGAAAACTCTTTCATCCGGAACCTGTCCAGCAAAAACTCCTCCAGAATAGTCACCCGATGACTGGGGTTTATCCGGAACCTGTTCGACAACCTCATTGTTTGGAACATCTTCGACCTTGACGTACATATCCAACATATTTATTACAAGATATTCCTGGTATTCATCCGGAGTCCTCAGAGAATCCCTCAAAGTTTGATTATCGTAGATGTTTAACTCCGAGTAAAAAGCAACCCCTTGCGGAGTGACGGAAAATGGATATCTTCCAGTTACTTTAAGTATCACTGAATGTTTCCTATCAATTTATCGTACTCTATTGTAAGTGGTAATTTAACATGACCCTGCGGAGATAAACTATACCTCACAGAGTTATTCTCCATCACAACCTCACCCCCCAATATAATGAAACTCTTATTCTATGCTCTTCAGCCATTACGAAAAAAATGCTTCAAAATTTAACAAAAACAAAAAATTGAACGGGAGTTAGAATTTTATGTGAACGAATTTTCCTAAAATCCTAACCACTTTATATAGGAAATGGCTAGGCTGGGATATGAAATTTTTTTGCCGTATAGCGTTCTTTAACTATGCGCTATACACATTTAAATTATTGTGTTTGTCAGTTCACTTATTGGTGGGTCAATATTCAAGGTATAGCATTTTTTTTGGCGCTATATGTATAGCGTATGAATACAAGACGCTATAACTTAACGGCAGACGTTACCGTTAAGGTATAGTGTCTTGTATTTGCATGCTATATATAGAAATGTATTTTTTTAAACATTTATTAAGGTAATTTGAGTCCAAAAAAATAATATTTAGGTTCCGGACTCTAACAACTTTCCTAAAAAAAATTTGGAATTCGGGCATGTGGGCCCAGGGTGGATTCTAGGAAACTTGTATTTAGGAGAGGAAAATTACTTTAATAGTTAGAATATGAACTCTTGAGCTTGTATTGACTAGTTCTTACCCTGTTTATTAGTTTTGGGATCGATCGGCTCCAAATTGAGGGTTTGAGCACGTTCTTGATATGGGAAGTAAGCTTTGGAGCGAGGTGAGTCTCCTTTATAACCTAGTAAGAGGGAAATAAACCCCTAGGTGAATGTAATAAATGTATGTGATTGTATGTGGGGGCTACGTCGTACGTGGTAACGAGAGTCCTTGCGTAGCTACTAAAATGCTAATTGTCCGGGTAGTTAAGGACCCGTATCATGCCATACTTGCAAATGCTTATGTTCTTACTTGCTAATAAGATCACTTAGGATATGTTAGAGATTGAAATTAAATATAAATGAATGTATGCACTTACTTCAGAACTTGTATGAGGTTATTTGACTATAAATGCGCATTTATGTGCCTTCTTGATAATAATTGTTGTTTGTGGATCGGGCCGATCGCCTCAGTAGAAATAGATGCATCTATGGTTCGTGCCATTCAACCCTCTGGCAGTATACAATTATTATTATGTTAGACCAGGCCATACGACCTCAGCATAATGTGCGCATGATATTTTTCGTGGTTTATTCTATTTAAATGCTTTGAAGTGCAAATTATTATATGACATGACTGAAATTGATATATCGTTTTTCTCCTAAATTCTGAGATTGTTGTTATACTCATGCCAAACATGCTTAGTATAAGTCTTATATATTATTATTGATATTGACCTTAGTAAGTGTCAATTCGACCCCTCGTCACTACTTCTTCGAGGTTAGACTGGATACTTGCTGGGTATATGTTGTTTATGTACTCATACTACGTTTCTGTACTTAACTGGATAGGATCTGAGGCAATGCATCTAGTTACCCTTTCGGCGCGCGTTCCTGATTCCTGATAGAGATCTCACGGTGAGCTACCCCCTTCTGAGCCGTTCAGCAGCATACCGGAGTTCTCTTCTTTTGTTATTATTATGTATTGTCTATTCTGTTTCAGGCAGCAGGATAATGATCTTTTTGTACATTCTACTAGTTGCCCTAGCACTTGTGACACTAGTTCCTGGCACACACTGTAGACTATTATTTTGGGATGTATTTATGTCATTACAAACTTATTGATTATCGACTGTTAAAAGCTTAACTGTTAAGAAAAATATTTGGGTGTGTTGGTAAAATAATGAGGACTCACTATTTTATTAGGATTGGCTTTCCTGACAATGGTATTGGGCGCCATCACAACCTGTAATGGAATTTGGTTCGTGACAATACATGTCTCTTTAATGATTTGCTTCATATTCTTTAATCGTAGAGATTCTTGTAAATTGAGTTGTTGGATTGATTACATTTATTGAATTTGTTTGTAGTTCGGGTTGCATGCCGCGATAGTGGTGATATGGTTAAATAAGGAAAGATTTGATATTGATATGGTGGGATCAGGTTGCGCGCCGCAACAGATGTTATATGTGATTATGATATTGATAGAGCGAAATAAGGATGGATTTTGATATTGATATGTTGGATCGGGTTGCATGCCCCAACGGGTTTTATATGTTATTCTTGATATTGATATGGTGAAATAAGGGAGGATTGTGTTTGTACAGCGGGATCGTGTTGCGCTCCAGAATGGATTGTGTGTTTTCTATTCATTGTTATTATTGTGTTGATTTACAATGTTGCTACATGAAATTAAGAGATCGGTCATTTTTGGTTCTCTGATTAGAAGAGTTGAATTCTTTTTTATAAGTTCACTGCCTTACCTTTCCAGTTTTCCTCTCCTCCTCCTCCTCCCCCTCCTCTCCTACTAGAAGAGTATACTACTACTATTACTACTACTACTACTACTACTGCTGCTGCTGCTGCTACTACTACTGCTAGCCTCGTCACTTATTCATCGAGGTTAGGCTCGACACTCACGGAGTATATGGGGTAGGTTGTACTCATACTACATTCTACACTTCTGCGCAGATTTTGGAGTCTGTTCCAGTGGCGGTCAGTAGATTGCTCGGATCCGGTGTCTAACGGAGACTTGAGGTACAACTGGATGGCGTTCGCAGCCATGAAGTCCCCTTCTACATCACTCTAGTTGTTTACTTTATTTTAGACAGTTATCCTTTCATTTCATACTTTTATTTGTAGTACTCTAGTCGTTCTTGTACTTGTGACACCCGTTCTGGGATTGTATCTTGACATCGCTATTGTTTTGGTTTACCCGCACTATTTAAGTTTTATTCAGTTTCTTGGTTATCATTTAAATTGATTTGTTAAAATGGCTAAAAACTATTTCTAACATTGGTTTGCCTAGCAAGTGAAATGTTAGGCATCATCATGATACAAAGGGTAAAAGTTCCGGATCGTGACAACATTGAGTTTTAGTTGTAAGTTATCATTGAAGTTGATGCACTTTTTTTTATTTGTCTTCACTCTTGCTTGCCAAAATTCTGGATATTAGAATTGGTTAAATAGTTTGTTAAAGAGATAATTCCCTATTGATTAACTTATACTCAAAACTAAAGGGGATAGATAAATTTAAATTTTAATAAATAAGTTTCAAATATCATATAGAAATGGAAGAATCCCTAAATAAATCCGAGGGAAAAAGAAAAAAGATTGACAAGAGTTATTTCTTTTGCTTATCAAAACGAAAAAAAAAAGTTGTCTTGATTCTGATGAAAAATTAAACAGGAACAAACACTAAGCTATTCAATATAAAACATATTAATATCAAGTAATAGCACATAATATCCCCATTATGTCAATTACAATAGCTAGCCATTAGGAGAACCAATGAAATTGCGAAACTTATTTACCTTTGGGTTCAATTCCCACAGACGGCGTTTTCCCCTAATTTGTTTTTCAACCTAACCACCAAAGGATATGGTACAGTGGATGTGACTGCTCTTTCCTTAACCAGAAGTCTCGGGTTCGAGTCCCGAGTATGGAAAAATCCTTGTTAGGGAGCGCTTCCCCCCGAATGAGACTTTATGTGGCGCGAATCCGAATATAGCCGGGTTCCAATACGGGTACCGAACACCAGGTGGGAAACCAAAAAAAAAAATATTTACCTTTGATGTCAATATAAACACCGTCAGTCTTAATACACCAAATACACTTTCTATTATCACATCTTTTAGAAACCCTTTCAGCATCAACAAATCAAATTTCCCTTTATTAATATACCTAATATCACACCATAAGTTGAAATCACTTCCTTTTTTCCCCCAGGATTTATATTTTGGGTCCAATTAAAGTCTTTACCAGCAAAAATAGGAGAAAATTCAATGTCCAAACCATCCACTACACAATGCAAAATTATAGTACTCTTTAAATCATTGTTGTTTTCTAAAAAAATGGAATTGAAGGATCTGTTGAATTCATCAATGTCGAAAATGTGGGGCGTAATAGAAAGAATATAAAAACTATAGGGACTTGGAATTTGAAAGATTTATTCATGTTTTCTGTCTCTTCTTTTGTTTTATGGTTGTTGGAATATACAAGTCTTTATTTCCTTAAGTCTTGTTATATACATACTGATATCTTTTATATGCTTATGAAAGTGGAAAAGTTTATTTCATTTGAGACAATCAAATAGAAATTAAAATTATTTGCGTCCCATTCTGTAAGAAAGAGTTATTCTAAAAAACATAAAATGGATTAATTTTTACAACATTTAATCATATTTATTGTGAAGTGTGAACAAGCAAATTAGATTAAATGAGGAAAGATACTAATTTCAAGTAATTACTGAAAAACGAAATGTAGGACGTGAATCTTTTGAAATTTCTTAAAAGGAAAATGTGAGACAGTTTGGTTCTTATTTTTAAAGAATTACTTGTGTTTTATTAAGTAATTATTTAAAAAAAGTTTCTACTTCAGGGATTTTTGAAATTATATACCCGAAAATATTTTCTCGTTTGGAATTTTGTTCCTTATCTCGTTATATCTCTAATTTCAACTGTTGACTGTGATAGATAATCGTAATATATATAGGAAATTATGCATACAGAAAAAACGGAATATTTGTAACCGTTTAATCAATTAGTGACTGTTTGCTTTGAGCTACGCTACATGTCTTTAAAATGCATCTAATTTCTACTCTTTTTTATTTAACCTCGTGGCATGCGAGCAAGGGCAGAGTAGCCAAATCCAATAGTTTTGGTCCAAATTTAATATTTATCTTGAAAAAAACTATTGAATACGTACAAATTATTAATTTAAAATTCAATAATTTAAAAGAAGTAAAATCTCAAATTCATAAATTTTAAACTCTAACTCCAACTCTGCATGCGAGCATTTTCTGTTACATTGGCTTAAGTAAATCAGAAGAACAAGAGCAGTCACTTTAGTTTGCTTACCCAAAGGAAAAGAAGTTTCCCTCTGATCATTACAAAAACAAAAACAGGAACAAACTCCAAACTATTCAATAGAACACATAATTCAAGTAATTTAATATATCAATTTCTGATAATTCAAAAAAGAAAAAAAGAAAATTACTATTAGGAGCTATGCTGCTCGGGCTCTACGAAAATGTTTTTGAGTGTGTGTCGAATCCTTCAAAAGTAATGCATTTTTTAAGAGTCCGATACGAATGCGCCAATATTTGAGAGAATCTGTGCAACATAGATTAGAAGGACCAATGAAATTGCAAAACTTGTTTACCTTTGATGTCAAGATAAACACCATCAGTCTTAACATACCAAATACACCTTCTATTATCACATCTTTTAGAATCTCGATCAAAATCAAAGAACTTAAACTCACCAAATAATGAACCAGACATCACATCACAAACTGAAATCACTTTCTTCTTTTTCTGAGGATTCACATATTGTGTCCAACTAAAGTGTTTACCAATTAGAATAGGAGCAAATCCAATGTCCAAATCATCAACCACACAATGCATATTTATAATAGTCTTTAATTCATTGTTAATTGATGCAAAAAATGGAATTGAAGGATCCACTGAATTGGTCAATCTTGAGAATCTGGGGTTTACTAAAAAGAATATTAAAAGTATAGAAAATTGGAATTTGAAAGAGTTATTCATGTTTTTCTTTTGCCTATGAATGAAGCAATATCAGCCTTTATATAGTATAAAACATAGGGGGATAAAATCTACCATTTTGCTTGCTAATATGTAAATATAATTATGCTCCCTTAAATTTCCAATTATGAAAAAGATTAGGATGACTGCATTCTCAACTATTATGGCAAAGTAATAATGGAGTAAACGTTTCAAGTTTTTCATTATTTTCACCTCCTGTCCTCCCCATTGTTCTTAATAATTAATTACGACAGTATCCGTTTTTTTTTTCTTCAAAATTATAATTATCTCCCCTAATTTTCAAGAAATTTAATTCTAGCATTTTTCGCACGTTCAATTTTTTCTATTTAATAAAACATACGAGAATATTTTTTTTGCTTGAGTCTCAATTTAGGTTCATGGAAATTGTATGCTCAAGTTAGTTAGCCTAAGGATTTACCTAAAACAAGATTATAGGGATGGGCCAGGTGGGGCAAGGCAAAACCTTAATGGGACAGAACAGGGCAAAGTCTTAATGGGAAAGGGCGGGGCGGATCAAAATACATTTTCAAAAAATAGTAATTGGGGTAGGGCAGGATTTTAGCTGCGAACTCAGCTGTCTGTGGCTACCTCTGTAGCTATTTTTGTCAACAGATTTGGTGCCTCAAATTCTTTTCGTTTTTTTTTTTTTAAAAAAAAACATGTTCTGTTTGCTTGCTAACATTTCTATTTAAAAAACATGTTTTCTTTGCGACCCGAAAAATCGAACCAAACCGAAAATCGAACCAAACCGACTAAAAGAACTGATACTTTTTAGGTTTGATTTTGAATTTTAAAAACCGATCAAATTTGGTTTGATTTGGGTTTTAGTGAAAAAATAACCGAAAAAACCCGAACCAAACAGACTATAAAAGTAGCTATTTAAATTTATTATTACACCTATATATGTGTATATTTTTATATAAGTTTCTAAAATTTTATGGTACATATTAGTCATTTATATTCTTAGTCTAGTTCTTCGCTATTTAATAATCTAATTCTTTGCATTTACACTCTAGTTTGATTGGTAGTTTTCTTTTGCTAAGTACAAAAAGAATTTATTTCATTTTAATAATAATCAATTTTTAATTGAGTACTTAAATTATTCATTATTATTTGATTCAATTATCATTAATATATCTTGGTAAATGATAGATTTCTCAAAATGCAATTGATTTGATAGTGTTATGTTGAAAATATAGTCGCCGGAATATTCGTTTGATAGTGTATGTCTCATATTTAAGAAAAAAATCGATAAATAATCGAAAAAACCAAAAAAACGACAAAAACCGAATCGATAAAAAACCGACTTAATTGGTTTGGTTTGGTTCTAATATTTGAAAAACCGACTTACTTGGTTTGGTTTCTTTTTCGGAAAAAACCGACCCAAACCGAACCATGAACACCCCTACACTTCACTAATGGGCAGAATTCTAGCTACTGAATTTTCATCTAGATATATATTTTGCAGTCTTCTTATTCTCTAGAAAAGTTCTTAAAGAAAAAGTAGAAGAATAAGAATAAGAAAATTCCCTTTTCTAGTTTCTAAACTCTATGATCTTGGAGTGGAACATTAATATAAGGAAAAATTTAATTTTTGATAAATTATATAACATTAATAAAATTTATATTATTCAATCAATATGCACAAACAATTCTTATTGACATCACAATTTTAAATATTTCAATAGAAAGTTGAAAAGGTAAAAGAAATTAAAAGCATGCTACAACATCCCTAAACAAGAAGCTGCTAAGTTACATCTCCATGAATTATCAGACCTATTTGTTAATGTTGAAGATAAAGTCAGTAGTATGTTACTAAATGGGAAGTTAATTACATATTTAAGACATTTATATAAAACTTTATGTAAAGACCCGGTCGGTCATTTTAAGAATTAACACTCTGATCTCATATTAACTGCTTTCTCCGTATTTGTTTCTGCTATTGTGAGTTGTTGGGAGGATTTATTTGGAGTTTCGGAGAGTTTTGGGACACTTAGGCCTCATTTGTTTGCACTTAATGGAGGTCTGAATCTTAATCATTCAGATCTCAAACATTAAGTGCGTTCGTTTTTAAAGTCTGAATCTTAATTATTCAGATCTTAATCATTAAGTGTGTTTGTTTTTATACTTCACAACCACTTAATGAGTCTGAATAGGTATGTATGATTAAGATCTATAATAGAGACCTAATTTCATTAAGATGCTACCACATATTCATTATTAACTGTCGTCACCGCCTACCATTATCAACTACCACCATGCAGCCGCCACCACCATACTCAATGTCACAGGGGTGTTTTATGCTCCACAAAAACAGCCTGCGCGGCAGCCAAGTCTCGACTTAACTTCAGCCTGTTCCACCCACTATCCCCACCACTTCGACCACCATCATTCTCACCCACAGTCAACACTCATCCACCTCAACTACCACAACTGACCACCCCATCACCCTCAATAACCACAGCCGGCACTGCACATCATTATAACCTACCACCACCCACCCACCACCTTTCTCAGTCACAACTACTACTACCACCCGTCATTATTAACTATCACCACCCACCACCACCATTCTCAACCATAATTGCCACCACTACCAATCACAACTAGCTACTAGCATGAACCACCATCATCAACCAAAACTACCACCCACCACCGCCTCTAGTCGGCATTCATCCGTAGCCATCATCACCAACAACTATCATATTTTAAAAAACTATATATTTCATTGATAGAATATTATATTAGTTATTATTTCATTTGAATTTTATGTTTATTAATTTTCATATAAAGATAAATTTTATACATTCAGATGTTAAAAATTAAACAGTCTTAATTATTTCTATTCAGATCTTAATACACATCTTTATATATTCAGAGGTGTATTCAGATTCAGATGTCTTAATCTTAATACACATCTTGATATTCAGATGTGTATTCAAATTCAGACGTCTTAATCTTAAAAAAAAAACAAATGAGGCGTTAGTCCCTAAATGAGAGTTTAAGTTTTAGAATTTGGATCGTAGTCGGAACAGTGTGAAGACGACCTTAGAATGGAATTTTGTTGGTTCCGTTGGGTGATTCCGAGCTTAGGGGCGTGTTCGGATTGTGTTTTGGAGGTACGTAGCTTAATTAGGCTTGAAATGCCAAAAGTTGAATTTTTGAAGTTTCCAGTTCGATAGTAAGATTTTGATCTAAGGGTCGGAATGGAATTCCGAGAGTTGGAGTAGCTCCGTAGTGTTGAATGTGATATGTGTGTAAAATTTTAGGTCATTCGGACGATGTTTGATAGACTTTTTGATCAAAAGCATAAATTTGAAATTTTACAATCCACAGGCTTGAATCTGAGGGTGTTTTGATGATTCGATGTTGTTTTGAGTGTTTCGAAGGTTGGTACAAGTTTGAATAGTGGTATAGGACTTATTCATATTTTTGGTTAAGGTACAGGGGCCTCGGAATGATTTCGGATGGTTAACGGGAAGTATGGAGTTGGGAATTTGCAGCTGAAGCTGCTGAGTTTGCTGTCATAACAGCACCTGTGGCTTGGGGACTGCAGGTGCGAGCCCGCATAAGCGAAGGTGAAGCCGCAGATGCGGCCAAGAGGAAGAAAGGTTGGAGCCTCAAATGCGGAAATTTGGGCGCATCTGCGAAGGCGCAGGTGCGAGAAGGTCATCACTGGTGCGATGGCTGGCGAATAAGTGAAGAATCGCAGATACACATCTGGGACCGCAGGTGCGATAATTGGATCGCATATGTGGTTTTGCTGGGTCAGAACATATATATTTCGCCCTTCGCGAATTTGGGCTATTTTTCATAGCATTTCAAACGGGAAGAAGCTTTTGGAAGCAATTTCAAGGGAGATTTTCAGAGGGATTCATTGAGGTAAGGTCCTTGGTTCCTAAGCTCGTTATTATGGTGATTTTTATTGTTGTTAGCATGAAATTTAAGGGAGAAATCAATGGTAAATTGGGGGTTAGGGCTTGGTTAATTGGAGAGATTTGAGTGGTGATTTCAGGGACCATTTGGGGTCTGATTTTGGTACTTTTGGTATGACTGAATTCGTGAGAGTGTGAGGATTCCGAATATGTAAATTTTACCCGATTCCGAGATATGGGCCCGGGGGTGTTTTGGTCATTTTTCCTAATTTCGCGTATTAGCTTAGAATTAATTAGTGGAATCAGTTACTTGAAGTTATATTTACATTATGCAATTGATTTGAATAGATTTGAACCATTTGGAGTTGAGTACTCGTGGCAAGAGCGTGGTTTTAGATTGATTTTTGAGCCGGTTCGACGTAAGTGGCTTGCCTAACCTTGTGTGGGGGAAACCCCCTAAGATTTGGTATTGTTTATATTTGAGAGGCCTTATACGTGAGGTGACAAGTGCGTACTTGTGCGAATTGTTGAAAATCCTATTTTCATATAGTAACTATAATTGTGTTCTCTTTCCTGTTTATACTACTTGCAATATAAGTGTTCTATTTTCATGCGTAATTGCTCTTAATTGCTTTACTTGCTCAAACTACCTTATTTGAATTATGCGCATCATGCTAGGTTAGAAATACCTATTTTACCTTGGTATGAAATTTGAATTGAATTGAGTATTCCTCATGTTGCTACCGTATGTTTATTTTGGGACTACGGGACGGTATCCTGGGAGATCCCTTTTCCTGTTTACTTTGGGACTACAGATTTGTATTTCGGAAGACCCCCCTGCACTTTTATATTGGAACTACGGGACTGCACCCGGTAGATATACTGGGTATTTTCATTTGGGACTACGGATCGGTATTTCGAGAGATCTGATCGGTGACAACCCTGCACCACTACAAAGTTGTGAGAGTGGTTGAAGCAGCTTTTATCCGATATGGTTGGGATCGAATCCACAGGGAGCTAGAAGTGGGAATTGGATTCCTATCTAAACTAGAGATGCGTAATTGCTCTTAATTACTCTTCCAATCATAATTGGTCTTTTGATTTTACTTCTAATATTACGCTAATAAGATGTTAAATTAAGCTAAGAGTAAGATGATTGAAAGGTTGTCTAAATGGTTAAGGAAGCACTAGGGAAGTGACTTTCTCCTAGGTGAATACTTGACAGGTTCTCGAATCTAAGGAAAGGTTGTCATGTTGGGGATTATGATATAACCATTGCACAAAACTTCTCACTCTATACCTCTCGGCAGTTTGAGTGATTTTGCCTTAATTGACTTTCTCAAGACTATTGGGTATGATAATTTGTGCAAGCAATTTAGGTACAAGTTGGGTATTACTATCTCTAGGTTTAACCATTTAATTGGGGCTATCAATCTCTTGAACGCTCCAATTCCTTTTTGGACTAATTTTCCTAGACTCAAACTCTCTTTCTCAAGAAGAGCTTAAGTCAAAATGGCACAAATTAGTGTTTGCAACCACTAATTAAACATGGAAAACATAAATTAGTCAAAATATCAAATACCCATATACGTTCAAGCCTTAAAACTCAAGACCCATCAAATACCCAGACTAGGGTTGAGCCACAACCCTAGCTAATGTGTCTAGCTACTCATAATAATGAAAGAAAATAAAGAAATAGATGAAGAAAAACCCTTAAGATTTAATTATAAACTAAGATAAAGAAACTTCAGTGTTAAAGTAGCTACAAATGACTCAAAATGGTCAAAAACCACTGTTCACGAGCACAACTGAAAGTTAGATTACAACTGATGACCTAAAAATGGGAAAAGAAAGTATTTATACTAGGCCGAATTTTCTGGACAAAAATACCCCTGCGGGGATAGTACGGTCCGCACAAAATCAAGTGCGGCCGCGGTGAGGCTTCTTGGCTTTAGATCTCTGCTCTCTAAACTTGGCCACCGCGGGCCTCATATAATGCATCGCGACCGCGATGGCTTCAATTGCGGTCCACACAAAAAGGACCGCGGACCACATTGGCATTAATTCTTCAAAGTCCCAACTCTCTGAACTCCTTCTTTGTGGACTGCATAATTTCGATTGCGGCACGGTGAGGCCATTGCGGTGCTTTGCGGCCGCAATGCTTGAGTTTCCAAAATATGCACTCTCTGAATCTCCTCACAACGGACCACACTAAATGGAATGCGGTCGCAGTGGATCTGTTGCACTGTGCTTGGACTTGTTCTTGGTACTTGTGCATATTTCACTCCTTTTTAAGCTGGTTTCGACTAATCGTCACCTTTTTGACCAAACACTGCAAACAAGTACAACATGTAAGCCTTTGGGACTATTTTGTATACATTTTAAATCAAAACTCAAGTAAGAAGGAGTGTAAAATAAACCATAATATCAACTCCCCCAAACTTAAGCTTTTGCTTGTCCTCAAGCAAACAAAGTATGACCTACCTCCTTAAGAGTAAACCCAAGAAAATTAAGCTGACCTAAAGTGATCTCATCTAGCATCAAATGGGACTAACAATTGCCCTTAATTGAAATGAATCATTAACAATATTCGACCTTCTAAACACCATGGATTTAGTGTGACACAAGAGCATCAAGAGTTGACTCGACCCATCAAAGAAACTCTTTCTACTACTTTGGTGATTTTGGACGCAAACTTATACTTCTCAACTCTCCCTAAGCAAAGCTCACTTTTAGATTGTAGCACTCAGAACGAGGATAGTGGAAACACACTCATCTCTCTAAAAGAAAGGTCACAAGTCCGGCTCTAAGTACCATAGGCTTGCCCCTTATGTGAGTCACCACTAATGTAAGCTTCATTCAACTCAAGATCACATAGGGATTTTATGGTGAAGTAGCGAAGGCTTTTGGTTCAGGTTAAGAAATATTTGGTCTAAGTAGGTTCCATCCTCCCTTTAGCACTTCATTTGCTTCATTTTGGCATACATTCTCTTGACTTTTTGAGTCATTAAATCCTTTCTTAGGGGTTAGAGAGACACACTGTCACTCTTTCTTGTTCATTTCAAACCTTTTTCTCCTTTATCAACTTTTCACACCTTTCATCTCTTTAGTTTTATTGAATCCCTTCATTCTTTTCTACATTGATCATTCTTTTTGTCCTTTTGATTTTCTTTCTTTTTCATTGCCTTTCCTTTTCTTTATTTTGTACCTTTTTACAACTTTGTTGCATTCCTCGTCTCTCCCCCCAAACTTATGATTTTGCCTTGTGCTAAAAAAAGATCGGGTGCCAAGAGAGGGTATTTTTAGAATCGGTAAAGGCTTGTATCGTGATTTTTAAAAGAAAAAGGTCTATGGCTCAAAAAGGTTGACTAGGGATATTATCAGTGGTAGGCTATGGAATGTTCCAGATATCATTCGGATCAAGAAGATCCTATAATTATATCTCAAGTCAAATTACACTTAGGATTTCGCCTAGACAAACATTCAGGGCAAGTTTTAGACTAATGGCGCGGAACTTGGACTTGCAATTCAAATTATCACCACACAAGCTATGAGATTGCTAAAGAGATAGAGTCGGGGCCCCACAACAACCTTAGCTAAGATTTGAGCAACACAATGGTCCCGAAAAACCACTTGATGATTATCGGTCAACACAAGAATCTCAAGGTCACTACTTTCACCATCCTATACACAACAATTTATTTTTGACCATAGGATCAAAGGCAAATATATTAGGCCTAAGTGAAGCTTTGCCTGAGGCACCATTACTCACTAGCTACTATTTACACAAAAAGCAAAAAGGAAACAGATACCAAACCCTTAAGAAGGTTGTCATGCCATCCATCATCGGGAAGAGCCACCCGGTTCACACAAATTCCACATTTGGAAAGAACCATGGCATTAAGAAAATCAAAGGCTTATTACACGCAAAAACTCAAAACAAAAAGTTATGAAGATAAAATAAGAAGCTATGAAAGGAGAAATGCGGAAAGTAAAATAAATATATACAAGAGGGGATTTAGTCGAATATACATAAGGGAGAATGAATATATACATTAGAACGTAACTTTATATACAGACCAAAAGTAAAAAAGTACGGAAAGTGCAATAAAATGATAAAATTATGTACATATCAAAAGTAAAAAGAAAGTATAAAGAAAAAGGTAATGTCATATATACAGTCATCAATATAGGGCTACCCCCTCAAATGAAAGCTATCATTGTCCTCAATGCTAACTAACCAAAATAAGCACAAGAAAAGATAGAGAGGAAAAAAGAAACTCCCTATTGGCCCTCCATCTGTATAGGATCCTAGGTCTGGGTCCCTGGGTCCTCGGACTGCTCGGGAACCTGTGACTGGCTCCCTGAAAACTGTGTCTCCACTAGGACCTGGGCCTGTATTGGAATCTGGGGGTCGCTAGAGGAGCCTCCCTGCGGGTTCTCCAACTCTATAACAGCATCATCTGCACAGGGAATCACCCTATTCCTCATGGGTGACCTCTCTTTCTCCTGCTCAGGCTGGGCTGCTAGAGCCGAGTCATGCAATAGAAGGTCCAAAGGCAAGTGATCTGCCTTCAACCTTTCCACCTCCACTCTCAACTCTTTCACCGACTCCTTGGATGCCCGACTCTTCCTCAGTTTCTTTGCTTCTTTGGCCAAATCCTTCAATTCTTTTTTGTGTGAACCCACAACGTCCAATATTAATTACTGGTTCTTCAGGAGCTTCTTTTGGTTCTCCAGAAGCTCCTTGAGAGTGTCCTTCACTGACTGTGGGACCTGTGGCTGAGGAGGTGCAGACTGGGCTACCACCGAAGTAGAAAGTACAAACAACTTAGAAGTAGTTGTCTACACCCAGTTGTTGATACTGGAAAGGGTCTGGCTTAGGTGGTGGGCAATTAAAGGATATGCTGCGGAAGAGGGGATATCTGGAGCTGTAGAAATGGAGGGTCCTGGGGCCATGTCTGTGTGGCTGAAGGAGGCTGAGTAGGAGCCACTATTATTACTGGCTCTCTAGACTGGCTAGTTGAAGTAGTGGCTTTGCCCTTAGGGTCCTTGGGGTTGTCAGGACCCTTGGTGCTCTACCAGGAGAAAAGTGACTTGGCTTTCACTTTCACATCAAATCCTCTCTTCTCCACATCTAGATCATCAAAATATATGGACATGAAATTTGGAAAGGGGTAGGATCTTTCACCCTCATTCACCACCCGTGTAATCACCCTGGACATCACATTCTCGATGTTGATCGGGTACCCCGCCATGATCGATGCCACCAATATAGCCCGGGAGCTAGGAAGAGAGTTGTCGTTAGTGGTGGGGTCTATCCTGCTACAAACAAATGTCTCCCACCCTTTTGCTTCAGATGTCTCACCCTTTTTCTAAGTACAATGCCTCATCCTCCTCCGGGAAGCCCAGGTAGTCATTGATCGTTTTTCCATCAAATTTTACTTTCAAATTTCGTACTTTGGTCACTGTGGTGCCCTTTTTGATGTGGGCAACATTTGTGTAAAACTCCTTCACCAAGTGCTCATTTGCATCCTCCACGTGGCCTATGAAATAGTCCCATCCTAATATTTCTCTGAACTGCCTCAGCACATTGGGGTTATGAGGCAAAAGGTCCTTTGTGATGAATTTCCGCTCAGGTATTAACTTCCTCTCGGGCCACCATTCTCTACACTTGTGGTAGGCCACTTCACTCACAAACCTGTCTTGCCATGCCTCCGGGTTCTTGGTTCTCTCCACCCCTCCTACTTAGGGCTCAACCACTCCTTTTTCTTCTGCGGGATCCTCACCGGATAGTGAAGCTGTAGGTGAGGTAGAATATGCATTGTCACTACCTGCAGTTGAGCCCTCAGACGACTCAGAAGAAATGTGCATTGATGCTTGGGCAGTAGGGGTTCCCGGAGGTGTATCCCTCAATCTAGGCCCCTCCGTCCACTCAAGAACATATTCTGGCATGGAGTTGGAGTCGGATGCCTCCCGGGAGGGCATATACTCACTTCCCTAATGGGAAGCAGCTCTATCAGCAGCCCTTATGATTCTCCTGGTGTCCTTGATAGCTTGTTGGGCTTGTGGGGTCAATCTAATCATGCCTCGTCCCCTACCCCAGGAGGACTCTCCTTTCCCTATCTGTTTATCGCCTCTGCCTCGTGATTTTACCATTATCTGCAAGGAGAATGCATTCTATTCTTGTTAGTATCCCAGTATTAGATGAAGCAATACAGAATAAGATTGCAGGCAGTTGAAAATGAAAAAGCAGAATTGCAGACCGCACAAAATGAAGTGCGGCCACAAATAAGCTACCGCGGACCACACAAAATGCACCACGGTCCGCACTGAAGTGGGGGTCAGACTACCCATTCTCTGATAAAGGTCTTCGCAGACCGCACAAAATGGTGTTGTAGTCCGCATTGAGGCACTGAGGACCGCACAAAATCCATCATGGCCACGGTCCTCAATTATCAGCTTTCAGAAGTTCCACCACCGCGGTCTACACAAAATAGCATTACAGACCGCATTGAAGCACAACGGACCACACAAAATCCACCGCGGTCCGCGGTAAGTTATGCCCAACAACCCTAACCTAGGGTTTCAATTTTTCACATTTTTAGTCCAATTTTCACCTATTATTGATCCCCTAGGTTTTCAATCAGTGTTTTTAACTAATTAGTCCTAATCTAAACAACTTATAAAACCCTAAGCTTAAAAAATTAAAGAAAAAGGGGAGAAGAATCGAAGAACTGTCAATTTAAAGGAAAATAAAACAAATTTAAAAGCTAAGTAAAGATAAAAAAAATACTAAAAGTGAGATGCAATCTAGATTAATGAGACTTAACAGTTGAATTCGAGCAGGTAGGAGTGATGAACATTGATTTTTTTTACTCTGGAGAGCAAAGGAGCGAAAAGTTTGAAATGAGGGCCTCAGGTCCTATTTATAGAAAAAGGAACTGGGGCCCATCTCACCTACCCATCGTGGACCGCACAAAATGGCATCGCGGTCTGCGGTACTCAAAAACATGAGGCATTGGGGAGATGTCCACTGCAGACCGCAAGAAATGCAATGCGACCGCAGTGGTCCATCGCGGACCGCACAAAATGCATTGCGACTGCGGTGGAAAATATCAGAGACTCCTCATTTTGACCAATTAAATATGCGGACCGCATTGAAATGTTGCCCCCGCACTGAGGCCTTTGCAGCAACATAAAATGCACCACAGTCCACATTGCAAACTTCAGAGAGTGTGCATTTTTCCAACTTGGTCCTGCACTGCATCAAAATAATCCTACAACATCTTACAACCAGTTAGTCCAAAAAAATCCTATACTACAAAGAAAATCAAAGAAAAATAAAAAGAAAGACACATGGGCTGCCTCCCAAGAAGCGCCTGATTTAGCGTTGCAGCACGATGTAGGTTACCATCAAATCACTTTAGATGGAGCAGTGCCACCACGTGGCTGTCATCAATCTTGCCCAAGTAGTGCTTGACCCTGTGTCCATTAACTCTGAAAATCTCCCCATTTTTGTCCTTCAAGTCAAGTGCACCAAACGAAGTCACAAGCACCACTTCAAAAGGTCCACTCCATTTCGACTTAAGGTTTCCCGGAAACAGACGTAATCGAGAGTTGAACAAGAGAACCAAATCACCCACTTTGAACTCCTTACCACGAGCATATTTATCATGAAGGTACTTCATCTTGTCCTTGCACAAGGATGAACTGGAGTAGGCATAGAATTGGAATTCATCAAGTTCATTAAGCTGCTCCACACGAAGATTTGCTGCCACATCCCATTCAAGATTCAGTTTCCTCAAAGCCCACATGGCCTTGTGCTCTAGCTCAACCGATAGATAGCAAGCTTTCCCAAACACCAACCGATACGGAGACATAACAATCGGAGTATTGTAAGTAGTCCTATAAGCCCATAGAGCATCATCCAACTTCTTTGACCAATCGGTCCTATTTGCATTGACCGTCTTTGACAATATACTCTTGATTTCCCTATTTGAGACTTCAACTTGGCCACTCGCTTGAGGATGATAAGGAGTAGAAACTTGGTGATTGACACCATACTTTGCAAGCAAAGTGACAAAATCTCTATTACAAAAATGAGACCCCCATCACTTATGATTGCACGAGGAGTGCCAAACCGTGTAAAATTGCTCTTCTTGAGAAACACAACAGCACTCCGGGCCTCATTGTTGGGTAAAGCCACGACTTCAACCCACTTTGAAACATAGTCAAACGCCACAAGAATGTATGTGTTCCCACACGAGCTAACAAACGGGCCCATAAAATCAATGTCCTATACAAAAAAATATCAACTTCAAGAATGGTATTGAGAGACATCTCATCTTTCTTCTAAATTCCACCCGCTCTTTGACATTCGTCACATCTCTTCACAAGTTCACTTACATTTACAAAGTTGGCCAATAAAACCCACAAATAAGAACTTTTGAAGCTGTCCTCGCCCCGCCATGATGGCCACCATAGGGAGAGGAATGTCAAGCCTCTAAAATACTCAATTGCTCCTCCTCCGGGACACACCTTTGGATCACACCATCCGTGCAAATCTTGAACAAGTATGGTTCTTTTCAATAGAAATCCAAACTATCCCGTTTGAGCTTCTTTCTTTGGTTAGAAGAGAGCTCACACGGGATTATACCAGTCATAAGGAAATTAGCAACGTCCGCAAACCATGGCATACCATTTACCGACACCAAAAGGAGTTGCTCATCGGGAAATGAATCATTGATCTCTAGGCCATCACGAGCCCTCCCCTCCTCCTCCAAGTGGGTCAAGTGGTCCGCCACTTGGTTTTCACTACCCTTCTGGTCCACAATCTCCAAATCAAACTCTTGAAGTAATAAGACCCATCACATCAGTCTAGCTTTGGAATCCTTCTTTGTCATCAAGTACCGGAGGGCGACATGATCGGTATGAACTATGACCTTGGCACCCATGAGATATGGCCAAAATTTCTCCATTGCAAACACAATAGTCAAAAGCTCTTTCTCTGTCATCGTGTAGTTCACTTGAGCATCATTCATGGTCTTGCTCGCGTAGTACACCAGATGAAACCTTTTATTCACTCTTTAACCCAAAACTCCTCCAATCGCAACATCGCTCTCATCACACATGAGCTCAAAAGGAATACTCTGATTGGGTACGGTAATAATAGGAATGGTGGTCAACTTGTGTTTGAGAAGTTTAAAGGCTGGCATACATCTCTCATCGAGCATGAACTTGGCATCTTCTTCCAATAACTTGCATAAGGAATTCACTACCTTCGAAAAGTCTTTGATAAATCTTCGGTAGAACCCCGCATGCCCAAGAAAACTTCTAACTCCCTTAACAGAGGTAGGGGGAGGGAGACTTGAAATCACATCAATTTTTGCTTTGTCCACCTCTATACTATGCTTTAAAATTTTATGCCCAAGAACTATGCCCTCCTCAACCATGAAGTGGCATTTCTCCCAATTAAGAACAAGATTGGTTTCTTCACAATGGGCCAATACTCTATCAAGATATTTCAAACATTCATCAAATGAATCGCCCATAAAACTAAAGTCGTCCATGAACACCTCCAAAATATCTTCCACCATGTCGGTGAAAATAGCCATCATACACTGCTGGAATGTAGTCGGTGCATTGCACAACCCAAAAGGCATCCTAGAAAAGGCAAAGGTGCCATATGGATAAGTGAATGTGGTCTTCTCCTAATCTTCCGGAGCAATCAAGATTTGGTTGTATCCAGAATACCCATCCAAGAAATAGTAGAAGGCACGCCCAGCAAGTCGATCTAACATCTGATCAAGAAAAGGCAATGAAAAGTGATCCTTGCGGGTTACTTTATTCAACTTGCGGTAATCCATGCACACCCTCCACCCGGTAACCTGGTAGGAATCAACTCATTTTGCGAATTTGCAACCATGGTCATGCCACTCTTCTTTAGTATACATTGCACCGGCGAAGTCCAAGAGCTATCAAAGATGGGGTACACAACCCCGACATCCAACCACCTGATCACCTCTTTTTTCACAACTTCTTGCATTGCTTCATTCAACCTCCTTTGATGTTCCAAGGAGGGCTTTGCATCATCTTCCAGAAAAATCTTGTGCATACAAAATGCGGGGCTTATCCCCTGAATATCAGCTAAGGTCCATCCAATTGCCTTCTTCCGCTTTTGGAGCACCGCTAATGTGGCATCAACCTGCATGTTAGTAAGACAAGAGGAAAGAATAACTGAAAAAGTTGAACTAGGGCCTAAGAACTCATACCTGAGGTGTGGAGGCAATGACTTCAACTCCAACACCAGAGATTCCTCGATTGAAGGTTTTGTTGGTGGAGTCTTCCTATTCTCAAGATCCAAAGAGAGTTTCCTAGGGTCTAAGAGTAAGATCCCATTCTATGTAACGCATTCACGCACTCTACTCGGCCTTCATCCTCATTTACATCGAGATTCAACAATACTGCCTATAGAGGGTCCTCCACATTGATCATTGCACTAGTATCATCAACTATCACTGTCGTGACAAGGTCCATAAAGGAGCACACCTCAGAACTGTTGGGCTGTTTCATTGACTTGCACACATGAAAGACCACTTTCTCATCACCCACCCGGAAGATGAGTTCCCATACTTCCACATCAACTAAGACCTTCCCAATAGCAAAGAAAGGTGTTCCCAATATGGTTGGAACCTCATAATCTACCTCACAATCCAAGATCACAAAATCAGCTGCCAATATAAATTTGTCCACCCGGACAAGGACATCATCAATAATACCCAATGGACTGTTCATAGTTCTATCTGCCATTTCCAATCTCATGGAATTAGACCTCGGTTTCCCAATACCCAAAGTATTAAAAACGGAGTAGGGCATCAAGTTGATACTTGCCCCCAAATCACATAGAGCTTTTGCAAAGTCCGCACTCCCAATGGTGCAAGGAATAGTGAAAGCACCAGGATCTTCTAGATTTGGGGCCATTTAGTGCACTATTGCACTAACTTGGTGGGTCATCTTGGTAGTTTCGCGATCCATGGATCTTTTCTTTGACACCAAGTCCTTCATGAATTTAGCATAGCCCGACATTTGTTCTAGAGCCTCCACTAAAGGCACATTAATGTATAAGCTCTTCATCATGTCAATAAACTTTTTAAACTAATTCTCATTTTTCTGCTTTGCGAGCCTTTGAGGATAAGGTGGAGGTGGCCTTGGCAAAGGAGCCTTGGCTTTAGGCACAACCATTTCCGGCATGTCCATTACGTGTTCCCTAGACGGGTTCACATCATTCTGAGTCTCCACCTTGGCATCATGAATGTGAATCCTCACTTCCTCATTCACATTCTCATCAATCACATTTTCAACCACCAAAGGAATCTCATCTTCTTGCAACTCAACTTCATCACTCAAAATTTCTTTTTTCTTGGAGGCATTCACATCACTGCCTCGTCCACTTCTTGTAGTTACCACCATAACATGATTGTTTCCACCCTTTGGGTTAACTACCGTATCACTTGGTAGATCCCCCTTACGGAGAGTATTCAAGGATTGTGAGGTTTGGTCTAATTGAACTTCCAAGTTTCTGATTGAAGTATTGTGGGAAGCCAACTAAGCATCAGAGTCCGCATTCTTTTTCATCATCTGTTCAAACATCATTTCAATTCTCCCCATTTCGTTGTTGGAAGAACTAGGACCTTGGGATGGAAATGTGGTGGATTGTTCGATTGTTGATACATTTGGGGCCTTTGAAAGCCTTGCCCCCGATTTCCCTGATTGTCATTGTTCCAACCTCCCTGATTGTTGTTACCACCCCAATTGTTGTTGTTGCCAGTCCAATTACCCTGATTGTTCTGATTGCCCCAATTGAAATTTTGATTGTTGTTCCCCCAATTACTATTGTCTTATTGTTGTTGATTGCCCCAATTGCTTTGGGGTCTCCATTGTTGTTGGTTGGAAGAATTGACCCTTTAGCCTTGATAGTTGTTCACGTATTGCACCTCTTCATTCCGCCCATCATAACCATCATCTTGGAATCCACCACAATCATTGTCATATTGATCCGAATTCCCTTGCTTCTGTTAACCTCTTTGTCTTCTTTTGTTCACTAGCATGTTTACACCCTCCATAGCATTTACTTGGTGCAGATTTTGAACCTGTTGTAACTGTGCCTTTGCTAGCTGGTTCATTGTTGTTGTCAGGTCTGCTATCCTGCCCATGATCATGTATCTCTTTGTGCAAGTGAGTGACCGTGGGGTTACCCTGTGGCACATTGGCTCTACTTTGCCAAGCGGGGAGGACGTATCAGCCATCTCGTCAAGAATGTCACAAGCCTCATCATAAGACAGCTTCATGAAACCCCTAACAAGTTGGTTCACTATGTACTAATTTGTTGTGTTAATACCCCGGTAGAAAGTTTGTTGGATCATTGCCTCAGTCATATCATTGTTGGGACATTCCTTTACCATGGTTCTGTATCTCTCCCAAATCTCATGTAATGGTTCGGTGGGCTCTTGCTTGAAAGCTAAGATCTCATCTCTTAATGCTGCCATTTGCCCCGGCGATAAAAACTTTGCAATGAATATATCCACCAAC
Source organism: Nicotiana tabacum (assembly GCF_000715075.1). NCBI lineage: Eukaryota > Viridiplantae > Streptophyta > Magnoliopsida > Solanales > Solanaceae > Nicotiana > Nicotiana tabacum. The sequence continues at coordinate 24,006,432 of NC_134086.1, read as the reverse complement.
TCATCCCAAGTAGTGATGGAATGGTTAGGAAGTCGTTCAAGCCAATCCAATGCCTTCCCTCTCAGTAAGAAAGGGAATAGTCTCAACTGAAGTGCATCCTCCGACATATTAGTTTGCTTGCTCCCCCAACAGGTATCCACGAAACCCTTGAGATGTTTATAAGCATTCTTATTGGCAGCGCCCGTGAAATACCCTCGCTACTCCAGCAATGTCAGCATCACATTTTTAATTTGAAAATTACTCGCTCGGATCCGGGGTGGGAAAATTGCACTAGCATATCCTTGGTTGGGAAGCACTCGAGGAGCTACTCTTGGAGGTGGCGGGGGAGGGTCTGGAATATTACCATTGGCCTGGCAACCTCTCTTTTGTTCTTGAGGCACGATAGAAACCTCATCATCAATATTGTCATCTACCTCCTCCCCCGGCGGAAGATCTCCAAGAGGTGCATTGTTTGCTGCCATTTTGTACCTGAAGTTGTGACACACAAAAATTAGTAATACAGAAGGAAAGAAGAACAGTACACAAAACTATTTAGATAGACAGCCAAAATCGTTAGCTCCCCGACAACGGCGCCAAAAAGTGATCGGTTCCAACTCTGCACCACTACAAAGTAGCAAGAGTGGTCGAAGCAGCTTTTACCCGATATGGTCGGGATCAAATCCACAGGGAGCTAGAAGTGGGAATTGGATTCCTATCTAAACTAGAGATACATAATTGCTCTTAATTATTCTTCCAATCATAGTTGGTCTTTTGATTTTACTTCTAATATTACGCTAATAAGATGCTAAATAAGCTAAGAGTAAGATACTTGAAAGGCTATCTAAATAGTTAAGGAAGCAATAGGGAAGTGACTTTCGCCTAGGTGAATACTTGATGGGTTCTCGAATCTAAGGCAAGGTTGTCATGTTGGGATTACGATATAACCAATGCACACAACTTCTCACTGTATACCTCTCGGCAGTTTGAGTGATTTTGCCCTAATTAACTTTCTCAAGACCAATTGGTTATGATAATTTGTGCAAGCAATTTATGTTCAAGTCGGTATTACTATCTATAGGTTTAACCCTTTAATTGGCGCTATAAATCTCTTGAATACGCCCTAATTCCTTGTTGGACTAATTTTTATAGACTCAAACTCTCTTTCTCAAGAAAAGCCCAAGTTAAAAAGGCACAAATTAGTGTTTGCAACCATTAATTCAACATGGAAAACATAAATTAGTCCAAATATCAAACACCCATAGACATTCAAGCCTTAAAACTCAATACCCATCAAATAACCACACTAATATTGAGCCACAACCCTAGCTAATGGGTCTAGCTATTCATAATAATGGAAAAAAATAAAGAAATAGATGTAGAAAAACCCATAAGATTTAATTACAAACTAAGATAAAGAAACTTCAATGTTAAAGTAGCTACAAATTACTCAAAATGGTCAAAAACCACTATTCACGAGCACAACTGAATGTTAGATTACAACTGATGACCTAAAAATAGGAAAAGAAAGTATTTATACTAGGCCGAATTTTCTGGACAAAAATACCCTTGCGGGGACAGTGCGGTCCGCACTACGGTCCACAAAAAATCGAGTGCGGCTGCGGTGAGACTTCTTGGCTTTAGATCTACGCTCTTTGAACTTGGCCACCGCGGGCCGCATAAAATGCACCGTGGCCGTGGTGGCTTCAATTGCGGTCCGCATAAAAAGGACCGCGGACCGCATTGGCATTAATTCTTCAATGTCCAAACTCTCTAAACTCCTTCTTTGCGGACTACATAATTTCGATTGCAGCCACGGTGAGGCCATTGCGGTCCGCACAAAATACTTTATGGCAGCAATGCTTGAGTTTCCAAAATATGCACTCTCTGAATCTTCTCATTGCGGACCGCACTAAATGGAATGCGACCGCAGTGGATCTGTTGCACTATGCTTGGCTTGTTCTTGGTACCTGTGCATGTTTCACTCCTTTTTGAGCTGGTTTTGACTAATCGTCACATTTTCTATCAAACCCTGTAAACAAGTACTACATGTAAGCCTTTGGGACTATTTTGTATACATTTTAATTCAAAACTCAAGTAAGAAAGAGAGTAAAATGAACCATAATCCCTAGTTATCAAGATCCCCGTGCACTATGAGTTGGACTAAGGGATGACACCTGGGAAATCCACTGGATATTTATATTTGGGACTATAGGATGGTATCTTGGGAGATCCCCAGTTGTTACCTCTATGTTGAGCTGTATTCCTTCTGTAATTATTTTGTCTTTATTGTAGTTGTTGTTGTTCTTACTATCCTGTGTTATTTCTTATTGTTTGCACTTAATTATACTGTCTTATTCTATACTGTTATACCTTTTTTTTCATCTAAACTCAGTAGGGCCCTGACTTTCCTCGTCACTACCCGACCGAGGTTAGGCTTGGCACTTACTGAGTACCGCTGTGGTATACTCATGCCCTTTCTGCGCATGTTTTTCATATGAAGATATAGGTACTTCAACTCAGCCCTACCACCCTTGAGGCGAGGCGATTCTCCAAACACTTCGAGATATATCTGCCGCGTCTGAAGACCGAAGAGTCCCTTTCCATTCTCTCTTATAGAATCAGCCCTTCTGTATTTACTTTTGTTTAGACATTCTCGAGTTAGACACTTGTAGTTATTCAATATCTTGTGAATTCATGAGATTTCGGGTTTTGGGAAATATAGTTTCGGTTTGAGAGTTGTATTGTATATGCCGAGCGATATCTTAAACACTTCATTTTGTTATTCATGCAGTTTTGGCTAGTTTTATTATGTTGTTTCTTTTTCCGCAATTTGTTAGGCTTACCTAGTCGTATAGAGTAGGTGCCGTCACGATAGTTCACGGAGGACAAACTGGGGTCGTGAAAAATTGGTATCAGAGCTCTAGGTTCATAGGAGTTATGAACCACAAGCCGGTTTATTAGAGTCTCGCGGATCGGTACAGAGACGTCTGTACTTATCTACGAGAGGCTATGTAATTGTTAGGAAAATTTCACTTCATTTGATTTCCTTGTCGTGCAAGATTTTGATATCACAATTCTAAACTTTTGTCTTCTATTCTCTCACAGATGGTGAGGACACGTGCTACCAGAGATGATCAGGCACCCGCGCCCCTTACTAGAGCCGTGAGAGGTCCGGGCCGGGGTAGAGGCCGAGGACGCGCACATGGTGCTGCTAGAGCACCCATGTGAGCTGCCACTGAAGTGCCACTAGCAGTTCCAGCCGGAGTCCAAGCACCTCATACACCTACTACTACTACTACTACTACTACTACTACTACTACTACTACTCCAGCTCCCCAAGAGAATCTTGCGTAGTTCATGTGCATGTAAACCACTCTGGATCAGGCGGGGTTGCTTTCCCTTTTTGCAACCACATCTAGGGCCGGGGGAGGAGCCTAAACTCCCGCCGCCCGTACTCCTAAGCAGTGAGTGTATGTTGATCAGGTTCCAGAGATTATTCCTGTACAGTTTGTATTCGTAGATCAACCCGAGGACAGGGAAGCGACTTCTGAGGATGAGAAGTGGAGGCTTGAGAGGTTCAAGAAGTATAAGCCTCCTGTATTTAGTGGTCTAGCATCAGATGATGCTTTGGGATTTCTAGATGAGTGCCACTATATTCTCCGTACCATTGGTATATCAGGATCGAGTGGGGTTTCCTTCACTACTTTCCAGCTTTGAGGAGCTGCCTATGAGTGGTGGCATACTTATGAGTTAGACAGTCTGGATGAGGTAGCTTCCCTGACTTGGACTCAGTTTTCAGATATGTTCCTGAGAGAGTATGTTCCTTAGAGCCTCAGGGATGCATGGCGTGCAGAGTTTGAGCATTTGCGCTAGGGTACTATGACTATCTTGGAGTATGATGTACGTTACACTAGCTTGTCTAGACATGCACTAGCCTTGGTTTCTACTGTTCGCGAGAGGGTTCTCCAGTTTATTAAGGGGCTTATTCCAGGCATCAGGTCCAGCATGGCTCGTGAGTTGGAGATGGATGTTTCTTATCAGCAGGTGGTGAGCATTGCTAGGAGAGTGAAGGGTATGCATGCTAGGGATAGAGAGGAGAGGGAGGCCAAGAGGTCTCGAGAGTCGGTCCATTATTCTGGTGCCCGTGCTCAAACTGTAGTTCATCATGGTAGGGGTTATATGAGTCACCCCGTTCATTCAGCTCTTCTAGCAGCTAGTCGTATTCCAGCTCCTCCTAGGCCTGAGGAGCCTTATTACGCACCTCCAGTATCTTGTGTGCCTCCTGCGCGGGGTGCTTTCAGTGGTCAGTCTAGCATACCTAGCTCGATCCAGTCACTGTTGCCATGTCCTCCCAGAGCTTGTTTTGAGTATGGTGACACATTCCATATGGTGAGGGATTGCCCCAGACTTAGGAGGGGTGCACCTCCACAGACTTCTCAGCTTGAGTTTTCAGAATAAAGTGATAGACATAAATGTTTGCGGGGAATAAGAAGAGAGTTAATAAGATACATGGATGACAACGGTAGGACAAAAAAATGACTGGATTACAGAGTCTATAGTTAAGTGAAGGAAAAGATAAAGGTAACAGGCCTTGAGGCTACAAAAGAGTAAAGGCCATGCAGTCATACCCCCATTTCGAGAAATAAGTTCGTTGCTCTAACATGATTTCTAGAAGAAAAAGCTAGACCCCAGAACAATAGAAATCAGTATGGGTTGTTGAACAAGATAAACTAAAGGTGAGTTAAGGACTGAGTGATTGGATAATAGTCAGCATCATGAAAATTTCATATTGCGTTCCGGCGATAATAGAATGGACAACAAAAGAAGATTCATGAGAAATTCAGATAATGGTCATTCAGGAAGACGCTCCCTAAAGCAAGCAATGTTAGCAAAGTTAAGCCTAAGGGACTCCATGTGCCAGTTACACTAAGTTCACCCTTGCAAGTAAGGAAATGTGCTATCCTTGGTACGAAAGGACTACTGCAAGGCAAGTAAGGGTCATCAATGAAATGAAAAGGCGCCAAAGATGAAGAGGTAAAACATCTATACATAGATTAATTGTAGCACTTAGTACTCTCCTAAAGGGGGGAATATGGAGTGATGCAGCATTAAGTCATAATTAAGTGGTTCTAGTAACTATGGAATGGTAAAGGAAGAATGCGATATAAATGAGAAAGGGATGAGATTGCACTTATCCCAAATCCTATGGATATGCTGCAATTTCAAAACATTATGTAAGCATGATGTCAAGGAAAGGAAGTAAGGCTTCCAGCCCGTGATGTTTTTGATAAATAAGGAGCCAGTACGGGAGGTAAGTTAAGACAAAGGGAATAATCCAAGAAACAAGTTCGGGAGGTAAGTTAAGACAAAGGGAATAACCCAAGAAAGATTACTCGGAATATTGATATGAGAATGGGCGAACGAGTAGTTAATAGTTGATTCAGGAAAAGCCTAGTTATGGCTAGACAATAGGATACAGACAAATCACCAGTGCAAGATAAACATAGTGAACCCATCATGAGGCATTAAGTCTCGCAGATATGACATCGTAACCTTGAGAAATATTAAGATAAAAGGGGTGGTAGTAAAGGTACCGTATGAGGGTTGTGAAAATAAAAGAGAATGTCACTAGGAAGATAGTCGAAATATCAGTTCAGAAGCAACTCTACAAGTACAAGGGCATGAAAACAAGTAACTACGGATAATTATAGGCGAGGAAGGACATCAAATAAAAAAATTCGGTCGAGTATACGATGTAATATGCTCGCAGCTTTACAAGAGTCAGAGGGTCCTCCCTAGTACTACAATGAAACAATAGTTGAGAAAAAGCTTCAACCTAAGCACAGTGACCTAAAGAGGAAATGGTCTTGTAACAACAGTTTCACAACACATTGTACGCCCTCCATAAGAAAGAGGAACCTACCGTGGCTAGTGAACGAGAAGTAAAATTAAAAGTAATATTTGAAATCATATGAGTTGCACGTAAACTCTGGCATGTGTGGGCACTAAGATAAGCTAAGTATCGATGCAACAATGGGGTAGAAAGACCAGGAAAGATAATAGCTTACGTTGAAAGAAACCTAAAATGGAACGAAAGAAATTATTCGATCAATGATCCAAAGTTGGTTACGTTATGAACTCACTTAAGGGTTTGGAGTTTTATACATGCAGCATATACAACCATAGAAGATTCTGGTATATGTTAAAAGAATGAATTGAGCCCACGTCATAAACGAAGGGTTAAATTATTCAAGGGTTGTATCATGTATATTTCTCAAGTCTATGAAAGCCTAAACAAGATAACTAATACCATGAAACATAGATCGGAAGATAGCTTAAGCCGACGTAAAGGCTGATCAGATGAAGAAGGAAACTAAAGAGTTACATCACCCAAGTAAATCAGAAATCCGGTTATTGGACCCAGAAGTTATAGGAATCATGATTGAGAACATAGAAAAATCTCTCTTAATATTAGAGGTGCAAGAGAGATAGCACAACAACTATATTCTATAACGCCTCTATGATAAAGCCAGTTAGAAAAATACCTTCAAATGGTGGTATGAAACTCCCATGAGATTGTGTATGCACTAGAGGTGCAAGTATTATAATAGAGTTTCAAGTTATAGACGTGAATTACACCTAGGTGTAAGGGAGGTCATGAGAGAGATAAAAGATACAATGCGATATTTTAAGGTAAGTAAGGTAAAAATGAACAACATACGAGATACTTAAAGGTAGAAGATCGTGAATAGTTCATACTTTGGATAAAAAGGCCAGAAGCATGAGGATTCATTATCTAGGAATAATAGTGGCATCATCAGTAGCATACTTTCCAGCCTATGGTGTAGGTATCAAAAAGCTTGACTAAGAGAGTAAAGAAGAGTTAGAGACAATGTGATGTCTCGCTTGATGTTCCAAATGACACAAGGAAATCTATGGTGCAAGCAAGTTGAAGGAAAGTTGGAGTAGTATAAATAGAAATGTATAGTTGCAAGCTAAATTATGATAAAGCGACAAAGTTTTAGGAAAGCATGAGTAAGGGTGAGGAAAGGCAAGTGAAAGGGTGACGAGAATGGATAGGTCCTCGGGATTAAGTCCATGAAAACAAGAGAGATAATGGTTTCTCTAACTTATTAAAAGTTCAGTATAGCTTGAATGAACTCAAAGGAGTCTAAGATTAATAGCATTTAGAAAGAATGAAATGCTACCTGCTAATAAAATGAGGGTGTAATGGTGACAGATAAAGGATGATTTTTAGGCCTTCGTTTGAATAATGATTTGAAAAAACAAAAAAGAAGAAGAAGAGAAGGAGAAAAGATTTCGCTGGCGGCACGAAATTAAGATACCCCGATAAGGTGAATCACATTTGGATGCTATAAAATACGATTATGGAAGTATAGTGTCGTATCGCCCCCAGGGGGATCAAGAAAATCACTTCAAATGTTCCACGATGAGATGTAAGCCCTAGTGGCAAGGTATTACATAAGAAGTTTTAAGTTATCACTGGTATATTATAGATCAATATTGAGGTGAATCCACAATGGATGGATAAAAGTTACAAAGTATGAGATGAGATTGCACAATCATTCTTAAGATGAACGGTAAAGAAGAAACATTAAAAGACTTGGATTTGTACATATAGGATAAGCAGTGAGAGTAACCTGGAGCTTGGTAGCAGATCTTAGTAAAGATAAATCGAAGTAAGAGCTATGGATACTAACCTACCTAGATGCAATAAAGTCGTACGAATGGACAATCGAGTCTATGAAATATGATATAGCGATATTCGTAAGTTCGACAAAGTACCGAGCAAAGAACTTCATTATACTTATAGATGCCCAGAGGAACATCTTATCAAGCTCTGTATATATATTCACAAAGTGAGGCCTAGAGATTGGCTAAACGCTGGAGGAAAAAGGAGAGAAGAGTCGCATAGGCGTAATTACAAGGTCAGAGTCATACAGTCTGCATGATAGGAGGTAGCAGCAGTTGCGAGATTAGAAAGATTTCGATCACAAGTCATGATATGAGCAAAAAGACTAAAGAGGGGGGGGGATACCCTAGACTTTAGATTTATTCATAGAGCAACTACTTAAATGGCAAGGAGAGAATTAAGGTATTCACAAGAGCTATGTGTTATGAAAATGATAAGAGCATCATTCAACATTCGAGGACGAATGTTCAAAAGGGGGGAATGATGTTACACCCCGCAATATTACGATGATGTTACGTCCTGCAATATTATATTACGACAATGTTGCACCTTGCAGTATTACATTACGGTGATGTTACACTTCGCAGTATTAAGTTACGACGATATTGCACCCTGTTGTATTGTACGTTGAATTTGTCGTAAGGTCATTGACATCAGTCCAAGTAAAAGATTATTTGGAGATTATAAGGATTATGATATTTCACAAGTGATGAGTAAATTCGTAAAGATGAGAGGGGAAGCAAGTCAAAGAAAATGAAATTTCGTCCATGTTTGGCATGTTGGGATAATATATAGGCCGAACGTTAATACCCAATATTTATGGACTAGTGTCATACAAGTTACTATATGACCATGATAGTAAGGTGAATAAAGTGTATTAAAAGTAAATAATGTTTTATGTAAGTTGAAATAATTCTTAATTATGTGGATATTTGGTTAATTGTAGATTTTTGGTGGAAGATTAACCATGTAATTAAGAAAATTAACGGATAAAATTTGGATAAATTTAAGTATGGAAATGTGGCAGCCATATAATAGTCATTTGATGATTTTTAGATTAAAAGTTGCAAGATGGCACTTTGAGAAAGTTTGACATCTGAGTCATCACTTAGACAATTTTAATAGGAATCATCACTTAGACAATTCTAAAAGGAGTTACTACATTTGCAACATGCTTTACATTGTGATAAGCTTCAAAGACAGTTCCATACCGTTTGAGGAACATCCACCATCAATTCTTTGATCTGTACAAGGATGCCAAAATCAAAGTGGATTTTTTGGCCTAAAATTTTCTTGGAAATCTTGGACAGTAGTGTTTTCTTTTTCTATCGTTTGACTATAGCTTCTGATGAGGACAACAAAGTTGGTTGACTTGAACTTGAGGAGCATTAAATCTTAGTTGGACGAAACATTGGGTTTTAGTTGGAAATATTTATTTGGAGTTGATTTTTGGAAATGACTCTCAACTGTATCTCCCATTCTCTTTTCCATTAAACCAAATATTACAATGTCCAAACATGAAATTCTCTGAAATGCTACGAGGTCCAACATGAAATGCTAATTCAAAGAAAGCCCGGTACAATCTTTCTCAAGGATATCATACGGATTTCATTTCCTACTTCGATCTGTCGTTACGTGTTTTTACAAAAGAGAATTGGTTCAGGTATGTTAAGGTCATCCCCTCTTTCTTTTTGGCATGATCCAAGTTATATAAAAGAAACGAGCAAATGCACAAATTCCATAAATGACTCTATTCATAAAAGTATTAGAGATATCTATGTTCATGAATTTCCATGTGTCATAATATTCTATCATCTTTTCATGGGTCTCAGAAAAGTACGAAAGTTGAAAAGAGTTTACTTTATGATATTACTCAAAGGCAAAACAGTTTTATGAAATTCCGAAAGATTTTATTAATGTACTTTTCATGCTTTGCATTCATGTGCATTTATATATATATATATATATATATATATATATATATATATATATGTGTGTGTGTGTGTGTGTGTGTGTGTATGTGTGTGTATGGGATATGGGAAAGGTTATGGTGTTATATACGCACCACCACCTGATCAGCTGGTATACGTTGATGATTTTGCCCACAATGGCCAAGATGATATGATGGGATGCCCTTAGAGGCTGATGATGTTATGAGACATGTAGCTATGCACGACATGAAAAAAATACGCATATTGATGATACTATAATTATTTCATGATTTATAAAGTTATTTAGACTTACAGGTGGAGTCATTTACTCTATATTTCCTCCATGTCTATTATGTACTTATTTATGTGTCTTACATACTCAGTACATTATTCGTATTGACGTCCCTTTTTGCCTGGGGACGCTACGTTTCATGCCCGCAGGTCCTGATAGACAGGTCGAGAGCCCTCCAAGTAGGCTCTCAACTCAGCAGAAGATGTTGGTGCGCTCCATTTGCTTCAGAGTTGTTTGTTTGGTTAGTATGAGTTAGATGTGTATTGTTTCGTATGGCGGGAGTTTGTCCCGGCCTTTATGATATTACATATTCTTAGAGGCTTGTAGACATATATCATATATACAGATAATTGTATGGCCTTGTCGGCCTATGTTTTGAGTATATAAGGATCATGCCGGTCTTATATGCACGTACATCATATGTATAAGTTTAGATTACATGTTAGATCGTCCAATGATGAGTATTTGTCCATATTTTATTGTACTTATCTCACGACAGCCTCTCTGGCTCATTAACTTGTGATAGTATGATATGAAAGATATGTTACGTAGGTATTCAGTTGAGTAAGGTACCGGGTGCCCGTTGCGGCCAATCGGTTTGGGTTGTGATAACACCTAAGGACAGTGCTTCAAACTTTGAGAGAAAAGAAGTTATATGCAAAGTTCTCGAAATGCGAGTTTTGTTTGGATTCCGTGGCTTTCTTAGGCCACGTGGTATCGAGTGAGGGTATCCAGATGGATCCGAAGAAAGTGGAAGCAATGTAGAGTTGGCCCAGACCATCCTTAGCTACAGAGATCCGTAGTTTTCATGGCTTGGCGGGTTATTACCGTCGATTTGTTGAGGGATTTTCATCGATTGTAGCACCTATGACCAGGTTGACCCAGAAGGGTGCTCTGTTCCAGTGGATAGAAGAGTGTGAGGTGAGTTTTCAGAAGCTCAAGACAGCTTTGACTACAACACCAATTTTGATATTACCTACAGGTTCGGGGTCTTATACTGTCTATTGTGATGCCTCGAGGATTGGCCTTGGAGCGGTATTGATGCAGGACGGTAGGGTGATTGCCTACGCATCCAGACAATTGAAGGTACATGAGAAGAATTATCCTGTCCATGATCTCGAGTTAGCTGCTATTGTTCATGCTTTGAAGATCGGGCATCATTATTTGTACGGTATGCCTTGTGAGATCTATAATTATCACCGGATTTTGTAGTATCTATTCAAGTAGAAGGACCTTAATTTGCGCCAGAGGAGGTGGTTAGAGCTGTTGAAGGACTATAATATCACTATTTTGTATCACCCGGGAAACGCCAATAGGGTGGCCGATGCTTTGAGTCGCCGGGTGAAGAGTTTGGGGAGTTTGGCTTATTTACCAGCAGCGGAGAGGCCCATGGCGATGGATGTTTAGGCCTTAGCGAGCCAGTTTGTGAGATTGGATCTTTTAGAGCCTAGTCGGGTTCTAGCTTGCGTGGTTTCTCGGTCTTCCTTGTTTGATTGTATCCGGGAGAGTCAGTTCCTCATTTTCTTGTCCTCAAGGACAAGGTTCTGCACGGTAATTCCAGAGATGTGACTATTGGTGATGACGAGGTATTGAAGATGCAGGGTCGGGTATGTGTACCCAATGTTGATGGGTTTCGGGAGTTGATTCTAGAGGAGGCCCATAGTTTGCGGTATTCCATTCATCCGGGTGCCGCAAAGATGTACCAGGATTTGAGACAACACTATTGGTGAAGGCGGATGAAGAAAGATATAGTAGGGTTTGTAGCTCGGTGCCTCAACTGTCAGCAGGTGAAGTATGAGCACTAGAGACCGGGTGGGCTGCTTCAGCAGATAAAGATTCCGGAGTGGAAGTGGGAGCGGATCACCATGGACTTCCTAATTGTACTCCCACAAACTTTGAGAAAGTTTGATGCCATTTGGGTAATTGTGGATCGGCTGACCAAGTCTGCACACTTCATTCCTGTGTGTATTACATATTCTTCGGAGCGGTTAGCAGAGATTTATATCCGGGAGATTGTTCGTCTGCATGGTATTCCAGTTTCCATCATTTTAAATAGAGGTACTAAGTTTACATCTCCGTTCTAGAGGGTTGTACAACATGAGTTGGGTACTCGGGTGGAGTTGAGTACAACATTTCACCCTTGGACGGGCGGACAGTCCGAGCGTACCATTCAGATTCTTGAGGATATGCTCTGTGCATGTGTGATTGAGTTTGGAGGGTCTTGGGATCAGTTCTTGCCATTGGCGGAGTTTGCCTACAACAACAGCTATTAGTCCAGCATTCAGATGGCACCGTACGAGGCTTTATATGGTAGGCGGTATAGATCCCCTGTGAGTTGGTTCGAGCCGGGTAATGCTAGATTATTGGGAACAGACTTGGTTTAGGATGCTTTGGAGAAGGTTAAGGTGATTCAGGATAGACTCTGTACAGCCCAGTCTCGACAGAAGAGTTATGCGGACCAGAAGGTTCGTGATGTTTCCCAGTCCAGACAGATGCATATGCGATTTTACTAGGTCAAAACATATATATTTCGCCCTTCACGAATTTGGGCTATTTTCATAACATTTTAAACGGGAAGAAGCTTCTGGGAGCAATTGCAAGGGAGATTTTCAGAGGGATTCATTGAGGTAAGGTCCATGGTTCCTAAGCTCGTTATTATGGTGATTTTTATAGTTGTTAGCATGAAATATAAGGGAGAAATCAGTGGTAAATTGGGGGTTAGGGCTTGGTTAATTGGAGAGCTTGGAGTGGTGATTTGAGGGACCATCTGAGGTCTGATTTTGGTACTTTTGGTATGACTGAACTACTGAGAGTGTGAGGATTCCGAATATGTGAATTTACCCAATTCTGAGACGTGGGCTCAGGGAGCGTTTTGGTCATTTTTCCTAATTTCGCGTATTAGCTTAAAATTAATTAGTGGAATCAGTTACTTGAAGTTATATTTACATTATGTAATTGATTTGAATAGATTTGAGCCATTTGGAGTCGAGTACTTGTGGCATGAGCGTGGTTTCGGGTTGATTTTTGAGTCGGTTCGAGGTAAGTGGCTTGCCTAACCTTGTGGGGAGGGGGGAACCCCCTAGGATTTGGTATTGTTGACCTTTGAGATTACTTGTACGTGAGGTGACGAGTGCGTACTTGTGCTAATTGTTGAAAATACTATTTTCATTAAGTAACTGTAATTGTGTTCTCTTTCCTGTTTATACTACTTGCAATTTAAGTCTGTTGTTAGCTTAGGGAAGCATGTCTAATTGATTTAATTGCTTTACTTGATCAAACTGCCTTATTCGAATTATGTGCAACGTGCTAGGTTAGAAATACCTATTTTACCTTGGTATGAAATTTGAATTGAATTGAGTATTCCTCATGTTGATGTTGTATGTTTACTTTGGGACTACGGGACGGTATCCTCGGAGATCCCCCTGCCTGTTTACTTTGGGACTACGGATTTGTATTCCGGGAGATCCCCCTGCACTTTTATATTGGAACTACGGGACTGTACCCGATAGATTCCCCAAGTACTGGGTATTTACATTTGGGACTACGGATCGGTATTCCGGGAGATCCCCGCGCACTATGAGTTGGACTACGGGATGACACCCAAGAGATCCACTGGATATTAATATTTGGGACTACATGACGATATCCTGGGAGATCCCCGGTTGTTACCTCTGTGTTGAGCTGTATTCCTTATGTGATTATTTTGTCTCTGTTGTAGTTGTTGTTGTTCTTACTATCCTGTGTTACTTCTTACTGTTTGCACTTAACTATACTGGCTTATTCTATATTTTTATACCATGTTTTTCATCTAAACTTAGTAGGGCCCTAAATTTCCTCGTCACTACCCGACCGAGGTTAGACTTGGCACTTACTGAGTACTGTTGTGTTGTACTTATGCCCTTTCTGCGCATGTTTTTCATGTGCAGATCCAGGTACTTCGACTCAGCCCTACTACCCTTGAGGTGAGGCAATTCTCCAGAGACTTCGAGTTATATCTGCCGCGTCCGCAGAGTGAGGAGTCCCTTTCCATTCTCCCTTATAGTATCAGCCCTTCTGTATTTACTTTTGTTTAGACATTCTAGAGTTAGACACTTGTAGTTATTCAATATCTTGTGAATTCATGAGATTCCGGGTTTTGAAAAATGTAGTTTCAGTTTGAGAGTTGTATTGTATATGCCGAGCGGCATCTTAAACGCTTCATTTTGTTATTCCTACAATTTTGGCTAGTTTTATTCTGTTATTTCTTTTTTCGCAATTTGCTAGCTTACCTAGTCGTAGAGACTAGGTGCCGTCACGACAGTTCACGGAGGGCGAACTGGGGCCATGACATTTTAGTAATCCTTGGATCACAGGACAAACAGTGAATGTTTGGGGGTGATATTACGCGTTAAAAGTACATTTGGGTCCTAAAAGCAATTTTTGAGGACTTCTCGTGAATTTAGCGACAATAGCAATTATAAGGGTTTTGAAGAATCATTCAAATTTTGAATAGCAAACTGTTTTCTCACCAATTTATGTTGTACACACTAACATTGTAATTTTTTTCAATTATTAAATAAAATTGACCTACAGCAACATATAACTATCTGTATCAAATATTATATGATAATCTTAAAAAAATGTAAATAACTGGTTATGCTAAAAATTCTTCGCACTACCATTATAAGGGCAACATAGTGTACGAAGTATTTTGCGTTTACGCAAGGTCCGAGGAAGAATCGAACTTAAGGGGGTATAATATGGACAACCTACATTAATACAAGCATCAATGCTTGATTCCATAACCTGAACTCGTAACCTATAGGTGACGGAGGTAGCTTTACGGTAGCATGCAACCTAAACTAGATCTTTCTTCATAAGAAACTTTCTTTTCTTTACAAGAACTGTCCCGATCCAAAATTAGCCTGTCGTGATGACGCCTAACGTGGTATAGACAAGCCGACTTTTCCAAAAATATTTCCAACACTTTTAACAGAAAAAGAATTTAAGCAGTTTTAGTAGTAAATGTTTCTCATAAACGGGATAGAAAACCCAAAACATAACGTGTCGACTCCCAATATCGGGGTGTCACAGAGTACATGAGCATCTATATATCACAAGTCTGGAAAATACTGTCTATGATAGTCCGAAACTAAATACAATAGGTGGAAGGATAGAGAAAGAGAAACAAGGTCTGCGAAATCACCGAGCAGCTACCTCGAAATCTCCGAAGGGCCAACTGCGCAGTGAATCAACACCCACCGTGTCTGGAAACACATGGATCTGTACACAAAGTGCATGGTGTAGCGTGAATACAATCAACTCAGAAAGTAACAAGACTAAATAAAGAACTGAAAGTAGTGACGAGCTCTACAATTATAGTTCAATTTTAGTAATTTCAACATAGGAGAGTAGGCATGCTTTCGAGTTTGACAATTTAAGTCCAATCAGTTAACTCATGTCAAGTTCAAGTAAAACATAATATTATATCCTTCAGAAATTTCAAGGCAATCATATATGGTAGCTAAGCGCAACAATAATGAAATCAAAAGCATCCTCTCAGAGCAACAGTCACTCAGCCTTTCTTAGTCTCTCAGCACTCGACAATCGACACTCACATTCAGTAGGTACCCGCACTCACTGGGGGTGTGTGCAGACTTCAGAGGGGCCCTTTCAGCCCATGCGATATGATCGACACGGACAACTCACGTGCAGCAGGGACAACTCACGTGCTATAGTATAAATATCTGGATCCGCACAGACAACTCACGTGTTGTACAGACAACTCATGTGCTATAGTATAAATATTTGGATCTGCAAAATCAACTCACGTGCTACACGGACAACTCACGTGCTGTAGTATTAATATCTCACAATCTGGCCCTAAGCGTCAGTGGCGTACGCAAAATTTTTTGTATGCGGTGTCACGA
The DNA here is from genome assembly GCF_000715075.1 of Nicotiana tabacum. Classification (NCBI taxonomy): domain Eukaryota; kingdom Viridiplantae; phylum Streptophyta; class Magnoliopsida; order Solanales; family Solanaceae; genus Nicotiana; species Nicotiana tabacum. The sequence continues at coordinate 23,990,607 of NC_134086.1, read as the reverse complement.
TTTAAACAATGCACAAATAATAATTCACTATGACAACATTATATTAAAAAAATAGTTAGAATCATATTAACAGAACATAACTCAAGAAGATTAATATATTTGAGTTTTTTTATAAATGCATTCAAAACAACCTCATTAGAAATAATACTAAATACCTTTTTTTAATATAAAACACTAGACAATTACACAACTCATCATTCTTAAGATTTTGCAAATCATTTTTAATTAATTTCAATGAGGAGAAAAAGAATAAAAGAAAAAACAGGGAAACTTACAACAAAATCAAATAATTTATCGTTGCTTAAAATAAGCAAATTGACTTTTGACTCATTGATTTAGTGTTATGTTAACGCTTAAGAGGTTAATGACTCAAACCCCCACATGTTTTTTACTTGTAAACGAGGCTAAAAAATTATGGTTCTATAAAGTATGTTAATGTGACTTCTAATCAATTGTTTTAGTTAATGGCCAATAGTTCAAACCCCAACATGTTTTTTAATTGTAGATGAGGCTCAAAAATGTTAAAGGGAAATAGGAAGACATCGAGCGTCGAACTTGTGACCTCGCTTAGGAGGCCAAAGCTCCTGGCCAAATGAGCCACCTAATATTTCTTCTCAAGTGGTGTCACTTTATGGAATTTAACCTTTATTTTTCTTTTGAATTTTAATTATATATACATATAATAGAATTTTTTGATCAAGCGGTGTCACGTGACACTGCTTGGGCTAAGATGGATCCGCCCCAGCTCAGCCTCACTCAGTCATCAATCTCTCCAGTATCTCCGACTCTCAAAAATCATAGAAGTCAGCCAAACAAAAATGATATAATGTATCAACAAGGAACAATAGAGACTGAAATATAATATGCAAGTCAACTGAGACTAAGTACAACACAGATTTTTAGCAGATAGATTAACATGTACACAACCTCTGAAGGCTCCGTCAGTAACAACATATGGCCTAAGCATGATTTCTAACAGGGTTTGCAGCTCAATTACTATATCACATGAAGAATTTAAAGATATCAACACATTAATCATCTATACAATTCCATCGAATGGACCAAGTCCTAATTTCTATGGTGCACGCCCACACGTCCATCACCTAGCATGTGTGTCACCTCAAAATTAATCACATGCCACATAGTTCAGGGTTCCATACCCTCATAACCAAATTTACAACTTTTACTTACCTCAATCCGAGCTAATCTCTACTCCAACACACCTTTGCCTCACGAACCAGCCTCTAAATATCCCGAATCTAGCTACAAACAGTACAATACAATCAACACGGGCTAAAGTGATCAATTTTGCTAGAAAATATGAAGTTATTAATTAAAAATCTAAAATCGGTTAAGCCTGCCCCACATCTTGAAATTCGATAAAAGTACAAAACTTGAAATCCCATCTAACCACGAGTCTAACCATACAAATTTTGTCAAAATCCGACACCAAATCGCTACCCAAATGCCCAAATCAAACTCTCCAAATCCCTAACCTCAAACCCACAAATTTCACCTCAAAACCACACAATCTAGATGGGGGAAACAAGATTATTGAATAAAAATGAGCACAAGTGACTTACCTCAGGAATATCCTAAAAAACCCACTCACAAATCGCCTTAGACCGAGCTTAAAATGTCCAAAATGAAGAAAAATCACGAACCCTTGAATTTATATGTCCTGCCCAGTCATTCCGCTTCTGCGGAAACTTAACCACTTCTGCGGCGTCGCGGAAGCGACCTCTTAATCGCATCTATGGCTCCTTCCGCTTCTGCGGTCCCTTATCTCGCTCCTGCGGACTCGCTTGTACGAGCAACCAATCCATTTATGCGGAATTAGCTCCCCTCTCAACTTCCGCTTTTGCGTTCCCATCGCACCTTCGACCCCTGCTCACACCCCTCCAAACTTTGCACCTCCGCAACCTATCCCGCACTTGCGAGCTCGCACCTACGATCAATGCTCCGCAGGTGCGGTTACACCAGCAGAGTTCCAACTTCAACAGTCTCACAACTTCAACTCTTGATCCGTTAATCATCTGGAATCAACCCGAGGCCCCCGGGACCTCAACCAAACATACCAACAAATCTTAAATTATTATACGAACTTAGTCGAACCCTCATATCATATCAAATTACATTAAAAACAGAAATTGCACATAGATTCAAGCCTAATGAATTTTAAAATTTCAATTTCTACAAACAATATCAAAACCTATTAAATGACGTCTGATTGACCCAAAAACTTTGCACACGGGTCACAAAATGACACCATAGACCTACTCCAACTTCCGAAACTCCAATCTGACCCCGATATCAAAAAGTCCACTCCCTATCGAACTTTTCAAAAATCCAACTTTCGCCATTTCAAGCCCAATTCAACTATAGATTTCCGAATCACAATCTGGACATGTTCCTAAGTCCAAAATCACCCAACGGAGCTAACAGAACTATCAAAACTCTATTCCGGAGTCGTTTACATATTAGTCAACATCCGGTCAACCTTTTCAACATAAACTTCCAACTTTGAGATTAAGTATTTCAATTCATTTCGAAATCTCTCCGGACCCAAACCGACTAACCTGGCAAGCCACATAACAGTTATAAAACATAAAATAAACAGTAAATAGGGGAACGAGGCTACAACTCTAACTCGGTCGTTACAAGAACCAATTGAGTCATAATTCAAACTCCATAGCAATCAATTCTAAGAGGACCAGGGAAACTAGAAAACTCGTTTGCCTTGAATATTTAGATACAATACATAAGTTTTCACATGCCATTCACGTATATTATTCCTATACCTATGAGAATCTCTAATATTATTAAAAATAACAAATTGGCCATGTAAATTTTGAGTAATCAAGGCACAAGTAGCATTTACAGGTTGCTTAGGGTCATTGAAATTCACTGGAAAACCATCTCTACCTCCCGGTTGAATTAGAATTAATCCAGTATTAACACCTTCAATTATACAATCAATTGCTAAAGGATCTGCCAATTCATGGTTGATTTGTAGAATGGATCAAATAATACGAATATGCATTGAAAAGAAGAAAATAATAGATAAATGGAATTGATAGGACTTCATTTTCCCCCCTCCTTATTCTTCTTGTTATTTTTGCTAGGCTTTGGCCTATGAGTGAAGCAATATCAGTCTTTATATAGTAAAAACGAATTAGGGAGATAAAATAGTATTTAATGAATACTAATATGTAAATATGATTATTCTCCCTTAAATTTCCAATTAGGGTTGGAACTACAAGTCTATGCATCTTTAACTCCTGTGGTTGGTATATAATTGTATACCATAAAAATCGGGGCTACCCGATTTCATTCCTTGGTCGAGATAGGAATGTCACGTCAAAGATCTAGGACGTCGAGTATGGGTCGAGGTCAACTTCGATTACGGACAGAAAGAGGCAAACTTCGAGTGACACCGACATGGCTTGATAACGAAAAAGGCGAGATATCCGTGATTGGTCAAGAATTGTAGCGTGAATCTCGGAACGGATCGATCTACAGTGGTTAATTATATGTTTATATAATTTTCTACTATGATTAGAAGTGTACCTTATTTAGGACTCCTCTATCATATAAAGAGAGATCCCATTCATTTGTAAGGGGCATCGTTGTTCACTGATAAGAACATATACATTAATTACTTTCCTGTTATTTCACTTACTTTTCATCATACTTGCTTTATTTTTTGTTGCTCTTGCCATCCCACCTCGAGGCTATCCCAAGTCGAGGTTGAGACCTGGATAACACACTGGTTTGATTAACTTTATTCTCTAGTTTATTCATTGATTTTTTTGCCTATCGATTGGTATTGGACGAAATCACATATCCTTAAAACCACAATATAAGTTTAATTGTTATCCGAATTTGAGGGTAAACAGTTTGGTGCCCAACATGCGGCTAAGGATAATAGTGATTGTTCGGTACTAATTCTAATAAAACACATTATTTCACGCTTGTTCTTGTCAAGTATTTTTGCTCTTAGGTTAAAACATGTCAAACTCACAAAACGTACCCACACATGGTGATGATGGTCTCGGGTTTCATGGGGAAAATGACAATGTAATTACTCCAGAAGCTGGGGTGCCACTGGCTAATCTTGGGGGAGCACCGAGTCGATGTCAGTTCCTACGTTGCTCTAAATATTGATCTAGGCGTGGACCTCTAAGGGAGTGTACGCAGGGAAGGCCAATCTAGTGGTCAAGGTACACAAGAAAGAGGAGACGGATGAGTTAGTCTCCAGGTGATATTCGAGATGTTATAGGCTCAACAGGCCGCTATTGCCTAGTTGCAGAATCAACATAGGAATCCAAGTGGGGTCGAGCCAGAAATCACTCGCCGTACCGAGCCAGTGCCATAAAGGTTGAATGGTAACGAATCGGGGACTGATCTTGCAATAATGAAAATACTCAAGGAGATCACCAAAAGAATTGAGTCAGGAGAGAAGAAAATCGAAGCTAATGATAAAAAAGTGGAAACATACAACTCCTGAGTTGATTAGATACCGGGGGAACCCCCGATCCTAAAAGGTTTGGATTCGAGAAAGTTTGTACAGAAGCTTTTTCCTCAAAGTGCGGCTCTGAAGCCTATTAGTAAGAAGTTTCGTATGCCAGACATACCTAAGTACAATGGGTCCACCGATCCTAATGAACACATCACTTCGTACACGTGCCGAATAAAGGGAAATGACATAGAAGATAATGAGATTGAGTCCGTTTTGTCGAAACAAATTTGGGAAACTTTATCAAAGGGGGCAATGATATGTTACCACAATTTGCTGCCCAACTCCATCGATTCTTTTGCCATGCTCGCTAATTCATTTGTAAAAGCACACACCGGAGCAATAAAGGCCGCGACCAGGAAATTAGACCTCTTTAAAGTAAGATAGAAGGACAATGAAATGTTAAGGGTGTCCGTATCTCTATTTCAGATGACACACATGGACCTACCCCGGTTACTGATAATTGGGCTATCCAAGCCTTCACTCAAGCTTTGAACTAGCGAAGTTCGGTATCGTCACGACAACTAAAGCATAATCTAATTGAATATATAGCGGTTACCTAGGCCGATGTGCATAATTAGTACCAATCGAAGATCAGGTTCAGGATGATCAGTTGGGAGCTCCATCCGGTTCCGTTTATCCAAACAAGTCTGCAGTTAAAACCTAGAGGGACGTCGACAGGGAGCCAAGGTCAAATATAGAATGATATCAACCATATACCGTAGATCAAATGTGATTATAGGCTATAATTACGTATTTTAGTTGCTTATTACACTCTAATTTACTGCACTTTAATTGAGTTTGAGCTTTAATTGCTAGTGTTTTGCACTAAATATGTGTTTTATGCCTTGTATGAGTGATTCCGAGATATGTAGATATTATGGAATGAATTCAAGTGATTTTGAGCTTTGAATTTGAGTAAAATCCCAAGGAATTAAGTCGGGAATGTGTTCGGGGATCAACGAATGATAGTTAAGAGCGAAACGGAGAATCGAGCGGTTGTAAGGCATATTTTCTAGTAAAATGTACATAAACTTTTGCTCAGAACTCTGTTTGGGCTCCATAATACATTATTGGAAAACAATTTGAAACGGATACAACTTTTATGTTTTGAATTTTCGCAAATTCTCAATATTGCGGCACATGGGATGCCGCAGGGTGTGGCGCAACAGTGTAAAAGTTGGCCTGACAAGAAAATGCAAGGTTGTTGATAATCTCCACGAGTGCGCCGCAGGGTGCGGCACGCCTGTACAAATTTTACAGAGCCAGAGTCCTATTTCACACGGGAGAAGGTGTTTTCATCTGGGCCCGACCCTACTTGGTATAAATACATATAAAAACGCTATTTTTGGGACTTTTTGACACATCTTAGACCTAGGAAGAGCACAGAGCCGCCTTGAAGGTCGGGTTTCATCTTTTCTTTTGCCAAACTTAGTATTATTCATGTTCTTTGTATGATTTGTTATTTTGCTACCATACCTATGTGGAGCTAAACTTCACGTTCTAGGGTTGTGGTTCTTTCATGACTATTATTATTTAGATATTGATTTTGATTTTTTAGATTATTATATTGGTTTATTTATTCAATCCTGCGCTTAATTATTTAATTGCTTGATCACCAATTGAATATTATCTATGAATCTAGAATTGAACTTGAAAGTGGGAATTCTAGATTGCATATAGGATTGAGTAGAGCATGTTCTTGAACTTGGGCATCGGAGAACGGATTTGCGGTTAGGATAGACATATACCTAATTGCCTTGCTTGGTTGATTTACAGGAATTATAAATGTGTTCTTGTTGATTTTAACTCCAGAGACATATAGGCGTTAGGTTAGCATGAATAGGCGAGTAAGAACTCGACAGATTCTTATAAGCAATATTAACCCAGTTAACCAATAAACTAGATAAATTAGTTTGTCAATTCAATTGAAGAATACAATGGGATTGTCAGATAGCCCATAACCCTAGATCGTTTTCATTACATTGATAACATAAAAATCTGCTATCCCTCTGTTTAAAGTTCATTACTTATTTTCTTCTTAGTTTAATTACTTTAGTATCAAATACTTCTAGGATAATCCTTTTTTAGATAATTAGGAAAGTCTAATTTAGTTAATAGTTAATCACAAGTCCTCGTGGGTTCGACATCCGACTTCCAGTCATTTTATTACTTGAGGACCGTGTATACTTGCGTGTGCATTTGGCCACAACATGTTTTTGGCGCCGTTGTTGGGGACTTAGAAATTAACTCTTTTTCTAGATTAGACATTTAATTTTTTTATCTATTCATTTTTTTAGTTAAGTTAATATTTTTATTTATTTTAACATGACATCTTGGAATAAATATTATTCGAATGATGGGTATTCTTATTTTGATGATCCTTGTCCATATTGTAGAGGACCCCACTTGTGGAAAAATTGTCAGAATGTTCCCGGGAGTGAGTTGTGCGCACAATCTCAATCCTTTGAGCGGAATATTTGTAATGCGTGTGGTGGTCAAGATAGCCATGGGGATGGTTGTCCTAATTCCTTTCATCCTTCTCTGAGCCCTTATTATGATCTTTCTAATGATGTTTGTGAGTTATAGGGGCAATGAAGTACAGGATATGGAACTTGATGCATATATTAGGGATATTTTGAGGTAAGTAGCAGAGCAACATGATGAACTCAAAAAAGATAAGAAAAGAATGAGGGTAGCAATCACAAGAATGAAGGCCAATATGGAAGAATTGAATGAAGAGAGCAAGTACCGGCAAGCGAAATATTTTGAAAAAAGAAGATTATGAGTCAAACTTGGCTGGTAGAACAAGCTGAAAAGTTAGCAATATATGAGGCTCAACGTGAGAAAATTACAGATGGGATTAAAGATTTAATAGAAGGACGAGCTGAACTGGGACAAGAGATCAAAAATTTTGGCACTGCTATTCACGACTTGGGAGCTCAATTGATTGCAAAGGTTGATGCATCTAACGCCCAACAAAATAGTTCTGAATTGTGTGAAATTGAAAAGGAGCTTATATGCTAAATTGAGGAGCTAAAAGTGGAGAGTCAATCATTCGACCATACTTTTATTGATGATGTCCATGTTGAGGAAAGCACACTAGAGTTATGTGAGGAAGTAGATAATGTTATATTTGAAGACTCTAGTATGTGTACATATAAGGATGTAACTAGTGATGCAGTTTTAGAGTTGGAAAACATTGGTCCTCATTCAATGCATTTTTGAACATTGTGTTTGGATGATGACATAGAAATGGAGTCATCTGAGCCTTTGGAGGAGCCAACGGACGAGGAACAAGGTGCTTACATTCTGGAATTTATTGTGCCAGAGAGAAAGAATTACATACCTCTGAAGGCCAAGATGTATAGAATGCGATATTGGTTGCTTGACCAAACTAAATTTGTCTCACCACCCTGGGAGCATAACATAAATCTTGATGCCATGTTGGGGGCGCAATTCATAAGTTCGAGGTGGAGGCAAAAAGTGATTCACGTCGTACTGCGACATTAAAATCAGATGCTTGTTGGGAGGCAATCGAGCTTTACTGCTTCTTTTTTTAATTATATTATTTTTTTAGTGTTTGTTTTAATTTTGTTGTATTATAAGCATAAGAAGAAAATCCAATAGGTGAGTGCAAAAGAGAGCATGTGGTTGAAACTGAGTGTGAGGTACCCACACAAAGGATCAAACTTGGGAGAAGTCTGAGTATCCCGTGAGCTGCTAGTTCTTCGGCCTTTAGCCTACTAGGGAGTCTCTTTTACCCTCTTATTATTTATAGTGTGCATTGAGGATATTGCACAATTGTAAGTGTGAGATGAGGAGATTTTCTGAGTGACTTTCTATGCCATTTTAGCTGTGTTAGTTTAATTGAATAATATTTTTAGAAAAACGAAAAAAATTGGACTTTTCCCGATGATGGATCTCCTAGACAGTTTTCTGGAGGGATTTAAGTCTAAAGAAAATGGAAAAAAAAATTTCTTTGTAGGTAGTGTAGCAATTCCCCCTTGATTTTTCTTTGTGCCGCGGTTCTTTTACAAGTATTTTGTTTGAACCGGGCGTAGTTAGTTTTTATTTTATTAGAAGTAGGAAACCGTGTGCTATGTTTTGAATTGAAGCAATATCTCTTGACTTTGTTATGCCTTGAGAATAGTGAGTATTTTGGTTGTGACGCTTAGGCTATGTTTTTGACTCTCGCATAAATACCTTAAATTGTATTATCTTAACTTTGCTTAACTTCTCTGACTAGAGTGTCTTGATGAGTCCAATCCTGAGTGAGTTATGTGTCATATGTGTGTGAGGGTTGCGTGTTATTCTGTGCATTGCATTTGATGTCTAGAACTTGCCCCGTGTGTTTGCAAAGCGTAATAGTAGTTTTGTTCAGTCTTGGAAGTGATATAGGCGTTTTTTTGTTGAGCCAGATATATATAGTTTACCTGCCTAATTATTATGTATCATAGTTAACTCCTTTGAGCCTATAATCCTGTTTCTTTGGCAACCATATTACAAGCCTTATCCATTTATTTGAATTAACCATCTATTTGAACCTTTTCACCTCTCATGAGCACTTGAATTATTGTGAACGTTGTACAAGTTAAAGTGTGAGGTGGTTGATTTGGCTTTTGAGTGGAACTAATGAAATAAGGAGAAATGTGCAGTGTTTTGAAAAAAAAGAAAGTAAAAGCCACTTGAAAATAGAATAAATAAATAAATTGTTGTATTGCTGTGAAAATATTCTGTGATAGTGGTGACTCTTGATGTAATTGTGCTTAAAGAAGTAGGGAGTTAATATATATTGATGTGAAGGTGGAGTTATGGTTTAACATAAGTATGTGGTTTTAAATGTTAAAGTATATGTATTAAAGTGCTTAGGGAGGTATAATCACTCTTATATCTAAATGTATCCTACCCGACCCGCAGCCTACATTACAACTAAATAAAGTCCTACTTGATCCTAGATTGAATGAGCTCAATTAGTAGAGCAGTACACTACGGGCAAGTCTATGGTGCATCTTTTGTGGCATATGAATGTTATTTCTGAGAGTGAGTGAATTCTTTCTATCTTGAGTTCCTAATTATTCTTAAATTTTATTGTGTGCGGAACTGCTCTCTTTTGTTGTGTGAGGGAACTTGATTCATGAAGGAAAGATAATGTCATTGACCTCTATGTTAGAGTAAGTGAGTGAGTTGTTAATAATGTGTGGTACTTGTGAGTCAAATCTTGAGGTGAGGATGTTACACTTTTGTACTTAATCTATTTTAAATATTCTTTGTGTGATGGGTTATGAGAATTGTTTAAAAAAGTTGTGTCTATATAAAATGCAGTTTGATGGCTCGAGGACGAGCAATGGTTTAAGTGTGGTGTGTTGATGGTAGGCTATAATTATGTATTTTAGTCGCTTATTACACTCTAATTTACCGCACTTTAATTGAGTTTGAGCTTTAATCGCTAGTGTTTTGCACTAATTATGTGTTTTATGCCTTGTAAGAGTGATTCCGAGCTATGTAGATATTATGGAATGAATTCAAGTGATTTGGAGCTTTGAAGTCTGAGTAAAAGCCCAATACATTAGGTCGGGATCGTGTTCGGGGATCAACACATGATAGTTAAGAACGAAACGGAGAATCGAGCGGGCATACGACATATTGTCTAGTAAACTATACATAACCTTTTGCTCAGAACTCCGTTTGGGATCCAAAATATATCATTGGAAAACTATTTGAAAGGGCTACAACTTTCATGTTTTGCATTTTCGCAAATTCTCAATACTGCGGCCCATGGGACGCCGTAGGTTGCGGTGCAACAGTGTAAAAACTGGCCTGACAAGAAAATGCAAGGTTGCTGATAATCTCCACTAGTGCGCCGCAGGGTGCGGTGCGCCTGCACAAATTTTATAGAGCCAGAGTCCTATTTCGCGTGGGAGAAGGTTGCTTTCATCTGGGACCGACTCTACTAGGTATAAATACATAAAAAAGGGTATTTTTGGGACTTTTTGACACATCTTAGACCTAGGGAGAGCACAGAGCCGTTGCGGAGGCCGAGTTTCATCTTTTATTTTGCCAAACATAGTATTTTTCATGTTTCTTTGTATGATTTGTTGCTTTGCTACCATGTCTATGTGGAGCTAAACTTCACATTCTATGGTTGTGGTTCTTTCATGACTATTGTTATTCGGATATTGATTTTGATTTCTTTGTTTATCATATTAGTTTATTTATTCAATCATGTGCTTAATTATTAAATTGCTTGATCAATAATTAAATACTATCTATGAATCTAGAATTGAACTCGACAGTGGAAATTCTAGATTGCATATAGGATTGAGTAGAGCATGTTCTTGAACCTGGGCATTGGGGAACGGATTTGCGGTTAGGATAAACATATACCTAATTGCCTTGCTTGGTTGATTTACAGGAATTATAAATGCATTCTTGTTGATTCTAACTCCATAGACATATCGGCGTTAGGTTAGCCTGAATAGGCGAGTAAGAACTCGACGGATTCTTATGAGAAATATTAACCCTGTTAACCAATAAACTAGATAAATTAGTTAGTCAATTCTATTGAAGAATACAATAGGATTGTTAGATAGCCCATGACCCTGGATCATTTTCATTACATTGATAAAATAAAAATCTGCTATCCCTCTGTTTAAAGTTCATTACTTATTTTCTTCTTAGTTTAATTACTTTAGCATCAAATACTTCTAGGCTAATCCTTGTTTAGATAATTAGAAAAGTCTAATTTAGTTAATAGTTAATCACACGTCCTCGTGGATTCGACACCCGAAATGATTGAAGAAGTGATTGAGGACAGAATTCTCGGGGACTTATGAGCAAAAGTGGTTTTGATAAGCATGTCGATCCTATAGAGGTACCTCGGTTGTCATAATACAACTTTAGCATCGACGCATCTGGCATTATATCAGCAATCAGAAAGTTCAAATATATTAGGTGGCCGAGACCCATACAGACCGATCCTTCCCAAAGAAACCCAAATTTGATGTGCAAGTATCATGGCACACATGGTCACAGGATCGAGGATTGTAGGAAATTAACGGAGGAGATAGCCCATCTATTCAATGAGGGACACCTTCAAGAGTTCCTCAATGATCGAGCCAAGAATCATTTCAGAGAAAGGGACGCTAACAGGAAAAATGAACAGGAGGAACCCCAACATTTCATTCATATGATCATCGGTGGGGTCGACATTCCACAGGGACCAATACTCAAACGTACTAAGGTATCAATCACTAGGGAAAAACGAACCCGATATTATATGCTCGAAGGCTCCTTATCATTCAATGTGAATATCATATGATCGAGAGTCGTAGAGTAGCTCAGCTTACAAGATCAAATCATGCTTGCATCTCGAGCCTTAAACAGCTTCAATATGGCTAATGAAATAACTAAAGCGGTGATTATTCTACTAGTGAATGTGGCTGGAACCATTCAAGATATCAAGTTCCACGTGATCGAGGGTGACATGAGTTACAATGCCTTACTCGAAAGGCCTTGGATCCACAATATGAGGGCAGTCCCTTTGACTCTCCACCAACTAATGAAATTCCCGACGTCGGACATTATAAAAACAGTATACGGGGAGCAACATGCTGCAAAGAAAATGTTTGCAGTCGATGAGGTAACACTAATATCAATATTATCAACCTTGGAAATGTCGAGCATCAAAGGTAAATAGGAAGCCAAATAGCAATCACAACCACCAGCCTCGATCGAATCAGGGAAGCAGGAGATAAAAGAAGAAGGGAAGAATCTTCTGACCCCTTGAACTTTTATTGTTCCCGAAGATTCTGACACAACCAAATCAACGGTTGAAGAGCTGGAGTAGGTTATATTGATCAATTACTTGTCCGAGCAAAAGGTATACCTGGGAACGGGATTGACCCGTGAACTTAGGAAAAAGCTTATTCAATTTCTTATTGATAACATAGATTGTTTTGCTTGCTCCCATTTGTACATGACAGGGATCCCACCGGAGATAACGACGCATCGACTAAGCATGGACCCTAGGTTCAAACAGGTGAAGCAAAAGAGAAGACCCTAGTCCGAGGTAAACCACGCATTCATAAAGGACGAGGTAACTAAACTTCTCAAAATAGGGTCCATTTGGGAGGTGATATCCCAAATGGTTAGCCAACGTAGTCGTAGTCCCTAAAAAAGGGAACAAACTTAGAATGTGTGTAGATTATAAAGATTTAAATAAGGCATGCCCCAAAGATTCTTTTCCACTGCTTAACATCAATCGCATGATTGACGCTATTGCTGGCCACGAGATCCTTACCTTTCTCGATGCCTATTCTAGGTACAATCAAATTCAAATGAACTCGGAAGACCAAGAAAAGACTTCATTTATCACCAAGTATGGAACATATTATTATAATGTAATGTCCTTCGGGCTAAAAAATGCAGGAGCTACTTACCAACGCCTAGTAAATAAAATGCTTGAAGAACAAATAGGTAAGTCAATGGAAGTTTATATCAATGACATGCTAGTTAAGTCCCTGCGCGCAGAGATTTTGAGGAAATATATCATGAAGCTCAACCACGAGAAATGTGCTTTCGGGGTCGGTTCAGGAAAATTCCTGGGCTTTATGGTGTCGAATCGGGGGATCAAGATCAACCCCGATAAAATCAAATCCATCGAAAGCATCACCGTCGTCGATAGTGCAAAAGCTGTGTAGCGGCTAACTGGACGGATATCTGCTTTAGGCCGATTCATCTCGAGGTCATCGGATCGAAGCCATAGATTTTTCTCTCTACTCAAAAAGAATTAAGATTTCACCTGGACCCCAAAATGCCAACAAGCATTAGAGGAATTAAAGTGATACCTATAGAGCCCACCACTACTTCACACTCCAAAGGCAGATGAGAAATTTTACTTGTACTTGGCAGTATCGAAAATTGCGGTAAGTGGTGTCCTAGTTTGAGAAGAGCAAGGTATGCAATTTCCCATTTATTATGTAAGTCGAAACTTATGAGAAGCAGAAACTAGATATCAACACTTAGAGAAATTGGCACTTGCATTGATAAACACCTCTAGAAAGTTAAAATCATACTTTCAATGTCACCCCATATGCGTGTTAACAACTTACCCACTTTGTAATATTTTGCACAAGCCCGAACTATCAGGCCGATTGGCCAAATGGGCCGTCGAACTCAGTGGGTACAATATCAAGTATCAACCCCGAACGACCATCAAGTCTCAAATTTTGGCAGACTTCGTAGTTGATTTCACGCCAACCCTCGTACCCGTTGTTGAAAAAGAACTCTTGTTAAAATCAGGCACATTATCGAGGGTATGGACCCTTTCACAGATGGTGCTTCGAATGTGAAGGGGTCCGGGCCAGGCATCATTTTAAAGCCGCCCACGGGTATCACTATTAGGCAGTCTATCAAAACTTCTAGGTTGACTAATAATGAGGCCGAGTACGAGGCCATGATTGTAGGTCTCGAGCTAACTAAAAACTTGGGAGCAGAAGTTATTGAAGCCAAGTTGACTCTTTACTGGTGGTGAACTAAGTAAACAAAACCTTTGAAGTTCGAGAAGATAGAATGCAAAGGTATTTGGACAAGCTACAGGTGACTTTGCACCGTTTCAAGGAATGGACTTTACAGCATGTACCTCAAGAACAAATCAGTGAGGCCGATGCACTTGCAAATTTGGGGTCATTAGTCGAGGAAGATGAGATCAGCTTAGGGACTGTCGTTCAATGCTCGAGATTTGTGATTGAGGAAGGTCATGCCGATATAACTCTACAAGCTTAACCTATGATTAGAGGAATAAATATACTGAATACTTGAAGAACGGAAAGCTCCCATCAGACCCTAAAGAGTCGAGGGACCTACGAACCAAAGCTGCTCGATTCACATTGGCTGAAGATAGAACATTATACAGAAGGACATCCGATGGACCATTGGTAGTATTTTTAGGACTAGGAGACACTGATTATGTTTTACGAGAGATCTATGAAGGCACTTGTAGGAACTATTCCGGCGCCAAATCACTGATTCACAAAATCATTAGAATAGGATACTACTGGGATAGCATGGAAAAAGACACTAAGGAGTTTGATCGCACCTCTGATCCATCAACTTGGAGAACAACTTCATTCAATCCTATCCCTATGGCCATTCATGCAGTGAGGGATGGATATTGGCGGCCCTCTGCTATCGGCCCCAGGTAAAGCAATGTTCATTTATGAGTGACTATTTCTCCAAATGGGTTGAAGGACAGGCGTTCGAGAAAGTGAGAGAGAAAGAGGTTATAGACCTTATCTGGGATCATATCGTATATCGATTTGGGATACTTGCCAAAATCATATGCGACAACGGAAAGCAATTCATCGACAGCAAGGTAACGAAGTTTCTCGAAGAACATAAAATAAAAAAGATCTTATCAACACCGTATCATCCAAGTGGAAACGGACTGGCCGAGTCAACGAGCAAAACTATCCTTCAGAATATATGGAAAAGGTTGAACGACGCCAAGGGAAAGTGGAGAGAAATTATACCCAAAGTTCGTTGGGCATATCGAACGACATCAAAGTCCGGTATGGGGGCAACCCTGTTCTCCTTAGTATATGGCTCTGAAGCCTTGATTCTAGTCGAAGTCGGGGAACCTAGTGCAAGGTTTAGACACACAACAGAAGAATCAAATCACAAGGCTATGAATACTAACCTCAAATTATTGGATGAAAAACGAAAAGCCGCACTCATTCGAATGGCTGCACAAAAGCAACAAATCAAAAGATACAATAATAGGAGAACTAACCTTCGTCATTTTAGAGTCGGGAACTTAGTCCTAAGGAAAGTCACCATCAACACTCAAGATCCTAATGAAGGGAAGCTCGACCCAAATTGGCAAGGACCCTACCAAGTCCTCGACATCGTCGAAAAGGGATCTTATAAGCTCAACACGATGAACGATGAATAACTACCAAATAATTGAAACATATCACTTCTCAAACGATATTATTTCTAAGGTATTCGATCGAAGACATCGAGACCTCAGGTTTTAAACCACGCATTGCACTCTTTTTCCCATAGATCAGTTTTTGTCTCAAATGGGTTCTTCCGGCGTGGTTTTTAATGAGGCAACAATTATGTGCTACCTGAGGAAAATTCAACACTATCCAAGGGTCTTTACAATCAACCTCGAATACTGGGGGGCATCACCCTTGGATGTTGTATTTTTTAGGAAAGTACTTCATGTCAAAGGGTCTCGATAGAGAAACTTTATAATGGGCCAAACAGTTCAATGAACCGTGTCCATATAGATTAGTCGAGCCCCGATGGCAAAACATGCACACATGTATAAATTATTCAAAGAAGTATTCTTTCTATGTCAAACATTTTATGTCTCAAAGAAAATTTTCTACTATACGAGCTCTATACTTATGATTTTGTGAGAAATGGCTAAAGGTCCAAGCGAAAATATGCCTCGAACACTCGGGCACTGTCATCAACCATCGACATATTCGAGTTATCTAACCTCAAATTCATAAGACCTCAAAGAGGCACTCATCAATCTATAGGCCAAGGCCATCATTCTCGGGGACTAACATTTCGAACAAGTTCGAAGTGTTATTGGGGAATAAGCCCAAGAGGCATACCCAAAGGCTACGGTCAAGTTAATGCGGCTCGGAGACGTCCGAATACTGCAATAAAAATAGGCCTTAAAATTCTTGGAAAAACCAGTTAAAAAGGCTACCCTCGGTAAATAATCAAAAGGGCTTCGATAAAATTAGCCATCGAAAAACCTTAAGAGGTATCAAATTATTTTAACACAAACATGCTAAGGAACAAAAAGCATAGGGGTTTCAATCGACATCGAACCCTCAAAAAACCCAGTGGATAAAAAATACATGCTAAGGCATAAAGAAATTTTTACTAAGTATTGTCACACCTCCTTTTTACACACCCTGAAAGGTAGTACAAGGGAGTTTTTCCAATTTAAGTGACATTATTTGAAATGGGATTATTTATTTAATCAGAGTCACCACTTGGAATATTTTAATCGGTGTTCCAAGTCAACGGTTTATTTTAAATCCCAAATCGAGGAAATTCGAATTTCCTTTTGAAGTCAGCGAACCAGAAATTCTGAATAAGGAATTCTGTTAACCCGAGGGAAGGTGTTAGGCATTCCCAGGTTCTGTTGTTCTAGCACGGTCACTTAGCAATTTATACTTGGCTTAATTGTTTAACTACTCATTTTTAGGACCTATATGCAATTATCTTTTTAACCGCTTTTAAATCACTTGATTATTCGTAATTAAAGAATTGAGTTACGCGTACGCATACTCTTTTCTTTTGGCGCGTCAAAATCATGTCACGCGAACGTGTCCATGATTAATAACGCTTTGTTGATTTATTAAGAGTGTTTGGTTGAAGGTGCGCGAAGTCATCCCTCGAGTCTTTTAGAGTTAAATTTGCAATTATATTATGCGAACGTATATATAATCGCACTACTAATCTAAATCGGGCCTTAAGCAAACTACGATTATTTCAATGATTTTGTCCATTTGTAACGTAAATATTACAATTTGCTAGAAAATCAAGGGATTTGAAATCATTTGACTAAAGGGTAATACCGACATATGAAGCAGCATGTAAGAAAATACATCTACTACTAAAAGAGTAAACAACTAATCCAATTCAAATGATGGAACACGTCGAGCAATATGAAATTCATATTTTATTACTAAGCCCAAATAAATGAATAATTCAAATGACATTTAAACAAATCCATATCTAGTCCCTAGTTATACTTAACTTCAGAATAATCATTTTCCTAAAGTGGTCATCATTCATTTTTTTTACAAATTTTTAATTAACAAAGAACAACCATCATTAATCATTCAACTCAAAATAAAAAGCTAGGCGTGAGTCATTAATCATACGGCTCCAAACACACTATTAAATTGCTCGGCTTAAAGCCCACTCAAACAGCCTAGGCCTTCGAATCTGTTCAAATGGATATCAAGTTGGGTCTGGCTGTGAGCCTGGCCCGGTCACTGTTATGATCAATGGGGTCTCAACCGTACTGACCCAATACATACACAAAATCAGAAAAATGAAACTAAGTCTTTAAAATCATACGAGTCCCCTTACAATTCTTATAAACCCAGGATATAACAAAATCTAACCCAACCTATTACTTCACACGTTTGAAAAAAGTTGAATATACTATATGGAACTACATTGATCAGTTTATGAATTTATAATGTTCAGTCTAGTTTGTTACAAATCCAAAATTGAGTAAGGTAAAGATATAAATTACATGATTGCCTTAAACTAAATACGTAAAGAGAACTTTCTAAACAGTTGCTGCTCCAACTTCAAATCAGTTGAGATTCTCATGAATTTGACCATGAGGTGGGGTCAAATTCATAAGTTATCTTCAAATGTAGGGACCGACAGTGTAACCAAATTAATCCTAACACAGAAATGGGTAGAAGGAAAAAGACAATATGTCCATAAGTCTAACCATAGTAAGGGTCAGCCTTATAGACAAACAATGACCCCCCAAACCATGATTTGCTCCATGGTTCTCATTTCAGTACAGGAGAAGAGAGGGGAGGGGAATAACATAGACATATACTGAACATCCAGGTTATCATGTATTATTAAGGGATGAATCTGACTATTTAAAGGGTTAGATTCACTTCCCTTTTGTGATGCCATAAGAGAAAAACTTTGGACATGGTTTCAAAGGTGCATATGTATACTAATTTAGCAATTCGAAAAATGTGAAATTTTACATATGAATATAACACAACCTTACAGATTTCATGGTTTCAGCTCAAGCAAACATTTATTCTAAAAAATTCATGATTCCTAAAACAAATACCAAAGATCAGCTAAACAAACAAGTTTCAAATGAAGATTGTTAAACACATAAATTGATTCTATTCAAGAGGAGCATTGTACATACCTTGAAACTGAAAAATATGATTAGATAATGACCAAGTAGAAGTCAAGAAAGCCAGAAGAGAAATGAAACCCAAACTTCAGCAGTAAAACAGCAAACCAGCAATAGCAAAATCGAAAATAGCCCAGGAATTCAAAAATAGACCCAAAACCAGCTTCAAACCAGAAGATTCAGTTAGAGAAACTAGGAAATTTTTTCTATTCAAACCTTCTTCTTGACTTGCACAGAATCAGAAAAATGAGAAAAGATTTTTTTTTAGTTTTCTTTTTAGAATTTTTCTGGAATCTGAAATTTTCAAAGCAAGAAATGTTTGCAGTAATTTTTTGATGAAAAATAATCTCCCCCTTGTGAGTGAGTGAATGTTTTCTTTATATAGAGTGACTAAAGAGCATCTAAAAAGAGAATATTCTTACCTAATTTTAAAATTTCAGAATAGTACAACACCTTTTGACAACTGTATGTCCTTTTTCTTATCCAATATCAGCATTTTTGCTAAGGATAGGGACAACTGTCCTAAGTTCTAGAACTTTCTGATTTTAGCCTAAGTGAATGTCCAATTTTACCCCTTAGGCTATTAATTATTTCAGGTTCTTTCTATGTTTACATAGGTCCCTTAAGTCCTACTAATGTTTATTCAAAGGATAAAACCTAAACTGAAATGATTCAAAGAGAAGTGCTGATGCAATATTTAAGGCTAAGACTAAATTAATTAGTGAATGAATATGCATTGTCTTTAAAGGAAAATTGCATTCAAACACGAATTAAGGACAGAATTAGCAATAAATAAGGAAGCAAATGAGAGTTAACAATTTTCCCAATATCTAAACTTATGAAACTAAAACGAATTAGACAAAGAAAAGGAAACAATTCGAAATTAAAGATCTAAACATGCTGCTAAAACAAGAACAGTCAAGTATGCAGAGGGGAGACAGAAGCAAAAATCAAACCAGCAAAAGAAGAGGAAAAGAAACTAACAGATATATACCTAAGACGAGTCTGAACTTTTAAACAGGCTTTAATTAATAGGAACTTCAAGAACTAATCAACTAACACAAAAAAGGCAAACAAAAGAAGAAATGCCTAATCATGCTGCAAAAAAAAAATTAAACATGCAACGAGGGGACAAAACAGAAACCAAAATCTAACGATTAAAAGAACGGAAGAAAAGGGTTTTACCCGATCAAAAATTGGCCTAGGATCGAAACAGGGTCTCTTCCAGAACTCTGGAAGTAATATGGACTTTGGACCAACATTACTTGACTGTTCTTGAAGAGAACAGTCAATTAATGAAGGTTTTGAAGTCCATTTGACCAAACTCCGACCGGCGAAAGAGGAAACATGGGCTTAGGTTTTTTTTATTGGTTTGAATCTTAGATCCAAGATTCGAGTCATTCAATGGGGGTTCAAAGAAAATTTGTTGGGGATTTAGGATAAGGATAGGACGGGGTTCCCATGGTGTCAATTTGGGGAATTTTTGACGACTTAGGGTTTTGGCCGGCTCTTTCGATTCAAGATTCGAAAAGGTCGGCGGGGATTCGAGGAAAGAGGAACGGGGATTTGGAATGAGGGGGTGAAGGAGAGTTTAGGGTGTAAATTTGGGGTCAATTGGACCACCATAACCGCCGTGAGGCGATTTCCGGTGGGTGGTCTGCGGCGGAGATGATGAGGGTATAAAGGCGGCTAGGGTTCTGGTCTTTGAGAGGGTGAGAGACGAAGTGAGGGAGGGGGTCTGATGGGGGGTAGGTCTTTCTCGAATAGTTATATAGTGGGGTACAAATCAGTTCCGGGCCGTTGGATTGATGAGATCCAACGGCTGAGATCAAATCTTTACAAAACGGGGTCATTTGGATGATAGGGGAGGTGTTGGACCGGATATGGTCATGATTTGGGCCGGGTGTTTGATTCGTCCAGCCGGGTTTCAAAGGAATTCAATTGGGCTTGGGCAATTTCAATTAATTTGGCCAAAAATCTAATTTCCCTAATTTCTTTCAAAATTCTTTTCTTTCTTTTCCCCTCTTCTTTTTAAAAAAAAAATTAAAATCATAATAATTAAAAATCCTATATCACCTAAAATATGAAAAATTAAACTAATTAATTATTTACAAAATTATAAAAGCTACTCTAATCCTAAAAAAATCAATAAAAGGAAGATATGTAGAAACCGACCATTTTTCGTGATTTTCATTTTTAATAAAGCAAATAATTAACCAATTAATCCTAAAAAAATAAAAATAAATCCTAAATGCAATGCATGATATTTTGGTATTTTTATGATTTAAAATAAACTTAAACATGCACAGAAATGCAAATATTTAAATAAAAATCCTACAAAATCCCTAAGATAACAAATAATTAAAGGAAGAAACCTAATTATTGGAACTCTGTAGGAGTAACCCATGTGGGGCAAAAATCACGTGCTCACAACTGCCCCTCTTTGCTCGGAAACACGAAGGATTTTTGGGCAAAGATAAGATGAGCAATTATGAGGGATTTTTGCCTGTTTGAAACTCCATGAGAAGCATTTCGAAAAGAGTCTGACTGAACCCTGCTTCAAAGGTTGCCTACATATCCTTGGTTATAAAAGAATCAGGTCAGTATAGTTCTGGAAGTTTTGGTATCTGGGACTACCGAGAAGTTGTGATTTCACTGTTGTTGCTGCTTGTTGAGCCCCTTATTACACTAAAATGGAAAGTAAAAAGCTAAGCTAGCTACGCCTATCAATTACGAGTTATAAAATTCCTATCTATAAATCTCTTAAAGTTTGATCTTGAGTCTTAGCTAGTTCTTGCTGTGACCCCGATGTGAATCTCGACGCTCGTCAGCTGTAGGTGTTGGTTCTTTCTTCAGCTTTGAATCAAGACGGGACATGCGAAGCTTGTGACTTCAATCATATCTTGAGCGGTCCGCGTCCTTCAACACTTTGAGTTCACTTCTTTTTTGTTATTTTTCTTCTTTTCTTTATTTTGGATTGAGACTCATTCTTTTGGTCATCTCGAATCCTACGCCTCGAGATCAAGCTTCCTCAGACACCAAAACAGACAAACGAACGAAAGTTTTCTGCCCCAGTTTTCACTAGGAAAATTTCGTGAGTCATTTGTAACTAAAACCTACATTATTTCTCTATTAAAAGCAATAAAGTAAGGATCGTGTGTCTTTATGAGGAAGGATTAGGGAATGGAGCTCTATATCTAAAAAGCTCAACTCAGGGATTGGAGCCCTAATGTTGGCAAAAGGTGACTAGGGAATGAAGGCCCTATGTCTAAAAATCTCAACTCAGGGATTGGAGCCCTAATGTTGGCAAAAAAGCGACTAGGGAATGGAGGCCCTATATCTAAAATCTCAACTTAGGGATTAGAGCCCTAATGTTGGCAAAAGGTGACTAGGGAACGGAGGCCCTATGTCTAAAATCTCAACTTAGGGATTGAAGCCCTAATGTTGGCAAAAGGTGACTAAGGAACGTAGGCCCTATGTCTAAAATTCTCAACTTAGAGATTGGAGTCCTAATATTGGCAAAAAGGTGACTAGGGAATGGAGGCCCTATGTCTAAAATCTCAACTTAGGTATTAGAGCCCTAATGTTGGCAAAAGTTGACTAGGGAACGGAGGCCCTATGTCTAAAAATCTCAACTCAGGGATTGGAACCCTAATGTTGGCAAAAAGGCGACTAGGGAATGGAGGCTCTATGTCTAAAATCTCAACTTAGGGATTAGAGCCCTAATGTTGGCAAAAGCCGACTAGGGAATGGAGGCCCTATGTCTAAAATCTCAACTTAGGGATTGAAGCCCTAATGTTGGAAAAAAGAGACTAGGGAATGGAGTCCCTATGTCTAAAAACTCAACTCAGGGATTGGAGCCCTAATGTTGGCAAAAAGGCGACTAGGGAATGGAGGCCCTATGTCTAAAAACTCAACTCAGGGATTGGAGCCCTAATGTTGGTAAAAGCGTAAAAGATTGAGGTTGGGAATATAAACTATCATTTTTGTTTGGATTATCTTCTTTTTATTCTTTTTTTTTTATTTCAATAAAATGCAGGAAAGAACTTTAGAGGAAAACTTCCCTTTTAGGATGATTGTTACTGCGAAACTGTTTCTAGCCTTTGCGCAGCTTTTCTTTTAGCTGCACCTGCTTTTGCCCGGTTGCCTTGGGCTGCACCTGTTTCAATTTCAAACAAAGAACAATTGTTAGTTTTAAACAGCGGTTGGTTTTGTGGCCTTGATTTGTCTCGATCACTCGATCTTGGCCTGAACCTTTGTTGAGAACCTCTGCTACTTGCTGGCTTTTCTAAAGATTAATCTCTATTCGAAAACCGAGAAGCGCAATTTTCAAAATTTCTCATGATGGTGTATAGGCGCTGTCTCTTCCATTTTATTCTGCCTCAAGGGGCTTTGACTTGGGATTTCTTTTCATTTTCAATAAAATCCGATTTCAAAGCATCAGTTATCATGGCCAGTCAGGATCCACTTGATGCACCCGCTGAGGCTGGGTACTTTTATTAAACAGAACCCTGTAAAACTAATCTTGCCACATTTTCTTTATATTAGTTTCGGAACAGAGTTAGACCGAAAGGGATTCAAGGAAAAGTAAACAAAGGACAAGAAGATGAATTTAAAGGAGAAATGTCCCTTTCGGGGAGGACGGGCGGACTTATCTGGAGTGCATGCAGACTTCAAATAGACATAACATGCTTCTTGGACTAGACAACCGATCCACACAACTATCCAACTTCTCATAAACCCATTGCGACCCATGTTTCAAAATCGAGAAAACTTGCCAGGACTCTTTCAATACCAATGGTGGTGAGGGGTTTCTTCTCTTCGATCAACGGCGCCCTTTGTGGGTTTTCGCCAATTGACCTCTCTCATTTCACTTCTCACCATTGCCTTATAGTTCTCTTTTACGAGTTTTCACTAACAAGACTCTCTGGTTTTCAATTTCTCGGCTCACCGTCGACTTATGGTACCCGGGGGTTTTCACCAATAAGACTCTCTCATTTTATTTCTCTCATCTTGATTGTATCGGATCCAAAAAATCGCGTTCTCCGATTTTGAAAAACCCTTATGCTGATTGATCGGAAGGACTTGAACCAGGTTTGGGTAAAAAGAACTTGGATCGAATTACAACTTTGGAACCGTTCGGGCGGGATCACCACCAAATCATTATAACATCTGCCACAGTTTCACTTTTGGGGAAAATTGGATTTTTGTTTTGGTGTGACTTAGCCCCAGAGAGAGGCTGCCTACGTATCCTTTAGGAATCAAGTCGAACGTAGTTCAGGAAAACATCTTGTTTGTTGTTGTTTTTTTTTATCAAACATTTTCGAGTTCCAAAGAGGGTAATGAAAGAAAAGTAAACAGCTCAATGGGTTAGCAAAGGATTGGAGTGTTTGGGATAGCGATAATGAAAGCCTTCGTCATCCCAATCGGGCCATGTTGTTACTACAGAAACATTAGACATAGTACCTTTTGACTGCGTCTGTATTTACAGCTGCTTTGAGATCATTTCCTTCAATGTCTCCCAAGTACAATGCTCCTCTAGGCAATATCTTTCTGATGATTATGGACCTTTCCAATTGGGAGCAAATTTCCCTTGTGCTTCCTGATGACGGGGAAGAATACGCCTTAGAACGAGTTGCCCAACTTCAAAATTTCTAAGCCGCACTTTCTTGTTGAAAGAATGGGCCATTCTTTGTTGATACAATTGCCCGTGGCAAACTGCGACCATCTGGTTTTCATCGATCAGGGTCAGTTGTTCCAAACGGATTTTGACTCACTCGCTGTCTTTAATTTCAGCTTCCATAATGATCCGGAGGAAGGGGATTTTGACCTCCGCAGGTATTACGGCTTCAGTGCCATAAAACAAAAGATACGGGGTTGCTTCGATCGATGTGTGCACTATAGTGAGATATCCCAACAATGCAAAAGGCAACTTTTCATGTCACTGCCTGGAACTTTGGATCATCTTTCTCAAAATCTTTTTGATGTTCTTATTTTCTGTTTCGACGGCACCATTGGCTTTAGGGCGATAGGGGGTAGAATTCCGATATGTTATCTTGAATTGTTCGCATATCTCCCCCATCAAATGAATATTCAAGTTTGCAGCATTGTCTGTGATAATAGTTGCAGGGATACCGAAACGACAGATAAGATTGGGGTGCACAAAATCTACCACAACTTTCTTGGTGATGGATTTGAGAGTGATTGCTTCAACTCACTTTGTGAAATAGTCGATGGCAACCAGTATGAATCTGTGCCCATTTGAGGCTTTCTGCTCAATTGGCCCAATGACGTCCATGCCCCAGGCAACAAATGGCCAAGGCGCTGACATGGGATGCAGTTCCGTGGGAGGTGCATGAATCAAATCACCGTGCACTTGACACTAATAACACTTCCGAACAAAACTGAAGCAATCTCTTTCCATGGTCATCCAATAGCCTGCTCGAAGGATTTTCTTTGCCAAAACATACCCATTCATGTGGGGTCCGCACACTCCTGCGTGCATTTCATACATGATTCTTCCAACCTCTTCGGCATCAACACATCTTAACAAGTTGAGATCCTGAGTCCTTTTGTACAAGACATCGCCGCTCAAGAAAAACCCACTTGCGTGCCGTCTAATGGTTCTCTTTTGGTCTCCACTGGCTTGCTCAAGGTATTCTTTGGTTTTCAAAAATCTTTTGATGTCATGATACAATGGCTGAACATTTGGTTCTGCCTCAACCATATTACAGTAGCCATGCCTTTCTGTGATTTGGATTTCCAAGGAATCAATGTGGGCATTGCCTGGGTATGGCAGCATCGAGGCCAAAGTGGCAAGTGTATCAGGTAGTTCATTGTGGCAACGAGGGATGTACCTGAACTCTATCGACTTAAATTGCTTGCCAAGTTCTTCCACATGTTGATTATAAGGAATAAGCTTGACATCTTGGGTTTCCCATTCTCCTTAAGCTTGTCGGATAATCAAATTTGAATCTCCCATGATTACTAGCTCTTCGACATCTTGGTCGATTGCCATGTTATACCCATAATGCAAGCTTCATACTCTGCAGTGTTGTTTGTGCAGAAAAACTGAAGCCTGGCTATGGCCGGATAATGTTGGCCATTGGGTGAGATCAAGATGGCCCTAATTCCAAAACCTTTTGTGTTTACCGCTCCATCGAAGAACATTTTCCAAGCATTGGTGTCCTCGGATATTGCCTCAACTGAATTTACCTCTTCATCAGGGAAGTAGGTGCTCAAAGGTTGCTATTCATCATCAACTGGGTTTTCAGCCAAGTGATCTGCTAATGCCTTGGCTTTCATTGCCGTGCGAGTGACGTAGACTATGTCAAATTCCGTGAGCAAGATCTGCCACTTTGCTAGCCTCCCAGTGGGCTTTGGTTTATGGAATATGTACTTTAAAGGGTCCAACCTGGTAATTAAGTAGGTAGTGTAGGCCAGCAGGTAATGCCTCAGCTTCTAAACAACCCAAGCTAAAGCGCAGCAAGTTCTTTCCAACAAGGTATATTTGGCCTCGTAGCTTGTGAACTTTTTGCTCAAATAGTAGATTGCCTATTCCTTCCTCCCGGTCACGTCATGTTGTCCGAGGACACATCCAAAAGAATTCTCCAAGACTGTCAGATATAAGAAAAGAGGCCTTCCTGGTTCAGGCGGGATCAATACTGGTGGGTTCGACAAGTATTCTTTGATTTTGTTAAAAGCTTCTTCGCACTAGCATGTCCATTTAATTGTTGCGTCTTTCTTTAATAGCTTGAAAATGAGTTCACATGTGGATGTCAATTGGGCAATGAATCGGCTGATGTAGTTCAATCTTCCGAGCAAACTCATAACATCTTTCTTGGTTCTTGGAGGAGGCAAATCTTGAATGGGATTTATCTTGGAGACTCGATGCCCCTCCGACTGATTATGAATCCCAAAAGTTTGCCAAATGGAACCTCGAATGCACATTTGGCTGGATTCAGCTTCAGATCATATTTACGCAGCTGCTCGAAGAATTTTCTCAAATCTCGCACATGGTCATCCTGAGTTTTGGACTTGATGATCACGTCGTCCACATACACCTCTATCAATTGGTGCATCATATCATGGAAAATGGTGGTCATGGCTCTCATGTAGGTTGCCCCGGCATTCTACAGACGAAAAGGCATGACCATGTAGCAATTGGTTTCCCAAGGTGTCGTAAATGCTGTCTTCTCTGCATCTTCCTCGTCCATTAAGACTTGATGATACCCAGCATAACAATCCACAAAAGACTGTATCTCATGTTTGGCACAGTTGTCAACGAGGATGTGGATGTTTGGATCTGGGAAATTGTCTTTAGGACTTGCTTTGTTCAGATCTCTGTAATCCACACACACTTGGGTTTTCCTGTCTTTCTTTGGCACTAGAACTACATTGGCTAACCAAGTGGTGTATCGAACCACTAGGATCACCCCCGCTTTCAATTTCTTTGTGACCTCTTCTTTAATCTTATCACTGATATCAGTTTTAAACTCTCTGCTTTTGCTGAACAGGGGGATAATCACGGTAAGTTGGAAACTTATGAACCACCCAATCAACACTCAGTCCTGGAATGTCGTCATATGACCAAGCAAACACATCTTTGAACTCAAACAAAAGTTGGACCAAAGCATTCCTGGTTCTTTCATTTGCATGAATGCTTATCATGGTCTCTTGGACGTCTTCTGAATTACCCAAATTTACTGGCTCGGTATCATTTAGGTTAGGCTTAGGTTTATTCTCAAATTACTCCATTTCTCGATTTGTTTCCCTAAAAGCCTCTTCTTCATCATAGTCTTGTTCTTGGTTCATTATTTCACAGTTAGACAGCGTGTTTGGATCTGGGCATGAAGTCCACAAGCATGTCGTGTTATTTAAAGCCGCATCATTAGAACTGAAAGAAGAAATAAAGAGAAAAATCACAAAAACCAGAAAGAATAAAGAACGATGAACGATGAAATATTGATTTCATTTCATTGGATTTGAAGATAACAAGGTTAACAATGGAAATTAAAAGACAGAAAACTAAAGAAAACATCCGAGTTACACCCTGAATAACTCGTAATGCAGAAAAAGGGGCAGGACAGGTCTACCGGGACTCTCGCCTGATTGGGAATGGCGTAGCCTTCCAATTCTGCAGTTTGGCATTAGGTCCCATATACAGCACCTCAGTGGTGCTTGAGCCTTCCCCTAGTTGAACCATGTGGGCTTCATACAATATCTTCCTCATGGCCCCACATATCTCTTCAATCTCTTCGGCCGTAAAGGCCTCATCCTCTTCTTCTTTATTGTATTTGGGCTTGACAAATATTTTGTATAGATGCGACACTGGCTGCAGTAAGACTCATCCATAATTCTTTCTACCATCCACCCATTTTATATCAGCTGGTGTGGGTCTGAAGCCTACTTCGAAGAACTTTTCACTGGCCGGCAGGGTGATAGGTTCAGTTATTCCTTGCAATGATTTCCCGAGCCCCTTCCCTTGTTTGAAGCCGTGCCTAATCATTTCCTTAGCGACCATGATTGATGCATTTGAAAGAAAGGGTTGAGGGAAAGGTTTTCCTTCTTCGCGTTGATCTGCGACTACAATTTCAAAGGCCTGATAGACTATGTGCTCACTCCCCTCTCTTGCTTCAAGACATGGGACTGATGGGTCCCGATAAATTGATTGCTCATCTTCCCCATGGACCACAATCTCTTGATCCTCATGCTCGAACTTCAATATCTGGTGAAGAGTAGAGGGTACAGCCCCTGCTGCATGAATCTACTGCCTCCCCAAAAGAAAGTTGTAGGATGTGTCCATGTCCAGAACCTGGAAGGTTACTTCAAAGTCCATTGGGACGATGGTCAGAACTAGATCAATCTCTCCAATTGTGTCCCTTTTGATAACATCGAAGGCACGTACACAAACATTGTTGGGTCGGATTCTTTCGGTACCAATTTTCATACGCTGCAAAGTTGAGAGTGGGCAAATGTCTACCCCAGAGCCTCCATCCAACATAACCCTTTTCACGTAGTACCCTTCGCATTTGACTGTCAGGTGCAAGGCTTTGTTATGTGCAGCCCCTTCTGGGGGCAAGTCATTTTTGCTGAAGGAGATCTGGTTGATTGCGAAAATTCTTTCTACCATTCTCTCCAACTGCTCTACAGAAGTCTCAATAGGCACATATGCTTCGTTAAGGGTCTTGATCAATACCTTTTAATGTTCAGTGGAGTTCATCAACAGAGATAACAAGGAGACTTGTGCGGGAGATTTTCGAAGATGGTCGATCACCTTATAATCTGCCATTTTCATCTTTTGAAAGAAGGCCTCCGCTTCTTCGGCACTCACGGGCTTCTTAGATGGGAAGCGCTTTCTAGTGGTGTTGTTCACTTCTTCCAAATTGAAATACTTTTCAACCGGGTTATTTTCTTGAACTTCTCTTGAGATTTCTTTGCTTTTATAAGTCACCACCGGTTTCTTGTAATTCCATGGCACAGCGGCAGGATCTGTCATGGGCTTCTGTGGCGCGCGGCCAATAACCACAGGCTCACTCAGCCTTGGTGGATTAATTGGTCACCGCATCACATAAGCTCCCTTGGTACATATATTTGGGCTGTCTTGTTCAGCTCGAACCTCCTGGGAGGACTCAAAGTCATCTGCTTTTCTTTGCGGTCTCGAGGGACATAGAGAACAACATCTTTGGGAGGCGTTGCCCCAGTTTCAACTTCAATTTTCATCTCTGACTTTGAAGGGGTGGTTTTGTTCTTTTTCTCCCCTTTTTCTTGCTTCGGGGAATGATTGCTTTTCTACATCAGCAATGGCAATGATGGCCTTCAACGCTGGGTCAAATTCCTTATCCTCACAAATCATTCTGATTACCGGTCCGTTGTTGTGGGCCGGTAGTGGGTTGTTAGTCACATTAGGAATATCTTCCTCCCGTAGCACTATTTTCCTTTGTTTTATCAAGCTCTCCACGACCCTCTTTAGAGTCCAACAGTCATCCGTGTCGCGCCCTTCTGCCCCTGAGTGATAGGCGCATCGGGTACTAGCTCTATAAGCGGGTGATGTTGGGTTCTGTCTGGTTTGGGGAATGGGCCGCAACAAACCCATCTGAACAAGTTTGGGGAATAAGCTGGAATAGGATTCACCGATGGATGTGAAGTTTACCCTCTTGGGTGGTTCACGATGGTGGAAATGTTTTTGTGGAGGTCAAGGGTTGTAGTGGGTTTGGTAAGGAGGCTGGTTTCTAGGAAATGGAGCTTGATTCCGGTTGACTTATTGTTGTGGCTGACATAAGGTTGAGCATTCATGACCGTGTATGGATGAGGAGCATAGGCCACGTCTTGGTGGGAGTAATAGTGCAGCGGGGTCCTTTCTGAGAAAAGGGATCTAGGAGTACGATATTTCTTGCACCTGACGCTGCCATGGATGTTTCTTCCTTTTTCTTGCCCTTCGCTACTCCTCCAGACCCACCCTGAATGGCTTGGGAGGTAGCTCTGATAGTGGATTGGCTTAGAATTCTACCCGTTTTCAAACCATTTTCAACCATTTCGCCAATCTTGATGGCTTCAGCGAACGGTTTACCCATTGCGGACATTATATTTGGGAAGTAGTCAGCTTCCTGGGCTTGGAGGAAAACCGTGACCATTTCAATCTTGTCCATCGGAGGCTTTTCCCGGGAGGCCTGCTCACGTCATTTAACTGCGTACTCTCGGAAGCTTTCCGAGGATTTCTTCTTCAAGTTTGTCAATGAGTTCCTACCTGGAGCAATATCAATGTTGTACTGGAACTGCTTGAAGAAATCTCTAGCAAGATCATCCCAGATGTGCCAGCGGGATATATCTTGGTCCATGTACCACTCAGATGCGATGTCAACCAAACTTTCTCTGAAATAGGCCATGAGGAGTTCTTCCTTTCCACCGGCTCCTCGCAGCTGGTTGCAATATCTCTTGAGATGAGCAATAGGATCACCGTGCCCATCATACTTCTCAAATTTTGGGGTTTTGAATCCCAATGGTAGATGCACATGAGGGAACATACATAAGTCAGCATAGGATACACTTTTCTGTCCACTCAAGCCTTGTATGCTTTTGAGACTCTATTCCATACTCCTCATTTTCCTCCCAATCTCTTCTTGCTCAGGGGTTTTGGTGGTCTTTTCTTGCTCCGCAGTGAACTCATATCGGGGTGGTTGAGAGTAAGTATAGGTGGGAAACTATGCAGGTTCCAGTGGAAAAGATGGTGTTTGGAAGGTGAAGGATGATGGGTCAAAGCTGGGCCTAGGCAGCGTAGGTTGTGTAGTAGCTGAGCATGGCGGGGTAGTGAAAATATTTGAAGCTGCTCCTGAAGCTAACACCTGGGGGCGAACCTTAAAAGGTGTTACAACAAAGTGGGCCGAGATGGTAGGATATCCGAGTGGGGTATTGGGGGTGACTGATCGGGATATTGGAGGTTCCACCTACCCTAGGAAAAAGCTTGGGAAATCCCGGGATTATACTTGGTGGCTCTTTTCCGTTTGACCAGGCGTCCCACATTTCTATCATGCGGAGACGCAGTAACCTATTTTCCTCGGCAGCCGCCGATTCCGAAGTCGGGATGCCCGAGATCGAACTCTCATCCGTGATAGGAACTGTTGGCAGAGTGATTTCTGAAGTCATTTCAACGCTACCTTTCGACCTCGTGAAGTATGGATGCGAAGCCAGACTACCACAAAACCAACTACCTTACTATAGAACCTGGACTTGACAGTAGACAACCAACTGGTTAGTTTGAAACGAATAACACATAGGAAATCACACGTTGGGGGTGTGATGCACCTATACAGTTAAACGTGTTTCTATATGTTTCGCAACAGTTGCATGTTTCATCCCAGTTTTGCTTATTTTCCTCAATTTTCTCTTCTTGCCTCATCGGTTATTCCTTATTTTCCTCTCTTCTCTTTCCTTTCTCTCCTTTTTCTGTTTTTGGTTTTTCTTTGACTCTCTTTTCTTTCTTTTTGGTTTTTCTTATGGTTTTTTTTCCTCTTTTAAATTGTTTACAAAAAACATAACCGGATCCGATGAGGATTGCCTACGTTTCACGACGCCGCACGAATCATATCATAACGTAATTCAAGAAATAAATGCAAAAAATAAAAGGACAAATTTTGTGGGTTTTTTTTTCAAATTTTCATTAATACAACTTTATTGATGTCACACCTCCTTTTTACCTACACCCCCGTAAGGGTGTATAAGAGAGATTTTTCAATTAAAGTGACAATCGGAATGAGATTTATTTATTTAAATCAGAGTCGCCACTTGGGATAATTTATGGTGTCCCAAGTCACCGGTTTTAAATCCCGAATCGAGGAAAGATTGACTCTGTTTTATAGTCCACGAACACAGAAATCAGAATAAGGAATTATGTTAACCCGGGAGAAGGTGTTAGAAATTTCCGAGTTCCGTGGTTCTAGCACGGTCGCTCAACTGTTATAATTGGCCTATTATCTGATTTTCAAACACTTTTAAATATATGTGCCTTTTAAGTTTAAACCGCTTTTATTTAAATATTTTAAGAAGATTCAACGTCACCTAAAACGCATCTTGAACCACGTCACATAAATGCACCCGCGGTCCACGACACGTTTTATCTAACGTTGTTGAGATTTGGATTTGTATCACATAAATGCACACTCGAGTTGGAGATTACGTATCACAACTACGTCACGGGAACCGTACCCGTAGCTATGGTAATTTTATTATAATGCGCCTAAAGCAACTAGTGCATTTAAATTATTTTCCTAATCTTTGATATTGTTGGGATGCCAAATTTATGAACAAAATATTATTGGGGCAACTAGGCTAGCTAACATGATCTATTACTTGGCCCAAATTCCTTATGGTTCAAGACCCACCTCATGACCCATTTATTCCTTGCCAAGAAAGAAACAACTCAAATTTTTCCATTTACCCAATTAAAAGTATTTATTCAAGAATCAAAACTACGTACATCACAATCGAAATAAAAACTAATTAAAACAATTTAATTAAAAAACGAAACACATGCTACTCAAATAACGTAGAATCACAAATCAACCAACACGCGTATCAAGCTATCATAACACAATAAATGAGAACGAAAATTAAGAAATGAATCTTTTATTGATGAACAAAGCCAAAAATTACAAATCAATCGGACTAAACAAAGCAACAATCCTTGAACTAAAACCCCGAAATTACAAACCAAAACCTCAACTTCGAAGCTTGCCGGAACTCGACGAAATTCCGACAGCACCTCAAAATGCTATCCCCAGGCAGTAACGCCGGTGGGAGCTACTGTTCTCGCTTTATGTTTAGGAATTTGAGACAGTTCTCTTTTCCTGTTGGAATCGGCGCCCTTTTTCTTGTTTAGGTCTCAATTTTTGGGTTTTCAATCAGGTTTTCTTTCTCAATTTCGTTAGATCATACTCTGCCTCAAAAGACCACTAAGTTTGTTGCACAAAAGCCATTTGTGCAAGATAAAGTCAGATATCTCTAACGAAAACAAAGCATCAGCGTTTTAATAGGAAATAAAATAAGAACACGACCATTTTTATTAGGAACGGCTGCTAATCGATGTGTCCCCTTTTGGAATCGCCGTTTTTCTTTTTCTTTTGGTCTTTTTGGAATTGAAAACTTGGGTAGGGTTTTTATAATTGGGTATTTTATAGGGAGGTGAAAAGGGATGATGACCATTGGATTAGAAGAAAAATAGATGGCTAGGATTAAATCTTGCACTTAAATGGGTTAATGGGTTGGGAAGAATGAGCTAAGGGTAATTGGGTTGGACCATGTCTTTTATTTCAATTTTGGGCTAAGAAGACTCCAAAAATTATTATTTAAAACCATAGCTAAATTCCCTTAATATAAGATAAATTCTAATTAATTAAACTAAACTATATTAAAAAATGAAACTATTACATATTTTTTGTATTTTTCAAGATTATATAAAGATTAAATTAAGGTACTATTTTTGTATATATATATTTTTTTACTTTATGAAAGGTATATAAAAATAAAATAATTTTTTTGTAATTTTTATTTTCTTGTAATAAAATAAAGTAAAAGAGTCAAAATTAATTAAAATATCTATATTATGGCTAAATTAAATATTTACGTGCTAAAATATGAAAAATCTTGAGGAATGTCAAAAATCACATATCTACAGCTACCCCTCTTTGACTGGAAACGCGAAGAGTTTTCGGACAAAGAACGACTAGTCAGGTTTTTTGACCCGACCCTTATTTAAGGAGACCAAAACTAAGAGAAAAGGGGAATGTGACCGAGCCCTGGTATCTGAGCTGCCTACATATCCTTGGCTATAAAGGAATCAGGTCACGTGTAGTTCAGAGGTGAATGAGGTGATGGAGTACCGAGGTGGAGGGCCGATCGAGGTGTCGTCGAGGTTCCGATCCGCAGTCCCGTTATTACACCAAAATCAAAAATGAAAAAGACTAACTAAGTCAATCAGCTACGAGTTATAAGATTCCTATCTATGAGTCTTCTGAAACTTGATCTTGAGTCTTGGTTGGTTCTTCATGCGAACCCTGATCTGAATCTTGATGCTTGTTAGCTGCAGGTGTTGGTTCAATCTTCTTCAGCTTTTCAAATCAAGACGAGACATGCAGAGCTTGTGACCTCAATCACGTCTTGAGCATTCCGCAGCTTTTCATCCGCTTCTGCATTTGGATTCACTCCCTTTTTTCCCCTTTTTTTCTTTTCTTATTATTTTTTTTTGTTTTTGTTTTTTTTTTATTCTAGACTGAGATTACTTCCATTGATCATCTCGTTTGTTGACTCGCCTTCTTGCCGCGAGCTTCTGCTACTTCTAACTTGAACTGTTTTCCTTTGAGACTTGAACTTCTTTCTCTTGAAACTCAAATTGTGTTCCCTTGTTCTCCAGGTGGGCACCTGATTGCTGAAACTTGAACTATCTTCCTTTGAAAATTACAACTGCTTTTCCTCGAAACTTGAACTGTTTTCCCTTGTTCTCCAGGTGGGCACCTGATTGCTGAAACTTTTTGTGTTCCCTTGTTTTCCATGTGGGTGCCTGCAATTAAAACCAACAAAACAAACGAAATTTTTCTTCTCCAGTTTGCACCAGGAAGATTTGTGAGTTGTTAGCAATATTGTAAACCACTTATACTATTGATGCAATGATGAGTAAACTAAAGACTAGACTAGGATGTACGTCTCCTAAAAGTGATTGAGCTTGCGAAAAACTATAAATTAACCTTGACCAAAGTAAAAATTGACTCTATTCTCCAGGCGGAGCCCCCTGATTTCAAGAAAACTAAGCATTGATAATCTTAAGAAAACTAAAAAAATGACTCCCTTCTTCTTCTTTTTTTTCAAATTTAGACTTCCCTTTTGTTTTAAATTATTGTCATAGGAGAAAATTCATCGGAATAGGTTTTCTATCTTAGGAGAAAGATTCATCAGACTAAGATTTTAATCCTAGGAGAAAGTTCATCAGACTAGGTTTCTTTTCTACTTCTTTTTTTTCGTATCTTAGGAGAAAGGTTCATTGGACTAAGATTTCTATCCTAGGAGAAAGTTCATTAGACTTGGTCTTCTATCTTAGGAGAAAAATTCATCAGACTAAGACATCTATCCTAGGAAAAAGTTCATCAGACTAGGTTTTCTATCTTAGGAGAAAGATTTATCAGACTAAGACATTTATCCTATGAGAAAATTTATCAGACTAGGTTTTCTTATCTTAGGAGAAAAATTCATTGGACTAAGATTTTGATTGGGAGAAAATCCATCAGACTAGGGCTTTTTACCCTAGGAGGAAAAATGTGAGTGCAATGACAACATTTTATTCACATTAGCAAGACAAATAAAGGCAAAGATTTGAAAAACGTCCCTTTGTCGGCTCTTCTCTTCTTTTCTTTTTTTTTTCATTTTTTTTCTTCTCTTTTTTCTATTTTCTTTCTTTTTCTCTTTTCTTTTCCCCTCTTTTTCATTTTTTTTGAATCACATTCCTTGCACTGCTTTGTTCCTGTTGCAAACAAAGAAAATTTTGTCAGTTTTGAAAGTGGTGGTCGGTTTGTGGCCTTGAGTCTTGGGCGGCTTGGCTTTTGCTCAATCAACTCAAGTTGGTCTCAAGAGACTTTTGCTCTGCATTAACCCTGATTGTTTCACACCCGGTACCATTTGTATTTCTGGCTCAATCAGCCTTATCCCAACTGAAGATCCTTTCTTAGATGACCTTTTCTGATATCTTGAATGACTTCCTGCTTTTGAGCAATTTGTCTGTCGGAGAGAATCACCAGTTATCTGTGCTTGCGCTAAGTAGGCTGACAAAAGTCTTTAAAGAGAACCTTTGCATGAATCCTCAAGGCATGTTGACAGTAATAACTGAGTGTGCTGGCCAAATTCACTTTGTGCAACTGAAAAGCTGGTAGCAGGTTTGAAATCTTTTCTTGTTTGTTTTGACAAGGACTGACTCAGAGTGGAGGACACAATGGTGCAAAGAAACAAGTATTAACAAGAAATGCCCCTGTCGGAAGGACAGAAGGAAGAATGTTTTTTCTTTTTTTCAATAACTAGCCTTAATGATCATGACATGCATTTTGGACTTTACAAGCGATCTATCAAATGACCAAATATTCCCTTTTACCATTCTTATGATCTTTGAAGTTGGGCCTATCCGTTCCAATCCTTTGCATCAGTTTCACGACTCACTTTCGACTGATGGTGCCCCAAGGAATTTTCACCAACCTGACTCTCTCATTTATTCATCTCTACTTACCGTCGTCTTACTGTGCCCGTGACTCTCTCATTTTTCTTTTCTTTTTCTTTCTGTTACTTTCTTGTGTGGGCAACTTGACAGTGTTCTATGTCGTGTGACAACTGTTGCTCATTGCATGCGTCTCTTGCCATTCTTCAAGGCATATTGTGAGGTCTTTATTTGGAAGGTTTTTGGATAGGGTTGAAAATAAAGGTCGGCATGAAGGCTCAAAATAAACTCAAAATGAGGGGTTGTAGACTTACAACTCTTGGAATCGACTCTTTCAAAATGAAATAAAATCTTTGCCCCAGTTTCAGATGCTGGGGATTTTGGATTTTTCTATTTTTTCTATTTTTATCTTTTTCTTCTAAATTCTTATTTGGTTGCACCGAACCATGAGGCTACCTACGTATCTTTTTTTAAGGAATCAGGTCGAACGTAGTTCAAACATCTGGCCTAAACTGGTTTTCATCTTTCTTTCTATTTTTTTTTCTATTTTTTTTTCCTTTTCTTTTTCTTCATTTTTTTGTTTGCCACAACTTCTATTTTTGAGGGCATGGACCTTTGACAATTCTTTTTTTTTTTCACTTGAACTTTCTAAAAGCTGCCCCAGTTTGTACTCTTGGGGCATGGACTTTTTTTTGACTCTAAACTTGATTCCAAAATAGGGTAATCAAAGAAAAATAACACAGACTCAAAAGGGGTAGCAAAGGATATAAAGTGTTTGGGTAGAAGAAAAAGGGTCTCCCAACCTCAAGAATGTCAAACATGGTATCTTTTCGCGATCACAACATTAACGAACATGTCTGTCTTCTTGGTGTGCCATGGTCACAAGACATTTTTTCATCCCTTAGTGACAAACTTTCCAACAAACATCAATTGATTAAACATCCTCAGGCCCGATCTTCATAATGATTTGAAGGTGAATTTTACTCGACCTTAGTTCCAAAGTATTCCAACTCTTTATTCATCCTCAAAAGTATTTTTTTTAGTTATCGGATTCTAGATTAAATCAGTTCCTAAGATCTAGCCAAAATTTCCGCATGCATGTCATGTCATTAGAACTAGCGAGAAAAGAACTAGGAACAGAATGACACAAAAGAACAAACTGTATTTTATTGAGTAAAGGATGAAAGGGTTTTACAACTAAACAAGCAACCTAAAATACGAGTTACAACTCTAAAATAACCCGAATAATGAAAATAGCAACAGAATAGACAGACAAGACTCACAAAAACAAAATGGAGGGATAGAAGGGTTTGACTCAATAAAACAAATAAAATCTGGATCACAACCCTGAAATAACCCAGATAATAAAAAAAATATCAAAACAAGCTACCAAGATTCCTTCCTAGTGCGGCGGGAATGACTTTTCAATTGCTAGGCTTGGCATTTAGCCACAAATTTGCTCATCAAAATCAGCAGAGCCTTCTCCAATTTCAACATCATTAACTTCAGTTAGCAAGTTCCTAAGAGGATTCTCATACTCCATGTCACCAGGCATCATCCCCACAAAGTGTGTATCATGATGTGCAAGTAAAGAATTCTGCGCGGTATTCTGGATGTCAGTGCCTTGGATCACAATCAGGTTTTCCTGGATCATCCTTTCTATTTCTCTTTTCAAATCCCGACAACTTTCAACATTGTGCCCGTGGGCATTGGAATAGTATTCACACCTTTTATATGGGTCAAAGCTTCTTGCACGTGGGTCCACACGATTTGGAGGAATGGGTGCAATCATGTCATGATTCTTTAACTTCTCAAATAAGCTTGTATAGGACTCTCCTATTGCAATCATGTCATGATTCTTTAACTTCTCAAATAAGCTTGCATAGGACTCTCCTATTGGTGTAAAATTATCTTTCAATGTTTGTTCCCTTCTATACCCCTGGTAGGGATGTGGGTCATAGGACACTTGAAAATTTTGGGGAGGCTGGTAGAGATTTTGTGATGCTCGTGCTCGCCTTCTGGGGTGTTTTTGTGGCTAGGCAACATACTGAGGTGGAACAACAGAGTGTTGTGGGTTCTGAAGGGGATAGTAATGCTCAGGGGAGTTATCGAAAAACAGACGAGGTTGTTCATACCTTCGAGACGCTCTCCTAGGACCTCTTCTCGACCCTGATGTCATCATGATTTCTTCAACCTTCTCATTCGTGTCACTAGAATTATCATATTTGATCTGGACAACCTGAGTTGCGGCTTTGAGAACTGGTTGACTTATAATTTTGCCTGTCTTAAAACCATTCTCAACCATTTCCCCCATTTTTATTGCTTCCGAGAAGGATTTACCCATTGCGGACATCATATTTTGAAAATAATATGGCTCTTGAGCTTGAAGAAAGACAGTGATTAGCTCGTGGTCGTCCATGGGTGGCTTAACTCTGGCTGTTTGTTCTCTCCATTTGATGGCATATTCCCTGAAACTTTCAGTTGGTTTCTTCTTCAGGTTTGAAAGGGAAATGCGGTCTGGGGCGATGTCGATGTTGTATTGGAACTATTTGACAAAGGCATGTGCCATGTCATCCCAGACATACCAGCGAGACGTTTCTTGATCCATA
This sequence comes from Nicotiana tabacum, assembly GCF_000715075.1. Taxonomy (NCBI): domain Eukaryota; kingdom Viridiplantae; phylum Streptophyta; class Magnoliopsida; order Solanales; family Solanaceae; genus Nicotiana; species Nicotiana tabacum. Next base: position 23,951,851 of record NC_134086.1, on the reverse strand, counting down.
AACTATTCGGAGGCTACTCCCGTAAGGCTTTCCCCAAAATAAGCCATCAACAATTCTGCATTTCTTCCCACACCTCTTAGTTGATTGCAATACCTTTTCAGGTGGGCTATGGGATCTCCATGTCCACCGTACTTTTCAAATTTGGGAGTCTTGAAACCAGGCGGCGAGTGGACATCGGGGAACATACATAGATCTTTGAAGGCAACACTCTTTTGACCTGCCAACCCTTGCATGTTTTTCAACCGTTGTTCTAAGCTTTTCACTCTTTGGGTCATTTCTTCCTGTACCATCTTTCGGGCAGGCTTCTTAATGTTTGTAGGAAGATCAAATGAGTACGAGTGGTACTCAGGAGAGTGGTACTGCTCTTGCAGTGTAGCAAATTGAGACTCATGACGAGACTGTCCTTGACCGCTGGCCCATGCTTGACACATTTCGGTCATTTGTTGTTTCAGTATTCTATTTTTCTCAAACACGGTAAACTCTTGTTGAACCCTTTGACCCTGAGTCTCTTGAGCACTTGTAACAACTTCGATGTCACTTATCATTTTTTCTTGGATCTTGTGCTTCCAGCTTACCACAAACCAACCACCTCAACTTTCTTCACAATTCAAAACAAAACATGTTAGAATGGACTCAGTCGGTCCTTATTATTATCAATAATTTTTCATTTCTTCATTTTTTCACTTCTTTTTAATGGTGATCGAACCTGATGTGAGTTGCCTACGTATCATGTGAGAACATAAATCAGATCTTGCGTAGTTCGGGAAGATCATGAATAAAGTAAATAAACTAATTTTTTTCTTTTTTGTTTTGAATTTTTTATTTTATTTTTCGAAAGAAAGACTTATAAAGAAGAAAGGGAACATTTTTGGATTTTGATTTTTCTTCATCATTTTTGCAATGAAAGACTTCTAAAGAAGAAAGATTTTTTTTTTGAATTTTTTCTGGAATTTCGAAATAAAAACTTCTAAAGAAGAAAGAAAATATTTTTGGAGTTTTATTTTGAATTTATGAAAGGAATGCTTCTAAAAAAAGAAAATATTTTTGAATTTTGAAAGAAGAATGAAAATATATTTGGAGTTTTGGAAGAAATTAAAAGAAAATATTTTTGTATATTTTTTTTTTAAAAAACAATTAGGGTCTAAAAGAAAGGCTTTCTAAAGAAGCAAGTAATGGAAAATATTTTTGGATTTTTTGAAAATTGGGGCCTCAAAAAAAGACTTTTCTAGAGAGGAAGTAAAGGAAAATATTTTTGGATTTTTTGAAAATCATGGGCCGAAACCGATGAGGTTTGCCTATGTATCTCATATCCGGTGAGAATCAGACCCGCGTAGCTCACCTAGTTTTGACATAATTGGGAAAACATGATATTTACTCACTTTCATTTTTTTTTTGAAATATATTTTCTTTTCCTTTTTTTTTTCAAAAATTTTGGCAGAGTTTCAGGATATTTCAAATACCTATATCTCACTCTCTTTTTTTCTATCTCTTTTTGTTTTTTTGATTTTCATTTTTTTTTTAATTTTCTTTCCCTATTCTAGAAGCCAGCGTGCAAGCCGAAATAGACAGATACGCAAGTAGTACGTAAGATGCATCAGGATGGTCTTTTCATTTCGGGTACACCTGTCCTAGACAGACCCAACCCATGTGTTTAGTCTCTAAAATCAAATGCACATGATGCAAACAAACGTTCCTACTAGGGATCCGGCATGAGGCAGAGTTATTCTAGGTTCAAAATCTGGGTATGTGTTCTAGACTGTGTACCCGAGCGGATAACTCGAGCCGAGGATGGGACTACGTACCAGAAACCAAAAGGTCATCCGGCTTAGTAACTTGTATGAGTCTAACAATTTCATCTAAGCTCGAATTCTTGAACCCTGAACCAGAGATTCTGGGTTCGATCCCCAGCAGAGTCGCCAGAGCTGTCACACCTCCTTTTCACCTACACCCCCGTAAGGATGTATAAGGGAGTTTTTCCAATTAAAGTGACAATCGAAATGAGATTTATTTATTTAAATCAGAGTCTCCACTTGGGATAATTTATGGTGTCCCAAGTCACCAGTTTTAGATCCCGAATAGAGGAAAGGTTGACTCTGTTTTATAGTCCGCGAACATAGAAATCAGGGTAAGGAATTCTGTTAACCCGGGAGAAGGTGTTAAGCATTCCCGAGTTCCGTGGTTCTAGCACGGTCACTCAACTGTTATAATTGGCCTATTATCTGATTTTAAAACACTTTTAAATCTATGTGCCTTTTAACTTTAAACCGCTTTTATTTAAATATTTTAGGAAGATTCAACGTCACCTAAAACGCATCTTGAGCCACGTCACATAAATGCACCCGCGGTCTACGACACATTTTTATCTAACGCTGGTGAGATTTGGATTAGGGTCACATAAATGCACACCTGAGTTGGAGATTACGTATCACAACTACGTCACGGGAACCGTACCCGTAGCTATGGTAATTTTATTATAATGCGCCTAAAGCAACTAGTGCATTTAAATTATTTTCCTAATCTTTGATATTGTTGGGATGCCAAATTTATGAACAAAATATTATTGGGGCAACTAGGCTAGCTAACATGATCTATTACTTGGCCCAAATTCCTTATGGTTCAAGACCCACCTCATGACCCATTTATTCCTTGCCAAGAAAGAAACAACTCAAATTTTTCCATTTACCCAATTAAAAGTATTTATTCAAGAATCAAAACTACGTACATCACAATCGAAATAAAAACTAATTAAAACAATTTAATTAAAAAACTAAACACAAGCTATTCAAACAACGTAGAATCACAAATCAACCAACACGAATATCAAGCTATTATAACACAATGAAATAAGAATGAAAATTAAGAAATGGACCTTTTATTGATGAACAAAGCCAAAAATTGCAAATCAATCGGGTTAAACAAAGCAACAATCCTTGAACTAAAATCCCGAAATTACAAACCGAAACCTCAACTTCGAAGCTTTCCGGAACTCGATGAAACTCCGACAACACCTCAAAATGCTATCCCCAAACAGTAACGCCGGTGGGAGCTACTGTTCTCGTTTTATGTTTAGGAATTTGAGACAGTTCTCTTTTCCTGTTGGAATCGGCGCCCTTTTTCTTGTTTATGTCTCAAATCCATTTGTGCAAGATAACGTCAGATATCTCTAACGAAAACAAAGCATCAACGTTTTAATAGGAAATAAAATAAGAAAACGACCATTTTTATTAGGAATTCGGCTGCTAATCGGTGTGTCCCCTTTTGGAATCGCCGTTTTTCTTTTTCTTTTGGTCTTTTATTGAATTGAAAACTTGGGTAGGGTTTCTATAATTGGTATTTTATAGGGAGGTGGAAAGTGATGATGACCATTGGATTAGAAGAAAAATAAATTGCTAAGATTAAATCTTGCACTTAAATGGGTTAATGGGTTGTGAAGAATGGACTAAGAGTAATTGGGTTGGACCATGTCTTTTATTTCAATTTTGGGCTAAGAAGACTCCAAAAATTATTATTTAAAACCATAGCTAAATTTCCTTAATATCAGATAAATTCTAATTAATTAAACTAAACTATATTAAAATATGAAACTATTACATATTTTTTGTATTTTTCAAGATTATATAAAGATAAAACTAAGGTACCATTTTTGTATATAGTTTTTTTTACTTTATGAAAGGTACATAAAAATAAAATATTTTTTTGTAATTTTTATTTTCTTGTAATAAAATAAAGTAAAAGAGTCAAAATTAATTAAAATATCTATATTATGCTTAAATTAAATATTTACGTGCTAAAATATAAAAAATCTTGGGGATGGTCAAAAATCACATGTCTACAACTGAATTACAAAAAGACTCGAAACACACCTTTTCTACGACTTTAAGACTCAAGACATGCCTTTTCTAGGAAATGAAAACAGACTAGAAATATGAAAATACAGACTCGGAAAAAGGAAGAAAATACAATCAAGAAAACATCAGTGCCTCCAACCCTGCCCTAGGAACACCAACCAGTCTTGCAGCGGGCCTACTTGCTATGTCATCTTGGAGTCGATAGAGTTCTTCCATTATCTGACGGACGAAGATCATTACAGTGGAAAAAAACATGGATCTTGTCATGTCCTCACACGCACTGCATTTCATGGTGATGTAGTCAGCAATCCTTCGAACCCTCTCTCTCTTATGATGCCCTTCTCTTGCAACAAATGGCCAATCTGACGGGATCTAGTCTCTAAGACTTGAGTGACAGCGTGATTTTGCTCTTGCAAGTGTTGTAAGTCCTCTTCCACCCGTGTCATTAAGGCGTAACAACGTTCTCTCTTGGCCTTAAAATTTTTGGCTTGTTTAGCCATTTCACCTTTGAGGTTGCCAATCACCTTTTCCCCCTGTGACCCCTCTTTCATATCTTTCTTTCATCCGTTGAATGAAAGCTACAGGCCCTTCGGCGTTTTTAGCCAACCTCGTTCGGGCTTTTGCTAGTTCAGACTCAGCTTTCTGCAGGTCATCTTCATAGTCACACACCTTTTGAGTAAGGTTATAAATGAGCCTTTCATCTTTCCTGCTTTTGCCCGGATTCTCGGCTGCTATTTTCAACTGTCAAACCTGGGCCCTAAGAGCTTCATTTTCTCAAACCAATCTTCTCCTCTCACCCTCGGCCTCTTGTGCCTGTAAATCATTGTTGAAGGTGACATTTCTCAACTCTTCTCACAAATTATAGATGGTGGCCTGATATTCCTTTTCCTTTTCTCCCCAGGCTAACCTTTCCAGAATTTTGTCATCAAAAGCTTGAACATGGGGCCTTTTGGAGGGCCTCATAGGTTCGAGCTCAGGCTCCGGCTCATTATACACATAAAAACTCTTTTCGAACCAAGCAACATAATTGGGATCAACTTTGCCCTTAGCTGGATCTGGAACCTGGGTATTACTTTTTAGACACCGACAACAATTCTAGTCTCTTTGAACTAAAGCTTCGGGTATCGTTGCTTCTAGGTGTAGTTCAATGACTTGAGTGCTTAGGTCTGCCTCTTCGGGTATCACTTGATATCTTCCCAGTTGTCTCAGAACTCTTTGTGGTTCATATGGTTGTATACTTCTCACTCCCATCATCCTTAAGTAGCCCTTTGAAGAGGTCATGTAGATGATTTCTATTATTGGGAACCATCCTATGGTCCATTCAATTTGATCTGCTCTCAATTTTCTCAAATAGGAAACCCATGCTTCAAACCCTTCCGGTGGTTTGTAATCACCCTTTCCTCATACTTTTTGATGAAATTATTCCCGTCTGAAGCATATCTCATGAACTTAGGATGAAGGCGAAGGTGTTCGATCATCCACATCTGAAGAAGAATATTGCAGCCTTTGAAAAATTGACCCCCAGATTTGCACAATGTTAATGCCCGGTAAATGTCCGCCAGTACTAATGGGACAAGTGTGTGATCTTTTTTGTCGACGAGGACCTGTGCGATTCTGGCCACACGAAGGTCTATTGTACCCTCAGAGTTCGGCAAGCAAACCCCTTCTCATGTGTTTACCATATGATTCCCAAAAATGCCACGATGAAGCAAACCATCGATGAATTTACCATATGCTCTTGTCCTATTTGTTACTCAACCACTTCTCATGTGTTTCAAACCCGGCTGAGTGCCCAAACCTGAAATACAGGAAGTAGAACAAACAACTCCCTTTGCTTGTGCGGTCCTTGCTCATTTGTTTGCTAATTTTCAAAATATCAAAGAACTTGTGTACTGAGGGAGCCCTGGGGAATATGAGTTGCTGCTTTCTTAACTCCTTGCCAAAATCGATGTACCTGGCAATTTCTTCCAGAGTGGGTGTGAGCTCGAAATCCGAGAAACGGAACACATTGTGAACGAGATCCCAAAATGTCACCAAAGCCTTAATTAAATCCTCTCGTGGCTTGATGTACATGATGTCTACCAAGGGAACCAACTTCTCTTTTACCCAAACTTGGCCATCTTCATCTAAATCACCCCACCACTTACGTAGCTGCATCTGAGCCCTCTCTATGACAATTTGCGATGATTCCTGGACGATATTCATTTGTACCTGTGGAGGGTTAAGGTTAGGGTTGACTCTTGTGGACTTTCTTTGCAAAACAAGTTTTTTTTAAAGAGAAATCAGCGGACAATGACCCCCTTTTATTGCTATGTGAGCAAAATAGTCGTTTTTGCAAACGTGGCCCCTTCACGATTCCAAATAAATTTTGAGGCTGGGGGTAAGTAAAAGAAAAAGAAACATTTTAAACAAACTTTCCTGTTTCTCCTGAAAAATAGCCTTTTGACAATTGGAATGTAATCTAAGGGTATTCTAGTAAGAAATGACTTAAAAACAAGTTGAAGCTGGGTCGGCTTTATTGTTTTAACCAAAGCCCTGAAACACCTTTTATTTTATTATTTGGTAAAAAATGAGGCCGAACCTTATGTGGGTTGCCTACGTATCCCACATCGGTGAGAATCAGACCTGCGTAGTTCGGAAAGTTTTCTCATATGATATTTGGCTCACTCTTTTTGAAATACATTTTCCTTTCTCTTTTTTTCAAATATTCGGCAGAGTTTCGGGATATTTTCAAATACTGGGATTTTTAGAAAACCGAGTAAATTTTCTATCCTACCTCACTCTTGGTTTTTCACTTTATTAACCGGTCAACATGCAAGCCGAAACAAATAAATATTTATATAGCACGTAAGATGCATCATGATGGTCTTTATTTTGGATACCCTATCCTAGACAGACCCAACCCCTGTGTTGAGTCCCCAAGGTCAAATGCACATGATGCAAATAATGGTTCCTACTAGGGATTCAGCATGAGGTTGCGTTATTCTAAGTTAAAAACCTGGGGTTTGTGGTCTAGACTTGGGTTACCCGAGCGGACAATTGGGGTCGAGGAGGGGCAACATATCGGGAGCACGAAAATTTGCCCGGCCTTGTTGCTTGCCCAGCCCCGTCTTATTTAGTATAATTTCTACAGAGAAAGCGGGCCACACGAACGTGTGCACCATTTTCAGAAGACTCAGATGGGTGGCGTAAGAAGACATTTAAATACAGTTCAAGTAATATCAAATTGGTAAATGACAATTAGCACATTAAGTTCATAAAATACAGTAATATCAACAATAAAGCCAAATAAAAGTCGCATTAACAAGCTCGAATTATTGATCCTTGAACCGAAAGTTCTGGGTTCTGATCCCCAGCAGAGTCGCCAGAGCTGTCACACCTCCTTTTTACACACCCCGAAAGGTAGTACAAGGGAGTTTTTCCAATTTAAGTAACATTATTCGAAATGAGATTATTTATTTTATCAGAGTCGCCACTTCGAATATTTTAATCGGTGTCCCAGGCCACCGGTTTATTTCAAATCCCAAATCGAGAAAATTCGACTTTTCTTTTGAAGTCAGCGAACCAGAAATTCTGAATAAGGAATTCTGTTAACCCGAGGGAAGGTATTAGGCATTCCCGCATTCCGCGGTTGTAGCACGGTCGCTTAGCAATTTATACCTGGGTTAATTGTTTAACTACTCATTTTTAGGACCTATACGCAATTATCTTTTTAATCGCTTTTAAATCACTTGATTATTCGTAATTAAAGAATTGAGTTACGTGTACATATACACTTTTCTTTTGGTGCGTCAAAATCATGTCACACGAACGTGTCCATGATTAATAACGCTTTGTTGATTTATTAAGAGTGTTTGGTTGAAGGTGCGCGAACGCATCCCTCGAGTCTTTTAGAGTTAAATTTGCAATTATAGTACGCGAACGTATATATAATCGCAATACTAATCTAAGGGCCTAAAGCAAACTACGATTATTTCAATGATTTTGTCCATTTGTAAACTAAATATTACAATTTGCTAGAAAAGCAAGGGATTTGAAATCATTTGACTAAAGGGTAATACCGACAGATGAAGCAGCATGTAAGAAAATACATCTACTACTAAAAGAGTAAACAACTAATCCAATTCAAATGATGGAACATGTCCAGCAACATGAAATTCACATTTTATTACTAACCCCAAACAAATGAATAATTCAAATGGCATATAAACAAATCCATATCTAGTCCCTAGTTATACTTAACTTCAGAATAATCGTTTTCCTAAAGTGGCCATCATTTATTTTTTTTTCACGGATTTTTAATTAACAAAGATCAACCATCATTAATCATTCAACTCAAAATAAAAAGCTAGGCGTGAGTCATTAATCATACGGCTCCAAATACACTATTAAATTATTGGGCTTAAAGCCTAGACTCAAACAGCCTAGGCCTTCGAATCTGTTCAAACGGATCGCAAGTTGGGCCTGGCTATGAGCCTTGCCCAGTCGCTGTTATGAACAATAAGGTTTCAACTGTACTGACCCATACATACACAAAATCAGAAAAATGAAACTGAGTCTTCAAAATCATACGAGTCCCCTTACAATTCTTACAAACCCAGGATATAACAAAATCTAACCCAACCTATTACTTCACACCTTTGAAAATAGTTGAACATACTATATGGAACTACATTGATCAGTTTATGAATTTATAATGTTCAGTCCAGTTTGTTACAAATCCAAAATTGAGTAAGGTAAAGATATAAATTACATGATTACCATAAACTAAATACGTAAAGAGAACTTTCTAAACAACTGCTGCTCCAACTTCAAATCAGTTGAGATTCTCATGAATTTGACCATGAGGAGGGGTCAAATTCATAAGTCATCTTCAAATGTAGGGACCTACAGTGTAACCAAATTAATCCTACCATAGAAATGGGTAGAAGGGAAAAGACAATATGTCCATAAGTCTAACCATAGTGATGGTCAGCCTTATAGACAAACAATGACCCCCCAAACCATGATTTGCTCCATGGTTCTCATTTCAGTACAGGAGAAGAGAGGGGAGGGGAATAACATAGACATATACTGAACATCCAGGTTATCATGTACTATTAAGGGATGAATCTGACCATTTAAAGGGTTAGATTCACTTCCCTTTTGTGATGCCATAGGAGAAAAACTTTGGACATGATTTCAAAGGTGCATATGTATACTAATTTAGCAATTCGAAAAATGTGAATTTTTACATATGAATATAACACAACCTTAAAGATTTCTTGGTTTCAGCTCAAGCAAACATTTAGTCTAAAAAAAATCATGATTGTCAAACCAAATACCAAAGATCAGCTAAACAAACAAGTTTCAAATGTAGATTTTTAAACATAGAAATTGATTCTATTAAAGAGGAGCATTGTACATACCTTAAACCTGAAAAATATGACTAGAGAATGACCAAATAGAAGTCAAGAAAGCCAGAAGAGAAATGAAACCCAAACATCAGCAGTAAAACAACAAACCAGCTAAAACAAAATCGAAATAGCCCAGGTATTCAAAAATCTACCCAAAACCAGCTTCAAACCAGAAGATTCAGCTAGAGAAACTAGGAAAAAATTTCTATTCAAACCATGTTCTTGACTTGCATAGAATCAGAAAGAGAAAACATTTTTTTTAGTTTTCTTTTTAGAATTTTTCTGGAATCTGAAATTTTCAAAGCAAGGAATGTTTTGCAGTAATTTTTTGATGAAAAAAAAAATCACCCCCTTGTGAGTGGGTGAATGTTTTCTTTATATAGAGTGCCTAAAGAGAATCTAAAAAGAGAATATTCTGACCTAATTTTAAAATTTCAGAATAGTACAATACCTTTTGACAGCTGTATGTCCTTTTTCTTATCCAATATCAGCATTTTTGCTAAGGATATGGACAACTGTCCTAAGTTCTAGAACTTTTTGATTTTAGCCTAAGTGAAAGTCCAATTTTACCCCTTAGGCTATCAATTATTTCAGGTTCTTTCTATGTTTACATAGGTCCCTTAAGTCCTACTAATGTTTATTCAAAGGATAAAACCTAAACTGAAATAATTCAAAGAGAAGTGCTGATGCAATATTTAAGGCTAAGACTAAATTAATTAGTGAATAAATATTCATTATCTTTAAAGGAAAATTGCATTCAAACACGAATTAAGGACAGAATTAGCAATAAACAAGGAAACAAATGAGAGTTAATAATTAACCCAATATCTAAACATATGAAACTAAAATGAATTAGACAAAGAAAAGGAAATAATTCAAAATTAAAGAAAAATCTAAACATGCTTCTAAAACAAGAACAGTCAAGTATGCAGAGGGGAAACAGAAACCAAAATCAAACCAGCAAAAGAAGAGGAAAGGAAACTAACAGATATAAACCTAAGACGAGTCTGAACTTTTAAACAGGCCTTAATTAATTGGAACTTCAGGAACTAATCAACTAACATAAAAAAAAGCTAACAAAAGAAGAAAGGCCTAATCATGCTGCAAAAAAAAGAAAGAAAAATTAAACATGCAACGAGGGGACAAAACAGAAACCAAAATCTAACGATTAAAAGAAAGGAAGAAAAAGGGTTTTACCCGATCAAAAATCGGCCCAGGATCGAAACAGGGTCTCGTCCAGAACTCTGGAAGTAATATGGACTTAGGACCAACATTACTTGACCGTTCTTGAAGATAACAATCAATTAATGAAGGTTTTGAAGTCCATTTGACCAAACTCCGACCGACGAAAGAGGAAACATGGGTTTAGGTTTTTTTTTGGTTTGAATCTTAGATACAAGATTCGAGTCATTCAGTGGAGTTTCAAAGAAAATTGGTTGGGGATTTAGGATGAGGATAGGACGGGGTTCCCATGGTGTCAATTTGGGGAATTTTGGACGACTTAGGGTTTTGGCCGGCTCTTTCGATTCAAGATTCGAAGATCTCGGCGGGGATTCGAGGAAAGAGGAACGGGGATTTGGAATGAGGGGGTGAAGGAGAGTTCAGGGTGTAAATTTGGGGCCGATCCGACCACCGGAACCGCCGTGAGGCGATTTCCGGTGGGTGGTCTGCGGCGGAGACGATGAGGGTATAAGGGCGGCTAGGGTTCTGGTCTTTGAGAGGGTGAGAGATGAAGTGAGGGAGGGGGTCTGATGGGGGGTCGGTCTTTCTCGGACAGTTATATAGTAGGGTACAAATCAGTTCCGGGCCGTTGGATTGATAAGATCTAACGGCTGAGATCAAATCTTTACAAAACGGGGTCGTTTGGATGATAGGGGAGGTGCTGGACCGGGTATGGTCGTGATTTGGGCCGGGTGTTTGATGGGTCCAGCCGGGATTCAAAGGAATTCAATTGGGCTTGGGCAATTTTAATTAATTTGGCCCAAAATCTAATTTCCCCAATTTCTTTCAAAATTCTTTTTATCTTTTCCCCTCTTCTTTTTTAAAAAAAAATTAAAAATCATAATAATTAAAAATCCTAAATTATCTAAAATATGAAAAATTAAACTAATTAATTATTTACAAAATTATAAAAGCTACTCTAATCCTAAAAAAAAGAAAAATCAATAAAATGAAGAAATGTAGAAACCGGCCATTTTTCGTGATTTTTATTTTTAATAAAGCAAATAATTTAACCAATTAATCCTAAAAATATAAAAAAAATCCTAAATGCAATGCATGATATTTTGGTATTTTCATGATTTAAAATAAATTTAAACATGCATAGAAATGCAAATAATTAAATAAATATCCTACAAAATCCCTAAAATAACAAATAATTAAGTAAGAAATCTAATTATTGGAACTCTATAGGAGTAACTCATGTGGGGCAAAAATCAGGTGCTCACAAGTATTTTAAGCCAAAAGAGGGGAATAATAGACATCTTTTAGAGGACATATATGCCCAATCTAAATAGCCTAAGGGCCAATACACTTAGAGTTCGAGATCTTGTTCTCACTCCGTCCGAACCTAAGGGTTCGACTATTCCGAGCCCAAATAAGAACTGACTTACTATGGCTAGGGGACTCATCATTATTTGACACAACCCTAAAGGGCCTATTCTTTAAGTTCGAACTTATTCAAACTCGGTTGTGGTCAATTCGAGGAAGCTACCCAAAACTAAAACCTCGAACGCACCATTCAAAGCATAAGACTCAGCTAAAATTTTACAAGGTACAAAATATGTTTGAATATAAAAATTAAGAAGGCATTCAAAAGAAATTTCCTTTATATATTGATATGTACAAGAGACCGATAAAGGTCTTAAAAAAAGAATCTAAGTTTTACTATGGCCAGGAGCGACCCTTTCATCGGGGGCAGCTTCTTTTTCTGGCCCCTCGTCGTTATCAGACCCACCTTTGACTGCCTTTATCGTCATTGTCATCATCGGAGGAGACGAGCATCCTAGCATCGGCTTCAAACACTTTATCTTGAGCTATCTCTTTGGAGAGGTCAAAATCTTGAGCATGGATTTCCTCGAGGGTGTCCCTCCGAGATTGGAACTTGGCCAGATTATTACTTCACCGCGCTCGATCGACGGCCTCCCTCAGCTGAGTTTGGGTAGCCTTGGCATCATCCAGGTACAAGGCTATGGACTTGTCAACCAAGACCTTCGCCTTTCCGACCTCCGCCTTGGCCTCAACAAGTTCGGCCTTGAGCTCTTCAATCCTTTTGGCTTGGACTAAGCTCTTCTCCTTATTACTCCAAAGTTGAACTTTGGTTGATGACAGCCGCACCAAGGCAGTCACTTTCTCCGGAGCTAGGCAGTCCATGTTCTCTATCCACCAATTGCAGTTAGCTTTAACTTGATCGACTTCCCCCTAGAGAAGCTCAATCCTTTCAATCTTTTGCTGCAATTGAGACATCGAGGTGTTAGACTCCATTCTTGAGTCGAGCCCATATGTTCTCAAAAGGATATTTACCTGCTCTTCCAGCTCGGCCTCTTCCTTCCGAGCCTGGGCCAAGTATGCTCGAAGGTCCTTGAGCTTTTCATCCTTTTGAACACAAATTAGCTTCAATGCATTCCTCTCCTCCAACGTTTTCTGGAGCTCGACCTCACATTGGCTCAGGTCGGCCTGAGACTTGGTAAAAGCCTACATAAGAAGAAAGATATAAGTTAGGTTAAATGGAGAAGAAGGAAAAGAAAATTGCAGCAACGGGGATTAGTACTTACTCGAGATAAAAGACGTTAGGCCTCTTAAAAAAGGGTAGACGCATCATTAAGATCAACGACATTATCAACCCCGGTAAAGCAATCCCGGAAGGGATCCTTTTCATAGGGGACTCTGACTATGTCGGGGATTTGTAGAGCCCAAGCATCCCTTATAGCCTCCTCAGTAAAGGCCAGTAGAGAAGGAGAGTGACCTATTGTCACAGCCCCGAGCAAGTCGCTCGGGGGGACTTTGTTCAGACTTAGGGGTCTCAGAACCGACCCCCTCTGGCATGATTGTTGATGGCTGAGGGATAACCTCAACCTCGGGAGGTTCGGGGCTTTCGCCCGAATCTTTCTTCAAAGCCACCTTATCACGAGGCAGGGTCTCGACAATCGCCTCCGACTTGCAAGGCTTGGTGACCACGACTCGCTTCCTTGCTCGAACCACCAATGCCGAATCATCACCCTCATCTTTCTCATCTTCTTCCCCCAGCTAGTGGACCAACTCAATAGTCACAAGGATGAGATTTCTTCGACGTCTTCGAACAAAAGCCCTTTTCTGTTGGGGGTCCTCGGACTCCGAGACCGTTTTTCTCTTGTTATCTTTCACCAACTTCGGAATCGGGGACTCAGCCTCTTTTCCAGGCAGCGCTGGCCTCATGTCAGTAACATATCCAAGGCATGCATAAAAGAGAGTCAAGTATAAATAAAGACAAATGTTGCAGAAAAAGGCATCGAAGGCTTACAAGATAAACTTACTATGATTCTTGGCTTCCCATCTGCCTTTTGCCAAGTCATGCCAGCAGCGCTCGGCATTGGAGGAAGTCAAGGACAACTTCCGAACATAGTCTTCGAGGTCGGGGACCGCATAAGGATTCCGAGCAAACACTGCATAACAAATGAAAGCATTACACAAAGCAAAAAATGGAGTACGAAGATTAATGAGTAATATGTTACTTACGATCGGGGTTCCACTTCTCGGGGAATTGCAGTTTTTCCTCTAGGATGAGGTACAAGTCCTTAATCTCACAAACCAACTCATCCAACCCCGGCCCTTGTCCTCATCGATGCTCGCAAAAAAGGACTTCGTTGATCAGCATTGGAGCTTGATCAATCCTCGAAAAAGTCATGGTTGATACAACCGTATAAGGTGGCTGAGAGTAAATTCCAACCCCTCGGCCTTACTAGAAAAGAAGCGGAGCATGATCACTATACGCCAGAACGAGGGATGAACCTGGCCGGGAGTGACCTGGTACCTTTTGCAAAAATTGACGATAATTGGGTCAAGAGGACCCAATGTGAAGGGGTAAGTGTAGACACTTAGAAACCCCTCCACATGGGTGGTAATACTCTCTTCGGTAGCGAGGATTTTTACCACGACATCGGCCCCCCAGTTACAGTATATCCTCACAGCCTTGAGATTGCCAGCCTTTATCAAGCAGATATATCTCGACACGTGTCCACATCGGCTAGGGACCGATGGAAGGTTCTCGACTTTAAAGTCGGATTTTAAGACACAAGGGCCGGTAATGTACTCGTGAGGGAACGGTTCCACTGACGTTTTGTCACCGGCCGGTCGGGAAGAAGAGAAAGAAGCTTTATCCTTTTGTGGGACGGTCTTGGAGGTTTTCTCCATTGATTCAAGTAGAAAGAAGCGGAAAGAGATGAAGAATGGTATTTTTGGTGCTAACTAAGTTGATTCAATGGGTAGTGAAAGAGAAAAGATGGAGAGAGAGTAAGAACTTAGAAAACTTGGTGGCGGAGAAAGTAAAATTTGATTCAACCAAAGATCCTGAATTTACAGATTCATGATGACAGTTCGGGGTAGTGCTAGTAGCCAACCGTCACTGGCAAGCATTAATGGTTTGGGGAACTATACCGACGGGACGTTTCAGTCACTTCGATCGCTTACATCACGGGGATGACATCATTATCAGGGTATCCAAAAAATTGAGGCTCAAGTCGTTTCTTATCGTTTTACTCTAAAAAAACGAGAAGACTATCTGTATACGGTGGAAATCGAGGCTACCCGATTTCATTCCTTGGTCGAGATAGGGATGACACATCAAAGAGCTAGGACTTCGAGTCTGAGTCGAGGTCGACCTCGATTGCGGACAGAAAAAGGCAGACTTCGAGTGACACCGGCATGGCTTGATAACGAAAAGGCAAGATATCCGCGATTGATCGAGAATCGTGGTGTGAATCTCGGAATGGATCGATCTACAACGGTTAATTAGATGTTAATATGATTTCCTTCTATATATAAGTGTGTACCTTATTTAGGACCCCTCTATTATATAAAGAGAGATCCCATTAATTTGTCAGTGGCATCATTGTTCACTGATAAGGATATATACATTCATTACCTTACTGCTATTTCACTTACTATTCAGAGTTGCTTTATTTTTACTATTGTTGCTATCTCAGCAACGCACTAATTTGATTAACTTTATTTTCTAATTTTTTCATTTATTTTCTTACTTATCGATTGGTATTGAACGAAATCACATATCCTTAAAATTACAATATAAGTTTAATTGTTATTCGAATTTGATGGTAAACAATAATATTGAGATCTATACATGCTATGAAAATGGAAAAATGTATTTAATTTGAGGCCACCAAATAGAAAAGAGTTAAAATCGAGATCCATTTTGTAAAACGAAAAAGTTATTTCAAGGACATAAAATGGATTAGTTCCAGTGATGGATTACAACATTAATCATAGTTTCTATGAATTGTGAACAAGCATATTAGATTACCTGAGTGGAGACAGTACAATTTCTTAGGTTTTGTCCATACAAATTTTGAGTTATATCCTAAATAATTATCATTAAATAAGAATTACTCTAAATAGTTGTTCACCCAACCACTTAACCTAAAAATAGCAAACGGATATATAATATGTGTATAATTTATTTATAATATTTGTATAACCATGAATCAGTGTATAATCTACGTATACTAGGTAAAAATAATAAACAGTGAATTTGGCCGATTCTTACATAAATTCTTGGCTCCATCGGAATCACGGGGCCTTAC
Organism: Nicotiana tabacum; assembly: GCF_000715075.1. Classification (NCBI taxonomy): domain Eukaryota; kingdom Viridiplantae; phylum Streptophyta; class Magnoliopsida; order Solanales; family Solanaceae; genus Nicotiana; species Nicotiana tabacum. The sequence goes on along the minus strand of NC_134086.1, from coordinate 23,935,813 downwards.
TTATTCAGGGGGGACTTGATTCTGAAATGGAATGATTGATAGAATCGATATTTTATAAAAGAATGACCGAGTAGATTGCTTAATACAACAGATAAGATACTATAATTTCTTTTTACAGTGTGTATGAGCTAAACTCTAAAAAAATAGCTTCAAAATGGTGAGAGGGATTGTTCTTTTAACTTAAATATAATACCGGATCTAGGCAGAGAACTGAATATTAGTGATTGATAGAAAGTTCTAAATGTAATATATAATCAAATTTTCATCATATTTTCGTTCACAAAACTTTGAATATTTGTAAAAACAGTAACTAACAACATGTATTCTTAATACTTTACTAATTATCCCACTCCCTTTACAAGAATCAATTGAGTAAATAAATCAAATTCCATATGACTTAATATATTCTAAGAACTTTTTCTCTCTATTTTCCTCTTTCCTCTCTCTCTCTCTCTATCAGGTAACGGTCAAAATCGACCGGCGAAAAGCTCCAGCCCCGGAGCCGACGCAAATCAGTGGCCAGGTATTCTGCTCATCTTACCAACGAGAATTTTAAGGTTCTGGAAATTTTTCTTAGTATTTTATTAGTATTCTATAAACTGAGGAACTCAACCCCTGTACCCAAAATCGTTCCCACTGCTTTGGTCATTTTCCCCTTGAATCAACTCCCATTATATTTCCCCAACACGCAATTTGCAATAGTATTAGTTAACTTTCTCTGGAGAGAGAAGAAAAGCTTTTTTTCTCTTTTTTTTCCCTTCTGTTGATTTGACCAGATTTGCTTTTCTATGGATTGTTGTTTAACAATATTTGTGTTAATTATCTATGGTGTTCTGGTATTTCATCACAATCTTCAGCTCTGACTTACATTGGATTTTAGCTGCTACCTAGTACCTTATTGTGTCGGTGGTGCAAGATCTAGAATTCAAGAAATGCCGATCTGGGTTTCTTAAATCTGGGTTTGTAATTTCAAGAAACGCCTACCAACTCTGCATCTTTTGCAACCTTTTAGCTCTCATTTGCTACAGGAGGGGCCTCACTAGTGGTAGCGGTGACAACCCCCGGCTTTGTTTGTCTTCCTGGTGTTGTGTGTGTATTTCAGGTTAGGGACTCTTGGTGAGCGAGACATGCAGGTGCAAACAAAAGGAACAACCCTGACAAGGGTCAGCAGGAGTTGGATGCGAACGTGCTAAGTGGATGCAACTTCGACATATATTCCAAGACAACTCCTAGGTTCTACTGGAGGGACTTGGTACCTCCCGTTTTTCATTGTCCCCTTCATTGTGTTAGTTAAGTTGTTGCAGTCATAGTTCATATTAGTGTATCCATTGTATTAGTGAGCTAATTAGTTGTAGCCTGTCTTTGCCTATCTTGGTCCATTGCTTTGGGTGTGTTATTGATTCCCCTTAGTCTGTCGTAGGTATAGTGGCTGTGGTCTGAGATGGTCGAGTGAGGTCATGTCCTCGGGGGGTAGGGTGGGAGGTAGGGCAGGGGTTAGGGGGTGCGCCGGGAGGCAAGAGAGGTAAAAGGAATTGGGGTGCCTATAGGTTAAGAATCGGGTCATGGAACGTAGGTACATTGACGGGTAAGTCTATAGAGTTGGCGAAGATTCTCCAGAAGAGGAGGGTCAACATAGCGTGTGTCCAGGAGACAAGGTGGGTAGGGTCGAGTGCGAGGGATGCAGACGGGTATAAACTTTGGTACTCAGGAGTCGAGAGAGGTAAGAATGGAGTAGGTATCTTGGTGGATAGGGAACTTAGAGAGTTTGTGGTCGAAGTTAGACGAGTGAATGATAGATTGATGGTTATTAAGTTGGTGGTTGGAGAGTACACCCTGAACGTCATTAGCGCCTATGCGCCGCATGCGGGCCTATCTAAAGAGGTTAAACAACGCTTTTGGGAGGGGATATATGAGATTGTGCGCCAGGTACCGTCTGCCGAGAAGCTATTCATAGGAGGGGATTTCAATGGTCATATTAGGGTAAGCGCAGGTGGTTATGGCGAGGTGCATGGAGGATTTGGCTTTGGGGAGAGGAACGGAGGAGGTACCACGCAGTTGGACTTCGCTAAGGCTTTTGGGTTGGTGATTGCGAACTCTAGATTTCCGAAGAGGAGGAAGTATTTGGTTACTTTTCAAAATGGGGTAGCGAAGACTCAGATTGACTATCTTCTCCTCAGGAGGTGTGACAGCGGTTTGTGTAAGGATTGCAAGGTGATTCCGAGCGAGGCACTCGCGACACAACATAGACTCTTGGTGATAGATATTGGTATTAGGTTATTGAGGAGGAAACGGTCTGCTCGGGGATCACCGAGAATTAGGTGGGGAACCTTGACTAAGGATAAAGCCCAAGAGTTGGAGTGTCAGTTGCTGGCTATGGGAGCTTGGAGGAGCAGTGGGGACGCAAACACTATATGGTCAGCAACAACAGACTGTATAAGGGCATCTGCGAGAGAGGTGTTAGGGGTCTCGACTGGTGTATCTGGTAGGCATAAAGGTGATTGGTGGTGGAATGAAGTGGTCCAAGGTAAAGTGGAAGCGAAGAAGGCGGCATACCTGAAGTTAGTGGGGAGCATAGGTGAGGAGGAGAGGCGAGCGTGCATGGAGAGATATAAGGTAGCTAAGAAAGAAGCTAAACTGTCGGTCACAGAGGCGAAGACTGTAGCTTATAGCCGTATGTATGAGGAACTGGGGGAAAAGGGCGGGGAGAAGAAGTTATTTCGGCTGTCCAAGTTGAGAGAGAGGAAGGCTCGAGATTTGGACCAAGTGAGATGCATCAAGGACGAGGATGGTAGGATACTGGTGGAAGATGCCCAGATTAAGAGGAGATGGCAAACTTACTTCCACAGACTTCTGAATGAAAAAGGGGATCGGGATATTGTGCTAGGCGAATTGGAGCATTCCGTGAGTCATCGGGACTTCAGGCACTGCAGGCGTATCAAGGTTGAGGAGGTCGTGGGGGCTATGCGTAGGATGCGTAGGGGAAGAGCAACCGGACCAGACGAGATTCCAGTGGAATTTTGGAAGGGTGTAGGGAGAGCAGGTTTAGAGTGGTTGACTGGGCTGTTTAATGTTATTTTCAAGGCAAAGAGGATGCCAGACGAGTGGAGGTGGAGTACGGTGGTCCCATTGTACAAGAACAAAGGTGATATCCAGAGTTGTAATAATTATAGGGGTATCAAATTACTGAGTCATACCATGAAAGTATGGGAGAGGGTCGTTGAAGCAAGGGTGAGGATGACAGTGTCTATATCAGACAACCAGTTCGGGTTCATACCGGGTCGTTCAACCACAGAAGCTATACACCTTGTTAGGAGGTTGGTGGAACTGTACAGAGAGAGAAAGAAGGATCTGCACATGGTGTTTATTGACTTAGAGAAAGCATATGATAAGGTTCCTAGAGAAGTTCTATGGAGATGCTTGGAGGCAAAAGGTGTGTCGGTTCCCTATATTATGGCAATTAGGGACATGTATGATGGGGCTAAGACTCGGGTTAGGACGGTAGGAGGCGACTCTGAGCACTTTCCGGTTGAAATGGGGTTACACTAAGGCTCTGCACTCAGTCCATTCTTATTCGCCCAGGTTATGGATGCGTTAACAAACCATATACAGGGGGAGGTGCCATGGTGCATGCTATTTGCCGATGACATAATTCTGATCGATGAGTCACGAACCGGTGTTAACGAGAGATTGGAAGTTTGGAGACATACCCTTGAGTCTAAAGGTTTCAAGCTGAGTAGAACGAAGATGGAATACTTGGAGTGTATTTTCAGCACTGAGCCGGGGGAAGTGGGCATGGATGTGAGGCTTGAATCACAGGTTATCCCAAGTAGAGGAAGCATCAAGTACCTTGGGTTAGTTATCCATGGGGGAGGGGAGATTGATGAAGATCTCACACACCGTATTGGGGTAGGATGGATTAAGTGGAAGTTAGCATCCGGAGTTTTGTGTGACAAAAGAGTGCCAACAATACTCAAAGGTAAGTTCTATAAAGCGGTGGTTAGACCGGCCATGATGTATGGGGCGGAGTGTTGGCCTGTTAAGATCTCACATATCCAAAAGATGAAAGTAGCTGAAATGAGAATGTTGAGATGGATGTGCGGGCACACCAGGATGGACAAGATTAGAAATGATGATATTCGAGAGAATGTGCACGTGGCTCCCATTGATGACAAGATGCGAGAAGCGCGGCTCAGATGGTTCGGGCATGTAATGAGGAGAAGCCCAGATGCTCCAGTGAGGAGGTGTGAGCAACTGGTCGTGGAGGGCACGAGAAGAGGTAGAGGGCGGCCTAAGAAGTATTGGGAAGAAGTGATCAGGCAGGATATGGTGAGACTTCAGATTTACGAGGACATGACACTTGATAGAAATTTGTGGAGGTCGAGTATTACAGTTGTAGGCTAGGAGCTAGTTGAGTCTTGCGTTACTTTGTTCCATTGTGAGCCTAGTCTGGTAAGGTTTTAATCGAAAATTACTAGGGGCATTGTCGTGTCTTAATATTTCCTCTTTTCAGTGCTAGATCTATTTACTAGCCATCATTTCTGCCTTGTATTTTTCTTATGCATTTTAGGTTCCTATTTTTCCTATGATCTCTATGGTGAAACTAATACTCTCCCCTTTTGTTTTTCTTGTTTTTCTTATTATCTTGAGCCGAGGGTCTTTTGGAAATAGCCTCTCTACCCCTTTGGGGTAGGGGTAAGGTTTACGTACATACTACCCTCCCCAGACCCCACTTGTGGGATTTTCCTGGGTTGTTGTTGTTGTTGTTGTTGTTGTTGTTAATATATTCTAAGAGGACCAACTAAACTCCTTAACTTGTTTGCTGTTAATATTAAGATATAAACCATCAATTTTTGCATGCCATTCACATTTATTATTCCCACATCTCTTAGAATCTCTCATATTATCAAAGACAACAAACTGACCATGTGGTCTAGGTAATTTTGTAGCTTCCGAAACCAAAGCAAAAGTAGCATTTGCACGTTGTTTAGGGTCATTTAAATTCACTGGAAAATCATCGAACCGACCTTGTGGAATTGTAAAAACTCCATTGTCAAACCCTTCAATTATACAGTGAGTTCCTAAACGATCTTGCAATTCATTGTGGATTAGTACAATGAATTGTATAGAATAAACTAATGAAGATGAAAATGTAGTCAAAAGAAGGAAAAGTATCGGAGCATTTGCATGCTAATATGTAAATATAATTATCTCCCTTAAATTTCCAATTATGCAAAAATTAGGACGATGTATACGTACCTATGCTTAACTATATATTATGGCAAAGTCATAATGGAGTAAATATTACTTAATTAAGATTCTTATCATTAATTTTGATCTTGTCCTTTTGTCTTTTCTTTTGCTTTGTCAAAATTATAATTAGTTATCTCCCTCTAGTTTTTCCAACTTAATATAAAACAACAACAACAACAACAACCCAGTATAATTTCACTAGTAGGGTCTGAGGAGGGTAGTGTGTACGCAAGTCTTACCCCTACCTTGGGGTAGAGAGGCTGTTTTCAAATAGACCCTCGGCATCCTTCCCTCCAAGAACTCCCCACCTAGCTCTTGGGGTGACTCGAACTCACAACCTCTTGGTTGGAAGTGGAGGTTGCTTACCATCAGAGCAACCCCTTTTTCCAACTTAATATGAGAACTTAAAAAGGATTGTCTGTCCTTTAAAAGTAGTATATTGAAAAAATAATGATTATATTGTGACAGGATTTTTGGTCCTACGAAATGTTGTGAGAGGTGTGACTTAATGTGTAATAAATTAATGGTAGTATAGCATATTTAATATTGGGTAGTAAGATGTACAAAGTCGATAAGTCATTGTCTATAAATAGGGGTCATATGTATAATGTTTGGCAGTTTTAACAAAATCAGTTTCTGCATTTCTTCTTCAGTTCATTTCCTTCATTCCTTCATCTATTCCCTGTCTTCTCAGCTAGGGTTTACATAGCGCGATCCATAAAATTAACATGGTATCATAGCGGTAAGACTAGGAATCACTGGTCTCATGCATCGATTCACATCGCCATTGGAGAATTTGTGAGATTCAGAGAAAATCAATCGCAGAATCGAAGCCTTGTTAGTTAAAATAGAGTAGCCATGGGAGATACTGTTGATAACAACACGACTAACGCCTCCATAGGTGTAGATACAGTATCTGGAGATACTCTAGCTAATGAGGATTTCAGAGTTGATTTGCCTCACAATCATCCATTATACTTTGGTCCTGTGGATACGAGTGGAGCACGATTGATTTCGTTTCAATTAACAGGTACTGACAATTATGATAAATGGAATCGATCTATGAGGATAGCTCTGCGAGGAAGAAATAAGCTAGGTCTAGTAGAAGGAACATGGAAAAAGGAAATATTTCGTGAAAATCTATGGGAACAATGGGAGAGGTACAATGCAATTTTACTCTCATGGTTGATGAATGCTGTAACTCCACAGCTTGTCGGAGGAGTGGTATTTGGAGCTAGTGCGCATACTGATTGGGAGGACTTGCGAGAGAAATTTGACAAAGTAGATTGATCTAGGTCAATCAATCTCCACAAGGAAATTGCAATCCTATATCAAGGTACATCATATGTTTCTGATTATTACATTAAGATGAAAGATCTATGGGATGAGTTTGAAGCTTTAGACCCTGCTCCATGTGATTGTGAGAAGTCCAGAGATTATGTTGCTGTTATAAAGAGACAAAAGTTGTACCAATTTCTTATGGGATTGAACTACTCCTATGCTCATGAAAGGAGTCAAATACTGTTGATGTACCCTTTACCTATAATTAATTAGGCTTTCTCTATGATTATAAGCGATGAAAACCAGAAGTCTATAGCAGCTAAAGTAGGAAATTTAGGATTGACATTACCTATTCCAGCTGAAAGTTATGAGTCATCTGCCCTATACTCATCCAGATCTAGTGGTTTCCAACCTAGATTTCAGCATAATAACTTTCAGCCAAACAATTCTCAACAGCCTGGAAATTACTCTAAGCATAAAAGAACCTACAGTGACTATTGTGACTACTGTAAGAAGAAGGGACACAACAAGGAGTTGCTGGAAGATTATTTGTTATCCACAAGGTGTCAAGTCTAAGAAGAAAGGGGGAGCTGCAACTTACAATATTTGCATTGAAGATCCAAATCAGACCTTCTATAATCAGGTACAGCCATTTATGCTGGTATAGAATCTATCTCAACAAATGTAGACTTCAGCTCAGCCTGGAGTGCAGAGACAACCCTCAACCTCAAGCGACAGCTCATCAAGAAGACAGCCAGTAGCATATACGTTTACTAAGGAACAATATGAACAGATCTTACAAATGTCGAACAAGAGTTCTATAATTTCTCCCTCAGTAAATATGGCACACGCAACATGTACTACTTGTGTTTTCTTAGTGAATAATAAGCCCCCAGAGTGGATCATTAATACAAGGGCTACAAATCATATGGTGTCTGACTTATAGCTATTATCTAAATCAGAAGAGATTAAACCTAGTAATCCTAAAAAGGCATATCTTCCAAAGAGAGATGCAGTCTATGTTACACACATGGGTATTAGTCCAATTTCAGCAAGAAGTATACTAAAAAAATGTCCTACATGTCCCAAAATTCAGATATAATCTACTCTCAGTATCCAAGTCAACCAAGGACTTACAATGTTGTGGTTCCTTTTATCTTGATTTTTGCCTATTTCAGGATCTCTATAATGGGAGGGTGAAGGAGACTGGTAAGGAATATAATGGTCTTTATATGTTTATCCCTCACACAAATAAGAGCAATCAAGAAACAACAATAACAATCAAGGACAGTACAAAGCCGAAGGAGAAGCAGGATATTGACTTGTGGCATAAGAGACTAGGACATACATCTTTTGTAGTATTAAAGAAGTTGTTTCCTGTTAAAACTCAGAATTGTGTCACAACTGTGGATAATTGTCATGAATGTCTATTAGCTAAACATACTAGAATTCCCTTTTCTAGCAGCAGTATTAAAAGCACAAAATGTTTTGATTTGATACTTGAAGATATATGGGGTCCTTATAGAGTGCCTACATTTGATGGAAATAAATACTTCCTAGCTTTGGTGGATGACTTCTCTAGAATGACATGGTTATTTTTACTGAAGCATAAGTTAGATGTATGTGTAGTCTTAAAATTCTTCTTATGCTATGTAAAGACACAACATAGCAAGTGTGTTAACATTATCAGGACAAACAATGGATTGGAACTTTCCAATTCAACTTGCAGTGATCTGTTTAGTGATCTTGGAATGATTCATTAAAGAACCTACGTATATACTCCTTAGCAAAATGGTGTAGCCGAGAGGAAGCACGAACATATTTTAGAGGTTGCTATAGGAATGAGATTTCAAGCTCATATACTTTTGAAATATTGGGGACACTGTGTACTAGCTGTAGTACACATAATCAACATGATGCCTTCTTCTGTTACTAATGGACTATCACCCTTCTAGAAATTGCACAATAGGAAACCTTCATTACAACATATCAGAGTACTACGATGCTTATGCTATGCCAAAATAGTTCAAGAGAAGGACAAGTTTATGTCAAGAGCTATACCAGTAGTGTTGATGGGCTATGCTGCAACTCATTAAGGCTATGTACTCTTAAATCTAACTAATCATTCTTTATTTGTTAACGTGGATGTTGTTTTCAAAGAGACTATCTTTCATTTTAGACATATAAGAAATAAATATCTACTAATATTTCTACATCAGATGTCCCTGCAGACTATACTCAACTGTCAGGAGTTCCAACAGTTTGTGATGCAAGTCACAGTAGTGAGTATGAGGCTAAGGTGACACATTCAGATATAGGATATGTGCCTAGTAATACAAATGAAAATGTTCACGATAACAATGCTGCAAGTGAGAGTGAAGGAGAATCAATCTTGGCTCCTCCAATTGGAGATAGTCTTGAACAGAGTCAAGTGCAAGCTCCACCTATTCAACAACTACCATTTATCCCCTCAATTGTAGAAGAAGTTAAAAGATCCTCGAGACCATAGGATTTTGTATCATTGAATGTACATGAGGTTGTACCATATGCAATTGCAATCTATGTCTCCTACAATAGCTTGTCCCCTAAATACCAAGCCTATCTTGCAGCCTTCTCCTCTATTGTAGAACCTGCTACATATAACGAAGCCAGTCAAAATCCTAGAAGGGTAGATGCTATGAAGCTGATATTGAAGCACTTGAAGCAATCACACCTGGGACATTGTCTCTCTTCCTGAAAGAAAGGTTCCAATTGGTTGTAAATGAATATATAAAGTCAAATACAAGGCCTCAGGTGAAGTGAAGAGATTCAAGGCTAGGTTGGTAGCTAAAGAGTACGGTCAGAAGGAGGGGATTGATTATCAAGAAACCTTTTCCCCTATAGTAAAAATGGTGACTATGAGGACTATTCTATCAATAGATGCAGCTCAGAAGTGGCGCATTCAGCAAAATGTTTTTCTTCAGGGTGATCTCTTTGATGAGATCTATATGCAATTTCCACCAGGATTCAGAAGCTAGGGGGAGTCTCAACCAGTGTGCAGGCATCGTAAATTCTTGTATGGCCTGAAACAGGCCCCTAGACAGTGGAATGAGAAACTCACAGAAGCTTTATATCAGTTTGGCTTTGTTAAGAGCCAATATGATCACTCTTTGTTAATCAAGTAGACTACTAAAGGCACAATGATAGTGCTGGTGTATGTAGATGACATGCTAGTCACCGGTACCCATCTGTACCTAATTGAAGAGACAAAGACAATACTACAACAAACATTAAAAATGAAAGACTTGGGAGAGTTGAAGTACTTTCTAGGAATAGAGTTTTCCAGATTTGTAGATGGGAGTCTTATGCATCAAAGAAAATATGCTTTAGAGTTTATCTCCGAACTTGGGCTTGGAGAAGCAATAGCTACTCCAGTAGAAGTGAATGCAAAGCTGACTACCAAGGAGTATGATGATCATCTTGGTGCTTCAAGTGATATTGTAGATGAGCTACTACCAGATCCAAGTGTCTATCAAAGACTAATAGGCAAGTTGCTATATTTGATTGTGACAAGGTCTGACTAGGCATTTAGTGTGCAGATGCTAAGCCAGTTTCTACAGCAACCAAAGAGTTCACATGTGGAGGCATCAATCAGAGTTGTTAAATATGTCAGGAACCATCCTGGACAGGGCATATTGATGTCCAACAAATCCACAGGCACATTGGAGGCATTCTGTGATGCAGATTGGGTTGTTTGTCAACATTATAGAAGATCTGTAACATGATTCTTGATCATGCTTGGTGGTTCTTTAGTGTCTTGGAAGTCTAAGTAGCAGACAAGAGTATCTAGAAGTTCTATTAAAGTATAATACAAGTTTGGCAGCCACACTTGCTGAATTAGTTTGGCTAATGGGGTTGATAAAGGAGATGTGAGTTGAGGTTTGATTACCTGTGAACATTTACTGTGATAGCAAGGTAGCAATACATATTGCAGGAAATTCAGTATTTCATGAATGAACAAAGCATATTGACATAGATTGTCATTTTATAAGGGAGAAGATATTGGAAGGTCTAGTTGCGACTAAGTATGTTAGGACAAGAGAACAACAAGCTGATTTGTTGACAAAAGGATTAAGCGAAATTCAACACGAGTACTTGAGTTTCAAGCTAGGTGTGTTTAATGTATTTACACCACCTAGCTTGATGATTGATGAAGATAAAGTATGAAATAATGTCTTCTTTTGGCAGGATTAAGTAAGAGATTTAGCCATTTTATTTCTAAAAAATAGACTTAGTTGAATAGTAAAAACTAAGAATATTATTAGGCAAAGATCACTTTTAGCCTGCGGCCAAAATTATTTATATTCTCCGTTTTGGTTTAGAGCCCATACAAATTTAAAACACGTTATTAGTGTTTAAAAGCTTGTTTCATTATGTACCTGTATACGGTCGAAATCAGGTATGCCCGATTTCTCGGGGTCGAAGGGTCACCTTAAGCTCGAACTCAGGTAAGATCGAGTTCGAGCTCGATGGATCAGACTCGAGATCAAAGATAGAGTGCAATGACCGAGGATCGAAGTGTACGATGGGTATCAGAGCTAAGTACAACCGACTCTGAGATGGTGCTGTTATGAGTTTGTTACAGTATGGCAAGATTCCTGCCACGTCCTCAAGATCATGGCGTAAATCTTGGAATAGATTTGTACGAATCTGTACTAGACAGTTAGATAGCTATCCCAATAAGATTCTTTACCGTAAATAGAAATATACCTTATTTAGGGTTCCCCTATTATACAAAGGGGACCCCAATCATTTGTAAAGATCATCTAATCATTGGCAAAGAATATACTCTCTTACTTTTTCGCTCATTGTACATCAAAATTATCCTTTAGCTTTATTATTCTTTCTTTATTGTTCTTAATCCATCTCGAGGTCGCTTTGGCTCGAGGTCGATACTGCCTAGAAACACTGATTTGATTCACTCATTTCTTTCATTTATACGTTATATTTCTTTATTATTAATTATATTGAATTAAATCACGTATCTTTAAAATTACAAATCAAATTTAATTGTTACTCGTATTTTCGAGGTAAACAGTCTGGCGCTAAAGATAATAGTGACTATTTCTTTATTGATTCTCATAACACACGATATTTGTACACTTTTTCTTGTCAAGAATTTTTGATTCTCAGGCTGAAACATGTCTGACTCGCAAAACACACATGTACACGACAACGATGGTCTAGGATTTCATGGGAAAAACAATAATATAGGGGTCGACGTACCACCAATAAACCCTGGAGAAGTGCCAAATATGGAACCAGTTGATGTTAGTTCACACATTGCTCTGAACAAGGATTTAGGCACAGACACCAGAGGGAATGTACGCAGGGAACCTCGATCTGGTGGCCAAGGAATGCAGGGTATGGCATTAGTTGATGTTAGTTCACACATCGCTCTAAACGCCGATTTAGGCATAGACCCCGGAGGGAGTGTATGAAGGGAAGCCCGATCAGGTGGCCAAGGAATGCAGGGTATATGAGATGGGGGAGTCGGCCTCCAAGTGAAATTCGAGATGCTATAAGCTTAATAGATTTCCATCGCTCAACTTCAAAGTCAAAATAAAACTCCGAGTATAGCCGAACTAGAAAACACTCGATGTGCTTAACTGGAACTAGAGAGATCAAACGGTAGTGGCTCCGGGACTGACCCCACAATTATGAGGATGCTCGAAGATCTCACAAAGAGGATTGAATCCGGGAAAAAATGATTGAGGATAGTGGCAAAAAGGTGGAGACTTATAACTCCCATGTTGATTAAATACCAGGCCCCCGGTCTTGAAAGGTTTGGATGCCAAAAAGTTCATACAGAAGTCGTTCCCTCCGAGAGCGGCTCCGAGGCCTATTCTTAATAAGTTTCGCATGCCCAATATACCCAAATACAATGGGACAACCGATCCTAACGAGCATATTACTTCATACATTTACGGGATTAAAGGAAACGATTTAAATGATGATGAGATCAAATCAATATTGTTGAAGAAGTTTGGGGAAACTTTGTCAAATGGAGCCATGATTTGGTATCAAAACTTTCCCCCGAACTCTATCGATTCGTTTGCTATGTTAGTATAAGCCTTCATAAAAGCGCATGTCGGGGCGATAAAGGTGGCAACGAGGAAATTGAATGTTTTGAAGATAAGACAGAGGAACGATGAGATGTTAAGGGATTTCATATCCCGATTTAAAATGGAGCAAATGGAATTACCATTGGTCTCGGATGACTGGGTAATGCATGCTTTTATGAAGGGTTTGAACGAGCGGAATCGATCGCGTCTCAATAATTAAAGCAGAATCTCATCGAGTATCCAGTTGTGACGTGGTCAGACGTGCATAATTGTTACCAATCAAAGATCAGGGTCGAGGAAGACTAGTTGGCAGCCCCCTCAAGTTTAGTTCATCCTATTAGATTGGCAACTAAACCCCCGAGGGATACAGATAGGGAATCAAGATCAAACAAGGAACGATATCATCTATATGTAGATCAGCAAAACAACAGCTCGGGGTGTAATGCTCTTTGGAATGATCGTGGTCAAAGCTCTCGGGGACTCATGAGCAAGAATGGGTTCAATAAACATACTGACCCCACGGAAGAACCTCGATTATCGGAGTGTTTAGATGCTGATCGCTACCTACTCTGCACTACCAAAAAGTAAGAAGAGATGGTCGCAATAGCTTTTACCCGATTTGTGGGTCGGGAATAATTTCCACAAGGAGCTAGGAATGGAGTCGAGTATCTATCTAGATTGGGATTGTGTAATTGTTCCAAATGTCACTTCCAAACATCTTTTGATTTTTTTGTAACAAACTAATATTATCAATTACTAATTAGAACTAAATTATGCTAATGAGAAAATTGCTATAGTTGTATCTAACGAGTAGAAAGGCACGAGGGTAGTGACTTTCACCTAGGTGGCTAATTGGCGGGTAAATGCTTCTAAGGCTCGATTGACATGATTGAGGAAATATGCTATAACCGTTGCACAATTTTACCCATTCTCACACCTCTCGGTAGAGAGAGTGATTTTGACCAATTGACTCTCCCGAGATCAAATGGGTAGGCAAATTAGGTCAAGCAACTAGGGTTCAAGTCGGGTAATTTCTCTCTCGAGGTTTAACCCTTTAATTGGGACTATCAATTTTCTTGAGTCCGTCCCAATTCCTTGTTAGGTCAATTTTGGAGACTTAGGCTCTCTTTCTCAAGAAGAGCCAAGTCAACTTAGCACAAACAAGTGTTTGCATCCACCAATTCATAGATTAAACCATAAAATTGACCCAAATAACAAACACTCATAGTCGATCTAACCTTAAATTACAACACCCATCAATTACCCATACTAGGGTTGAGCCACAACCCTAGCTAATGGGTTTAGCTAATCATGCTTTAAGAAGAAAATAGAGAAATAGATGAAGAACAAGACTATTAATTAAAAGCTAATGTAAATACAGATAATCTATCGTTAAATCTAAGTTAAGATGCCAAAAATGGCTACACAGTAGCTTCTCATGAGCGCAGCTTTGTTTTGGATTTAAATGATACCCTAAAAATGGAAAAATGTTCTATTTATACTGAACTGGAAAATCTGGACAAAAATGCCCCTGCGGGGTCAGTGCGGGCCTCACAAAATAGACTGCGGCCGCACTAGGCTCTTGGACTTGAAGTCTTGTCTCTCTGAACTCAGGCTCCGTGGACCGCGCAAAATGGACCACGGTCGCAGAGGTCTCTATTGTGGTCCACACAAAAATGACCGCGGACTGCGCTGGCTTGATCCTTGTCAAATTACATCTCTCTGATCTTCTCTTCCGCGAACCGCACATAATGGCAATGCAGCCGCAGAACCTTCAGTGCGGACCGCGCAAGATCGAATGCAACTTCACTGCCTTGAAGCTCGATATGGTACTTGAGCAGGTTTCACTCCTTCTTAGCCGATCTTTGACATTTCATCACTTTGTCGATCAAACTTGCAATCAAGCACAACTTATGAGCCTTTTGAGACTATTTTGTAAGAATTTATAATCAAAGCGTAAGCAGGAAGGAGCATAAAACACGTCGAAATTCCTAGTTATTAACTCCCCCAAACTTAATCTTTTGCTTGTCCTCAAGCAAACAAAATAACACCCACCCCTTAAGGGAAAATCCAAGTATTTTCAGCTATCCTAAAGTAACCTCAACAACATCAATTGGGGTTAACTATTTCCCTCGATGTGAATGAATCATTAACAACATTTAACCTTTGATAAACCATGGATCAAGTGTGACACAAGAACATCAAGAGTTGACTTATTACATCAAAGAACTCTCTCAATTACTTCGGTCATTGTGGAACCCAAACTCTCATATCCTCAACTCTCCCTAAGCAAACCTCACCTTTTAGAGTATTAGCACATAAACCGAGGTAAATGGAAATTCACTCATCTCTCTCAAGGAAAGGTCACAAGTCCGGCTCTAAGTACCATATGCTTTCCCCTCATGTAAGTATCCACTAATGCAAGCTTCATTCAACTCAAGATCATATAGAACTTTTGTGGAGTCATTGTGAAGGCTTTTAGTTCAGGGTAGGACATGTTTAGATCTAAGTGGGTTCCATCTTCCCTTAAGCACTTCTTTTGATTCATTTGGTACAATTCTCTTGACTCTTTGAGTCATCTTACTTCTTTCTAAGGGGTAAGAGAGATACACTGTCACTCTTTCTCATGCAATTCAAAACATTTCTCCTTTTTTCAACTTTCCACACCTTTTTCTCTTTTGCTTTTCTTGAATCCCTTTTTATTCTTTTTCACATTGGGCTTTCTTTTTGCCTTTTTCTTTTCTTTCTTTTTCATTGCCTTTCCTTTTCTTCGCTTTTGTACCTTTTAACACTTTGTTCCCTTCCTCGTATCTCTCCCACCAAACTTATACTTTTTCCATGTGCTCAAGGAAAGATCGGGTGCCAAGATAGGGTATCTTTTAGAGCGGGTATAGGCTTGTATCATGGTTTCTGAAAGAAAAAGTTTTAAGGCTCAAAATGGTTTACTAGGGATCATATCATTGGTAGGCTATGGATTTGTTCAACTATCATTTGGATCAAGGAGAGCCTATAATTACTTCTCAAGTCAAATTTCACCTAAGATTTCGCCTCAACAAACATTCAGGGCAAGTTCTAGACCAATGGCTCGGGATTTGGACTCGCAATTCGATTTCTCACCACACGAGCTAAAGGATTGCTAAAAACATATAGTTGGGGGCCCACAACAACCTTAGATACGATTTGAGCACACAATGATCCCGAAAGACCACTTGATGATTGTTGGTCAACACAAGAGTCTCAAGGTCACGACTTTCACCATCCTAAACACAACATTTTGTCTTTGACCATGGGATCAAAGGCAAATGTGCTAGGCCCAAGTGAAGCTTTGCTTGAGGTACCCTTAACTATAAACTACCAAAAACAAAAACAAAAACGGACTCAAACCCTTAAGAAAGTTATTACACCATCCATCATCGGGAAGAGTCACCTGGTTCACATAATACTCTACCTTTGGAAAGAACCGTGACATTAAGAAAACCAAAGGTTTATTGATAGTGCCAAAATGAAACAAAACGAAAAATTTTGCGAAAATAGAAAGAATATATACAATAGGGAATTTGGATATACAATGGGGAATGAATATATACAATGATGTAACTTTATATACAGACCAAATAAAAGATAAAATGTGCGATTAAAGTAACTAAGTGTAGGATTATATACAGACCAAATGAAAATCAATAAAGTATAAACTAAATAAATATATATACAGTCATCCAAAGATAAAGGGGGCATCCCCTCAAATAAAAGCTGGCATTGTCCCCAATGCCAACTAAATAAAATAAGCACCAAAAATAAAATAGAGGAAGGATATGAAGACTCCCTAAGCCGTGTTTATCTGCATCGGATCATGGGTGGTCCCTGGGTCCTCTGTATGCTTGGGAACCTCAGACTGGTTCCTGGTATCCTGCTGCTCAGCTGCTGGGACTAAGGCCTGGACCTGGACAGGTTGTGTATCAGATACATCCTGTGGCTGACTGGAGAAAGCCTCCGGTGGCTCTGCCAACTGGATGAAGGCATCATCTGCGCTTTGGATCATCCTCCTCCTCTCCGAACGTCGCTGCTCCTGCTCCTGCTGTGGCTCTGCTGCTAGCACTGCTGCTGGAGCTGGGTCCTCAAACAATAAGTCTAAAGGCAGCTAGTCTGCCTTCAGTCTATCCACATCCGCCCGTAGCTCATTCACGGACTCCCTGGAAGCCCATGTCTTGTGCAACTTCTTGTGCTCCTTGGCGAGCTCCTTCAGAGCCCTGCTATGTGATTCCACTGCCTTTGCTAAATCAGCCTGGATACTGAGGATCTTCTCCTTGTTTTCAATTATCTTTTTCAAGGCATCCTCTATAGACTGTGGGACCTATGCTGGCTGAGGGGCCGACTAAGCTGCAATGGTGAAGGTCAAGGTAGACAACTTGGATGACGCAGTATAAATCCAATTGTTTAAACTCTGAAGCATCTGGCTCAGCCGGTAGGCAGTGATAGGATGAGCCCAAGTAGATGGAATCTCTGGGATTGCTGATGTGGAGGGGCCTGGAGGAATATCTGAAGTGGAGGGTCCGGGAGGCATCTCAGTAGAGTAGAGGCAGGCTCATAGGGGCCTCTACCACAACTGGCTCTTCAGACTGGCCAATTGGGGCAGAAGCGGGTGCATTGTAGCTCTTGTCCTTGGGGTTGTCTGGTCCCCTCAAGCTATACCATGAGAATGGAGATGTAGCCTTGACCTTAATGTCAAACTGCCTCTTTTCTACCTTTAAATCACTGAAGTACATGGTCAGGGTGTTGGGGAAAGGGTAGTTCCTGTCAGTCTCAGTACCTACAATCGAGATGAAGCGGGATATCACATTCCCCACATTGATGGGATACCCTGCCATGATGGAAGCAACTAGGACAGCCCGGTGGTGAGGTAGAGTCTGATCATAGGAAGTGGGGTCTAATAGGGTGCACACAAACGTCTCCCAACCCTAGCCTCAAAGTTTAGGTCCTCCATAATATTTTGACCCCAATAGTCAACCACTTCGGAACGATACCTGGGATTGCCAAGTACTGAGCTAACCATGTACGGACTTCCTTGCCCATCTGTAGTTTTTCCATATAGGGAGACTCATCTTCCTCATTAAAGCCCAAATATTCATTTAGAGACTTCCCGTCGAACAACAACTTTTTGTTTCGAACCTTAGTCACTTTGGAGCCCTTGACAATGTGGGCCACATTACAGTAAAACTCCTTGACCAAGTGTTCATTTGCCTCCCCGCAGTCATCTATGAAGTGCTCCCACCCCACTCTTGTTCTGAACTATCTATGCACATCGGGGTTTAGAGGTAGAAGATCTCTATCTATGAAACTCCTTTCCAAAATCAATTTTCGCACCAGCCACCACTCCCTGAATTTGTGGTATGCTACTTGGCTTACAAACCTGTCTTCCCACACTTCGGGTTTCCTAGTACGGGCAATCCCCCGAACCTGAGGCTCACCCCTCTCATGTACCTAATCATCTCCCTCATCACCTCCGCCTGCACTCTTCCCGAATAATGAAGCTGTGGGGGAGGTAGAGTACTCGCCACTGCCGGCTGCTGAGCCCTCAGACGACTTAGTGGAGACATGATCTGCTGCTTGGGCAGTGGGTGTGGGTGGAGGAGTATCATTAGTCAATCTCATTCTCCCGGGCTAGTCAGGGACATATTCGGGCACAGAATAAGAGGAAATGTCATGGGAAGGTATGTACTCTCTCCCCGATTGGTCACAAGCTCTATCTGCAGCTTTAATTGCTTTCCGCAACTTTTTAATACTTTCTCTCACTTGGGGAGTGCGTCGGATCATCTTCTTGCCTTTGCCTCTCCCAGAGGATTCACCTCTCCCAGGTTGTTTTGAGCCTCTTCCTCTTTGAGTAACCATTGTCTGCAAGCACAAGCATCTAACTTTGTTAGTATCACCAGAGACAGTGAGACATTAGTGCAGTAAGAATTGCAGAACAGAATAACACAATTGTAGAAATAGTTGCAGAACATGGCCTGTGCGGACCGCACAAAAAGGAGTGCGACCACACTGAGACCACCGCGGACCACATAGAAACAACCGCGGTCCGTGCAGGGGTGGGACTCAAAATACCCCCCTCTGAGTCTGACCACTGCTAACCGCACAAAGTAGTACCGGGCCGTAGTGGGCCAGTGTGGACCGCATAAAATGCAGTGCGGCCGCACTGGGCTTAATGTCACCTTGCATAAGTTCATCACTGTGTTCCGCACAAAGTGGTAATGCAGACCGCACTAGGGCACCGTGGACCGCACAAACTTGACCACGGTCAGCGAAGGGTGCCCATTTATGGCACTGAGTTAGGGTTCGAGATATAGCTACTTAGTTCAAATTTAGACCTAGTTAGGGTCCCTACTCAATTTACCCACTACATTATACTCAAGAAGTCCACCAGAATCATCATTTGAATTGAACTAACCTAAAAACTGAAGAAATACAGGAGGAGAAACTACCAGCTAATAGAAATAAAGCTAAAATGAAATTAAATAATTAAACTAAAAAGGGTTGGGTAAAATGTTACCAGGTATTGAAATGGTATGAATCAAGGCAATGCAAATACACATGTATGATCAAAGGAAGAAAGATGAACAGTGCTTTAGGTCTCTGAGAGACAAAAATGCGAAAAGTGTAAAAGGGGGTCCCTGGGTTCTATTTATAGAATGACCGTTAGGACCCACTCTCACCTACCAGCGCGGCCGCACAAAATGGACCGTAGTCCGCGCTGGGTTTGTTCAGAAGAAGTTTGGGAAGGAAACCTCTGTGGTCCGCACAAAACAGATCGCGGCCGCAGAGGTCCACCACGGTCTGCACGAAATGTAATGCGGCCGTGGTGGCAAACTTTAGAGAGTCCTCACATTGGCTCACACCAGTGCCTTCTACACAAAGTGTAGTGTGGCCGCACTGGCAACTTCAGAGACTTGTTCAATTTTTCCATCATGTCTTACACTGCATCAACATAACCCTGCAACATCTCACAACCAATTAGCACAAAAATCAATCCTACACTACAAAGAAAATCAATGAAAACAAGAAGAAAAAGACACGGGTTGCCTCCCAAGAAGCGCCTGATTTCCAAGATAATTCTAAGATAATTCTTGACCCTGTGCCCATTAACTCTGAAGACTTCACCATTTTTGTTTCTCAAATCAAGAGCACCAAAGGGGGTCATAAACACAACTTCAAACGGTCCACTCCATTTGGATTTGAGCTTTCCCGAAAACAGACGTAACCGGGAGTTGAACAAGAGAACCAAATCACCTACATTGAACTCCTTTCCACGAGCATATTTTTCATGTAGGTACTTCATCTTGTCCTTATACAAGGACGAACTGGAGTAGGCATGGAATCTAAATTCATCGAGTTCATTGAGTTGTTCAACACGAAGATTAGCTGCAATATCCCATTCAAGGTTCAACTTCCTCAAAGCCCACATGGCCTTGTTCTCTAACTCAACCGGAATATGGAATGCTTTCCCAAACACCAACCGATATGGAGACATCCCAATCGGAGTTTTGTAAGTTGTCCGATAAGACCATAGAGCGTCATCCAACTTCTTCGACCAATCAGTCCTATTTGCATTGACCATCTTTGACAAGATACTTTTGATTTCTCTGTTGGAGACTTCCACTTGACCACTAGCTTGAGGATGATAAGGGGTCGAAACCTTATGATTGACACCGTACTTGGAAAGCAACGTGTCAAAAGCTTTATTGCAAAAGTGATACCCCCCATCGCTAATAATCGCACGAGCAGTGCCAAACTTTGTGAAGATGCTCTTTTTAAGAAATGCAACAACACTCTGTACTTCATTGTTAGGCAAAGCCATGACTTCAACCCATTTTGAGACATAGTCAATCGCCACTAGAATGTAAGTATTCCCACAAGAGCTAACAAATGGACCCATGAAATCGATGCCCCAAACATCAAAGATATCCACTTCAAGAATGGTATTGAGAGGCATCTCACCCCTTTTTAAAATTCCGCCTGCTCTTTGGAAATCATCACACCTCTTCACAAAATCAACTGCATGTTTGAACAAGGTGGGCCAATAGAATCCACAACTAAGAACTTTCGAGGCGGTCCTCACCCCACCATGATGGCCACCATAGGGTGAAGAATGGCAAGCCTCTAAGATATTCAATTGTTCTTCCTCCGGGACACATCTACTAATCACACCATCCGTGCAAATCTTGAACAAGTATGGCTCATCCCAATAGAAATCCAAACTATCCCGCTTGAGCTTCTTCCTTTGGTTAGAACAGAGCTTACACGGGAGTACTCCAGTCACAAGGTAATTGGCAACATCAGCAAACCATGGCATATAATTCATTGACACCATAAGGAGTTGTTCATCAGGAAATGAATCATTGATCTCAAGGCCATCACAAGGCCTCCCCTCCTACTCCAAACGGGACAAGTGGTCCGCCACTTGATTCTCACTACCTTTTCGGTCCACAATTTCTAGATCAAACTCTTGAAGTAGTAACACCCATCTCATCAATCTTGCCTTGGAGTCTTTCTTTGTCATCAAATACCTAAGGGCGGCATGATCGATGTGCACTATAACTTTGGCCCTCATAAGATACGGCCAAAACTTTTCCATTGCAAATATTATAGCCAACAACTCTTTCTCACTGACTATATAGTTCCTTTGAGCCTCATTCAAGGTCTTTCTTGCATAGTACACCGGATGAAACATCTTTTTAACCCTTTAACCCAAAACAGCCCCAACTGCAACGTCACTTGCGTCACACATGAGCTCGAAAGGCAAGCTCCAATTTGGTGCGGTAATGATCGGGGTAGTGGTCAACTTAAGCTTGAGAAGCTCGAATGCTTGCATACATCCCTCATCGAACACAAACTTTGCATCCTTTTTTAGCAACTTGCACAAGGGGTGTACCACTTTTGAAAAATCTTTTATAAACCTCCGGTAAAAACCCGCATGCCCAAGAAAACTCCTCACCCCTTTGACAGAAATGGGGGGAGAAAGCCTTGAAATCACCTCTATCTTGGCTTTATCAACTTCAATCCCTCATTTTGAAATTTTGTTACCCAACACTATACCTTATTCAACCATAAAATGACATTTTCCCAATTGAGTACGAGGTTTGTGTCTTCACACCGGGCCAACACTCTATCCAAATTACCCAAATACTCTTCAAAGGAGTCACCAACCACACTGAAATCATCCATGAAGACCTCGAAAATATCTTCCACCATGTCGGTGAAAATAGCCATCATGCATCTTTGGAATGTCGCCGGAGCATTACACAATCCGAACGACATCCGAGAGAAAGCGAAGGTTCCATACAGACAAGTAAAGGTGGTCTTCTCTTGGTCCTTTGGGGCAATTAAGATGTGATTATACCCCGAGTAACCATCCAAAAATCAATAAAAAGCATGCCCCGCGAGACGATCAAGCATTTGGTCAAGGAATGGCAATGGGAAATGGTCCTTTCGGGTCACCTTGTTTAGCTTCCGGTAGTCCATGCAAACTCTCCAACCTGTGACTGTCCGAGTAGGAATAAGTTCATTGTTGTCATTGGTCACCACAGACATACCACCCTTCTTCGGTACACATTGCACCGGAGAAGTACACGAGCTATCAGAAATGGGGTACACAACCCTGGCATCCAACCATTTGATCACCTCTTTCTTCACCACTTCTTGTATAGACTCGTTCAATCTTCTTTGATGCTCCAAGGAAGGCTTTGCATCATCCTCCTAGATAATTTTGTGCATACAAAATACGGGGCTTATTCCCCGAATGTCAGCTAGAGTTCAGCCAATTGCCCTTTTCCGCTTTTGAAGAACCGCCAAAGTGGCCTCAACCTGCATGTTAGTAAGGCAAGAAGAAAGAATAACTGGTAAAGTAGAATTTGAGCCCAAGAATTCATACCTGAGGTGTGGAGGAAGTGGTTTCAACTCCAACACCGGTGGCTCCTCAATTGATGGCTTTGTTGGTGGAGTTTTCCGGGTTTCAAGATCCAAAGACAATTTTCTAGGCTCATAAGAATAAGAGCCCATCCCATGTAATGCATTCACGCACTCCACTTTAATTGCATCCTCATTGACATCAAGATTTAATAGCACAGCCTCAAGAGGATCCTCCACGTTGATCATAGCACTGGTATCATCCACAATCAGAGCTGTGACAAGGTCTACAAATGAGCACACCTCGCTTCTATTGGGTTGCTTCATAGATTTGCAAACATGGAAAACGACCTTTTCATATCCTACTCGGAATGTGAGCTCACCCGCTTCAACATCAACCAATGCCTTCCCCGTTACAAGGAAAGGTCTGCCCAAGATAATAGGAACATTATAGTCCACTTCACAATCCAAAATGACAAAGTCGGACGGCAAATTGAATTTGTCCACCCTTACAAGCACAGCTTCAATAATTCCCAAAGGTTGCTTCATCGATCGATCCTCCATTTGAAGTCTCATTGAAGTTGGCCTAGGTTTCCCGATACCCAAAGTTTTGAAAATCGAGAAGGGCATTAAATTGATACTAGCTCCCAAGTCACATAGAGCCTTAGCAAAATCCGCACTCTCAATGGTGCAAGGTGTGGTGAAAGCACCAGGATCATCAAGCTTCGAGGCCATTGAATTCACTATAGCACTAACTTGGTGAGTCATCTTTATATTTTCACAATCCATAGAACACTTCTTTGTAACCAAGACTTTCATGAATTTTGTATAACCCGACATTTGTTCAAGTGCCTCCACCAAAGGCACATTAATAGATAAGCTCTTCATCATGTCAATTAACTTTTTAAACTAATTATCATTCTTCTGCTTTGTGAGCCTTTGAGGATAAGGTGGAGGTGGCCTTGGCAAAGGAGCCTTGGCTTTTGGCACAACCGGCTTCGGCATGTCAATTATGTGTTCCCTAGACGGGTTCACATCATTTTGGGTTTCCATCTCGACTTCTTGAATATCAATCCTCACTTCATCGTTCATATTTTCATCAACCACATCATCAACTACCAAAGGGACTTCGTCATCTTGCAACTCAACATCATCAATCACGACATGTTTTTGCTTAGAGGCATTTGCATCACCGCCTCCCCTGGTTCTTGTTGTGACCGCCATAACATGAATGTTCCTACCCTTTGGGTTCACTACCGTATCACTTGGTAAAGCACCCTTCGGGTGAGTATTCAATGACTCAGAGATTTGGCCTACTTGCACCTCCAAGTTTCGGATAGAGGTGTTATGAGAAGCTAACTGTGCATCCGCATCCGCATTCATCTTCATCATCTGCTCAAACATCATTTCAATTCTGCTCATATCATTATCAGAAGAACTAGGACCTTGAGAAGGGAAAGGGAGTGGATTGTTCGGTTGTTGGTACATTGGGGGCCTTTGAAAGCCTTGCCCTCGGTTGCCTTGGTTTTCATTATTGTTCCACCCACCTTGATTGTTGTTGTTGCCCCAATTATTGTTATTTCCATTCCAATTGCCTTGATTGTTGTTTTGATTACCCCAATTGTTGTTTTGGTTGTTGTTGTTCCAATTGCCACCACTTTGTTGTTGATTGCCCCAATTTCCTTGGGGTCGCCATTGTTGGTTTGAAGAGTTGCCTCAATTGCCTTAATAGTTGTTGACATGTACCTATTCACTTTGGTCATCATAACCATCATTTTGACACCCATCATATTCATCAACAAATTGCTTAGAATTTCCTTGATTTTGTTGCCTCCTTTGCCTTCTCTTGTTGAAAAGCATACTAACACCCTCCATGGCATTCACTTGGCGAGGATTCTGAACTTGTTGCAATTGTGCCTTAGCCAATTGATTCATCGTAGTAGTAAGCTCAGCTATCGCTTGCCTATGATCATGTAATTTCTTGTGCAAATGGATAACCGTAGGGTTACCTTGAGGCACATTTGCTCTACTCTGCCATGCTGAAGAAGTGTCTGCCATTTCATCAAGTACATCACATGCCTCATCATAAGAAAGCTTCATAAAATTTCCCCCAGCCAATTGGTTCACAATGCATTGATTTGTAGTATTTATGCCCCGGTAGAAGGTTTGTTGGATCATGGACTCGGTCATATCATTATTTGGGCATTCCTTCACCATCGTCCTATACCGCTCCAAATCTCATGCAAAGGTTCCGTTGGCTCTTGCTTGAAGGCTAATATTTCATCTTGAAGTGCCAACATATGACTAGGAAAGAAGAATTTGGCAATTAAAGTATCCACCAACTCATCCCAAGTTGTGATAAAATGGTTGGGGAGTCTCTCGAGCCAATCCAATGCCTTTCCCCGAAGTGAGAACGGGAAAAGTCTCAATCTTAATGCATCCTCGGACACATTCGTCTGCTTGATCCCCCAACATGTATCTACGAACCCCTTTAGATATTTGTAGGCATTTTGATTTGCAGCGCCCGTGAAGTACCCACGCTGCTCAAGTAAGGTCAACATCACATTGGTTATCTGAAAGTTGACCGCCCGGATTCGGGGTGGGACAATAACACTTGCATAGCCCTGTTTCAGTAATACTCTGGGAGCCACTCTTGGAGGAACCGGGGAAGGGTCTGGAATATTGTCATTTGGATTAGCATTGGCATTTTGGCCTCTTGTTTTCCTTGAGGTGCAAGAGGCACCTCATCTTGCTCAAGATCATCTACCTCCTCCCCTGTTATCACGTTTCCAAGAGGGTCATTAGCGTTGTTTAAAGCCATTTTAGTACCTGAGTAATGACACAAACAAGTAAGTAACAAAGAAGGAAAGAAGAACAATACACAAAACTAACTAAATAGATAGCCAAAACCGTTAGCTCCCAAGCAACAGCACCAAAAAGTTGATCGTTACCTACTCCGCACTACCAAAAAGTAGGAAGAGAGGGTAGCAATAGCTTTTACCCGATTTGTGGGTCGGAATCGATTTCCATAGGGAGCTAGGAATGAAGTCGAGTATCTATTTAGATTGGGATTGTGTAATTGTTCCAAATGTCACTTCCAAACATCTTTTGATTTTTCTTTAACAAACTAATATTATCAATTACTAATTAGAACTAAATTATGCTAATCAGAAAATTTCTAGAGTTGTATCTAATGGGTAGAAAGGTACTAGGATAGTGACTTTTACCTAGGTGGCTAATTGACGGGTAAATGCTTCTAAGGCTCGATTGACATGATTGGGGAAATATGCTATAAACGTTGCACAATTTTACCCACTCTCACACCTCTAGGTAGAGAGAGTGATTTTGCCCAATTGACTCTCTCGAGACCAAATGGGTAGGCAAATTAGCTCAAGCAACTAGGGTTCAAGTCGGGTAATTACTCTCTCGAGGTTTAACCCTTTAATTGGGACTATCAATTCTCTTGAGTCCATCCCAATTCCTTGTTGGGTCAATTTTGGAGACTTAGGCTCTCTTTCTCAAGAAGAGCCAAGTCAACTTAGCACAAACCAGTGTTTGCAACCACCAATTCATAGATTAAACCATAAAATTGACCCAAATAACAAACACCCATAGTCAATCTAACCCTAGATGGCAACACCCATCAATTACCCACACTAGGGTTGAGCCACAACCCTAGCTAATGGATTTAGCTACTCATGCTTGAAGAAGAAAATAGAGAAATAGATGAAGAACAAGACATATTAATTAAAAGCTAATGTAAATGCAGAGAATCTATCGTTAAATCAAAGTTAAGATGCCAAAAATGGCTAAACAATAGCTTCTCACGAGCGTAGCTTCGTTCTGGAATTAACTAATACCCTAAAAATGGAAAAATATTCTATTTATACTAAGCTGGAAAAACTTGACAAAAATACCATTACGGGGTCAGTGCGGGCCGCACAAAATGGACTGTGGCCGCAATAGGCTCTTGGAATTGAAGTCTTGGCTCTCTGAACTCAGGCTCTGTGGACCGCGCAAAATGGACCGCGTCCGCGGAGGTCTCTAATGCGGTCCGCACAAAAATGACCGCAGACCGTGCTGGCTTGATCCTTGTCAAATTCGATCTCTTTGATCTTTTCTTCCGCGGACCGCAAATAATGGCAATGCGACCGCGGAACCTTAAATGCGGATCGCACAAGAATGAATGCGTCCGCACTTCCTTGAAACTCGATTTTCCAGCTCTCTGAATCCCTAGTGCGGACTGCACAAAGTTTAGTGCAGTCGCACTAGGCCTTTTTGTCCTGAGTTTGCCTTATCTTTGGTACTTGAGCAGGTTTCACTCCTTTTGAGACGATCTTTGACATTTCGTCACTTTGTTGATCAAACCTGCAATCAAGCACAACTTATGAGCCTTTTGGGACAATTTTGTAAGAATTTATAATCAAAGCGTAAGCAGGAAGGAGCATAAAACACGTCGAAATTCCTAGTTATCAGATGCACCGGGGATCATGTCAGCTATTTGAAGAATCAAAGACACCAGGTGGCCCAGGCCTATCCAAACAATCCTTCTCAAAGAAATCCAAACATAATGTGCAAGTATCATGGCACACATGGGCATAGAACCGAAGATTGCAAATAACTAAGGGAGGAAGTAGCTTGGTTGTTCAACAAGGGTCATCTTCGAGAATTTCTCAGTGATCGAGCTAAGAACCACTTTAGGGAAAGAGATAAAAACAGGAAAAATGAGCAGGAAGAACCATAGCATGTAATCCACATAAATGTTGGCGATGTCGATATTCCAAAAGGTCCTGTGTTCAAACGCACAAAGGTGTCGATCACCAGAAAAAAATGGACTCGGAGCTATGTGCCCGAGGGTGTCCTATCATTCATTGACAAGGAAGCGGAAGGCATATCTCAGCCGCATAGTGACACCCTGGTAATTTCTATTTTATTAAATAAAATTCAAGTTAAACATGTTCTAGTGGATCCAGGTAGCTTAGCAAACATAATCAGATCGAGGGTCGTAGAGCAGCTCGACCTACATGATCAAATTGTGCATGCATCTCGAGTCCTAAATGGCTTCAACATGGCAAGCGAAACAACGAAGGGGGAGATAATCCTGCCTGTGAACATGGCCGGAACCATCCAAGATACGAAAATACAAATGTCATCGAAGGCAAAATGTGGTATAATGCACTTCTTGGGAGGCCATGGATCCACATCATGAAGGATGTACCTTCAACCATTCATCAGATGATGAAATTCCCAACTGTGGATGGCGTGAAAATGGTCTACGGAGAACAACATGCTGCAAAGGAAATATTTGCAATCGATGAGGTGACACCGATTCTAGTTCCTTTGAACTCAAAAAAATCGGGGGCCAAAGGTAAACAGGCAGCCAAATAGCAATCACCGATTCTGGTCCCGATCGAGCCGAAGGAACAAGTAATCGAATAAGAAGAAGAGGATTTCTTTACTCCTCGAACTTTCATTATTCTTGAAGAGTCGAACGCAACCAAGACAATAGTCAAGGAATAGGAACAGGTCATACTGAATCGAGTACATGCCCAAGAAAAGGTATACATGGGAACAGTATTAACCCTCGAACTTAGGAAAAAACTCATTCAATTTCTTATCGATAATATGGATTTTTTACTTGGTCCTATTTAGATATGATAGGGATCCCGCCGGTAATAACAACACACCAGCTAAGCATTGACCGTGGGTTCAAACCAGTAAAACAAAAAAGTGGCCGCAATCCGAGGTGAAGCATGCATTCATAAAGGATGAGGTAACCAAACTTCTTAAAATAGGATCTATTCGGGAGGTAAAATACCTCGAGTGGTTAGCCAACATAGTTGTAGTTCATAAAAAGGGAAACAAACTTAAAATGTGCGTAGATTTTAAGGATTTGAACAAAGCATGCCCTAAAGACTCTTTTCCACTGCCCAATATCGATCGCATGATCGATTCCACGACCGGCCACGAGATCCTTACCTGTCTCGATGCCTACTCCGGGTACAATCAGATTCAGATGAACCTGGGGGACCATGAGAAGACCTCGATTATCACTAAGTTTGGAACCTATTGTTACAACATAATGCCCTTCGGGCTAAAAAAATGCAGGAGCTACATACCAACATCTAGTTAACAAAATGTTTGAGGAACAGATAGGTAGATCGATGGAAGTTTACATTGATGATATGTTGGTTAAGTCCCTACGCGCAGAGGACCATTT
The DNA here is from genome assembly GCF_000715075.1 of Nicotiana tabacum. Classification (NCBI taxonomy): domain Eukaryota; kingdom Viridiplantae; phylum Streptophyta; class Magnoliopsida; order Solanales; family Solanaceae; genus Nicotiana; species Nicotiana tabacum. The sequence goes on along the minus strand of NC_134086.1, from coordinate 23,907,061 downwards.
AACTCATTTGAAAGAAACATTCAAAATTTTGAGGAAGTACAACATGAAGCTTAACCCGGAAAAATGTGCATTCAGAGTTGGCTCGGGTAAGTTGCTTGGCTTTATGGTATCGAATCGGGGCATCAAAATCAACCCTGACAAGATCAAGTCCATTGAGGATATCACAATCCTGGATAGTGTGAAGGTCGTGCAAAGGCTAACAGATCGAATATTTGCCGTAGGTTGATTCATTTCAAGGTCATCGGAACAAAGTCATAGGTTCTTTCCTTGCTAAAAAAGAAAAAAACTTTCTCATGGACCTCGAAATACCAGCAAGACTTAGAAGAATTGAAGCGATACTTATCGAGCCCGCCTTTGCTTCACATCCCGAAGGTAGATGAAAAGCTTTACTTATATTTGGTAGTGAACGAGATAGCGGTAAATAGGGTTCTAGTTCGAGAAGAGGAAGGTACGTAATTCCCTATTTATTATGTAAGCCGAACTCTGGGAGATGTTAAAACAAGATACCCTCACTTAGAAAAGTTAGCACTTAAATTAATAAGCGCATCTAGGAAGATAAATCCATTTTTTCAATGTCATCCCATATGTGTGCTAAACACTTATCATATTGGAAATGCTTTGCATAAGCCCAAACTATCAAGCCGATTGGCCAAATGGGCAGTCGAACTCGGCGGGTACAATATCATATATTAACCACGAACGGCCATCAAGTCTCAAATCTTGGCCAACTTTGTAGCTGATCGGGTCCAACCCTACACCACTACAGAGTGACAAGAGCGGTCGATGCAGCTTTTACCCGAAAAGGTCGGGATCGAATCCACATGGAGCTGAGATAATGTTTGGAGTTGGGTTCCTATCTAACCTAGCACTGTGCGATGTAATTTCTTGCACTTCCAATCATTCTTGTTTGTTTGTTACTTCTAATTTTATACTAATGATGCACGGAATTAAGCTAAGTAGATACTTTTGTAGGGTTTTATAAATGGATAAAGAGGCACTAAGGAAGTGACTAACTCCTAGGCGAGTATCTAACGGGATCTAAAACTTAGGGAGATAATATTATAGTTGGTATCATGATATAGCCAATGCACGAAGCTACTTACTCTACCTCTCGGTAGTAATAGTGACTTTGCCCTAATTGGATTTCTGAAGCCCAATTGGGTGTTCAATTTGTGCAAGCAATGTTGGCTCAAGTCGGGTATTACTATCTCTAGGTTTAACCCTTTAATTGGGGCTATCAATCTCTTGAATACACCCCAATTCCTTGTTGACTTGAAATTCATAGACTTAGTCTCTCTTTCTCAAGAAGAGCCTAAGTAAAAAAGGAACAAATTAGTGTTTGCAACCACTAATTCAACATATAAAGCATAAATCAGGCCAAATAACAATCACCCATAAACATCTAAGCCCTAAATTAAGAGACCCATTAACTACCCACACTAGGGTTGAGCCACAACTCTAGCTAATGGGTTTAACTACTCATAATTGAAGAAGAAATCATAGATTGAGATGAAGAATAATCCATAAATTGTAATTACAAGATAAAAGTCTAAGATTAATTGCTAAGTAGGCTACAAAATTACTCAAAATAGACAAAAATCGGTGTTCACGTGCTCACCTAACATAAAATGACCTTAAAATCTGAAAAAGTAGTATTTATACACAGCTAAATTTTTCAGACAAAAATGCCCCTGACGGAGGTGTAGGCATGTGATTTTTTACCCTCCCCGAAATTTTTTATATTTTAACATGTAAATATTTAATTTCGGCCTAATATCGCTATTTCAACTAATTTTGACTCTTTTGCTTTATTTTATTACAAGAAAATAAAAATTACAAAAAATAGTTTCATTAATGTCTTGTAGTCATTTTTAATCTTGTAAAAATACCAAAAAGAAAACAGTTTCATTTATGGTTTATCTTTAATAGTTTATTTTACTTAATTAGGAGTAGTCTTACATTTTTATAAATACTTTACACTATTTTAAGTAAGGAAAACTTAGGCCCTCAGTTAATGAAATCCAGATTTTCTAAGAAAGCCCAATTGTTAGTTAATTCAAGACTATTTTAGCTCAATTTGGGGCAAGAAGATGGCCCAATTTCGGACTAGCCCTTGAGCCCAAATCCCCCATTGCCCCAAAATTAACCCTTGGACCAACACCCCTTCCCTTTAATTGAACCCTAGATATATACATATAAAGAGAAATGAGCTGAAAATGAAGGGGAGAGCTAAAAAAGAGACCTAGGGACAAAAAAAAGCGGACATCCACAGACCTAGGCCTCCCTCTCACATCTCCTTCTTTGCACCACCCAACCAGACCTGGACCCCTGATCTCCTACGCTAAATCAACCACCATAGTTCACCGGAAACCTCCATCTCACTTCAGCGAGCCATCCCCCCAAGTCACCCCGTCGTCGACCACCCCTGAAACTAACGACCCCTCACTACCGGCATCTTCTTCACAAAACACGCACACTCACGCAGAAAACACGCAAAGAACCCAAGCGATTCCCTGCTAAATTTCATCTTCTTATACACTTCAAGGACACACCTGAAGATCTCCAGCCAAAAAGGACAATAATTCTGACAACTCTAAGAAAAGAGAAAATTCCTACAACGTGGCTTAGTCCGAAAAAATTCCTACAATGGTGGAGGACCAAACTCTGGCAAAAATTAGTAGAGTAACCGAGTTCCGTCAAAAGATCCGGCTAGTCGGTCTAGTTCGAGGTCCAAACTCATTTACTTGTTAGTTCTCTAGCGGTTAGCTGATCTATAATAGAGGTGAGCCTCGCTTATCCATATGCTATCAAATTTTGTCCATGTTTGAGATATTTCTTTGTAGTAACTTGAGATTTCAAGATCTGTGATTAATAGTTCATTCAATAGCTTAAAAATGAAATCACCATTACAAAATTATTATTGCTTCTACTGAATAAGTGCTACTTTTATGAAGAAAGTTTGATTCCCTTTTATTCAAAAACCATAGAATTCTGTTTCATTTTTTGGGGTTGTAGAGTAGAAAAGGAAGACCATTTTCCTGATAAGAAAACCAAAAAGCAGAACTGGTTGTGCAAAATCCTGTTTTGTTTGTTTTTTTTCTCTTTGAGAGTCAGCTATATTTTCGTTTGAATTGAAAGACAAGTCTCTCTAGTTTTTCTTGGGTTTGTGTTTTCCTTAAGTTTAAAATTGTGCTTTAGGATTGAAATCTTAAAAGGAGTCATTCGGTTGTGCACCTTCCTGACTCTCGTGGCTAAGGTATAATCATTTTAAGATAATAGAATTACGAACTTTGTAGTTTTCTATATGCACGTAATTAAATCATCACAATTATGGGTATGGTTCTCATAGCGTGATTGTGATACGTAATCTCGAATTAATTTTTTTAGTATGAATACCCGTAATTCGCTTTAATTTGAGCACAAATCTTTTTCTTTAAATAAGTTGAGGTGTGCCATACAATCACCTAGTCTATGGCCCTCACATCGATATGTTAATTAGTGTAGAAAATACCTTGAAATCTCATAGTTTTCTTTAGGCACATTAATTAAATAAATTATCGTAGCTATGAGTACGGTTCCAATGACGTGGTTATGACAGTTAATTTCTAAAATCGGGGGGTACATTTATGTAACCTGGCCATAATTTAATATTGTTAATAAAATAAACATGTTGTGGATTGTGGGTACGGTTCCCGTGACACGATTCACGACGTATAATCAAGTAATTAGTTGTATAACAATCGAATTATTAAAAACGGTTAAAAGGATTAAAAATGCACATAGGTTTAAAAGTTGTTTTAAAATCAAATAAATAGGCCAATAATAACAGTTGAGGGACATACTAAAATCACGAAACCTGAAAATGCCTAACACCTTCTCTCGGGTTAACAGAATTCCTTACCCGTATTTCTGTGTTCACGGACTGTAAAACAACGTCAACCTTTCATCGATTCGGTATTTAAACCGGTGATTTGGAACACCATAAATTATCCCAAGTGGCGACTCTGAATTTTAAATAAAATAATCCCATTTCGGTTGTCACTTAAATTGGATTTTGGGGTGTGAAAAAAGAGGTGTGACAGCTCTGGCGACTCTGCTAAGGATCGAACCTAGAATCTCTTATTCAGGGTTCAAGAATTCAAGCTTAGAATAATTGTTATATTTGATTTTTATTTATTATCTGGTTTTAATTACATGTTTGGGCATAATGTGCTAAATGCTGCTTTTACCGCTTTGATATTATCTGAATTGTATATAAACTGCTACGAAACCCTTCTCTTCTCATCTTCGGGGATGTGCACGTTGACTCCTCTTCTGTTAGTGTCATAACTTAAATTAGGAAGAGGCTCGGACAAGATACAAAGTCTGATGGCCTTTTGGTTCCCGGTATGTAGCCCCCCCGGCTCGAGTTATCCGCTGGGGTACACAAGTCTAGAACAACATACCCAAGTTTTGAACTTAGAATAACTCAGCCTCATGTCAGATCCGTAGTAGGAATGCTTGTCTGCATCTTATGCATTTGACTTTGGGGACTAAACACAGGGGTTGGATCTGTCTAGGACAGGTGTACCCAAAAATAAAAGACCATCCTGATGCATCTTATGTGCTACATTGTTGCAATCTTCAAGGGTAAAAGGGTCATTTGGCGGACCAATGATAGTTGAGGGCAAATGAAAAAGAAAAAAAGAGAGAGGGTGAAGTGTGAAAATAAAGCAGGTAGGACCCAATTATGTTTTCTGTCACATTTTTGTTAAGAAAAAGACAAATCCAACATGAAAAATTCAATTTTTTTTGCACTTTTTCATCATTTTCCGAAAATAAAAAAAAAAGTAAAAGCAAATCCAAAAAGAGTTTACATGTTTCATCATTTTTCAAAACGAAAGACAAAAAATATTATTTTTTTCCGAATCAACTGTTCTTTTAATTCTCACCCGTATCCAATCTGCCCAAACTATGTCTACCTGATTCTCGTCTTTCGGGGCGTGATACATAGGCAACCCATATAGGGTCCGGTCTTCCTAGTGAGTTTAGGTTCTTGGCTTCGCGGGGTCTTAGCCAAATCTTGCATTTTTAGCCACATAGGTTAATTTTAGAAAAATAGTCACAACCAAGTCTTGCATGTGTCTAATAGGGAATGTTATTATCTCACATAGTATTGGTTTCAGTTTTCACATACAGGTGTGGATCTACTTATTGGAGTTTAAGCATGACAGATACCCCAGGACTACTGCATTCAGGAGCTGCCTGAGGAGCTTTTTTTTTGAGTCTATTGTTCATGTTTTACTTTCTAGTACTGTATAGTAGTATTCAGTAATTTAGTTGATGCTAGAGTCTGTCATAGTCTAGTTAAGTTTATCAAGTCTTTTGTTATTATTTCATATTTTGTATTTGAAAAATGTATCATAAATCAAAAATCCAAAAAAGAGATATTTTGCGTTTTATATTTCCGTTAGAATTTTCTTTAGAAATACTACTCCTAGAAATTAATTTAAAAAAAAAGAAATTTGTAGAAAATTAATATCTAGAAAAAAAATTACTTTTATATTTCCTTTAGGATACTAGGACTAAAAACTCAAAAAGAATGGGATTTTTCTCTTTTGATATCTCTTTACAAGTTTTCTTTAAGATATTAATTCCAAAAGTCAAAAAGATTTTCCTTTGAAGTTCTTCTTTCGGAAATTAATAAAACAAAAAAATATTCCTTCTATTTTCAGTAGAACTTCAGGACATTGTACATAGAAGGAAAAAAACATACTTTATCTTTTGTTTATCATTAGAATTTCTCCTTTAGGCAATCAGAAATTGAAATCCAAAACATTTTGTTTTATCTTTTTCATTGCTTGTTTCGAAATCTCGCGTCAGGATATCAAATGAAAATTCAAATTTTTTTTCTGTGGTTAATTCTTTAGATTTCCTTCCTAAAAAAAGAAACAAAAATATTTTTTCTCTTCTAGGGTTTTTCCTTAATAATTCCCTTAGAGTATTTGTTTCAAAAAAAAAGGGGAAAAAGAAAAATATTTGCTCGTTTAAGATTGGGTTTAGAATAGATTTAGAATATTAAGTCTAGAAAAAAAAGAGATTTTATTCTTTTTTGGTCAGATTAGTCATTAAGGTAAAAAATATAAAAGAAAAATAAAAAAAAAGGAAACAAAGGGGGTGAAATTATAGGATGTGAAATATGAGAGGAATGAAAAGAGTTATAATTAAAAAAAAAAGAGGAAGGAAAATGAGCAAGCCGAGAAGTGCTGAAGTGAATAAATTGGGATGATGCCATATGACCTTCATGCCCTCGAAGTCATGTTAGAACCGATAACTGTGTCTAAGTGCATTGCACATAATGTGAGATTATCTTATGTTAAATGCCCTAACGCTAATGGGATGACTTTATTTTTTTCCTTTTGTTATCTTCATTATAGCAGAAGGGTGGGTGGTTTGTGGTTCTTAAAGTGGTAACTCTTCTCTACAACATAAAGTCGAAAGGCAATGGCAGACGACAACGGAATTGAGTTGGTTGGTACTGGTGCCCAAAAGCAATTGGTTGAACAGGGCAATGGGCTGGTTGAAGAGGTAAGGATGTTAAGACAGCACATTGCGGAAATGTATTAGGCTTGGATGACCGGGAAGGCACCACCCCCGCCACCTGGCTTCTTATATGCTACCCTTACCCAAACTCTGGCCATAGTACCAGATGATCCCCCATACTCTCCATATCCACCCGTTTATCACAGCTTTCCCAATCACCCTAGTAGCTTTATCACTCATCCTCCAATTACCTCTCCCCAAAATTGCTCACCTGTCATATCCACTACCCCCATGATCACAACTTATCAACAATCTTCCCTTCATAGATCCGACAACGAACATCCACTCAAAGCCCATGATGCCCAATATTACCCCTCAGCGGTTGCCCACAAGGTTCATGACTCATATAATCAGAGCCTTCGGAATGGCCCTCATGTTGAAAATGAAAAGTTTGCAGGAAAAGAAGGGTGAGATGAGCTATCCAGAAAGCTGAAAGGGTCTAAAACGTCAAAGCTTAATTTATATGATGGACGTGGAGATCCATTAGCCCATTTGAGAGGTTACTGCAGTGAAATGAGAAGTGTTGGCGGGAAAAATAATTTGTTGATGACGTATTTCAGTGAGAGCTTCACTGGGCAGCCTTGTAATGGTATACTCGTCAAGATGTCAATAAGTAGCATACATAGGACGATATGGCTCAGGATTTTGTTCGACACTTTCAGTACAATCTAGGCATTATCCCAGACCGCTCCTCTCTATCTAATATGGAAAAGAAATCGGAGGAAATCTTTAGGGAGTTTGGGCTCAGATAGAAGGAACAGGCTGCTCGAGTCAATCCTCCGATTGGTGAAGAAGAAATGGTTGAGCTTTTCCTACAAGCCTAGGAGCCCACCTACTTTAGTCATTTGATCCCGGCCTTGGGTAAACCTTTCAATGATGTGGTAAAAATGGGGGAGATGGTAGAAGAGGGAATCAAGTTAGGCAAAATTATGAGTTATTCTGCATTGAAAGACACTACAAAAGACATTCTAAACATCGCAATAAGTTTGGATGGAAGAAAGAGAAATAGAAAAGATGTTGTTGAGCTGCGCCAATGACAGGATCCAGTAGGCATTCCTGCTCAACGCTTTTAGCCTTGATATCGACCCCATGGATATCCCTGTGCTCCAGATAATCCTCCCCAATGCTACTTCTCTCCACAAAACCCCCCAAGTCGTACATCACCTTCCCAGTACTCTGTCTACAATGCACCACCCTATGCCCCACACCCACGAGACCCGCGATGGCCTGCACCACTTTAACAAATGTCTTACCCGCCCCCTCAAGCATATCAACCACCTACCCGCAAAAGGTTCCAGCCGAGGCCAGACTACAAGATAAAAAGGCAAAAGCAAAAGGAAAAGACTTTCACTCCCATTGGAGAATCATATGCCAGTTTGTTCCAAAGGTTGAGGCAATTGGACATGTTAAAGCCGATTCAGATAAAAACGTCGAACCCTCAAAGGTGTGCACATTGCTCTAATGCCCCAGGTCATAATACAGAAAAGTGTTGGCATCTGAAAAAATCAATTCAGAAGCTTATTGATGCAGGCGATATTGTCGTGCAAAATCTAGCTGCAGTAGACACTAGCCAAAGTCCATCGCCTGTTCATAATGAAACGCATATGGTGGATATGATTTGTTTTAAAACGGAATATGAGAATTCTTCTGAGATCCTCGGAGGTCCACGTGCTGCAAAGCTTTCAACGCTATCAGAGGTTGATCTTAAGAATGAGCCGGCAAAAGGGACCCAAATGCAATTTGCTAAAGTCAATGTGATGGAGACTTGTGAAGGTCCTAGTAATGTTGATGCGGAACTCAGTAGATAAGATGTCGTGCTTGGTAATAGGAAAGATGCTCCATCCTTGGCTAGCCGGGAAGGAGTCTTGGTGGTTTATTTTGTTGTCATTTCTGTTGTCCGGGTTATTTTCAAGGTTGTAATCCGGATATTTTCTTGTGACTCAAACTCTTCTATCCTTTTATTTTGCTTAGTTTTTTTAGTCGTAGTGTCTCGTTTAGTGTTGTCTAGTTTTGTTCCAGGGTTGTACCCCAGTTTGTTTTGCTTGTCTTATTGTTCAAACCCTTTAACCGTCTGTCTAATGCAATTTTCTGTTTTCTATTATTTCTGGTCATTTTGTTTTAGTTCTCTTCTCCTTTTATAGTTTTTTTCCTCATGTTGGCTCTAGTGACATGACATGCACGCATAATTCTAGGCCTAGGCTTAAAAGTTAGTTTAATCATGAAGCAATGAAACAATTTTGAAGATGATAGGGACACTTGAAGGAAATAAGTACATATTTGGACATTTTGAGACCATTTGAAGCCCGAACTGTGTGAAATTGGGGCGGATAGCTTGTGAAGTTAATAGGGTGACAAGAATTCATTAAAGGAGAGTACATCCCTGACAATTTGAAGTGAGTAGTTTCGAGTTCAAGTGTACCTCAGGTAACAAGATAAATCCAAGGGAGTTTGCTCCGAATTGACGGGGCACATCCATTTTAAAGAAGAAATCACCCAAGAAGAGCTATATATTTGACAAGGCACTAAAGAAAGGCGGAGGGCATATCTGTGGTACCACTGTCGATGCCGCAAAAGAAATATTGGGCATGATCTTCAATTTTTATCCTCAAGTTGCATGTGTTGTACTTGGCATTTTCAGGGATTGGGAGGCCCTCTTTCATCTACCCAAACACTTATACCATTTTGTACCCCTTTGAGCCTATGCTGAATTCTTTGACCTCCTCTCTTTTAGAATCAAGTTAGAGGCATACGAAAAAGAGATTCATGTCCCCATAGGTTTACTTTAGAAAGTTCATTCCAAAAAGAAAATTCAAAAAAAGAAGAAGAGAAAAATAGAGATAAAAAAAGAAAAAAAAAGTAAAAGAGAAAAAGATAAAGAAAAAGAAAAATAGTAATAAAAGTAGTCTTGTGAACTATGTTTGACCTGATTCTTGTCACCACAAGATACGCAAGCAGCCTTACGGTTCGATACCAAATAAAATATTTCATAATCCCACGAAGTTAAGAGTGGGGGTGGTTTTTCTTAGAATCAAATTCTCTTGTTTAAGAAATTGGGGCAAAGTTTAAAATGGATTCCTAAAGTTGTAAATAAATTAACCCTATTATCTTAGTTTTTTTGAGCTTTTATGATATCCTTTCTTTCTAACCCTGTCCAAAAGACATATTACAGTCCAAAAAAGACTTCCAAGATAATCTTTGAGAGTGCTGAATTTAGACATGCCAAGAGCACATGATATTTTTATCACGGTTGATGCTTTGCTATCTGCAGAATCAGAGGAAACAAGAAGAAAAGAACAAAATGAGAGAGTCTTATTGGTGAAAACCTTCACAGGCACCATAAGGTGATGGTGAGTTGAGAGAAAGAATAAAATGAGAGAGGATTGATGGTGAAAACCCTTCGGGCACTACTTGTCAAATGAGGATCGTGAATCTGATTAGATAATCGGAGCATTGAAGCCTAGTTTCACGGTTTAGGGGTATAGTAAGAGTTGAACATCATACTTGCTTAACCGATTAGGCCACTTGATCCAAAAGTGCATGTCATGGTCATTAGAGATGGAATCCCCATCTGATAAGTTTATACTTTGTAGTTTTTTTATTAGGAATCATCTCTTTACTTTGTCCTTTACTCTGTTCCTTTTGTCTTGTTTACTTCCCCTACCTGAGTCTGTTTGGTCAGAACAAGTTAAAAAAGCTCTGCGATAGTGGTAAGCTGCCGCTGACCGCGAAAAATGCACCACGACAGCGATTGAGACTTCATATAACCCCTATTTTGGACCTTCTAGCACCGCAAACCGCGATCAATTTTCGCCTCCACGGTGAGGCCATCGCGACCGCGAAAAATAGAGCGCGACAATTGTCCAAACTTCAGAGAGTGCCAAATGTTTCCAGATTAGTCCTGCACTGCATCAAACATCCCTATACATGTCATACAACCAGTTAGTTCAAAAACAAATCCTACACTAAGAAGAAAATCAAAGAAAAACAAAAAAGAAACACATGGGTTGCCTTCCAAGAAGCGCCTGATTAAACGTCGTGGCACGATGCAGGTTACTATCAATCACTTGAGATGGATCAGTGCCACCATGTTGCTGTCATCAAACTTTCCAAGATAGTTCTTGACTCTATGCCCATTAACTCTGAAGATCTCACAATTTTTGTTTTTCAAATGAAGAGCACCAAACAGAGTCACAAGCACCACCTCAAAAGGTCCACTCCATTTTGATTTAAGCTTTCCCGGAAACAGTCGTAATCGGGAATTAAACAAGAGAACCAAATCACCCACTTTGAACTCCTTTCCACGAGCATACTTGTCATGAAGGTACTTCATCTTGTCCTTATCCAAGGACGAACTGGAGTAGGCATGAAACCGGAACTCATCGAGCTCATTAAGCTCTCCACTCGAAGATTTGCTGCCACATCCAATTCAAGATTTAACTTCCTCAAAGCCACATGGCCTTGTGCTCTAACTCAACCGGTAGATGGCAAGCTTTCCCAAACACCAAGCGGTACAAGGACATACCAATCAAAGTCTTGTAAGTAGTTCTATAAGCCTACAGAGCATCATCCAATTTCTTTGACCAATCATTCCTATTTGCACTGACCGTCTTTGACAATATGCTTTTGATCTCCCTGTTAGAGACCTCAACTTGCCCACTAGATTGAGGATGGTAAAGGGTAGAAACCTTGTGATTGACATCATACTTTGCAAGCAAAGTGTCAAATGCCTTATTGCAGAAATGTGACCCTCCATCACTAATGATTGCTCTAAGAGTGCCAAACCGAGTAAAGATACTCTTCTTGAAAAAAGCCACAACACTTCGGGCCTCATTGTTGGGTAAAGCCACGGTTTGAAACATAATCAACGGCCACAAGAATGTACATGTTGCCACAAGATCTCACAAACGGACCCATGAAATTAATGCCCCACATAACAATGATGTCAACCTCGAGAATAGTGGTCAGAAGCATCTCATCCTTCTTTGAAATTCCACCCGCTATTTGACATTCATCACATTTCTTTACCAGTTCACTTGTATCCTTGTACAATGTGGGACAATAAAAACCACAACTAAGCACCTTTGAAGTGGTCCTCGCCCTACCATGATGACCACATTAGGGAGAGGAATGACAAGCATCCAGAATACTCAATTGCTCCTCCTCCGGAACACATCTCTGGATCACACCATCATTGCAGATTTGAACAAGTACGACTCATCCCAGTAGTAGTCCAAGATATCCCATTTAAGCTTCTTCCTTTGGTTAGAAGAGATCTCACACGGAACAATACCAGTCACAAGAAAATTAGCAACATCCGCAAACTAAGGCATGTTATTCACCGATTCAGAGAGCAGTTGCTCATTAGGGAATGAATCATTAATTTTGAGGCTATCATGGGGCCTCCCCTCCTTCTCCAAGCAGGACAAGTGGTCCACCACTTGGTTTTCACATCCTTTCCGGTCCACAATCTCAAGATCAAACTCGTGAAGCAATAAGACCCATCTCATCAACTGCGCTTTGGAATCCTTCTTCGTCATCAAGTAGTAGAGTGCTGCATGATCGGTGTGAACTATCAACTTGGCACCCATGAGATAAGGCCAAAACTTCTCCATTGCAAACATAATTTCTAACAACTCTTTTTCCATCACCGTATAATTCACTTAAGCATCATTCATTATTTTACTTTCATAATACACTGGGTGAAACATCTTATTCACTCTTTGACCCAAAACCGACGCAACATCGCTTGTGTTATACATGAGCTCAAAAGGTAAGCTCCAATTGGGTGTGGTAATAATGGGAGTGGTTTTCAATTTGTACTTGAGCAGCTCAAAAGCAGTCATGCATCCCTCATTAAACATGAACTTCACATCCTTTTCCAATAGCTTGCACAAAGGATTCACAACCTTAGAAAAGTCTTTGATGAATCTTCGGTAGAACTCCACATGCCCAAGAAAAATTCTAACCCCCTTGACTGAGGTAGGAGGGGGAAGCCTTGAAATCACTTCAATTTTAGCCTTGTCCACCTCTATACCGTGCTTCGAGATCTTATGGCCAAGGACAATGCCCTCCTCGACCATAATGTGGCTTTTTCCCAGTTAAGCACAAGATTGGTCTCTTCACACCGGGCCAACACCTTGTCAAGATTCTTCAAGCATTCTTCAAATGAGTCACCCACAACACTGAAGTCGTCCATGAACACCTCCAAAATGTCCTCTACCATATCGGTATATATGGCTATCATACACCGCTGGAATGTAGCTGATGCATTACACAACCCAAATGGCATCCTAGAAAAGGAAAAGGTGCCATACAGACACGTGAAAATGGTTTTGTCCTGATCTTTCGGAGCAATCAAAATCTAGTTGTACCCATAGTAACCATCCAAGAAATAGTAGAAGGAACGCCCAACAAGTCTATCTAGCATCTAGTCAAGTAAGGGCAATGGAAAATGATCCTTGAGGGTCACTTTATTCAACTTGCAGTAGTCCATGCACACCCTTCATCCGGTGACAGTCCTGGTGGGAATCAACTCATTTTGCGCATTGGTAACCACAATCATACCACCCTTCTTTGGCACATATTGCAGCGGCAAAGTCCAAGAACTATCTGAGATGGGGTACACAACCCCTGCATCCAACCACTTGATCACCTCCTTTTTGACAACATCTTGCATAGCCTCATTTAATCTCCTTTGATGTTCCACGGAGGACTTGGCATCATCTTTAAGAATACTCTTGTGCATGCAAAAGGCGGGGCTATCCCCTTGATATCAGCTAGAGTCCATCCAATTGCCTTCTTTCATTTTTGGAGCACTGCCAATGTGGCATCTACCTGCATGTTAGTAAGACAAGAGGAAAGAATAACTGGCGAAGTTGAACTAGGGCCTAAGAATTCATACCTGAGGTGTGGAGGCAAAGTCTTCAACTCTAACATGGGAGGTTCCTCGATTGAGGGCTTTGTTGGTGGATTCTTTCTATTTTAAAGATCCAAAGAGAGCTTTCGAGGCTCATAAGAGTAAGATCACATTCCAAGCAATGCATTGACCCACCCGACCTTCATCTTCATTTATATCAAGGTTCAACAACATCGCTTCTAGAGGATCCTCTACATTGATCATTGCACTAGTATCATCAACTATCACTTCCATGACAAGATCTATGAAAGAGCACACTTCAGTACTGTTGGGCTGCTTAATTGCACACATGAAAAACCACTTTTTCACCACCCACCCGGAAGGTGAGCTCCCATGCTTCCACATCAACCAAGGCCTTCCCATTTGCAAGGAAAGGTCTTCCCAATATGATCGGAACCTCATAATTAACCTCACAGTCCAAAATCACAAAGTTAGTGGGCAAAATGAACTTGTCGACCCGAACAAGAACATCATCGATAATACAAAGCGGCCTCTTCATCATTCCATCCTCCATTTGCAACCTCATTGAAGTAGCCCTCGATTGAACTATACCTAAAGTTTTTAACACGGAGTAAGGCATCAGATTGATACTTGCACCCAAATCGCACAATGCCTTAGAAAAATCGGCACTTCCAATAGCACATGGAATAGTGAAAGCGTCGTGATCTTCAAGCTTTCGAGCCATCAATTGCACAATTGCACTTACTTGGTGAGTCATTTTGATGGTCTCACAATCCATGGACCTCTTTTTATTCACCAAGTCTCTCATGAACTTGGCGTAACCCGACATTTGCTCAAGATCTTCCACTAAAGGAACATTGATTGATAAGCTCTTCATCATGTCAATAAATTTTCTAAATTCGTTCTAATTCTTTTGCTTCGCAAGCCTTTGAGGGTAAGGTGGAGGAGGCCTTGGCAAGGGAGCCTTAACCTTAGGCACTACTATTTTCGGTATGTCTATTACGTGTTCCCTAGACGGGTTCACGTCATCTTGAGTCTCCACCTCATTATCATGAACATCAATCCTCACTTCCGCATTCAAGTTATCTTCACTCATATTTTCATCAACTAAAGGGATATCATCATCTTGCACCTCAACTTCATCACTCACAGTTTCCTTTTGCTTGGAGGCATTCTCATCACCACCTTGACCGCTTCTGGTAATCACCGCCATGGCATGCTCGGTGTTGTTCCCACCCTTTGGGTTTACTACCGTATCACTAGGTAGAGCCCCCTTAGGGTGAGTATTCAATGATTGTGAAATTTGGCCAAGATGCACCTCCAAGTTTCAGATTGAAGTATTGTGGGATGCCAACTGGGGATCAGAGTCGGCATTCTTTTTCATCATCTGTTCAAACATCATCTCGATCCTTCCTATCTCATTGTTTGACGTGCTAGGACCTTGGGATGGAAATGGAGATGGATTATTTGGTTGTTGATACATCGGAGGCCTTTGAAAGCCTTGCCCCTATTCCCTTGTTTGCCATTATTCCAGCCCCCTTGGTTGTTGTTTCCTCCCCAATTGTTGTTGTTTCCACTCTAGTTGCCCTGGTTGTTCTGGTTACCCGAAGTTTTATTGTTGTTCCCCCAGTTGCTATTGCCTTGTTTGTTTTTATTTCCCTAATTTCCTTAGGATCTCCACTATCGTTGTTGGTTAGGAACATTGCCCCTTTGTCCTTGATAATTGTTCATGTACTGCACTTCTTCATTTTGATCACCATAGCCCTCATCTTAATTGAAACCACCACTACCTTGTTCATATTAATCCGGACTACCTTGACCTTGTTGGCCTCTTTTTCATCTCTTATTTACCAACATGTTGACACCTTCCATAGCAGTTACTTGTCTAGTAGCTTGAACTTGTTGCAATTGAGCTTTTGCCAACTGGTTCATTGTTATAGTTAACTTTGATATTGCATGGCCATGATCATGGAGCTCTTTGTGCAAATGGATAACAATGGGGTCACCCTGAGGCACACTGGCTCAACTTTGCCAAGTTGAGGAAGTATTTGCCATCTCATCCAATATCTCACACGCCTTATTATAAGGTGTGTTCATAAAGTTTTCCCCTACTAGCTGGTTCACTACACACTGATTTGTCATGTTAATACCATGGTAGAATGTCTGTTGAATCATTGCCTCGGTCATGTCATTGTTCGAACATTCTTTCGCCATTGTCTGATATATCTCCCAGATCTCATGAAGTTGTTTATTAGGTTTTTGCTTGAAGGTCAAAATCTCATCTCTCAAAGTTGCCATATGCGCTGGCAAGAAAAACATTGCTATAAACTTGTCCGCCAACTCATCCCACATAGTGATGTAATGGTTGGGAAGCCTTTTGAGCCAGTCCAAAGCTTTCCCTCCAAGTGAGAAAGGGAATAATCTCAACCGTAATACATCCTCTAACACATTTGTTTTCTTGCTTCCCCAACAGGTATCTACGAAGCCTTTAAGATATTTATATGCATTCTGATGAGGAGCAACTGTAAAATACCAACGCTGCTCCAATAAGGTCAACATTAGATTTGTAATTTGGAAATTGCCCGCCCGGATCCGGGGTGGGACAATTGCACTAGCATATCCTTCGTTTGGAAGCACCCGAGGAGCCACTCTTGGAGGAGGCGGGGGAGATTCTGGAATATTTTCATTGTCCTGGTGGCCTCTTCTTTGTCCTTGAGGTACTATAGGGACCTCATCATCACCATTATCATCAATCTCCTCCCCCGGGATCACGTTTCCAAGAGGGTCATTATTATTATTCGGTATTTTGTACCTGAATTGGCGACATACACAAATTAGTATCACAGAATAAAAGTAAAACAAGACACAAAACTATTTAGATAGATAGCCATAATCGTTAGCTCCCTGGCAACGACGTCAAAAAGTGATCGGGTCCAACCCTACATCACTACAGAGTGACAAGAGCGGTCGATGTAGATTTAACCCGAGAAGGTCGGGATCGAATCCATAGGGAGCTAAGATAATATTTGGAGTTGGGTTCCTATCTAACCTAGCACTGTGAGATGTAATTGTTTGCACTTCCAATCATTCTTGTTTGTTTGTTACTTTAATTTTATAATAATGCGCGAAATTAAGCTAAGTAGATACTTTTGTAGGGCTTTCTAAATGGGTAAAGAGGCACTAGGGAAGTGACTTACTCCTAGCGAGTATCTAACAAGATCTAAAACTTAGGGCAATAATGATATAGTTGGGGTTGTGATATAGCCAATGCACGAAGCTACTCACTTTACACCTCTCGGTAGTAAGAGTGACTTTGTCCTAATTGGCTTTCTCAAGCCCAATTGGGTGTTCAATTTGTGCAAGCAATGTTGGCTCAACTCGGGTATTACTATCTCTAGGTTTAAACCTTTAATTGGGGCTATCAATCTCTTGAATACACTCCCAATTCCTTGTTGATCTGAAATTCCTAGACTTGGTCTCTCTTTCTCAAGAAGAGCCTAAGTCAAAAAGGCACAAATTAGTGTTTTGCAACCACTAATTCAACATAGAAAGCATAAATCAGGCCAAATAACAATTACCCATAAACATCTAAGCCCTAAAATAAGAGACCATTAAATACCCACACTAAAGTTGAGCCACAACCCTAGCTAATGGGTTTACCTACTCATAATCGAAAAAGAAATCATAGCTTGAGATGAACAATAATCCATAAATTGTAATTACAAGATAAGAGTTTATGATTAATTGCTAAGTAAGCTACAAAATTACTCAAAAATAGACAAAAGTCGGCGTTCACGTGCTCAGCTAACATACGATGACCTAAAAATCGGAAAAAGTAATATTTATACACAGCTAAATTTTCAGGACAAAAATGCCCTTGACGGAGGTAGCGCTGACAGCTAAAAATGGGCCGCTGCTGTGGTGAGGCTACCGCGGATCGCAATCTTCAAGTTTTAGCTTCAATCTTTGGCTCTCTGAATCTCTTCTCCGCGGACTATGATAAAAGGATCGATGTCCCGGTAAAGGTACCGCAGTCGCATAAAATCACCACGGACCGCGGTGACTTGGAAAACCTCAAATATAATCTCTCTGAATCTTTATGTCACGGACCGCAATAAAAGGACCTCTGTCGCGGTAGGTCCTTCGCGTCCGCAGTTGGTTTTCCACTGTAGCGGTGCTTTGACTTGGTTTTGAACTTGTGCAGGTTTCACTCCTTTTTAGAGCTGGTTATGACATCCTTGCCTCTTTTTGACCAAACATTGTAAAAAAGCACAACAAGTTAGCTTTTGGGAATACTTGTACACATTTTAGTCCAAAACTCAAGCATAAAGGAGCATAAAATAGACTTGAATCCTTAGTTATCAGTAGCCGATTTTACTCGAAGTGGAAAAAGAACTTCTGCTAAAATTAGGTACATCATCGGGGGTATGGACCCTTTTTACCGACAGTGCCTCGAATGTGAAAGGGTCCGGGCTCGGCATTGTTTTGAAGCCACCAACAGGTAGTACTATTAGACAATATATCAAAACTTCTAGGTTGACCAATAATGAGGCCGAATATGAGGCCGTGATTGCAGGACTTGAGAAAGCTAAAAACTTGGGAGTAGAAGTCATTGAAGCCAAGTTTGATTTGTTGTCGCTGGTTAATCAAGTAAACAAAAGCTTTGAAGTTCGAGAGGATAGGATGCAACAGTACATGGGTAAGCTGCAAGTAACATTGCACCACTTCAAAAAGTTGACTCTAGATCATGTGCCTCGAGAACAAAATAGTGAGGCCGATGCACTTGCTAATTTGGGGCCATCGGTTGAAGAAGATGATATCGTCCCGGGGACCGTCGTCCAATTGTCGAAGTCTATGATTGAAGAGGGTCATGCCGAGATAAATTTTACAAGTTTGATTGGAGGAATAAGTATATCGATTATTTGAAAAATGGAAAACTCCCATTGGACCACAAAGAATCGAGGGCCCCACAAACCAAGGCTACTAAGTTCACAGTAGATGAAGATGGTACATTGTATAGGAGGACATTCGATGAACCATTACCGGTATGTTTAGGGTAGGGGAACACCGATTATGCTCTACGAGAAATCCACGGAGGTAATTGTGTGAATCACTCCGGCGCAGTCTTTGGTCCACAACATTATTAGAGCAGTGTATTATTGGGATAGCATGGAAAAAGACACCAAGGAGTTTGTTAAAAAATGTTATAAATGTCAAAGTTTCGCACCAATGATTCACCAGCCCAGAGAGCAACTACACTCAGTCCTGTCCCCGTGGCCTTTCATGAAATGGGGAATGGACATAGTCGGCCCTCTACCAATGGCACTGGGTAAAGCTAAATTCTTTTTTTTTATGACTGACTACTTTTCTAAGTGGGTGGAAGCACATGCCTTCGAGAAGGTCATAGAAAAAGAAGTTATTGACTTCATTTGGGACCATATCGTGTGTCCATTCGGGATACCCGCCGAAATCGTGTGCGACAATGGCAAGCAATTCATTGGCAGCAAGGTAACGAAGTTCCTCGAAGCATACAAAATAAAAAAAAAATTATCAACACCATATCATCCAACCGGGAACGTACAGGCTGAATCAACAAACAATACTATCATACAAAACCTAAAGAAAAGGTTGGACGATGCAGAAAATGAAGAGAAGTTCTACCCGAGGTCCTTGGGCATATCTAACAGCATCGAAGTCCAGCACGGGGGCTACTCTGTTCTTTTTAGTATACGGCTCCGAGGCCTTAATCCCGGTCAAAGTTGGAGAACCCAACGCCAGTTTTCAACATGCATCATAGGAGTCAAATCACGAGGCTATGAATACTAGCCTCGAGCTATTGGATGAAAAATGAGAAGCAGCACTTGTTCGGATGGCCGCACAGAAGCAAAGAGTCGAGAGATACTATAATAGAAGGACCAACCTTAGACACTTTGAAATTAAGGACTTAGTTCTATGAAAAGTCACCCTTAATACTCGAGACCCAAATGAAGGAAAACTGGGCCCGAATCGAAAAGGACCATATCGAGTCATTGGAATTTTCGGCAAAGGATCTTACAAACTTGGCACGATGGAAGGCGAGTAATTGTCAAACAACTGGAATGTATCATTACTCACGCGACATTACTGCTAAGATATGACCTTCTCCTTTTTTATTTAAATTTAAGGCTAAACATTATAGGCATTCTATCGATGCCGAGGGTACCTTTCCACACGAAGACCTTGGGTTTTAAAGCACGCATTGCACTCTTTTTCTCTTAGATCAAATTTTGTTCCAAATGTGTTTTACCGGCGAGGTTTTTAACAAGGCAACAACTATGTGCTACCTAAGGAGAACTCATCAGTATCCAAGACTTCTTTTCAGTAAACCTCGAATACTAGGGGATATCACCCTCGGAGGTTATATTGTTTAGGAAAGTACTTTACCCCCAAAGAGGGCCTCGATAGGAAAACTTTGTAATGGACCAAACGGTCAGATGAACCGTGTCCATATAGAATAGTCGAGCCCCGACAGCAAACCATGTACGCATTTATCAAATTATTCAAAGAAGCATTCTTTCTATCTCAAAAAACACTTCATGTCTCGAAGAAATTTGCTACTATATGAATGTCTCGATAGTCGACGCATTCGAGTCACCTAAACTCAAATTCATAAAACCTCTAAGGGGCATCCCCTGGACATAAAGGCCAAGGCCATCATACTCGAGGACTAACCTATTGAACAAGTTCAAAGGGTTATTGGGAAACAACTGCAAGGGACATACTCGAAGGTCACAGCCATATTAAAGGCTACAACCATATTAAAGACTACGATCATAAAAAAAGTCTATGCCTGAAATAATGCGGCTCAGAGAAGTCTGACTTCCACCATGAGTTAAAGGACTTCAAATACTTTGAAAAACCGAATAAACTATGCTACCCTCGGCAAAAGTAAAAGGGCTTCGATAAAATCAACCTTCGAAAAAGCCTCAAAAGGTATTCAATTATCATAACACAAATGAGGTTCCAATCAATCGAACCTTCGAAAAACCCAACGGGTACAAAAACACATGCTAAGACATAAAGAAATTTTAACTAAGTCTTTTAGATAAAAAGAGGGAATAATTATAGTCGTCTTAGAGGCTGAAGTGGCCCAACATAGCCTATGGGCAGTCCTAAAAAAGCCTAAAGGCCAATATAAAATGAGCCTAAGGGCTGAAACATACGGTGTTCGAGACCTTACTCTCACTCAAGTCGGACTCAAGAGTCCTATCATCTCGAGCTCGCATCAAATCGACTTAAACATAACTCGAGGATTAACAAAAACCTTAAGAGGTATTCTATTATAAGTTTGAAGATCACCCATCGATCACTAAAAAACCTAAGGGTTGTTATATTCAGAATCTGAGCCAATGTTCACTTGATCATTGAAGTTACCAAAACAATTTCACAAAATAAAGACAATTCATAATTCTATACAAATCAGAGATGAAGAAAAAGAATTCTTTATATTATAAATGATGTTTACAAAAGATATTTACAACACCCACAAGGGGCCCTTACACATAGGAACAAAAAAACCTAATCTATTTCGGGGCCACGTCTTCGGGAGCCAAATCCACAAGAACTGCATCCTTGGGAGTTGTATCTTCGAGAACCTCCTCCTCCTTGGGGACTCCTTACTCATCTCCCCCACCTTCAGAACCACTAACAACATCTTCATCATCAGAAGAAACAAGAAACTTGTCATCGGTTTCCAGTGCCTTTGCTTGGGCTATTTCTTCAGTTTGGTCGAACACTCGGGCATGGATTTCTTCGAGAGTCTCCCTCCGGGCTTGGCACTTGGCAAAATCATTACTCCATTTTTCTCGGTAGGAGACCTTCCATAGCTTCGCTTGAATAGCCTCGACATATCTTAAGTATACGGCAATGGTCTTATCAGCTGTGGCCTTGGTCTTCTCAACTTCAGCATTGGCCTCTACAACCTCGGCCCCTGCTTTAACAAGTTTTGCCTCTAGCTCCTCAATTTTCTTGGACTGGGCCAAATTCTTCACTTTAATACCTCGGAGCTGAGTCTGTATCGAGGCCAATTGGGCTAGAGTAGCTTCTTTATCAACAGTGAGCCGATCCATGTTCTCTTTCCATCGGTGGCAGTCAGTCTTAACCTGATCGACTTCGCCCCGGAGCTGCCCAATCATCTCCAACTTTTGTTGCAGCTGAGACATCAAATTCTAAACCCCAAGAAGACCATACTCTATTAAAATTACGGTTACCTGCTTGTCTAGCTCGACCTCGTTTTTTTGAGCTTTGGCCAAGTCAGTCTGAAGGTCCTTGAGCTCCTCCTCCTTTTGGATACAAAGGAGCCTCAAGGCCTTCTCTTCACCCAAAGCCCTCTTTAGCTCAGCCTCACATTGGCTTAGCTCGGCCCTGAACTTGGTGATGGCCTACACATAGAACAAAGATATGTCAGCCAAAAGAAGGGGAGAAGAAAGAAAATTACAACAATAAAAGTTAGTGTTTACCCAAGAGAATAGACGTTGAGCCTCTTCAAAGAGGGTGTATACGTCATTAAAGTCAACAACATCGTCAACCCCGGTGAAACAATCTCGAAAAGGATCTTCTTCGAGAACCTTGCTTGGGTTGGGCGTTCGCAGAGCTTGAGAATCCTTTATCGCCTCCTCAAAGTAAGATGGTAGAGAAGGCGAGTGACCCATTGTCACGGTCTCGAGCTCCTCACTCGGGGTGCTATGATTAGCTTCAGCCCTCAGTTTTTCTCCCCTTCGGCGTACTTATTGAAGATGGGGGAATGATCTCGATCTTGGTGAACTCGAGGGCTTTTCCCGAATCTTTCTTCGAAGTTCCTTTACCATGAGGCAAGGTCTCAGGTTTGGAGGGTTTGGTGGCCTCGACTAGTTTCCTAGTTCAGGGCACTATCGCCGTTTCTTCACCCTCGTTCTCTTCATCTTCCTGGAATTGAACGACTGAATCCAAGTCCACATGGATGAGCTTCCTACTTGGCTTTCGAATAGGGGCCCTCTCATCCTGTGGATCTTCGGGCCTCGAAGCCCTCTTTCCTTTGTTGTCTTTCCCCAATTTTGGAATCAGTGACTCTATCTCTTTCTAGGGCGGGGCTGGCCTTATTTCAGAGATATCTCCTATGCTTGCACAAATAAGCATAAGTGAGGTGGCATCACCGATAAAATAAAAGTATCAAAGAACCTGGGAAGAGAACTTACCATGATGTTTGGCCTCCCATTTTCCCCTCGACAATTCGTGCCATTTGTGCTCATCATACGAGAAGGTTGCGGCTAATTTTCAGAACCGATCCTCGAGGCCGGGGATCGCGTGGGGCATCCAAGAAACATTTGTAGAAAATGTGAAGGCATTACAAAACATAGAAGCAGAATATGAGTAGGTATTTGGAGAAGGACTTCACTTATGATTAAAGTTCCATCTCTTCCGGAATGGTATTTTCCCCTAGGTATGATGTCCGAGGTCCTCACTTTGATAAACCAGCTCATCCAGCCTCGATCTTTATCCTCGTCATTACTAGCAAAGAAGGCCTTTCTTGATCGACGTTAAAGCTTGTTGAGCCCTCGAAACAGTTGAGGCCGGTATAGCCGAATGAGATGGTTGAGGGTAAACTCGAATCCCTCGGCCTTGCAGGAGAAATAACACAGCATAATCACGATGCGCCAAAAGGACGAATGGATCTGGCCGAGGGTAACCTTGTACTTTTTGCAAAAATCAATTACTACAGGATCGAGGTGACCTAATGTGAAGGGGTAAGTGTAAACACTTAAGAACCCCTCCACATAAGTAGTGATGCTTTCCTCAAGGTCGGGGATCTGTACCACGACCTCATCTCCCTAGCTGCAGTCCTTTTTCAGGGCCTTAAGGTGCTTCGCTGATATCGAACTGATATATAAAGATACATGTTCGCATCGGCCTAGGATATTGGGGGTTTTTCAATATTGAAATCCTACTTTATCACACAGGGCCGAGAATGATTTCATGAAGGGCCAGCACCACCAGTTTAGCTGGCCGGGAAGAAGAAGAAGATGATGCCTTTTCTTTTTGGGGGACTGTCTTAGAAGCTTTGGCCATAGTTTTAAGCTAATAGATGCAAAAGGCAGCAGAGCGTGGTGTTTTTTGGGAAGCTTGGTGTTTTCCGGCACTTAAACAGGCGGTAGAAGTAGATGATAAGAGAAAGAGATAAAGGGGAAAGGTGATCAGAGTAAATGTAATGAAGAAGTAAAGTTTTTAATTCAAATAAGGAGTCCCGTATTTATAGATGAGCGGCGACGGTTCTGCGGATGAGGGCTACTGGGAGGGGCCACCAATTTGTTCTACGCGAATGCGGCCACTGGCCCGCGAACATGAGGGCTCGAGGTGCAAAAGCATCGCGAACGCGAGCCCAATGTCACGAACTTGAAGGTCTTCAGACCTGACCCATCACGAACGCGAGTTGCCCATCTCGAACGCGAAGGGCAATTTTGCCCAGTTATTTTGAAACCCCAAAACTGAATCATTACGGGATTTTTACAAACTTGACAAACTTCTTCTTCTCCAAAGTTCTAGGGCGACTTGTGAAGCATCTTTTCACCATTAACTCGTGGGTTAGCAATATTTAACTCGTTTTCTTCATTTTCAATCAACATCTTTTGAAATTTTGGGCCTAAAACATGTGATTAAGGGTAGAAATTACGGAATTGGGTAGAGTTAGGGCTTTTTGATTTTTCTTGATTTAGACCTCGTTTTGGGGTTGAATTTAAAAACAAATTATATATTCAGGCTCATGGGTGAATGGGTGATTTGATTTTGGTCCGAACCTCGTGTTTTGACAAAGCGGGCCCGGGGTTGATTTTTGGGATTTTGGGAAGAATGCTTGGAAAGCTATAATTAGGCATTGGGTTCGCATTGTTTAGCATTTATTGATGTATTGAAGTCATTATTGTATAGATACAATCGGTTTGGATCCAAATTCGAGAGGAAACTCGGTAATTGAGGATTGATTTGTCCATGGAAGTTTGAGGTACGTGTTTTGTCTAACCTTAGCTTGAGGGATTAGGAGTTGTGTCCTACTTGCTATTTGCTTCTTGTTGAGTACGACGTATAGGAATGGTGATGAGTATCTATACATTAGTGTATAGAATGACCGTGAGTCTTATATTGTGAATTTTCATGATTTTGTTGTATTATTCATGCCTTGTTGAAGATTTCTAATTGTTGTATAAAGTTTGTGGAAAGATTTGTGACCTATGAACATTGAGGAGCATTGGCTCAAGTTGTATAGCAAAACTGTGAAAGTATAAGTGACAATTGAACTTTTAGAGCATTGGCTCGAGTTGTGAAATGAGTAGTGAAGTAAAAACTCTAGAGTATTGGCTCGAGTTGTGAAGTGAATTGTGAAATAAAAGTGAAGGAAAGAGAAAGTGTTATTAAATTGTTCCCTTGCCGGGATATTGTTGCTTTGTTGGTTATCTCCATTGATGGGATGTTGATATTATTGATGCTGTTCCCTTGTCGGGATTTAATTATTTAATTGTTGTTCCCTTGCCGGGATTCCTATTATGATTGTGTTTATTCCCTTGACCCTTTGTTTGTGATTGTTGTTTGGGTGAGGAAGAGTGTTAAAGCACTAAGGGTGATGTCGTGCATTATTTGTTTTTGTGAGGAAAGAGTGTAAAGCACGAAGGGTGATGCCATGCCGCACGATGTACCATTCCGTGCCGATTTTATTGATTATATGGTGAGGAAAGAGAGTAAAATCACGAAGGGTGATGTCATTCACATTTCTATTATATAATTGCTTTGGTGAGGACGAGAGTAAAGCACGAAGGGTGATGCCGTGCATTTGTTGATTTCTGATTCTTTGTTGATATCCGAGTTATGTTGTTTCTTTCATTATTTGTTGTTATTTGATTTTACTTTGAGGTTATAGATTCCCTTACCCTATTTTTCTTGTGATTGTTATTTGGGTGAGGAAGAAAGTAAAGCACGAAGGGTAATGCGGTGTGTTGTTTTGGTGAGAGAGTGTTAAAGCACGAAGGGTGATGCCGTGTATTTTCTTGGTGAGAGAGAGTTAAAGCATGAAGGGTGATGTCGTGCATTTGTCTTTGATTTCCCTAATTTTATTATTTATAACTGTGTTACGGTTTCTCTACACTAAATTGTTGGCTTCCTGTTGATACTTGTTGTGCCCCGTAGCAAGATTTCCCCTTCTGTTTTCAATTGAACGGTGGTGATCCTCATACTTATTTGTTGCTTTTCTATTACTATTTGATGTTTCCCTGTAGCATGTTTCCCCCTCCCATACTTGACTATATGTGACCATTTCTTTCCGTACTTCTTTTCTGCTATATATAGTTAAATTGTACAGGTTTATTTGGTAGTCTGGTCCTAGCCTCGTCACTACTTTGCCGAGGTTAGGCTATGCACTTACCAGCACATGGGGTCGGTTGTGCTGATACTACACTCTACACTCTTTTGTGTAGACCCCAGGGTTGTAGACTTCGGACCGCGGTGGGATTGCTGATTCTTGCCCATCAGGCGACCCAAGGTAGTCATGCAGGCGTCCGCAGGCCTTGGCGTCTTCTTCTACCTACTATTCTTGTTTCATTTACCTTATATTCTGGAACAATGTATTATTATTTCTTCAGACTTTGTATGTAGAAAATCTTAGACCGTCTGTGACACTGTGACACCAGATTTTGGGAGGTTGAGACTTAAGTAATTGTAATAGACATAGAATTCAGATGTTTAATTGTTACCTTTCGCTTAATTATTTAATGTTCCGTTGTTTTCATGTTATCTCTTTATAAGTGTTAAAAAGAAGTAATTTGATAATGAAGTAAGTAGTTAAGGATTGGCTTGCCTAGCTCTCATTAGTAGGCTCCATCACGACTCCTATGGGTGGGAAATCCGGGTCATGACGAGTTGGTATCATAACTCTAGTTTACATGGGTCTCACAGTTCATAAACAAGCTTAGTATAGTTTGAGGGATCGGTACGGAGACGTCTGTATTTATCCTCCAGATGCTACAAAGTTAGGAAAAAATTCCCATTTATTCTTTCTTGTCGTGCGGTTTTGTTTCTCAATGCTAATTGAATTTCTGCTCTTGTCCTTTCACGAATGGCGAGGTCATGTACCGCTTCTTCAGCTAAGCAGCAACACAGACTGGTGATAGATCAGCTACGTCTTCGGAGGCTTTGTGGAGGTTGGATAAGTTTCACCAAGCTCTTCACTACTACATTTAGCGGTGCATCTACTGAGGATCTCAAGGATTATCTAGACAGTTGTCATGAGGTTCTCAGGAACATGGGTATCGTGGAGATCAATGGGGTTGATTTTGCTACTCTTCGCTTGTCTGGATCCGCCAAGACCTGTTGGAGAGATTATTGATTGGCTATACCAATTAGGTCATCAGCTTCGACTTGATAACAAATCACACAGCTATTTCTGGAGAAGTTTCTCCCCCTCACTTAGAGAGAGGTCTATCGGAGGTAGTTTGAGCATCTTCAGCAGGGTTCCATGGCTATTACTCAGTACGAGATCAGATTTATCGACTTGGCTCGTTATGCTCTTATCATACTTCCCACTGTGAGAGAGAGTGAGGAGGTTCATTGAGGGACTCGTCTAGCCCGCTCAGTTAGCTAGAGGTGGAGGTAGAGGTATTAGAGGTAGAGGTAGAGATGCTAGAGGTGGAGGTAAAGGTATTATAGGTGGAGGTGCAGGTACTGTTCTAGTTTGTGGTAGAGAAGCTTCGATTTTAATTTGCGCCGTATCTGGTCATGCCTAGTAATTCTTTAGGGCCCTTGTTTATGTGTTTATGCCAATGGGTGATTCTATTGTGGTGGGTCGCGTCCAATGTTCATGTATAGTGGTGATTGGATATCTTGAGACTCGTGTATATATGCTTCTTCTAGACATGGTTGATTTTTATGTCATATTGGGGATGAACTGGTTATCACCTTACCACACTATCTTGGACTGTCATGCCAAGACTGTGACCTTAGCTTTACCGGGTTTGCCTCGTTTAGAGTGGAGAGGGACTCCTGGTCATCCTACCCTCAGTGTTATCTCGTATGTGAAGGCTCGGCGTATGTTCGAGAAGGGGTGTATGGCCTACGTGGCATATGTTCGTGATTCTAGTGCAGAGGTCCCTTTTATTTATTATGTGCCCGTTGTCCGTGAGTTTCCTAATGTTTTCCCTTCAGACTTGCCGGGTATGTCACCCGACAGAGATATTGACTTTTGCATTGATTTGGCTCCGGGCACTCAGCCCATTTCTATCCCGCTGTATCGTATGGCCCCATCGGAGTTGAAAGAGTTGAAGGAGCAGTTGCAGGACTTGATTGAGAAAGGTTTCATTAGACCCAGTGCTTCGCCTTGGGGTGCACTAGTGTTGTTTGTTAAGAAGGAGGATGGGTCGATGAGAATGTGTATTGATTACCGGCAGTTGAATAAGGTTACAATCGAGAATAAATATCCATTGCCGAGGATTGATGATTTGGTTTATAAGCTTTAGGGTGCCAAGGTAATTTCGAAGATTGACTTGAGATCTGCTTACCATCAGTTGAGGATTAGGGCATCCGATGTCCCTAAGACAACATTCCGCACTCGGTACGAGCATTATGAGTTCTTAGTTATGTCATTCGGGTTGACAAATGCCCCAGTAGGTTTTATGGATTTGATGAACCGAGTGTTCAGACCTTATTTGGATTCATTCGTGATAGTCTTTATTGATGATATTTTGATATATTCCCGCAGTCGGGAGGAGCACGAGCAGCATCTCATAGTGGTCTTCAGACTTTGAGGGATAGTCAGCTGTATGCTAAGTTCTCGAAGTGTGAGTTCTGGTTAAGTTCAGTTGTATTCCTAGGTCATGTTGTATCAGCAGAGGGTATTCAGGTCGATCCGAAAAAGATTGAGGCAGTCAAGAACTGGCCTAGACCAGCATCAGCTACAGAGATTCAGAGTTTCTTGGGATTGGCAGGCTACTATCGTCAGTTCGTGGATGGGTTCTTATCTATCACAGCCCCGATGACCAGGTTGACCCAGAAGGGTGCCTAGTTCAGATGGTCAGACGAGTGTGAGGCGAGCTTTCAGAGGCTCAAGACATCTCTGACTACGACACTGGTGTTAGTATTGCCCACAGGTTCAGGGCCTTACACAATCTATTGTGATGCTTCCCCTATTGGGCTTGGTGCAGTGTTGCTGCAGGATGGCAAGGTCATTGCCTATGCTTCGAGGCAGTTGAAGATTCATGAGAAGAACTATCCAGTGCATGATTTGGAGTTGGCAGCCATTGTTCACGCATTAAAGATTTGAAGGCACTATTTGTATGGCGTGGCATGTGAGGTGTTCACTGACCACAACAGTCTTTAGTACTTGTTCAAGAAAAAGGAGTTGAATTTGAGGCAGAGAAGGTGGTTAGAGTTGTTGAAGGATTATGACATCACTATCTTATATCACCCAGGAAAGGCCAATGTGGTGGCCGATGCTCTAAGTAGAAAGTCAGCCAGTATGGGTAGTCTTGCTTATATTCTAGTCAGTGAGAGGCCGCTTGTTTTGGATGTTCAGGCATTGGCCAATCGATTTGTGAGGTTGGATATTTCTTCGTTATTGGAGCGTATCCGTGATCGATAGTTTGATGATCCCCATTTGTGTGTCCTTAGAGACCCGGTGCAGCGAGGAGGTGCCAAGCAAGTTACATTAGATACTGATGGAGTTTTGAGATTGTAGGGTCGAGTTGTGTGCCTAATGTGGATGGGCTTCGGAAGTTGATTTTAGAGGAGGCCCATAATTCCCGGCACTCTATTCATCCAGGCACCGCGGAGATGTATCAGGATTTGCGGCAACAATATTGGTGGCATAGAATGAAGAAGGATATTGTGGCATATGTGGCACGGTGTTTGAATTGTCAGCAGGTTAAGTACGAGAATCAGAGGCATGGTTGTTTATTTCAGAGGATTGAGCTTCCCGAGTGGAAGTGGGAGCGGATCACTATGGACTTCGTTACTGGACTTCCGCTGACTCGGAAGAAGTTCGACGCAGTTTGGGTCATTGTTGATAGGCTGACCAAGTCAGCGCATTTCATTCCTATGGCAGTCTCTTATTCGTCCGAGATGTTAGCAGAGATATATATCTGGGAGATTATTCATCTTCATGGTGTGCCGGTCTCTATCATTTCGGACCGAGGTATGCAGTTCGCCTCGCGTTTCTGGAGAGCAGTTCAGCGAGAGTTAGGCACCCAGGTTGAGTTGAGTACAACATTTAATCCTCAGATGGACGGGCAGTCCAAGCGGACTATTCAGATATTGAAGGATATGCTTCGAGCTTGTGTTATTGACTTTGGAGGTTCGTGAGATCAGTTCTTGCCTTTAGCAGAGTTTGCCTACAACAACAACTACCAGTCGAGTATCCTGATGGCTGCTTATGAGGTTTTATATAGTAGGCGGTGTCGATCTCCGGTTGTATGGTTTGAGCCGAGAGAGGCTCGGTTGTTGGGTACGGATCTGGTTCAGGAGGCCTTGGACAATGTCAGGATCATTCAGGATAGACTGCGTACAGCTCAGTCCAGGCAAAAGAGTTATGTAGACTGCAAGATTCGAGATGTGGCTTTTATGGTTGGTGAGCGGCTGTGCTCCGAGTGTCGCCTATGAAGGGCATGATGGGATTTGGGAAAAAGGGCAAGCTTAGCCCTAGGTTCATTGGCCCATTTGAGATTCTTGATCGAGTGGGAGAGGTGGCTTAAAGACTTGCATTGTCGCCAAGCTTATCAGCCGTGCATCCAGTGTTTCATGTGTCCATGCTTCGGAAATATCACATCGATCCATCCCACGTGTTAGATTTCAGCCCTGTCCAGTTGGGCAAGGACTTGTCTTATGAGGAGGAGCCGGTAGCTATTCTAGACCGGCAGGTTCGTCAGTTGAGATCGAAGAGTTTTCCTTCTGTTCGTGTTCAGTGGAGAGGTCAGCCTCCTGAGGCATCGACCTGGGAGTCCGAGTCCGATATGCGGAGCCGTTATCCCCATCTTTTCCCCGACTCAGGTACTTCCTTCTTCTGTTCGTTCGAGGATGAATGTTTTTTAGAGATGGAGAATGTGACGACCCAAAGGGTAATCACCTATTTTCTTATCCATTCTGTGCTTCTGAGGCCTTGAAAACCTCATTTAAAGTTGCCTCGATTTGCGTACGCAGTCCGGGCGCATAGCTGGAAAACTTAAATATGAAATTTTGTCAAAAAAATGCTAAGTTTTGATGTTAAAAGGAATAAATTTGACTTCGGTCAACATTTTGGGTAAAGACCCAGACCCGTGATTTGACGGTCCCGGAGGGTCCGTAGGAAAATATGGGACGCGGGCGTATGTCCGGAATCGAATTCTGAGATCCCTAGCCTGAGAAATGAATTTTTAAGTAAAATTATTTTTTTTGAAATTGTTAAGGAAAATGGAAATGAAATTTGATTAGAACGTGTTGGTATCGGACCCGTATTTTGGTTCTGGTGCCCGATACAGGTCTTATATGTGATTTAAGATGTTTCTGTAAAGTTTGGTTAAAATCGGACGTCGTTTGACATGTTTCAGACTTGAAACCTTAAATTTGAACTTGATGAAATTTTTAGAAAAATTCTTGATTTTGAAGTTTGATTCATTGTTTTCGAGGTTAGTTTGGCGATTTGATCGCATGGATAAGTTTGTATGATGTTGTTGAGTTAGTACGTGTGTTTGTTAAGGAGCCCCGAGGGCTCGTGACTGTTTCGGAATGGTTTTTGGCCTTAGAAATGTTGCAGGTTTTCTGCTATTAGTGCCCAGGGATTTTACCCTTCACGTTCGCATGGTCCCTTTCGCGAACGCGTAAGGCAAGGATCTCAGGTGCCATTTTGGCTTCTTCGCGAATGCAGAGGATGAAACGCAAATGCGAAGCTCAGGGGGGAGACCCTTTGCGAACGCGTCGTTTCACTCGCGAACGCGTAGGGTGCAGGGGGAGAGGCCACCAGTTTGTTCTACCCGAATGCGGCTAGTGGCCCGCGAACGCGAGGGATCGAGGTGCTAAAGCAACACGAACGCGAGCCCAGTGTCGCGAACGCGAGTTGCCCATCGCGAACACGAAGGGCAATTTTGCCCAGTTATTTTAAAACCCCAAAACAGAACCATTACGGGATTTTCAAAAAACTTCACAAACTTCTTCTTCTCCAAAGTTCTAGGGCGACTTTTGAAGCATCTTTTCACCATTAACTCGTGGGTTAGCAATCTTTAACTCGTTTTCTTCATTTTCAATCAACATCTACTGAAATTCTATGCCTAAAACATGTGATTAAGGGGAGAATTAAGGAATTGGATAGAGTTAGGGCTCTTTGATTTTTCTTGATTTTGACCTCGTTTTGGGGTCGAATTTGAAAACAAATTATATATTCGGGCTCGTGGGTGAATGGGTGATTTGATATTGGTCAGAACCTCGTGTTTTGACCAAGCAGGTCCGGGGTCGATTTTTGGGATTTTGGGAAGAATGTTTGGAAAGCTATAATTAGGCATTGGGTTCGCATTGTTTAGCATTTATTGATGTATTGAAGTCATTATTGTATAGATACAACGATTTGGAGCCAAATTCGAGAGTAAAGGCGGTAATTGAGGATTGATTTGGCCGTGGAAGTTTGAGGTAAGTGTTTGGTCTAACGTTAGCTTGAGGGATTAGGAGTTGTGTCCCACTTGCTATTTGCTTCTTGTTGAGTACGATGTATAGGCATGGTGATGAGTATCTATACATTGGTGTCAAGCATGACCGTGACTCTTATATTGTGAATTTTCATGATTTCGTTGTATTATTCATGCCTTGTTGAAGATTTCTAATTGTTGTATAAAGTTTGTGGAAAGATTTGTGACCTATGAATATTGAGGAGCGTTGGCTCAAGTTGTATAGCGAAATTGTGAAAGTATAAGTGACAATTGAACTTTTAGAGCATTGACTCGAGTTGTAAAGTAAAAACTCTAGAATATTGGCTCGAGTTGTGAAATGAATTGTGAAATAAAAGTGAAAGAAAGAGAAAGTGTTATTAAACTGTTCCCTTGCCGGGATATTGTTGCTTTGTTGGTTATCTCCCTTGCCGGGATGTTGATATTATTGATGTTGTTCCCTTGCCGGGATTTAATTATTTAATTATTGTTCCCTTGCTGGGGTTCCTATTATGATTTTATTTATTCCCTTGCCCCTTTATTTGTGATTGTTGTTTGGGTGAGGAAGCGTGTTAAAGCACGAAGGGTAATGCCGTGCATTGTTTGTTATTGTGAGAAAAGAGTGTAAAACATGAAGGGTGATGTCGTGCCGCACGATGTACCATTCCGTGCCGATTTTATTGATTATATGGTTAGGAAAGAGAGTAAAAGCACGAAAGGTGATGCTGTGCACATTTCTATTATATGGTTGCTTTGGTGAGGACGAGAGTAAAATCACGAAGAGTGATGTCGTGCATTTGTTGATTTCTGATTCTTTGTTGATATCCGATTTATATTATTTCTTTCATTACTTGTTGTTATTTGATTTTACTTTGAGGTTATAGATTCCCTTACCCTATTTGTCTTGTGGTTGTCGTTTGGGTGAGGAAGAGCGTAAAGCACGAAGGGTGATGTCATGTATTGTCTTGGTGAGAGAGAGTAAAAGCACGAAGGGTGATGTCGTGCACTAGTCTTTGATTTCCCTAATTTTATTATTTATAACCGTGTTATGGTTTCTCTACACTAAATTGTTGGCTTCTTGTTGATACTTGTTGTACCCCGTAGCATGATTTCCCCTTTTGTTTTTAATTGAACGGTGGTAATCCTCATAATTGCTTTTCTGTTACTATTTGATGTTTCCCCGCAGCATGTTTCCCCCTCCCATACTTGACGGTATATGACCATTTCTTTCCGTACTTCTTTTCTACTATATATAGTTAAATTGTACAGGTTTATTTGGTAGTGTGGTCCTAGCCTCATCACTACATCGCCGAGGTTAGGCTAGGCACTTAGCAGCACATGGGATCGGTTGTGCTGATACTACACTCTACACTCTTTTGTGTTGACCCCAGGGTTGTAGACTTCGAACCGCGGTGGATTGCTGATTCTTGCTCATCAGGCGACCTGTCCTGCGGGCATTCGCAGGCCTTGGCGTCTTCTTCTACCTACTTTTCCTGTTTCATTTCCCTTATATTCCGGAACAGTGTATTATTATTTCTTCAGACTTTTATGTAGAAAATCTTAGACCGCCTGTGACACCAGATTTTGGGAGGTTGAGACTTAAGTAATTGTAATAGATGTAGAATTCAGATGTTTAATTGTTATCTTTCATTTAATTATTTAAAGTTCTGCTATTTTCATGTTATCTCTTTATAAGTGTTAAAAAGAAGTAATTTGATAATGAAGTAAGTAGTTAAGGATTGGCTTGCCTAGCTCTCATTAGTAGGTGTCATCACGACTCCCTAGAGTGGAAAATTCGGGTCGTGACAGTACCGGTCTAATTCGGTAGCTATTGGTATTCTCTCTTTTCGACTTTAAAACTTTGTCATTAATGTCTTACATTTGCTTCCGTATATAACCGACATTTCTCACATATCTTGTCAATGTGAGATTTATATATAGATCATGTTATAACATGCATTATATAATATTACAGCAACGCAATTATCTAACACTGTCTCTCTCTATTAGCATGATTTTATTTTTAGCTTTATTTTTTGTCTTTGTTTTGGTGTAGGGGGAGTCCGGATGTTTATAATTCCAAGTTACCTTGTATCGACTTTTATAACAATTTGAAGGACTTACCTCAAACAGAAGATGCAGTGGTAAATTACTTTTCCATGAATTACCAGTTCTATTGGTTGTTATTAAAGATCAAGCCAGCAATATTTTACTCAATGGAAACTTAACTAGCATATATAACAAATTTGTATAAATTAATCGGATCATAGTGCAAACATTTAAAGTTTTGGCCGGTATTGCGCGTTAAAAGTACATTTGGGGTCCTAAAAGCAATTTTTTTTATAACTTTTCTCTAATTTAGTAATAGTAGTTAAGAATGCATACTTTGAAGAACGTTCAAGTGATGACTAGTATACTAACATTGTAATTTTCTTAATTAAATATTTTATTAGATTAAGTTTAATGATGACCAACAGTAACATATAATTTTCTGTTGAATTTTATATCATAATCTTAAAAAGTAAAGTAATGATTAAACTGCACGAATTGTGGAACAATTCTTTGCTCTATTGGCATATATGCAACTTAAACTCTTTCTTTTATAAGAATTTTTCTTTCCTTTTCTATTTTCTTAATTCTTTTTCTTTTTTTTTTAGTTATCAATGAAATTCTGGTAAGTACGTTCTTCAGAGGGCTATTAATCAAATGTGATACTCTCAAAATTGGACTCTGAATCTTTATCCTCATTACTTATTCCTAAAATCTTGGAAATTCGGAAAACACAAATAAATGTACATAAATTCCAATTTGTTGAAAGATATAAATTTTAGGAAAAATATAGAGAGGGACACTTATTGTTTTTAATAACTACCACAAATGTCCAAACTGGCCACTACGCAATGCAAATTTCTAGTACCCTTTAACTCATTGTTAATTTCCTTAAAAAATGGAAGTGAATGTATGCACTGTATAAGTGAATTTGCCAATGTCAAGTCTCAAGAGTGTGGGGTAGAATAGAAAGAATATGAAAATTATAGACAATATGGAACTTGAATTTATTTCATATTTTTTTTTCTTTTGGTTAACAATTTTTCTTAAGTCCGATTATATAGTACTCACATCGTTACATGCTTATGAAAATGGAAAAATGTATTTACTTTGATTAGGATGATTCATGTAACCATGCTCAATTATTGTGGCATGCAAAGTAATGATGGAGTAGATGTTTGTTAAGATTCTCATCATTTTCACCTCCTGATTGTTTTTAATAACTACCACCAATGTCCAAACCGTCCACTACCCAATGCAAATTTCTAGTACCCTTTGGTTCATTAATGTTATGTTTCCATAATAAGTGATCTTTTTTATTTTTAGCACTCCGCACTTCTCTTAAGAAAATATTAACTCCTTAAAAAAAAAGACGTATTCATCAAATTACCCTTAATTAAAATTTGCATACTGTTACCTTGCCACATTGGAATATGTACATAAGGGCAAATTTTGAATAAATAAAATTAATTCCTTCTTGATTATGTAAAAGAACATTTATTTTGGATCAAAACAAAAAGATCAAAAGGTCACTTATTATGAACCGGAGGGAGTATCATTTTAGTTCCTCTTTAGTGTGTGGTAGAAGAATAAATATCTTTCAAGAAGAAGATGGCATAAATAAGCGAAATAGAGGATTTTTTTTGTTGTTGAGATTTTTGGTAATCTTTTGGTTTATGGAAAGAGAGGGAAAATCTTTTTACAAGATGTTAATGTCATATCCCAAACCTGGGGAAGGGGCGTGGCTGGCACCCGGTACCTTACTGGCCCGAGCGAACCGCTCTGTAACTCTTTTTGTTTTTCTTCTGTAACTATTATGGGCTAACATAGCCTCAACTCATAATGTATAACTATAAGTTGGTCACAACTCGTAATGTATAACTATAAGTGGGAGAATACTGTATTAATGAACCATCTTTCTTAAAAAATGAATACATATGGACCGTCAAGGCCTCTAACATATTGTACAAAATGAACCTCTGTCTACAAAGCCTCTAAGAGTATTTGACATCAAATGGGACAGGGTATCGGCCTACCCATAAGTCTATAGCAAAACTCTGACACGATGACTTATAGACTCAGTTGCACTCCGAATGAAGTGGAGTCTTACCGATCATTCGCTGAATGTTGGCCTCGTCTACTATGAGGGCTCGTCAAACTGATCATCTATAACTGCAGGCATGAATGCAACGTCCCCAACAAAAGGATGTTAGTACGAATAATGTACCGAGTATGTAAGGCGGAACTGAAACATAACAACAAGTCGACATTTATTTAAAGACATATAAGAATCAACAAGAATCTCTGAAGTGCCACCGTATATGCATACTTATCATACTTACATATATAATGCTTCTCTTTGAGACTATTTCTATCATCCATATCGTATTATGCATGATTACCCAACTGATCAGTGGTAACTGCCCGACCGGTCGTAGCTCGTTGGTAAATGCATAATTGTCTAACCGGTGGTAAATAATGATACATAACTGCCTAATCGGTGGTAACTACCCGACCAACTAAAGCTCGATGGTAAATATGTAACTGCCCAACCGATCGTAGATCGGGCATAAATACATGATTGCCCAATCTTCCGTAGCAAGGTGGTAAATAAATATGCATGACTGCCCAACCGGCCGTAGCACGGTGATTGTGATGACCCTAAAGGTCATCTTCTGTTTTAGAATTCAATTTCATATTCCGAGACCTTATAAAATCTCATTTTATCTCTCCTCAATTTGCATGTGTAGTCCGTACATGATTCCGAAAAGCCGTTATTTGGAAAATTCATGAAATAACTATTTTTGGCATAAAAACTTGATTTTTGTTGACTTCGATCAATGTTTTGAGTAAACAAATTCGGACCCGTATTTTGACGGTCTTGGTGGGTCCGTAGTAAAATATGGGACTTGAGCGTATGCCCAGAATCGAATTCTGACGTCCCTAGCTCGAGACATAAATTTTTGATAAATATTATTAAACTGGAATTATAGAGTTTTTAAGAATTTGATTAATAATTGATCTTGTTGATACTGGGTCTGTATTGTGGTTCTGAAGCTTGGTACAAGTTCGCTATGATATTTATACCATAGCTATGAAATTTGGTGAGAAATGGGACTGATATGACGTGATTCAGACCTTTGGTTGAAAGTTAGAAATTTTAAAACTTTCTTGGAAATTTCATGCAAATTGGTGCTAAATTCGTAATTCAAGATATTATTTTGGCGATTTGATCACACTAGCAAGTTCGTATGATATTTTAAGCCTGGTGAGATATTTGATTTGGAGCCCTGAGGGCTCGGTGAGTTTAAAATAGGCTGCGGATGTTTTATATTTAGAAAATCTGGTATTTTGGAGCTGTCATATGGCGTCTTCTTCTTCGCGTTCGCGAAGGGACTCTCACGAACATAAAGAGTATAGCTGCCTGAGGGAGAACTCCTTCTACGCGAACGCGAGGCACTGGCCCCTAACGCGGAGCATTGGGGGCACTACCCTTCGCAAACACGACCGGGCTATCGCGAACGCGAAGGCTATTTTGGCAGGGACCTAGGGGAGGAGAGAAAATACTCTACACGAACGCGGCAAGCGGCTCACGAACGTTAAGGTCGGTGGGGGAGGGGGTATACCTTCGCAAATGCGTAGGGTGTCTCGCGAGCGCGAAGGCCTATTTGGACAATGCTTCGCGAACGCGACAAGCCTCTCCCGAACGCGCAGAAGGCCTGTCCAGTGTTTTAAATCATATTTTAAAGATAGGATTTCTTCACATTTTCACGACTCTTTCATTAGAACTCGACATAGGAGAAATTTTGAAGAAGGATTTCACTACCAAATCATATGTTTGTGTTCTTTAACTCATTTCCTTCAATTTCCATCAACACCCATTAGGTTTCTAGCCCTAAATCTTGTTCTTTCATGGTAGAATTAGGGATTTTGGGAAAATTGAGGATTTTGCAATTTTTGGAATTTAGACCTCGATTTGGGGTCGGATTCCGAAACTAATTACATATTTGGGCTCGTGGGTGAATGTATTTTGCTCCGCACCTCGAGTTTTGACTAAGCGGGCCCAGGTCGGTTTTTTACTTTTTGGAAAGAATGTTGGGAATCCTATCATTATGCATTAGAATTGATTGCTTTAGTGATAATTGATATTATTAAGTTAATTATGATTAGATACGAGTGGATTGTAGGTGGAATCTAGAGGAAAAGCGGTAATTGAGGCTTGAGTTGGCCGTGAAATCGAGGTAAGTGTCTGGTCTAACTTTGACTTGAGGGATTAGGGATCCTCGACTTGTTTTGCTTTGTGAAATTCCATGTGTGTGGCACATAGGTGTGGTGACGAGTACCGATGCACCACTATATTATTTGTTTAGCCTGTTCCCTTCCCCGTTTTTAATATATTATTTTGCTGTCTTAACTGCTACTTGCTCATTGATGCTTCCATGTCTAATTGCTTCTTGTTAATTGTTGTTTTCTCTATTGAAGTTATTAATTGTGCCGTAGTTTCATTATATTACGTTGTTGGTTTAAGTTGGGTTATTGGTGCTTCATGGTACACTTTGGTTGGTCTTACTGTGTAGTATTAACTGATGAAGTTTCATAATTGTATAGACCTCCTATTGTAATGATTTGAGGTATAAATATTGTGGAGGGTTTAAGCTAAACTGTGAAATAGTTGTTCTTATTTTTGTGATTGGTAGTGATATGGTGGGATCGGGTTGCACGCCACAACAAAAGGAATAAGGGTGAAATGTGATTGTCTTGTGGGATCGAGTTGTGTGCCACAACAAGGAGTATTAAGGATGGACAGGTAGGATTGGGTTGCACGCTGCAACAGGAGGAATAAGGGTGATATATTGAGGAGTAATAATGGTGTACTTGTGGGATCAGGTTGCACGCCGCAAAAATAAGTAATAAAGGTGAATTTTCATATTGTTATTGATTATATGGTGGGATCGGGATGCGCGCCGCATCAATTGTTAGTTATGTATTCTTCTTCTGCTGTGATTCATTATTGTGGTATTGAAACTCTCTTAAGGATTGGTTATAGCTGAGTATTGGTAAGAACGACTGTGTTTCGTATTTATTTAATGCAAGTCACTATCCTATTTAATTCCATATTTTCTTCTTGCCTTATTATAAACTGTTGCAAGCTATATTGTATATGCCCCACCATAGCCTCGTCACTACTTCGTTGAGGTTAGGCTCAGCACTTACCAGTACATGGGGCCGGTTGTACTGATACTGCACTCTGCACTTTCCGTGTAGATTTTGGAGCTGGTTGTGGCTGATCAAGAGGTCGCTTGCAGGCCTTCATCTAGGAGACCCAAGGTAGTCCTACAGGCGTCCGCAGGCCTTGGCATCCCCTTATATGTTTTACATTTCTGTTTTTATCTTCTTTCGAGACAAATGTACTTTTCTTCAAATCATTACGTGTAGTATTCATAGAATGTTCATGAGTTGTGACACCGGTTTCTTGGTGGTAACTATTTCCGTTTTGCTAATAGTATAAGGATAATCATTTAAACATGTACTTCCGCTCATTTAGTTGTTATTAGAACACGTACCGCTTCATCAGCTGATCAGCAGCCTGAGCCCTAGTGGCAGCTCCTGCGAGGGGCATAGTATGAGGCTGAGGCCGTGCTAGAGGCCGAGGCAGGGCATGGCTCGGCCTAGAGCTCGAGCAGTAGCACTAGCGGTGGAGCCTCAGGTATAATTTGATGATGAGGTTCTGGCCCAAACCATTCCAGCGGGGCCAGCTCAGTTTCCAGAGGGGTTCATAACTACCCCGGTACTTCAGGATGCTTTGGTCCGTCTAGTGGGCCTTATGGAGAGTGTTACTTAGGACGGTACGTTCCTTGTAGTACCAGTCGTCTCTTGGGCTGGGGAAGGAGCACAAACTCCCGCTACTCACACTTCAGAGTAGATGACTCCAGTAGCTCATCCAGTTAGGGAAGTTCCGCCGAGTGTTGTAGCACAGACCCTTGATGGATCAGCTATGTCTTCTGATGCTTTGTGGAGATTAGACATGTTTACCAAGATTTTCACCACTACCTATGGCGGTACATCTTCACAGGATCCCCTAGACTATTTAGAGAGTTTTCACGAGGTTTTACGAAACATGGGGATAGTGTAGACAAATGGGGTCGACTTTGCTACTTTTCGTCTGTTAGGTTCCACCAAGAAATTTTGGAAGGATTATTGTTTGGCTAGACCAGCTAGATCACCAGCTCTCACTTAGGACTAGTTCTCGCAGCTATTCTTTGAGAAGTATCTTCCTATCACTCAGAGAGAGGACTATCAGAGGTAGTTCGAGCGCCTTCAGTAAGGTTCTATGACTGTCAATTAGTACGAGACTAAATTTGTTAATTTGTCCCGTCATGCTCTTCTTATACTTCCCACCATGAAAGAGAGGGTGTGGAGGTTTATTGAGGGACTTGTTTAGCCTATCAGATTGCAGA
The DNA here is from genome assembly GCF_000715075.1 of Nicotiana tabacum. Lineage (NCBI taxonomy): Eukaryota > Viridiplantae > Streptophyta > Magnoliopsida > Solanales > Solanaceae > Nicotiana > Nicotiana tabacum. The sequence goes on along the minus strand of NC_134086.1, from coordinate 23,866,442 downwards.
TGGCTAAGGAGACAGGGAGTGAGATTTCTTTCGAAGATGCAGCCAATATGTCCTGACGAGTTGAGATGGTTTTAGCTCAGGGGAGTGGTCAGGGGTCTGACAAGAGGCCTCGTCACTCCGGTGGATTTAGTGTGGCCTCATTTGGAGGTTGGGGTAATTTTGGTAGGGTCCATCATCCCAGGCCATTTCATTCAGCACTTCAGACATCCCAAGGAGCTTTAGGGGGTCGTGGTCTTTATGTACCTCCTTCAAGGCAACCAACTTATAGTGCACCTCCAGCTCCTATTAGAGTATCTCCTCTTTAGAGCTATTATCGCGGTCAGCCGGCCCGTCAAGGTCAGTGTTAGTTTTCTCAGTCGTAGTATTCAGATGGATGCTTTGGTTGTGGTGAGTATGGGCATGTCCGGAGGACCTATCCCAGATTAGTGGGTGTTCAGTCGTAGCAATAGAGTTCTCGTGCCATGATTCCGGCACTGCCTGCCTAGCCAGCTAGAGGTAGGGGTTAAGGAGCTAGAGGTAGGGGTCATCCCATTAGAGGTAGAGGCCAGGACGCTAAAGGTGGAGGCCAACCAATAGGAGGTCGTCCTAGGGATATGTGTTTACTGTGAAAATGGTAACAACAATTAAATTTGTAAATGGGACTCTAAAAATACGTGATCTATTCTCGAGCTAGTTGTTAAAACAGTTAACACTAAAAACGCGAAGTGTAATGATACAATGCGAGTTAAGGCGAGGCAGTAATCAAACCAAATGGGCATGTTTCCCGAGCTCGTAGATGGTCGATGGGACCTCGGGGTCGGCATTGATATCGATCTCGGACTATGAAGGGCAGTCGGGGATGGGATAATAGTTAGAGATGCAATTAGATAGTGCTCTTTTCGGCTAATATTAGGTTATAGAATGAAGAATAAGTTAAGAGGCAATGAATACGGGGGCAGCCTCGGACCAATACCAAGTGATAAGAAGAATGGTTGGAGACGAATAACTTTGAGCCAAGGGGAATACGCAACTGTTAGAGAAGAGAGGGAGAGAAGATATTATTGCACTTGAATAGGATAGTTGGAGCTCTGCCTTATAAGGTGTTGGTGACCCCCTTTTTATAGAAAGGGGGCACATAAACTTAGTACAAAAATACATAGTATGACAAATAAAAATGAGATGGGATAGCCCGTTAGTTTTACGTCGTAAGAGGGCTGGCGTCGAGCCGTTTGGATAGATTTGATCGAACCCGGGTGCATTCCTCAGGGAATTCCTGCGCTCGTTGGGGTCTCAGCCGATGTTATTCTTGACAAAGCATCGATAGGTTTCGAGGGAAGCAAACGACCCGAGATCCTGTGTTTCTGGGGTCACTCTTCGAAGCATTATGTCAGGGGGAAACAGGTTCCTCGGTTTTCACCGCACATAGATAATATCCACGTTTCTTGGAGGGAAGTGATAAGAAACAGTATATACATATCATTCCCTGATCTCCTGTAGCGGCATTATGCCGATGGTGCAATCCTCTTCTGACAGTTTCGGGATTTCCAATACGTCACAAGCCTTGGAGTCATATCGTTGTTATTAGTTCATCTTCTATGATCGCATTGATTGCGCCTGCCATTACGTTTTTCAAGGGCGGTAATGGCACCATCGGTTGTTCTGCCCTCCTTATAAATGGGGCTCCTCGTGGCTGGCTCTTCTACCCAAACTTTCTTTGATACCTTTCTCTCCTTCCTTTTATGCCATCTTGAAGTTCCACTACTTTGTCGTGTTCGAGGCCCTAGGCTTCAAGAATTTATTCCATATGCACCTTGATTCCATTCTTGATCTCTTTTTGGTTGGGCGGAGTTGTGTCGTTGTGATGTTGCTGTTGTTGCTATTGTTGTTGTCACTGCTATTGTTGTTGCTACAATCATTTCTAGCTTGAGGCAATGAGGCGGATGGCCGATTTCTTCCGACCCTGGGGGGTATTTTTCGGACTATGCACCGCTGCTCAGGAGGGGGCTCAGATTATACATCGCTGCTCACCTTTCTCCCTTGGCTAGACACGTTACACCCCTTTTGGATTCATGGGGGGTGTGGTGGCGGTTCCCGCTGGCTGTTGCTCCCGGGCCGAGGCAACGTCTCAAGAAGTGGCTTGGTGGGATTGGTTTTGGCGGGCTTCTCGACAGCCAAATTTTTCACCTAGCCTCTTCTTGTCTCCTTCCCTCACCTATCTTCCTTTTGAAGATGCCATTCTAAGGAAACGAGGTGAGGTCTCTGAGGGCCTCGGATTTGGAAGATATTGTCTATGAGGTCATATTCTCGAGGGGATGACGATAGAGATGTCTCACAAAAAGTAGGCTAGACCCTTAAGCTTTCGCTGTCTGCCTATCTTTGGATTTCTTTTTTGCATGATGATCCCCTTTGCAGGCATTTGTAATCATACATAAGGACCCCTCATGGGCCATTGTTTATGGATTTCTTATGAATATGAACAAACCTTTTCAGACTTCTGCTTTCCTTACTTTGCTTTGTTTCTGTATGCCCTCGTGCTTTTTGAGGCTCTTTGAATGCCTTCTTTTATTTGCTGAGCGTCGACATCTGACTTGAGTGCGAGCATTTTTTCCGATAGGTCCGGGCTATCGGGACCCCTGAATTGTTTGGAGATTATGCATTGAATTTCGGGGGCTTCAGAGATGTTATTCTGGACGAAAGTCATCTTCGGGTACCCGGGGGTCCCTGTTGATCTCGATGTAGATAACCCTTTTTAGAATGTACAAGATTGACTGAGTTTGCTTATATTTGGGTGATTCATAGAGCTTTCGATTGATAAACTGGCTCCGCGTAGGGTTTCTCATGTCCCGACCCAAAATAAGACTAGTAACATTGGGTCGTCGGACCTTTACCGTGAAGGCATAGGTGGTGTTTTTGTTCTTTGTAGTGGTCTTTGAGGGGAGGCTTGACCAAGGGCTGGCAGATTTTTAGGGGTGTCGATGGCTGCTTCTCGAATGTAGTTTCCGGGTAAAGATCTGCCTGCATTAGGATCATCCAGATCGATATCGAGGGATTGTTTCGTATGAGCGTATATTTAAGATGCAACTATATTTGCTGGATGGCTTCCTTTGGTGGAGCCCTTTGTATGCTTATCTTGTGTTGGCGAATGCGTTGTTGGCCTTTCGGTGCTTTATCTTAACGTGATGGAGGCTTCTGGGGTTGACTGTCACACCGACGCCGGGTGCGATGCTGATGGTTGGTGCCTTTGGTAGTTTTTGTATTTTTTGTCTTTATTCTTACACGCAATATGAGGTTGCTTTCTCTTCCTCAGGGGTCGTCGGAATTTTCCTTCAATAGCTATTTTATTTGGGGAAGGCAGAGACAGTGCTTAGGCGAATCGTTCCTCCCAGGTGTTGGTGCCACACCTTCAAAACCTTCGTTAGTTGTTTGAAGGGGTGAAAGGATGTCTTTCAGGCGGTACGGCCTGCGCTTTGCGGGCTTTATCTATGATGATGGTGAATTCAGCAGCTGCCCTTTCCTTTCTCCGTCGTAGGCATTGTTGGTGTCGGATGGTCTTTTGTGAGCATGGACGTGGCCCCCTCCTCCGTGGGGTCGTAGTTTTTTAGGCAGGCAATGATGACAGGGAGATGTTTGATGTGATAGAGCCTTTTATCTAGGTGAGGCCATTTTACACCTCCGAGGGGAATGCATCGATTGAGCTGGGTGTTTCTGGAGCCCTCGATTCCGGGGTGACGGGCCCAAACTATGAGGGCTATTAGTTGGAGCAGATGGATTTCTATAGGACGTGCTCTGCCCCATTCTACCTTTAGGGCTAACCCCCCTTTATATTAGCTACAGAAAAAGTAGAGGTTTCGGAGTAGCTTAAGGGCACTTCGTCAGAGTGGCTTATGGGGAGCTAAGGGCCCAAGTGTAGGCTCAAGCTTCTGAGGGGAGGAATATCTCGGACAAGGTCTTTGCCTTTCGAAGTCCAACTCCCTTTGTGGCAGCGCTAAATTTCAGTCGGGTATGACTGGGAAACTTTGAATTTGATCTTTAGAGCCCAGATAATTTGAGGCTCAGGCCGAAGTGACATTAAGTCGAACCAAGGCGGGTCGGGATATGGAAATTCATATGAAGGGTGCTACCGATGCCCAAGCCGAACTACAGTGAGCCTTCGACCGAGAGAAAAGGATTGAGAGATTTGTTCGTCGCAGGTTCCGAGGAGAGGTACTTGAGTAGGTTGGTGCAAATGGCTCCTTTTTTCCGGAGAAATTGGCTTGAGCCAGGGGAATAACCGTGGCGCTTGGTCACTTCTCGCTGAAGTTGCGGAGGGCAATTTTTGACAAGTCGTATGCCTTTTTTAGCGTAGAGTGTAGATTTTGCTATTTTTTGTTGCTACGTTTCTGATATATGCGGAATATGCCAGTAGATGGAGAGTGCGCCTTTTCTGCGTATGCAATTTTATAAGAAGGAATTTTGAAGTGTTGTTTCTTCTGTTCCTTTTTCATTGTTATTACTTTCGACCGGGCGGGCTGGTTTTAATGTTTGGTAGGATCCTCGTAGGTCCGGAACTGATCGAGTAGACCGGGGACTTTTAAGCGCAACTTTTGATGTAAGCAGGTGTCGAGGCCTCCATGCTTGGTCCGGCTGTCTAGGCTTGATCCCCGAGTTGCATGGTGGCTCGCGCTTCAATCGACCCTCCGGCTCTTTCCTGCATTTGTGGGCGAATGATAATGGCTTTTGAGCATTTGGGTCAAAGTGACCTTATGGGCACTTGGTTCAGATGATTACTCGGCTGGCGACAGTGACATTCATGTCATTCCCTTAGGCATATTGCAGCTTTTGGGTCAAGTCTCCGAGTCCCGTTGCGATTCCTGTTTTAATTGACCCTTATATTTCTTTGAGTTTTTGGTTGGCGACAGTGGTGTTCATGCCGCGCCCTTAGGCACGTTGCAGCTTCTGGGTCCAGTCTTCGAGTCGCGTTGCAATTCGATCTTTAATCAACCCATAAATTTTCTTGATTCCCGGCCAGCGATAGTGACATTTATGCCGTGCCCTTAGGCATATTGCAGCTTTTGGGTCCAGTCTCCGAGTCGTGTTGCGATTCAAGCTGTAATCAACCCGTAAATTTCCTTGATTCCCTGGCCAACGATAGTGGCATTTATGCCATTTGGTCATTTGAGACGTTCCAGTATGTGGCCCGGAGGCTTTGCATAGTTAACTATTTTGGATTCGGTCTCCAAATCGGGTTACGATTCGAGCTCATTTTAATCCTCAAGTTGTCAAGATTTTTTAGCTGGCAATAGTGGCTCTTACGCTATTTGGTTGTAGAGACCTTTCAATATGAGGCTCGTAGGCTTGCTTAGCTGGCAACAATGGCTCTTACGCTATTTTTGCCCGTGGGCTTTTTGTAGGCTTCGATTTCGCTCATTAAGGTCTTTTATAATATTTTTGCCTAACCTGTCGTCGGTTCTAGAGGAACCTCGATTTCAAGTCGTTGTCAGCGATGTTTCGAGCACCTCGTAAGGTTCATAGCTCGTAGGTCGAGTAGATCGACGTTCTTGCATTTTTGATCTGATGTTGTCAGAGCTCGTTTTTGCCTGTGGAGGGAAGCCTGTTTTAACCAGTTCTTTCCGAAGTATATTCGGAGTAGTGGCCAGCGATTTTTTAGCGATAGTCGGGCATCCCCGAGTTGCGTTATTTTGGCTGTATCAGCCGTTTTGACCATAGTCATATGCGTTTGGCCATAGCCATTTTTGATCCCTAGTGATAGTTTAGGCATCTACATAAAGGCTATGCCCTTTAGAGATTCTTACAAATGCAATGTATGGCCTAAACTTCAGGATTTTTCATGCCTGTTGAGGTCTTACAATTTGCCATGCCTATTGAGGTCTTATAGTATTCCATGCTTTTTGAGGTCTTATAGTTTGCCATGCCTATTGAGGTCTTATAGTTTGCTATGCCTATTGAGGTCTTACAGTTTGTAGAATATATCTGGTTATGCCGAGGCTGCCCGCTAGGGGTCTTACAGTTTTGGGTTTTCCAGTTGTATGGCGATTAACAGCAGACTCCGAGTCATCGAGTTTGTTTGAGCTTGAAGACAACTTCTCGTTAGCTCGGAGTTGCCTTCCAGGGGCTTGATAAGACCGGAGTTCTGACCCTGAGGTCATGCAAGTTGTCGAATTACTGATGCTGAGTCTCCGAGTATAATGGGGCTCATTTAAAGGAGAAGCATTTGCTTCGAATATGTTGAAATCTTCCCAAAATGTGAAATGCTTAAAGGGTATCTTTATTTCTTGGCGTAAATATATGTTGTGAATACATATTGTCCCATTGTCGCGAGCTCGACCCGCATTGGTGCGGCTCCTCTGATTATATGATCTATTTACATGATTCCGTTTTTGGAACTTAGCTTGCCAATTGTTGGCCCTTCCGAGGGGATGGTGCCCTTAAGAGGAGGTCATCACACGTCGTCCGACTATAGAAGAAAGGACTGCGATCTTGTTGAATCCCTTTATTGGGGGTATGTTGCTTCGCTAATAATATCGCTGGAGGGACCTTTAGGTTGAAAAACCTGGTCGAAGGGAGAGAGCTCGGCGGGTCCTACAGAGGCCTCGGTTCTCCGAGTGGAGTTTAGAATTTCTAAATGCCTTGGCTGATCGCCTGCATGTAGGTTAGTAAAAGGAAAGAAACAACAAAGGAGTAGAGTAGTTCTTCCCTGCTGCGGGGTGTGTAGGCGACATTTTTGAGGTTAGGTATCTTCCTGCCATTTCGTGTAACGAGCTCTAATGTAGCCTTCTGCCATGTTAAACCAGGCTCGACCGAAGATGTGGTTCTGTTTACCCTCTAATTACTTCGAGATCAGAGTCATCGATGCCGGTGACGGGTTACTTGGTGAGGGATTTTCCTCTCGTCACGTGTCGCTTTTTGTCGAATGCCTCAGTCCCACATTTGTTGGGGAGTTTCACCCTTTTGGCAGAGTAGGGTCGAAATCACCTCTGGGTGGTGCGCCCATTGTCATCCGAATAGAAACGTCCGCGCTTTGCGGACTCGGCGTTCTAGTCGGAGCTCAAGCAAGCTGTGTAGAGGGAGTGGCCTTCCTGATTGTTGTGGCGATCGGCATCTAGAATCCATCAAGGATTTGAGGTGTGGGAGTGATTTGGTTCATTATTCCGAACTGCCTTATTGGGTTTGGCCTGACGTCGTCGGTGTAGTTGGTCGAAACACCTGCATTCATGAACACATGCTTTACTTGGAATAGGTTAAATGAGGGAGGGGTTTACCAACGCGTGAATATGAGGCCGAGGCGAAGTGTCGGCATCCCTTTCCCTATATGCAAGGGTATTTCGGGTATATTCCCCGGACCCGTCTTTTCCTGGAAATGAGCGCTCTCTCTCTGTATTTTACGGATCTTTGAAGGGTGTCGCCGCCCCTCTACTGTCGTGGCAATACGCTGTGACTTGTCAGCTTCATTTTTCCTGATATCCTTCCTCCCTTGGAGTTGGATTCGAGCCTGACTGCTCGATGATACTTGGTGGCGACCTCTATTGAATAGCATGGTTGTTGTTCTTTTGGGCTGGAGATCCCGCACGCCCTGTGGTTCTTACGCCGGGCCATAGTTCTCTTGGAGGAGTCTTGGTCGAACAGGTTTGAGCCACATGGCGTTTCCAGATTCGCTTATGGTGATCACGATGTTCGATACAACAATGCTGAAATCGCGCTCGACTGGGCGGGTTTTCCCTACCAGTTGTGCCTTGTTGAATCTGGTTCCTTTGGAGGTTCCTCGAGGGTGCTATCCTCGGGCCATTCCCCTACTGTTGCGAGGTAAATTGCTTCTCAAGTCGTTCCTTCCTTTCGCCACGCATGGATGATATCCCCATCTGCTTAGATGACATGGAATTTAGTGTCTTGGGTTGTGCCAGCCACGGTAATTGGAAGTATGATTTCTCCTTTCATTGTTTCGCTTGCCATGTTGAACCCATTAAGGGACCGAGTGGCGGGCACGATCCGTTCAGTTAGCCAAGCTATTCTACCACCCTTGACCTAATAATATTGGCTGAGCTACCCGGATTCACAAGTACACGTTTTATCTAAAAAGAATTCACAGGAAAGGAGATTACCAGGGCGTCATTGTGGGGTTGAGACAAAGCCTCGGTATCTTCTTCGCTGAATGTGAGGGCATCTTTGAGGATATATCTTCGAGTCCTTTTTTCCCTAGTGATGGATATTTTTGTTTTCCTCATCATGGGCTCCTGCGGGGTATCCCCCCCCTATGATCATCTGGATGACATGTTATGTCTCGTTTGCCTAGTTTTTCTTGGTTGTCTCCCTGTCCCGGAACTAATTTTTGGCCGATCGCTAAGGAATTCCCGAAGGTGCCCTTTGTTGAGTAGCCGTGACACTTCTTCTCGTAGTTGATGAAAATTCTCGGTCCTTTGGCCATTTGTGTTGTGGAACTCGCACACTAAGTTTTAATTTCTCTGTGAAGGGTCTGACTGTATTGGTTTGGGCCACTTGGGGTCCCTTATTTTACTGATAGCGAACAATGTTTGATATGTCGATGCTGAAGTTGTACTCCAATAAGTGGGGCATGTTCATCGGTGCCATATTTCGATCGAACCTGGTTCTGTCGACGAGCCCCTCAGGGTCATGCCCTTGATCTATCCTCCGATCGTTATGGGGTAGGTTGCGCCTCAGGGCGTTCCTTCTGTCTTCGAGGTACGGTTGGTACCTTTTTTTGTTTGGTTTCGTCTCTTTTGCCAGGAGTTTTATTGGATATACTAAGCCCGGAGGGGCTCCCAGTTGGTCATCCTCGATCCTAATCTTTGACTGGTATCGGTTGTGAACGTCCGACCAGGTCAGGACCGGGTATTCGATTAGATTTTATTTTAGCTATTTTGAAGCTATTGAGCTTCGTTCGTTCAGGCCTTGGGTGAAGGCCTGCACCGCCCAGTCGTCGGAGATTGGTGGCAGCTCCATCCGTTCCATCTGGAAGCGGGATACGAACTCCCACAACATCTCGTTCTCTCTCTAATTGATTTTGAAAACGTCGGATTTCCTCGTTGCTACCTTGAGGGCTCTGGCATGTGCTTTCACGAAGGAGTCCGCTAGCATAGCGAATGAATCTATGGAGTTGGGAGCCAAGTTGTGGTACCACATCATGGCCCCCTTCAAAAGCGTTTCTCCGAATTGTTTCAGCAACACAGACTCGATCTCGTCATTTTTTATGTCATCGCCTTTTACTACGCAGGTGTAAGTAGTGACGTGTTTTTTAGGGTCGAGGTGCCATTGTACTTAGGGAGTTCCGACATTCTGAACTTTTTCGGGATGGGTTTCGGTGCCGCTTACTCGGGGAACGGCCTTTGAATGAACTTCTTTTAATCCAAACCTTTGAGAACCAGGGGCGCACATGAGATCTGGTCGACCCTAGAGTTCTAAGTCTCGACTTTTTTATCGTTGGCTGCAATCATTTTCTCATCTGATTCGATCCTTTTGGTGAGGTCTTCGAGCATTCTCACGATGGCGGGATCAGCCACTGATCCGTTGTTGCTCGACCTTTCGAGTACTCGCTTGGCGGGAGGAGCCGTTTCTAGTGCCGCTGTGTTGTGGTTTCTTAGGTGGATTTGTAGCTGAGCGATGGAAATTTGTTGTGCCTGTAACATCTCAAAAATAACATGATGACTAACTTCCTGTTCTTCCCGGGCCGGGGTTTTTTGTGCTTCCTGTTGGTCGTTGTGTCGTACGCTCCTGTCGGTATGAGAAGTTTCATCGACTTATTGTGCATCCTGTGAGTCTGCATCTGCTAGGATCGGTCCAGGGGCGATATTAGGATTCTGCGGAGGTGCTCCAGCGGCTGGGATAACCACGCCATTTTCCCCATGATTTTCAAGGTTGTCGCTCTCAACTCCGTTCACCGAGCCGAACATTTTAGCCTGAAATCAAAGGATCTTGGACAAGAAAAAGTGTGAAAGATAATGTGTTTTTGTGACGAAACTAGCAGGAAAATAATCACTATTATATTTAGCCCTACGGTGGGCGCCAAACTGTTTAACGTGAAAATGGTAACAAAAATTAAATTTGTAAAAGGGACTCTAAAAATACGTGGTCTATTCCCGAGCTAGTTGTTAAAGCAATTAATGCTAAGAACGTGAAGTGTAATGGTAAAATGCGAGTTAAGGCGATGTAGTAATCAAACTAAAAGGGCCTGTTGCCTGAGCTCGGAGATGGTCTATGGGACCTCGGGATCGGCATTTATATCGATCTCGGGCTATCGGGGACAGTTGGGGATGTGATAATAGTTAAATATGCAATTAGATAGTGCTCTTTTCGGCTAATATTAGGTTATAGAATGAAGAATAAGTTAAGAGGCAATGAATACGTGGGCGGCCTTGGGCCAATACCAAGTGATAAGAAGAATGGTTGGAGACGAATAACTTTGAGCCAAGGGGGAATAAGCAATTTTTAGAGAAGAGAAGGAGAGAAGATATTATTGCACTTGAATAGGATAGTTGGAGCTCTGCCTTACAAGGTGTTGGTGACCCCTTTTTATAGAAAGGAGGCGCCCAAACTTAGTACAAAAATACTAAACATGACAAAAAATAATGAGATGTGATAGCCCGTTAGTTTTATGTCGCAAGAGGGCTGACATCAAGCCGTTTGGATAGATTTGATCAACCCCGGGTGCATTCCTCGGGGAATTCCTGCTCTCATCGGGGTCTCAGCTGATATTTATTCTTGGTAGGGCATCGACAGGTTTCGAGGGAAGCAACCGACCCGAGATCCCGTGTTTTCGGGGTCACCCTCCGAAGCATTATGTCAGGGGGAAATCGGTTCCCCGGTTTTCACCGCACATAATATGGTTCAGGGTGGTGGGGCCTAGCCCCGATGTTATGCTTTCCCAGCCAGGCCTAAGGCTGAGTCCTCCGATGCTGTTATCACAGGTGTTGTTTTGGTTTGTAGTAGAGATGCTTCAGTTCTATTTGATCCAGGGTCTACATACTCTTATGTGTCATCTTATTTTTCTTCGTATTTCGTTGTGCCTCGTGATTCTTTGAGTGCTCCCGTGTATGTGTCCACACTAGTAGGGGATTATATAGTTGTAGATTGTGTCTATCGCTTGTGTGTGGTTATTATTAGGGGTCTAGAGACCAGCGTAGATCTCCTACTTCTCGATATAGTTGATTTTGATGTCATTTTGGGGATGGATTGGCTGTCCCCTTATCATGCTATATTGGATTGTCATGCCAAGACTGTAACCTTGGTATTGTCGGGTTTACCTCGATTAGAGTGGGGAGGGACTCCTAGTCATTCTACCAGCAGGGTTATTTCTTATATGAATGCTCGACGTATGGTCGAGAAGGGGTGTTTGTCTTATTTGGCTTATGTTCGTGATTCTAGTGCGAAGGTTCCTTCCATTGATTCTGTACCAGTTGTTTGGGAGTTCAAGAGGTTTTTCTTACAGACCTACCGAGGATGCCACCCGACAGGGATATTGACTTTTTCATTGATTTGGCTCTAGGCACTCAGCCCATTTCTATTTCGTCGTACCGCATGGCTCCGCCAGAGTTAAAAGAATTGAAGGAGCATTGCAAGATTTGCTTGATAAGGGCTTTATTAGACCTAGTGTCTCGCCCTGGGGTGCGCAGGTGTTGATTGTAAAGAAGAAGGATGGGTCGATGAGGATGTGCATAGATTATCGGCAGTTGAACAAAGTCACCATCAAGAACAAGTATCCATTGCCAAGGATTGATGACTTGTTTGATCAGCTTTAGGTTGTCACCGTGTTTTCAAAGATTGATTTGAGATCTGACTACCATTAGTTGATGATTAGGGCATCCGCTATCCTTAAGACAGCTTTTTGGACTCGGTATGGGCATTATGAGTTCCTAGTGATGTCATTTGGTTTGATAAATGCCCCAGCAATATTTATGAATTTGATGAACCGAGTGCTAAAGCCCTATCTAGACTCCTTCGTGATTGTTTTTATTGATGATATCTTGATCTACTCCCGCAGTCGAGAGGAGCATGAGCAGCAACTTTGGATCTTTCTCCAGACCTTGAGAGACAACTAGTTATATGCTACATTTTCGAAATGTGAGTTTTGGTTAGGTTCAATTGCTTTCTTGGGTCACGTTGTATCAGTAGAGGGTATGCAGGTGGATCCTAAGAATATTGAGGCAGTCAAGGACTGGCCTAGACCTACATCAGCTACAAAGATCTAGAGTTTCTTAGATTTGGCAGGTTATTACCATCAGTTTGTGAAGGGGTTTTCATCTATAGCAGTCCCGATGACTAGGTTGATCCAAAAGGCTGCCCCGTTCCGGTGGTCGGACGAGTGTGAGATGAGCTTTCAGAAGCTCAAGACAGCATTGACTACGGCGCTGGTGTTGGTGTTGCCCACAGGTTTAGGGCCCTATACACTATATTGTGACGCATCTCGTATTGGACTTGGTGTACTATTGATGCATGGTGGAAAGGTTATTGCAAATGCTTCACGGTAGTTGAAGATTCACGAGAAAAATTATCCAGTTAATGATTTGGAGATAATAGCCATTGTTCACGCATTAAAGATTGGAGGCATTATCTATATGGCGTGTCGTGTGAGGTGTTCATGGATCATATGAGTTTTCAGTATTTGTTCAAGCAGAAGGAGCTCAATTTATGGCAGAGAAGGGGTTGGAGCTATTGAAAGATTATGATATCACCATCTTGTATCAACCCAGGAAGGCCAATATAGTGGCCGATGCTTTGAGTAGGAAGTCGGCTAGTATGGGCAGCCTTGCGTATATTGTAGTCGGTAAGAGGTCGCATTCTTTGATGTTCAGGCTTTGTCCAATTAGTTCGTGAGGTTGGATGTTTCTGAGTCCAGCTGTGTTCTAGCTTGTACAGTCGCTCGGTCTTTATTATTTGAGCGTATCAGAGATCGGCAGTATTATGACCCTTATTTGCTTGTCCTTAGAGACACAGTGTGGCATGAAGATGCCAAGCAGGTTACAGTTAGAGATAATGGAGTTTGGAGTATGCATGGTCGTGTTTGCATGCTTAATGTGGATGGACTTTGTGAGTTGATTCTAGAGGAGGCCCATAGTTCCCGGTATTCTATTCATCCGAGCGTCGCCAAGATATTTTAGGACTTGCAGCAACATTATTGGTGGAGGAGGATGAAGAATGATATTGTTGCATATGTAGCTCGGTGTTTGAATTGTACCTAGTGGTTTGCTTTAGTAGATTGAGATTCCCGAGTGGACATGGGAGCGTATCACTATGTACTTTGTTGTTGGACTTCCTCGGACTCAGAGGAAGTTCGACGCAGTTTGGGTTATTGTGGATAGGCTGACTAAGTCAGCGCATTTCATTCCTGCGATAGTTTCCTATTCTTCGGAGTGGTTGGCATAGATCTATATTTGTGAGATCGTTCGTCTTCATGGTGTGCCCGTGTCTATCATTTTGGATCGAGATACGTTGTTTACTCACATTTCTGGAGGGCAGTATAGCATGAGTTGAGTACGCAGGTCGAGTTGAGCACAACATTTCATCCTTAGACGGATGGACAGTCCGAGCGTACTATTCAGATTTTGGAGGATATGCTACGTGCCTGTGTTATTGACTTTGGAGGTTCTTGTGATCAGTTCCTGCCATTAGCAGAGTTTGCCTACAACAACAACTATCAGTCGAGCATCCAGATGTCTCCCCATGAGGCATTATATCGTAGATGGTGTCGATCACTGGTTGGGTGGTTTGTGCTGGAGGAGGCTCGGTTATTGGGTATAGATTTAGTGCAGGATGCCTTGGGTAAGGTTAAGATCATTCCGGATAAGCTTCGTACAGCTCAGTCCAAGCAAAAGAGTTATGCCGACCTTAAGGTTCGTGATGTGGCATTCATGGTTGGAGAGAGAGTGTTGCTTCGAGTGTTACCCATGAAGGGTGTGATGCAGTTTGGGAAGAAGCACAAGTTAAGCCCTAGGTTCATTGGGCCTTTTGAGATCCTTGATCGAGTGGGAGAGGTGGCTTACCAACTTAGTTGCCGCCAAGTTTATCAACAGTGCATCCAGTGTTTCATGTGTCCATGTTTCGGAAGTATCACGACGATCCATCCCACGTTTTAGATTTCAGCACTGTCCAGTTGAACAAGGATTTGACCTTCAAGGAAGAGCTGGTAGCTATTCTAGACCAGCATGTTTGTTAGTTGAGATAGAAGAGTTATCCTTCGATTCGTGTGCAGTGGAGAGGTCAGCCTGTTGATGCAGCTACAAGGGAGTCCGAGTCCAATATGCGGAACATATATCCCCATCTTTTCACCAACTCAAGTACTTTCCTATGTCCGTTCGAGGAAGAACAGTTATTTTAGAGGTGGAGAATGTGATGACCCAAAAGGCCATCTTCTATTTTAGAATCCGATTCTGTGTTTCAAGGCCTTTAAAACCTCATTTTATATCTTCTCGATTTGTGTGCGTAGATAAGGCATGATTCCAAAAAGCCGTTATTTGGAAAATTCATGAAATAACAATATTTGTCCTAAATAGTTGATTTTTATTGACTTCAGTCAACGTTTTAGGTAAACGGACCAGGACTCGTGTCCTATCGGTCCCAGTGGGTCCGTAGTAAAATATGGGACATGGGCGTATGCCCAGAATCAAATTCCGAGGTCCCTAGCCTGATAATGAATTTTTAATGAAAATTGTTAAACTAGAATTATAAAGGTTTTAAGAATTTAATTAATAATTGATCTTATTAATACTCGGTCAATATTGTGGTTTCGGAGCCTGGTATAGGTCCATTATGATATTTATACCCTAGCCAAGAAATTTTGTGAGAAACAGGACTGATTTGACATGATTCAGACCTTTGGTTTAAATGTTAGAAGATTTAAAACTTTCTTGGAAATTTCATACAAATTGGTGCTAAATTCGTAGTTCTAAATGGTATTTTGTAAATTTGATCGCACGAACAAGTTCGTATGATGTTTTAAGACTGGTGTGCATGTTTGGTTTGGAGCCCCGAGAGCTCGGTAGTTTCGGATAGGCTACGGAATATTTTAGACTTAGAAAATCTGGTATTTTGGCTTCAGTTGTCATCTGGTGTCTTCTTCTTCGCGTTCGCAAAGGGATGAGTTTCGGATAAGCTACGAAATGTTTTAGACTTAGAAAATCTGGTATTTTAGCATTAGCTGCCATCTGGTGTCTTCTTCTTCGCGTTCAAGATGGGACTCTCACGAACACGAAGAGTATATCTGCCTGAAAGAGAACTCCTTATACGCGAACGCGGAGCGTTGGGGGCACTACCCTTCATGAACCCGACCTGTCTATCGCGAACACGAAGGCCATTTTGGCAGGGACCTAGGGGAGGGGATAAAATACTCTATGCGAACGCGGCAAGGCCTGTCCAGTGTTTTAAATCAGATTTCAAAGACAGGATTTCTTCATATTTTCGCAAATCTTTCATTAGAACTCGACCTAGGAGCAATTTTGAAGAAGGATTTCACTTCCAAATCATAGGTTTGTCTTCTTTAACTCATTTTCTTCAATTTCCATCAACACCCATTAGATTTCTAGCCCTAAATCTTGTTCTTTTATGGTAGAATTAGGGATTTTGAAAATTTGGGAATTTAGACCTCGATTTGGGGTCAGATTCCAAAACTAATTACATATTTGGGCTCGTGGGTGAATGAATTTTGATACGAACCTCGAGTTTTGAGCAAGTGGGCCCTGGATCGATTTTTGATTTTTTCAAAAAAAATGTTGGGAAACCTATAATTATGCATTAGAATTGATTTCTTTAACGATAATTGATATTATTAAGTTAATTATGATTAGATACGAGTGGATTGTAGGTGGAATCTAGAGGAAAAGCGATAATTTAGGCTTGAGTTGGCCGTGAAATCGACGTAAGTGTTTGGTCTAACTTTGACTTGAGGGATTAGTGATCCTCGACTTGTTTGCTTTGTGAAATTCCATGTGTGTGGCACTAGGTGTGGTGACGAGTACCGATGCACCACCATATTATCTGTTTAGCCTGTTCCCTTCCCCGTTCTTAATATATTATTTTCCTGTCTTAACTGCTACTTGCTCATTGATGCTTCCATGTCCAATTGCTTCTTGTTAATTGTTGTTTTCTCTTTTGAAGTTATTAATTGTGTTGTAGTTTCATTATATTACATTGTTGGTTTAAGTTGGGTTATTGGTGATTCATGGCACACTTCGGTTGGTCTCGTTGTGTAGTGTTAATAGTGAATGAAGTTTCATAATTGTATAGACCTCCCGTTGTTATGATTTGAGGTATAAATGTTGTGGAGGGTTTGAGCTAAACAATGAAATACTTGTTCTTATTTTTGTGATTGGTACTGATATGGTGGGATCGGGTTGCACGCCGCAACAGAAGGAATAATGGTGAAATGTGATTGTCTTGTGGGATCGGGTTGCGCGCCGCAACAAGGAGTAATAAGTGTGGACAAGTGGGATCGGGTTGCATGCCGCAACAGGAGGAATAAGGGTGATATACTGAGGAGTAATAAGGGTGGACTGGTGGGATCGGGTTTCACATCGTAACAAGGAGTAATAAGGGCGAATATTCATATTGTTATTGATTATATGGTGGGATCGGGATGCGCACCGCATCAGTTGATAGTTATGTATTCTTCTTCTGCTGTGATTCATTATTGTGGTAAGGATTGGTTATAGCTGAGTATTGGTAGAACGACTGGGTTCCGTATTTATTTAGTGCAAGTCACTGTCCCATTTCATTATGGTTTTTCTTCTTGCCTTATTATAAACTATTGCGTGATATATTGTATATGCTCCGCCGTAGCCTCGTCACTACTTTTTCGAGGTTAGGCTCGGCACTTACCAGTACATGGGGTCGGTTGTACTGATACAACACTCTGTACTTCTGTGCAGATTTCGGAGCTGGTAGTGGCTGATCGAGGGGTCGGTTGCTGATATTTCACTCAGCAGACCCAAGTAGTCATGCAGGCGTCCGCAGGCCCGGGCATCCCCTCCAATGTTTTACATTTCATTTTTTATCTTCTTTCGAGACATATGTACTTTTCTTTCAAACCATTACTTGTAGTATTCATAGAATGTTCGTGAGTTGTGACACCAGTTTCTGGGTGGTAATTATTTTGGTTTTGCTAATAGTATAAGGATAATCAGTTAAATTTGTACTTCAGCTTTTATTTTTGCTGATTTAGTTGTTAAATTTTTAACTATAAAATGTAAAGGAAAAATGTAAACAGAACTCTAACATTGGCTTGCCTAGGGAGTGCGATGTTAGGCACCATCACGGTCCCAACGGTGGGAAATTCGAGTCGTGGCAGTGGTAAATTCATGTTGATGCATGTATTACTATATTATAAATATTAACATCTTTATCAATTACTTCAATAGAGACTTAAGAACATACTCAGATATGCTTGAATTTTAGTTTACAGGAATGAATAACATAGACATCTATAACTGCTAAGAGTAGATCCACTTATGGAATAACATTATGTTTACGTATCGTTACTTGGATCATGCCAAAAGAAAGAAGGGATAGCCTTAACATACCTGAGTAGATTCTCTTGACAATCCCTCTAACACATGTCTTTTGCGAACAAAAAGTAATGACGGATCAAACAAGGAAATAATCCGTATAATATTCTTGAGAACGATTGCACCGTACTTCCCTAGAATCGTAAAATCCCGTTGCTATTATTATAAGATGTCTCGTAGGAATTCCCAAATCCCCTCACCTTTTCGTTCTTTCCCTTTCTCTTTCTACAACTCCGCCAAATGAATTTGAAGATAAGGTGTAAGGATGACTAATATGTTGGTGATAATTCATGAATTTATGACGCATAAAGTGTAGGGATGACTAAGAATATTGTCCATGTGACACCTAACTACTTAAACTTAAGAGTCACCCTTAGACTAGATTTTTTTGAGTTTTTTCCCACTTGCTGCCACGTGGGTTCATCAAACCTTATCCAAATATTGAATTAATTAGTTAATCTCCCGCTAAAAATTATTAATTACCTAATTATCCACATAATTAGGAATTATCTCAAACTACTTAAAATACAACTCAATTTTATCACACTTTATACACCTTACTATCATGGTCATGTGGTACCTTGTACGTCACTACTCCATAAATAACAGATATTATAACTCCGACCGTATTTGTGATGATTCAAAAGGTCATCTTATGTTTTAGAACTCGACTCCGTATTCTGAGGCCTTCAAAACTTCATTTTATTCCTCCTAGATTTGCGTATGCAGACCGGCCATGTCTCCGGAAAGCTTTTATGTTGAAAATTAAGAAAAATAATAATTTTTGCCTTTAAAAGTTGATTTAGTTGACTTCAGTCAACGTTTTGAGTAAACGGACCCAGACTCGTGTTTTGATAGTCCTGGTGGGTCCGTAACGCAATATGGGACCTAGGAGTATGCCCGGAAATAAATTTCGAGGTCTGTAGCTCGGGATATGAAATTTTGATGAAAATTGAAAGACTAAAAACTAATTGGATTTAAGAATTTGGTTAATGTTTGATCGTGTTTGTATCGGGCCATATTTTTGTGTTTGAGCCTAGTACAGGTCCAAAATAATATTTATACCTTATCTATGAAATTTGGTGAGAAACGAAACTTATTTGACATGATTCGGATGTCCGTTTGTGAAAATAGGAATTTCAAAGTGTTTTTATAAGAATTTCATGTGATTTGGTGCTAAAATTGTAGTTCTAGGTGTTATTTTGGCGATTTGATCGCACGAGTAAGTCCGTATAATGTCTGTAGACTTGTGTGCATGTTTTTTAGAGCCCCGAGGGATCGGGTGAGTTTCAGATAGGCTACGAGATGTAAAAGACTAGGAAAATCTGGTGTTTTTGGCTTCAGCTGTCATACTGTGTCTTTTTCTTCACGTTCGCGAAGGGAATCTCACGAACACGAAGAGTAAAATGGCCCGTAGGAGACCTTCTTCTATGCGAACACAAAGGAGTGGTCACGAACGCGGAGTGTTTGGGGAATTACCTTTCGCGAACGCGAAGCATTGGGACTTGGGGGAGGGGAAGTATACTCTTCGCGAACGCGTAAGCTGGTGGGAGTAAACCTTCGTGAACGCGAAGAGTATCTCGTGAAAGCGTAGGATAATAGAGTCGTAGCATCGCGGCCGCGACAGGCCCTGCGCAAACGCGAAGAAGGTTTTTTCCAGTGATTTTAAACCGGACCTAAAATGAGAGTTTCTTCAAAATTTCTTATCACTTCCATTATAACTCGGCGTAGGGCAATTTTTGAAGGAGTAATTCAACACCAAATCATATGTTTGTACTCTTTAACTCATTTTCTTCAATTTCCATCATCACCCATTAGATTCCTTGTCCTAAACCTTGTTCTTTCATGGTAGAATTAGGGATTTTTGGAAGAATTGGGGTTTTTTTTTTTGCAAATTGTGAATTTAGACCTCGATTTGGGGACGAATTCTGAAACTAATTACATATTCGGGCTCGGGGGTGAATGGGTGAATGGGTTCTTCTCCTAACCTCGAGTTTTGACCAAGCGGACCCGGGGTCAATTTTTGACTTTTTGAGGGAAATATTGGGAAACCTAAATTTATTTATTGAAATTGATTTCTTTAGCAATATTTGATGTTATTAATTTAATTAAGGCTAGAAACAAGTGGTTTGGAGGTAGAATATTGAGGAAAAGCAGTAATTGAGAAGAGAGTGGCCTTTGGATCGATGTAAGTGTTGTGTCTAACTTTGACTCGCGGGATTAGGAATCCTTGAATTAATAATATGTGAAAATCTATGTGAGTGGCATATAGGTGAGGTGACGAGTACCTATGCGCCGCCAATTTATCCGTTTTTCCTGATTTCTTCCCGTTCTTATTATATTGTTTCCCTGCCTTAACTGTTACATGATTTACTGGTATTTCCATGCTAAATTGCTATTTTCCAGACATTGTTTTTCATTGTTAAAGGTATAAGCTACCCTGTAGTTTCATTGTCTCATATTATTGGCTTAAGCTGGTTTATCGGTATTTTATGGTATATTTTCGATTGCTTTCGCTAATTAGTATTATTTGTGTGAAGTTTCATAATGTACAAGCTTTCCGTTTGCGTTGGTTTGGGGTTTAACTATTGTGAAGTGTTTTGAGTTAAATTTTGAAATTTCTGTATTTATTGAGTAATTGATGTTGATATAGTGGGATCGGGTTGCACACCGCAACAAGAGGAATAAGGGTGATATATTGAGGATGATAAGGGTGAAATGATATTATATGGTAGGATCGGGTTGCGCGCCGCAACAGGAGGAATAAAAGTGATATATTGAGGAGGAATAAGGGTGAAATGCTATTATACCGTGGGATCGTGTTGCATGCCGCAACAGGAGGAATAAGGGTGGATTGATTTAGAGTAATAAGGGTGAATATTCATATTGATATTGATATATGGTGAGATCGGGATGCGCGTCGCATTGGTTTATGTGTTTATGTATCTTTCTTCTACAGTGTAAGTTATTCTGTAGCTTTGCATTTCATTTAAGGATTGGTTATAGATGGATACTAATAAGATACTTGATTTTTTTTTTTTCATTCCTTGCAAGTTACTGTTTTATATTTTCCTGTCCTTCTTTCTGCTTTTATTATTCATTGTATGTAGGATATATTGTAATTTCCCCATCGTAGCCTCGTCACTACCTCGTCGAGATTAGGCTCGGCACTTACCAATACATAGGTTCGGTTGTATTGATATTGCACTCTTCACTTTCTTTGCAGATTTTTGGAATAGGTAGTGGCTGATCGAGAGGTCGGGTGCAGATATTTTCAGCTATGAGACCCAAGGTAGTTTTGTTGGCGTCCGCAGGCCCTGGTGTCCCCTTCTATGCTCCTCCATTTACTGTTTTACTTCTCTTCATAAATAGTTGTATCTTCTTTCGAATAAATGTTTGTAGCAAATCTTAGTACGTGTGTGGATTGTGTTTTGGGTAGTAATAGTAGTAGTATTGGTTATAGTATATAAAAAAAGAGACTATTTACTTAATTCTGTATTTATATTTACTGGTTTTAGCTTGTTTATTGTTAATTACTGAAACGTAAAGGATTTGGCTAGTTAAACCTCTAACGTTGGCTTGCGTAGCTAGTGTGATATTTGGCACCATCACGGTCCCGATGGTGAGGATTTGGGGTCATGACAAGTTGGTATCAAAGCACTAGGTTTCCTAGGTCTCACAATTCATGAACAAGCTTAGTAGAGTCTGAGGGATCAGTACGGTCTCCGTACTATTCTTATCTCCAGAGGCTACAGAGTTTAGGAACAATTTCACTTGTATTCTTCTCCGTCGTGCAATTTGATCTCTCAATGCTAATTGAACTCTCTGCTTTTGTTCCTTCGAAGATGATGAAAACACGTACCGCTTCATCTGCTGAGTAGTAGCCAGAGCCCCCAATGGCAGCTCCTACAAGGGGTAGAGGACGAGGATGAGGTCATGCTAGAGTTTGGGCCAGGGGCAGGCCTCAGCCCAGAGCTCGAGCATCAGCACCAGTAGCGGAGCCTCAAGTGGAGTTTGATGATGAGGTTCCAACCCAGATTATTCCTACCGGACCAGCTCAGGTTCTAGAGGGGTGTTGATATCCAATTTTTTCCTATATATTTTTAATATGCAAAATATCTTTAAAATAGCATATATATGCATATCCAAATGTTTTATTATTTTTTCATAATTTTTAAAGATTTAAATTGATTTATTTTTCCCTCTTTTATCCACAAAATCTTAATAATTATGTCCAAAATTATTATTTTTGATGATTCATTTATTGGATCTTTATACTTATGCCAAAATATGGATAAGGTAATTTTTACATGTTTTTAAAATTTTATTTAATATTTTTAAAAGCTAATTTCACATAATTGCAATATTAGCCTTTTTAAGATTTAATTGTGTTTCATATTCATAAAATTAAGCCCAATATTTTTAAATTGTTAATTATATATTATAAATTATTTTAATGCTTTCAATTTGTTTTCAGTAATTTATTTACTGTTTTTTATAAATTAAAAAGGGAAAAGTAGCTATTTAAATTTTAGCCCCACATTGGTCTTCAATTTGACCCCAAATTAAGCCCAATTTCCCCAGCCCAATTTCAATTTTAACCCGACTCCCAACCTAATTAAACCAGCCCAATGCGGATTCCCCACCTGACCAATCTAATCGAAGCAGTTGATCATTCAGATCAACGACCACCATTACCCCCTACCTAAAATAAACCTAAATGACCCCTTACCCTAATTCACTTTTCACCAAACGCCGCCTCTGAATCCCTTCCCTCTCAATTCTCTATGCAACCTCACATGAACTCTAGCCGTCGCCATCTAATTCCACCCTAATCCACTTCAACCCCTGCCTAATACATGGCCTCTCATGGCCATTTGAGATGTGTACCGGCCTCTTATGGCTCCTAGGTGTTTGTTTCCGTGATTTTATGGCCAGACCTCAAAGAGATTCAGTGTAGTCCTTGCACAACCTTTATCTCTGGTCTTTCTCCGGCCAGCCATGGCCGTTCAAGTCAGATCCTTGACCTTTTTGGCTAGATCGGTAACCTTTCAATGTCTTTCTCACCTTTTCTGGGTTCTCTGAAACCCTAGCTTTAAGATGTTTTGATTTTCTTTCAGATCTATCTTAGATCTATGCTTACTACGAACTTGTTATGTGTTTTTTCTGAAGGTTCTTCGATTTTCTTTCAAAATGACTTTATTTTTTTCAATGATTGGGTTTCTCTTAACTTCTTTTAAAGATCTCATCTCTGATTTTTGGTGTTGTTTTACGATTTTACAATGTTCAAACAACTTGTTATGCTTTTCTTCTACTTGATTCAGCATATTGAAAAACCTAGTTCCTTTTTGGCTCATCCGAGTTCTGAAACTGTTTGTTTAAATGTGTACTTGTTCGATTAAGTTCTTTGTTTCTCACTTTCTTCTCCTTGCTTGACTTATCTGATTTGAGTTCTTATCATCTCTTAAACTTGACTACTGTCGAAGCCCTAATTTCTTAAAAGGGGTTTTTCTCACTTATTACTACTGTGAGACCTTTACTTGTTTCTGACTCTCTTACCTGTCACTATGTTCTTCTTCACTGTTGATTCTATGTGACTACTTGACCTACTTGGCTACTGTGCTTCGAATATTTTTCTTACTGCTGAATCCTAGCTTACCCCTACGGCTACATTATGTTTGTGTTGCTTCTTTTTGTCAACATATTTGACCTTGCATGCCTGTTCATTCCTTGCTATTTATATGTTGAGGTGCAGAATCATTAGCCTTTCTTGATTGATTCTGACTCCCTCAATCTTACGAATGATTGCAAAGGGTTCCCTTATAAACCCTAATTTTTTACTCATTGGTTTAAAATTAATTGATTCCTTTCCTTTACTGTGATGTTTGATTTTGTTGAATCCTCTCCCAAAACTAAGCATATTTTGTACTTAGACTCGATTATTTACTTCATGCTTTTACTGCCCCTTCTATGGTAATAATCAATCTGTCTCAAGCTGATTTTTTGCCTTAATTAAACCTGTTAGTATCCGTCAAGCAGTGATTCTTTAATTAAAGGGAATCACTTGTGTTAATTGATTCTAGTTGTAATTATTTCCATGTTTATGTTAAGACTTTATTTATTACCATATTTTTCACTCGTTTTCAAAACTATAAATACCTTCACTCTCTTCTTTCAAAGACGAACAATTTGAGTTCATAACACACACTTACACTCAAAACTCTCTCTTCTCTCTACTACTTCTTGGTCTACTACTTTGTCTAGCCGACTGAAATCCAAGGCTAGACCGTGGAATCTTACTTACTTTTCCTTTATGCACTTTGCTTTTCTACTGGTATGTCCTAGTTAATTTTCAAGCCTCAAAAACAACATGCTTTCTTTAGTTGCTCCAATTTCTTTCATTCTTGTTTACTCCAGCTTATATTTCTGTAGTAAGGTTACATTACTAGCATGCTTTAATATGCTCCCTTCCCTTTTAAATTAATGCTTTCTTATATATACTCTATCAGTCACTTGTTATGTTTTTACTGACTTATGAATCCCAAACCCCCATATTCCCTCTATGTGTTTGTGTTCTATGGCTGGTTTGTGGGCATGCCAGCATCAGCTATTGTTGTGCATGACCAAACCTAACCCCTACTGGGGTTGTATGCTTCATATAATGTATCCCCAAAACCCCTTAACCCCTTTGTGTGACTACTGATTCTGTGTGTTTGAGTTTTGTTCATTGCCCCAACCGATTTCAAGCACTTCTGCTCCTGATTACTTTCAAAATGGACCTGCCAATCTAGTTTTAAACAAACTCTTTTTTCAACTATGTTCTGCACTTCCACTATATTCTTAAAACCTAGGTCCTGCCCCTCTTGTGTGAGCCTTGCCTTGGGACCCTTGAGCTCCCTCTGAACTTGGACACATAAGGGCTGGCCCTTCCACACTACACTCATTTCTGTCTGGTTATGCAAACCTGGGTGTAAGCATTACACGAGATCCCATGAGGTCCTTAGGGAACTTTGACACACCCAGGTATGAGAAAGGTTTTGAAATTTTGGTACTCAAGTGGTTCATTACATAACTCAGAGAGGAAGTCAAGATCAGGCTTTCCTTTGGTTGTAATTTTCGTATTTCTGCACTTCTTTTGTAATTCAATCATTTGGGCTGTAATAATTTGTAAACAATATTGGGTCTGGCTAGTGAAAAGGGATGGGGTGATTATGCATGCTTTAGCTATTAGAAGGGTAGAAAACATGCCTATATGTGTATTTTTGATATGATCTGTTAGAGAACATGCATATAGAATTTGCTTTGTATTAACAAAATTCTGCATGCTTTTACATAATTAGAAACAATGTCTATAGGATCTAAATGGCCTTTAATAGAAATCATGCCTATAGGAACTTCGCTTTGATCAAATAAATCCTGCCTACTCCACTTCATGTTCAAATTAGATACCATGCCTATAAGACTAAAATCAGCCTTTAATACTTAGATACCATGTCTATAGTAATTAAAATCAGCTATAATAGAGATTATGCCTATAGGATCTAAAACCAGTTTAGTTTAGAAAATCAGTTGGGCTCGTACTCATGTTCTGAATCAGTTTAAATAACCTATAGGATTCAAATCGCCTATAGGATAGAAATTAATATGGTTAGAAAACATGCCTATAGGATTCAAATCGCTCGTTTAAAAAAATTGTTTAATATTTTACTACACTCCCAATCAGTAATAGATATCATGTTCATAGGACATCACTACTACACCTAGGCAAGCCTTAGGTAACTATTTAAATAAAAATTGGAACTGCCTTTATTAACTACCAACTGCTACAACCAGCAGGCGAGCCTAATTCAGACTTCTTTCTTGAGTTATATAATGAATCTAGTTTTGACTCAAACTCCCTGCTTTAGGATTTTAAAATTTAGGCCTTAAATGTGTTTAAGCCATGCTATTTATATGAACTGTCTGCGAAGGTATACATGAGCCTTGTAATTGCTTATATGTTTCCCTCTAAATGCAGTCCTACGTGTTTTTGCATGTCGTCTTAGCCTTTTTACCTTTAAACCTAAGAGTCAGCCTAAATTCCTCCCTCTTATAGGAATAGTAGTCCTAAATTCCTTCAGGATTGATAGGTATGGGACGGGTAATATCAAGCAATAGAGATCGAGACTAATCCGCGCTTTAATACCTTAATGGGGTAGGAAAGGTAGATATGGATATGATGAACGGTGCGCTAATACCACGTGTATCCCCTCTTCTGAGGAGTGTCATACCGGGTATTGCATTAAGGTGATCCATATTATAAACAAACCTAGGACCCCCCTTTATTTTCTACCAAGCATGTCTGGCTTATTACTTTATCAAACCTTGCCTTTCAAACATTTGTGTGTGTAACTTAAATCCCCTCTTACTTGAGCCTTTATTTGTTTACTCGCTAATTGCACAAATTCAAAAAAATCATCTGGCCGGGAACCACACTAGTGGATGCTGAGGGGTGCCTAACACCTTCCCCTTGGGATAATTTCAAGCCCTTACCCAATCTCTGGTTAACAAACCTAGTTGTAAATAAACTCTATAGGTGTCCTAATGCTCATTAAACCATTATGTGACAACTCTTCAAAATACCCAATTCCCAAAAAAGGGAAATGATTTATTACACCCCATGAATGTCGAAAACCGGAAACTCCTCTCCTAACGAAAAAGGGGGGAAAAAGGGGGAGCAATAATGGATTCATAGCCACCCCAGTGCTTTAGGAGGCTTTGGTCTGTCTAGTGGGTCTTATGGAGAGTGTTGCTTAGACCGAAACATTTCCTGTAGCACTAGCCGTCTTTCGGGCTGGGGGAGGAGTTTAGACTCCCACTACTCACACTCCGGAGCATATGGTTCCCCAGTTTCAGACTCCAGCAGGTCAGCCAGTTGAGGCAGTTCTGTCGGGTGTTGCAACACAGACCAATGACAGATCAGCTATGTCTTCTGAGGATTTATTAAGATTGGACATGTTCACCAAGATCTTTCTAGTTCATTATAGTGGGGCAACTTTTGAGTACCCACGAGATTATCTTGACTGCTGCCATGAGGTGCAGCGAAACATGGGGATAGTGGAGACCAATGGGGTCGATTTTGCTGCGTTCTAGATGATAGGGTTTGCTAAGAGATGGTGGAATGATTTTATGTTGACTAGACCAGTTGGGTCGCCTGCTTTGACTTGGGACCAGTTCTCTCAGATATTTCGTGAGAAGTTCCTTCATATTACACTGAGAGAGGACTATCGCAGGTAGTTCGAGCGTCTCTAGCAGGGCAGTATGTATGCCACTCAGTATGAGACCCACTTTATTGGTTTGGCCCGTCATATACATCCTACCGAGAGAGATAGAGAGGATGCAGAGGTTTATTGAGGGACTTGCTCAGCCTATCAGATTGCAGATGGCTTAGGAGACTGGAAATGAGATTTCTATCCAGGATACAACCAATGTTGGTAGACGAGTTGAGATGGTTCTAGCTTAGGGGAGTGGTCAGGGGTCTGACAAGAGGTCACGTCACTCCGGTAGATTCAGTGGGGACTCATCTGGATGTCGAGGTACTTTTTGTAGGGGCCATCCTCCCAGGCCATTTTATTCAGCACTTCAGACATCCTATGGAGCTTCAGGGAGTCGTGGTCCCTATGTACCTTCTTTGGGGCAACCAGCTTATACTACACCACCAACTCCTATCAGAGCACCTCCTCTTCAGAGTTATTATCGCAGTTAGTCGTTCCGTCTAGGTCAGTCTCAGTTTCTACAGCTACAATATCAGGATGGATGTTTTAAGTGTGGTGATTATGGGCATATTCGGAGAACCTGTCCGAGATTAGTGGGTGTTCTGCCAAATCAGTAGGGTTCTTGTGCCATGATTTCAGCACCGGGTGTGCCACCAACTTCTCAGCTAGCCAGAGGTAAAGTTCAGGCAGCTAGAGGTGGAGGTCAGACCATTAAAGGTGGAGGCCAGGCCACTAGAGGTAAAGGCCAGCGGACAGGAGGCCGTCCCAAAGATATGGTTTGGAGTGGTGGGGCCTAGCCCCGATGTTATGCTTTCCTAGCCAGGCCTGAGGCTGAGTCATCAGATGTTATTATCACATGTACGGTTTCAGTTTGCAGTAGAGATGCTTTAGTTCTATTTGATCCAGGGTGTATATACTCTTATGTTTCATCTTACTTTGCTTCATATTTGGTTGTGCCTCGTGATTCTTTGAGTGCTCTCGTATATGTGTCCACACCGGTAGCGGATTTTATTTTTGTAGATCATGTCTATCGCTCGTGTATGGTTATAATTAGGGGTCTTCAGACTAGCATAGATCTCATACTTCTCAATATGGTCAATTTTCCTATCATTTGGGTGATGGATTGGCTTTCACCTTATCATGCTATATTGGACTGCCATGCAAAGATCGTGACCTTAGCTTTGTCGGGGTTGCCTCGATTGGAGTGGAGAGGAACTCCTGGTCATTCTACCAGCATGGTTATCTCTTATACGAAGGCTTGACGTGTGGTCGAGAAGGGGTGTTTGTCATATTTGGCTTATGTTTCTGCGTCTAGTGCGGAGGTTCCTTCCATAAGATTTTGTACCAGTCGTTCGGGAGTTTCAAAAGGTATTTCCTGAAGACCTACTGGGGATGCCACTCGACACGGATATTGACATCTTTATTAATTTGGTTCCAGGCACTTTGCCTATTTTTATTCCGCCATACCACATGCCCTTCTAGAGTTGAAATAGTTGAATGAGCAGTTGCAAGATTAACTTGATAAGGGATTTATTAGATCTAGTGTCTCACCTTGGGGTGCGCCTGTGTTGTTTGTAAAGGATAGATAGATGAGGATGTACATAGATTATCGGCAGATGGACAAAGTCACCATCAAGAACAAGTATCCATTGTCGAGGATTGATGACTTATTTTGTTCAACTTCAGGGTGCCAAGGTGTTTTGAAAGATCAATTTGAGGTCTGGCTACCATCAATTAAGGATTAGGGCATATGATGTCCCGAAGACATCTTTTCGGACATGATATGGGCATTATGAGTTCCTGGTGATGTCATTTGGCTTGACAAATTCCCAATCAACATTTATGGATTTGATGAACCGGGTGTTCAAGCCTTACCTGCATTCCTTTGTGATTGTGTTTGTTGATGATATCTTGACCTACTCCCGCAGTTGAGAGGAGCACGAGCAGCATCTTCAGATCGTACTCCAAATTCTCAAAGACAACCGTTTATATGCTAAGTTTTTAAAATGCGAGTTCTGGTTGAGTTCAATTTATTTCTTGGGTCACGTTGTATTAGTAGATGGTATTCAGGTGGATCCTAAGAAGATTTAGACCGTTCAGAATTGGCCTTGACCTACTTCAGGTACGGAGATCCATAGTTTCTTGGGTTTGGCTGGTTATTACCATTGATTTATGGAGGGACTTTCATCTATAGCAGCCCCATTGACCAGGTTGACTCAGAAGGGTGACCCATTCACATGGTCAGACGAGTGTGAAGAAAGCTTTCAGAAGCTCAAGACAACTTTGACTATGGCACCGGTGTTTCCCACAGGTTCAGGGCCCTATAAATTATATTGTGATGCATCTCATATTAGACTTGGTATGGTATTGATGTAGGGTGGCAAGGTTAATGCATATGACTCACGATAACTAAAGGTTTACAAGAAGAATTATCTAGTTCATGACTTAGAGCTGGCAGCCATTGTTCACACGTTGAAGATTTGGAGGCACTATCTATATATCGTATCTTGGGTCACGTTGTATTAGTAGATGGTATTCAGGTGGATCCTAAGAAGATTTAGACCGTTCAGAAGTGGCCTAGACCTACTTCAGGTACGGAGATCCATAGTTTCTTAGGTTTGGCTGGTTATTACCATTGATTTATGGAGGGACTTTCATCTATAGCAGCCCCATTGACCAGGTTGACTCAGAAGGGTGACCCATTCACATGGTCAGACGAGTGTGAAGAAAGCTTTCAGAAGCTCAAGACAACGTTGACTATGGCACCGGTGTTTCCCACAGGTTTAGGGCCCTATAAATTATATTGTGATGCATCTCATATTAGACTTGGTATGGTATTGATGTAGGGTGGCAAGGTTAATGCATATGACTCACGATAACTAAAGGTTTACAAGAGGAATTATCTAGTTCATGACTTGGAGCTGGCAGCCATTGTTCACACGTTGAAGATTTGGAGGCACTATCTATATATCGTATCGTGTGAAGTATTCACAGATCATAAGAGTTTGTAGTATTTGTTTTAAAAAAAGGAGCTCAATTTGAGGTAGAGGAGGTGGTTGGAGCTATTGAAAGGTTATGATATCACCATCTTGTATCATCCCGGGAAGGCCAATATGGTGGCCGATGCTTTGATTAGGATGTCAGCTAGTATGGGCAGCCTTGCGTACTTTCTAGTTAGTGAGAGACAGCTTGCATTAGATGTTCAGGCCTTAGCTAATCAGCTTGTGAGGTTGGGTATTTCTGAGCCCAAACGTGTTTTAGCTTGCACAGTCGCTCAGTCTTCCTTGTTTGAGCGTATCAGGGAACGACAGCATGATGACCCTCATTTTCTTATCCTTAGAGACATAGTGCGGCATGGTGATGCCAAGTAGGTTACGGTTGGGGATGATGGAGTTTTGAGGATGTAGGGTCGTGTTTGTGTGCCTAATGTGGGTAGACTTTATGAGTTGATTCTAGAGGAGGCTCACAGTTCCTGGTATTCTATACATCTGGGCACCGCCAAAATGTATCAGGACTTGCTGTAGCATTATTTGTGGAGAAGGATGAAGAAAAAAACTATAGCATATGTAGCTCGGTGTCTAAATTGTCAGCAAGTAAAGTACGAGCATCAAAGACCTGGTGGTTTGCTTCAGAAGATAGAGATTCCTGAGTGGAAGTGGGAGCGTATCACTATGGATTTCGTTGTTGGACGCCCATAGACTCAGAGGAAGTTTGATGTAGTTTGGGTTATTGTGGATAGACTGACCAAGTTAGCATATTTCATTCCTATGGCAGTTTCCTATTCTTCGAAGCAGTTGGCAGAGATTTATGTCTATGAGAACGTTCGTCTTCATGGTGTGCCCGTATCTATCATTTCTGATCGAGGTACGCAGTTTACCTTGTATTTCTGGAGGGCAGTACCCTATGAGTTGGGTACGCGGGTCGAGTTAAGCACATCATTTCATCCTCAGACGGACGGATAGTCCGAACGTACTATTCAGATCTTGGAGGATATGCTTCACGCTTGTGTTATCGACTTTGGAGGTTCTTGGGATTAGTTCTTGCTGTTAGCAAAGTTTTCCTACAACAACAACTATCAGTCAAACATCCAGATGACTCCCTATGAGGCATTATATGGTAGACTATGTCGATTGCCGGTTGGATGGTTTGAGCCGGGGGAGGCTCGGTTATTGGGTACAGATTTGGTACAGGATACCTTCGATAAGGTTAATATCATTCAGGATAGACTTTGTCGCACCTCCTTTTTCAGCCCCCGCGAGGGTGCGTAGGGAGTTTTCTCCAATTAAAGGACAGTCGAAATGGAATTTGTTTGTTTGTTTCAGAGTCGCCACCTGGGAATTTTAAGGCGTCCCAAGTCACCGATTTTAATCCCTGAATCGAGGAGAATATGACTCTGTCTATTTAACAGTCTGCGCACCAGAAATCCGGATAAGGAATTCTGTTAACCCGGGAGAAGGTGTTAGACATTCCCGAGTTCCGTGGTTCTAGCACGGTCGCTCAACTGTTATATTCGGCTTGATTATTTTGATTTGCTAAATACATTTTTTATTGCATGATTTTATTGTTACCGCTTCTATTTAGATTTAAAGTCCCTTCTTTGAATCGAATCACGCGTACGTATATTCGTGTTATAAATTATATTTTTAAATCATGCGGAGTTGTGTCACGCGCACGTGTACACAATAATATAGATAATATTTTTATTAAAATAATTATTTTCGAAATTATGCTTTAAATAAAATCAAGAACATTCGCCCTTTTGGTATAATTAAGTAGTGAACCTCACATCTCGGGTTTTATGAAATTAATAATGATATTCTCCGAGAAATCCCTTTTATTAAATATTCGATCGAAGTTGCGCGAACGCATAATCCGAATTGCCTTTAGAAATATAATTAGGTTACGCGAACGTATCCCTAATCACAAAAATATTCTTGATGGTAGTATAAATTTGTTTACAAATTGTTTATTATATCCACGTATTTTTATGTGAACATCATGAGAAATAAATATTCTTTTAGTCTCTAAATTCCTTAAAAAGAATTTACAATTTATTGGACGTTGATCGCAATTTATGTTTTTCGCGTATGAATTATATTCCTCAAACCATTCGAATTTATGGAGTAAAAATAAACGTGTGATTAATACTACCATTTAGTGAATACAATATTTGCCTACCCAAATAGACAACATGCAAATTACGTATAAAAATTGGGAAAGAATGGATGTAAGGAAGTGATATTTTTGAAGAATTTTCATTGTTCTATTTGAAGCGAATGCTAAAAAAATGTTATAATCTATAAACCTAATCACCTTCTACATTACTTGTTTTTAATCCAAAGTTATAATCGTTTGATTAATTTGTTTATGATGGTAGATAGGCATCAAGTTGATAAGAAAGGGAATTATTATACAAATCGATTGAATAAAATTGCCTTACATGCAACACAATTGTCCGTCTAAAACATTCATAACACTCTAACATCGTAACGAGCTATATCAAATCACCTTCCATATATGATTATATATATACTCATCATCATGCCATATATGAACATACAACTTATATCAATCTAAACCAAAATTAGATTTTTTACAAGATATACTAATAATGTAATTTCTTGATACTTCCATTCTACTTTACATTTAGCTAACAATATTACGAGATGTAATTAATGGCCCATTTTATGTCATGTTCCCTACCTTGATAATTCAATCATGACTTCACTTAATGAAAATTCTGAAATAGTTGATATTATTACAACACTTATACGAACTTTAAGAGGTAACAATTATCTTATATTCATCACGACAAACATACTACTATATTAATCAATTGAAACAAAACCAAATTTTAAACTAATGAACTTGAACGAATGGAAAACAGAATTATAGTTCCCGAACTTCATTAATATGTCATGTTGAAGCTTTTCATGACATGAATTTACAGATATGTACCTGATATTGGAAGCAAAAGAAAATGAAGATGAGAATCAGCAGCAGTAATAACTGTACAACAGCAACAACTGCCCAGCAACAGTAACAACCCAGTAACAGACCGGTGGAGTAGTAATCTCAAAAACAAAAGCTTTAAGCTTTGAATGAAACAACAACCATTGATACTAATTTCAAACAAAGAAAGAAAGCAAAAGATTTTTTTAGTTTTTATTTTTATTTTGAAAGCTTAAATATTTTTCGGAATTTTTCTTTCTCTTAAATGTTCAACCCTTTTTTCTCTCTTCTATTTTTCTTCTCAGATTCGTTTCTCTTATCTGTGTTTTTTCTCTCGTATATTTTCTTATCTCTATGTCTTGTGTTCAAGACTTCTTCTTATAACCCATCCCATAAACCTTTCAATTAATTAAAATCCATACTTTTTCTCTACCCAACCCATTATCTTTCCACTCATCCCCATTATATTAAATAAACATATCACACCACCCCATTATATTTTGTCCCCCATGCTTCATTTAAAATAATGCAAGATTCCCCTTTAAATTAAATCTTGTCCCCCCTTTATATTAAATAACCATATCACAACCCACCCCATTTCATTTTGTCCCCCATGCTTCAATAAACAATTTCAAAATGTACAATTCCTAAACTACCCCTCCGACCCTATTACAAATTACTATTTTACCCCCGAAAGTACTCTAAATTACCAAACTACCCATCAGCTATAACACATCAATTAATCAAACTTAACCAAAATATAGACAATATGATTAATGTCTAACAATGTTCAAACAACAAATTTCATGAACATGATTTCTTCAACATTTTAATAACAAAGCACATGAACATGAATTGAACAACAAAGAACAACTAAAATTTGATTGATCAATATTTTAGCAACAAACAATCCTATTTTCGGATTCAACAACAACAACAAACAAGTATATTTAGATTTCTAAATTCAATAATATTGAACTTAAAATCAACTCTAACAACATTACAACCAACAATTCCTATATTAAACTTTAAACAAGATTATGAAACAAATTCAAGAAATAATCATAAATGATAAACAAGAAATCAAACTATACAAATTTCGGATTCAAGATCAAAGTATGAACATGAATGAATCCATTTTTTTTAAAACAACAAACATGACGGATTAAAAGACTCAAACAACATTAATAATTTCTGAAAATATATAACAACATGAAACAAATTGAAGAAATAATCCATTAAATTTCAATTTGAATCTAACAAACATCAAACTAACAAATATTCACTTAAACAATAATACAAACATGAAATGAATATGAAAACAACTAATTAAACTTCTATTTTGAAATCTGAAAATTAATTTAACAAATAACATGAACAAACTAGAAAATTATTTCAACGACGAACAAACCAAACAAGAATTAAATCACTTCTTTATTTGGATCCGAAAAATACAAAATAAAATATGGACGATAAATGAGATTCAAAACCAACTAACCGGGGATGAATCAACGATGAACTACGAAGAAGATGAAGGAGTATGAAGCACAAAGCTGAAGCATACGCAGTTGACGCAGCTGAACGATGAGACAGAACAGCTGGGGTGCGTTTGGGAGGGTTTTCGCGAAGAATATGAAGTGACGACGCAGGCACAACTGCGTGAACAGTAGAAGCCATGGCTAGACGCGAGAAGGAAGGCAGCAGCGACGGAATAGCAGCAACACAGTAACAAAAACGTGAACAACAGTGCTGGTCATGGCGAAGAGGCAGCAGCGCACGTCGAGCAGCAGGTGAAGGAGCAGAAATGGCTGCGTCAATGGCGGACACGGGCAGCAGCTGCGACGGAGAAGCAGCAACGTGGTCTGCTTGGTTGACGACGAAACAGTGGCGACGGAGTGGCTTCGAACCAACTGCTCGACGTGCAGCAGCAGCAGAAGAAGCAGACGATGCAACAGAAGCGACAATGGAGGAATCGAACATGGATGGTCGTTCATGTTGGTGAAGCCGCGGATTGTGTGTGTGCTACGTCGCCGTGGTTGTGTGTGAGTGTGTGTTGTCGACGTGGTTGTGTGTGTGGTGTGGGGATGAAGGGAATGAGAGAGGGGCAGCCATGGTTTTTGGAGCTTTGGGGAAGAAGAAGATGATGGGAGGGGTGGCGGATTGGTTTAGTGTTTTTAGGGTTTTCTTCTTTTAATTTTTTTTGTTTTGTTTTTGTTTTGTAAAAAATGAAAGACAAAGGGGGTTTGGGTCTTTTGGGTTATGGACTGGGTCGACCCAGTTCGAAATGGACTGGGTCGTAGGGAAGATTGGGCCATTTTTTGGGCTTGTGGCTTAAATTTGAAGAAGAGGCCCAATTCCGACTTTCTTTATATTTTCGCTCTCTTTTCTTCTTTTATTTCTCTAAAACTAAATTATAAAAATACTCAAACTATTATTAAGAACTAAATTAAGTTATAAAAGCGCAAATTAACTCCCAATAACAATTACCGCACAATTAAGTATTAATTAAGCATAAAATTGTATATTTGGACATTAAATGCTAAAAATTCAGACGATGCCTATTTTTTGTAATTTTTATTTTTTGTAAAACAAACTTAGTTACTAACAATTGTATAATTAAATCCTACATGCGAAATGCGACATATTTTTGTATTTTTAATAATTTAACAAATAAACATGCACAGACAAACATACAAATAGTTACACAAAATATCACAAAAATTGCACACCAAGAAAAATTATTTTATTTTTGAATTTTTTGGGAGTAATACTCATATAGGGCAAAAATCACGTGCTTACAGCTGCCCCTCTTTGCCCGAAGACACGAAGGGTTTTCGTGCAAAGATAAAGTGAGCGATTTTTTGCCCATCCGAGTACTCCGTGTGAAGCATTTTTTTGAAAAAGATTTAACCGAACCTTTGCTTCAAAGGTTTCCTACATATCCTGGGCTAAACAGGAATCAGGTCAATGTAGTTTGGGAAATTTTGGTAGCTGGGACTACCGTGGGACTGCATTGTTACTGTTGTTGCATGCTATTACTACTGCTTACCGATCTCCTTGTTACACCATGCTTAAAAGAAAACAAGAAGCTAGGCTAGAGTACAATTTGTTTTTTTTGCCTTGCTTCCTTGTCTGCTTGCATTTCTTCCGGTGCTTTTCTTCTTTTGACACATGTACTTGAGTTTGTACTGTGACCTCTTGTTGCAACCTTCTGTTTCCCGGTGCCGGGGAATTTTATTGTTTCCTGCTGGGGATTCCTATTGTAACCCTCTGTTTTATTGTCCTCTAACTTGATTTTGAAATGTATGCCTCTGTTATCTGGGCGGGCTCCCAACTTCAATACTTGAAAATTAAAGACTGAAATGTATGCCTCTGTTATCTGGGCAGGCTCCCAACTTCAATGCTTGAAATGTAAAGACTGAATGTATGCCTCTTTTATCTGGGCGGGCTCCCAACATCAACAACAACTTTTAAAAACGCCTTTCCTCTCTTCAGGCGGGCTCCTCACTTCAACAACAACTTTGAAAATAATCGCCATTCCTCTCTTCAGGCGGGCTCCTGACTTCAAACCATACATCGCCATTCCTTTCTTTAGGTTGGCAAGATTTCAACATCTTTTTAAAATGCCTTTCCTCTCATCAGGCGGGCTCCTGACTTCAACAACAACTTTGAAAATAATCGTCATTCCTCTCTTCAGGCGGGCTCCTGACTTCAACCAATACATCGCCATTCCTTTCTTTAGGTTGGCAAGATTTCAACAACTTTTAAAAAAAACGCCTTTCCTCTCTTCAGGCGGGCTCCTGACTTCAACCACAACTTTGAAAATAATCGCCATTCCTCTCTTCAGGCGGGCTCCTGACTTCAACCAATACATCGCCATTCTATTCTTCAGGGGGGCTCCTGATTTCAACCAATAAATCGCCATTCTATTCTTCAGGGGGGCTCCTGACTTCAACCATTTTTTTTTCAATTCAATTCTTCAGGGGCTCCTGACTTCAACAACTTCTTTTTTTTTTTCAAATTCAAACTTCTTTTTTTTAAAATAAAAAATTATCCTAGGAGAAAATTCATCAGACTAGGATTTGATATCTTATCTTAGGAGAAAGATTAATCGGATTAAGATTTGATATCTTATCTTGGGAGAAAAATATCATCGGACCAAGATTGTGACTCTAGGAGATAAATCGTCAGACTAGGTCCATTTTGTTGTGATCTTAGGAGAAAGATTCATCCGACTAAGATTTTATCTTGGGAGAAAAATTTCATCATACCAAGATTTTGACTCTAGGAGATAAATCGTCAGACTAGGTCCATTTGTTGTGATCTTATGAGAAAGATTCATCCGACTAAGATTTTATCTTGGGAGAAAAATTTCATCAGACCAAGATTTTGAATCTAGGAGATAAATCGTCAGACTAGGTCCATTTGTTGTGATCTTAGGAGAAAGATTCATCCGACTAAGATTTTATCTTGGGAGAACAATTTCATCAGACCAAGATTTTGACTCTAGGAGATAAATCGTCAGACTAGGTCCATTTTGTTGTGATCTTAGGAGAAAGATTCATCCGACTAAGATTTTATCTAGGGAGAACAATTTCATCGGACCAAGATTGTATCGGGAGGGAAATTCATCAGATTAGGACTTTTTATGTAAAGATCAATGATTTGAGAAACTTACCTTCGTAATTTCTTCTTTTCTTTTCTCCTTCCTTCGCTCTGCTTTGTTCTTGCTTGCTGGGGATAATACCACTGTGGGAGTCTCCTTTCTTCCCCTCCTTCAAATTTTTTTTTTTTCAGAATTTGTTTTCTCTCAACACTGCTGGGGATAAAAGCGTTATCTTCTTGGGATAACGTTGTTTAGGATAATGCTGCTGGGGAATTTTATCCCTTCAAATCGATGCTTCATTCTTCTGGAAGCTGCTGGGGATGGTAATGGCTTTTTTCTTTTCTGAGCACAAGCGTCATCCCTTTATTCTGTCTACTGGGGATCAATTTCCTCCATTGGAAACTTATTATGTTGGGGGCAACCCTGGTTCAAAGACCACTTCCTTGGTGCTATCTTTATTCTTTCCCAAATGGGTACCTGATTTTCCAGAAAATTTTCTAACTGAAAAGAAAATTTTCTGCCCCAGTTTGACAATCTTTCTTGTGGCATGCATTTCCGACATCAATGCCATTTCCTTTACCTGTTTTAAAACAAAATTTGTTAGTTTGAAATGCGGTGGTTGGTTGTGATACTCCTTCTGGGATGGCCTTTTCCTTTTCTCCTTCCTTGCTCTGCGTTCCAAAACTTGTTGGGGATGATATTATTTGCTGGGGATAATCCTTTTCTGCTGGGGATATCCCTCTTCTTTCGTGGCATGGCTCGGAAACTTGCATTTTCCCGACCTTTTAGTCTTGCATGAGTTTCCCAAATCATGCTCATTGCTCTCCTTGTTTGTCCATGGGCCTTGGCCTTGAGGTTAATAACCTTTGATTTCGGCAAGGATATCCCTCTTGACACTCATCAATCCTTTTGTCAATTCCCTTTTGCTGGGGATATCTTTCTTGACACTAGCCTTGTGCTCGTTCCTTGCTGACTATACCACTTGGATTTACTAGCCAGATCTCATCTTGCATAATTGGAAAGCTGATGGCCTATTTTGAAGTCATTTCCCACTGGTTCTGACCAAACAGACTCTACTGGGGAATTTTCTATGAAAGGAGAAAGATAATAAGGAACAGAATAAAAGACAAAGGAAAAAGATGACTCTTTAACAAAAGAAATTATAAATAAAAACCTATCAAACGCAGACACCGACTCTAATGGTCATGACATGCATATGTGGCCTATCCTCCGTCGTCAATCGTCTTTCAAGATCTTCCCTTGACTATCCTCCATCTGATTCCCAATCTTATTCGACTTGTAGTGCCCAAAAGGTTTTCACTATCAAGTCTCTCTCATTTTGGTTTTTCTCTCAGCTTGCGTCGCCTTATGGTGTCCGTAAAGATTTTCACCGATAAGACTCTCTTATTTGTATCACTTTCCAGCTGGGGATTTGGAGTGTTGCCGGACTCGCTCTGCTGGAGATTAGAGTCCTTTCTGCTGTGGAACAGAATGTTATGTTCGCCGGTAAGATTCTCATTTGTCTGACTTGGCATCTTTTGCAGACTGATCAGAAGGTCTTTCTTTGGACCGTAATGTGGTTTTTTCGGATAGGCTTAGAAAGAAAGGGTATTAAAGGCTCAAAAACAAATAAATTTGGGGTTCAAAATTACAACCTTCGAAATCATATTTGTTTATAACAAGCGCAACCCTTGCCCAGTTTCTTGCTTGGGGATTATTTATTTATTATATTTTTTTTTTAATTTTTTAATTTTTATTACACCATGTACACTGTGACCATTGTGGCCATTATGCACCCTATGACCGAGCCGTGAAGCGCCTACGTATCCTCTTTGAGGAATCAGGTCAAACGTAGTTCCCAATTCCTCTTTTTTCATTTGACTTTCTTTTGTTTTTTTTTATCATTGTTCTCTTTTTTCGTTTTTTGTTGATTTTTTTTTTGATTTTTTTTTCTTTACCTTCCAGGCTCGTATTTCCTAGTCATTGCTATTGATTCCGAATGAGGGGTATGAAAGAAAAATAAATAAGGCTCAAAAGGGGTAACGAAGGATAAAGTGTTTAGGTAGCAGAACAAAACGCCTTCGTCATTCCAGTCTTCAAAACATGCCAAGTGCAAACAACACAATTAAATAATAGATTTATAGTCTCTTCCGATGGTGCTGGACTTGACAATTATATTCAACATCTGTTTGTTCATTTGTCACTTCTAAAGCATCGTTGGGCGACACTCTCATTCTCATTATTATGAACGACCCTCATGCCAATTTAGGCGAATCTTTCTTTAACGGTTTTCTTTGTGTTTAACTTGCCCCAGTTCCACATGACTCGGGCTCCAAATAATCTCAAACCGTTCTTATTTCCTTTAAATGCTTTGATCACCTTCCCAGGGTTTTATGATTAACTTTTAAGACTAGGCCCAAACTGTGTGCGCATGTCATGTCACTGGAATCGGCGCTGAACAAAATGATAAAAGGACTAAACAAAATATGACTGGAAACAATAAAAGACCGGCTTTTGTATTAGACTACCGGTGAAATGGTTTGAATAATAAATCAAACAAAACAACCAGAATAAAATCTTAACACAACCTTGACAAAACTTAAACAAATTGATATGACAAACTGGAAAGATAAGAAGGTTTGACACAAGACAATATTCGGATTACAACCCTAAGAATAATTCGGACAACAGAAATGACAACAAAATAAGACACCACCCGCTTCTCTTTTGCTAACCAAGGAACGGAGCGTCCTCCCACTTTATCAAAATTGGCATCTTTAGCCACTGAGCTTTGCATCAGTATTGTCTAGACCATTTCCAACTTCGATATCGTCAACCTTAGTCAACAAGTCCCAATAGGATTCGAGTGCTTCTGCTATCAGGCCTGATCCCCACAAAGTGTGCTTCTAGGTCTTGTATTTCCGGCTTACCATAAACCAACCACCTTCTTTCTTTGCGATTCAAAACAGGTTAGACTGGACTCAGTCGGTCCTCATTATTAACAACATCTCTTTTTTTCATTTTTTTTCTTCATTTTCTCTTTTCTTTTTTTTCAATTTTTTTTTGTTGTGGTCGAATCTTATGGAGATTGCCTACGTATCATGACCCCGCATGAATCAGACCTTGCGTAGTTCGGACCAATAGACTGGGTAAGAACAATGAAACACATTTTTTCTTTGGAATTATCAATTTTCATAATAAAACAACTGGATTTCAAAGGTTTAAAGATGACCTACAAACTTGAAAATCAAACGACCCACATATTCTAATCAAAAGATTTATAACCTCAAAACAAAAAGGTCAGCTTCCTTTCCCCGTTTTGACAAATGCAACCAAACGGTTATTTTTGCAAATGTGGCCCCTTCCAAATTTTGAGGCCGGAGAGGATTATTTTATGACACTTTACACACTTGTCCGTCTTTTATGAAAATAGCCTTTCGATAACTGAAAGATACTCTAAGTCTATTTTGTCAAGAACGGTTTAAGATGCGGCCGAAGCTGGCTCGGCTTATTTTGACAAAAAAAAAATTCAAATGATATTCACCTAACCGCTGACACTTTGTTTTTTTTTTTATAATAAAAACCAGGTGTTGCAACACGGCCCTTCAGCGCCTCGGGGACGAAGATTTTTTTAAGGCTGTGTGGGTCAACTGGACCAAATTTTAAAAAATGACCCAAAGGAGGCTGTTTATGCAAAGTCAGCCTTCCGGCGTCCCTTTCGGGGACATTCGGCTATGTCTTGATAAAACAGCGTCACCCGATTTCTTTATGACAAAATTAAAATTAGACATATTTTTTTTTGGCTATTTGTTTTAGCAAAAGGGGAGGCTGGACACTGCCCGACTTATTTATGAAAAAATTAAAATTTTGACACATTTTTTATTTATTTATTGGTTTTTGGCTATTTTAGCAAAAAAGGGGGTTGAACCCGATGAGGGTTGCCTACGTATCTCACATCCGGTGAGAATCAAACCCGCGTAGTTCGGGCCGGTCATGAATAAAGTAAATAAACTAATTTAAATTTTTTTTTTTGAATTTGTAAAAGAACTGCTTTAAAAGAAGAAAGGAAGTATTTTGTTTTGGATTTTTGATTGATTTTCTTTTTGAAAGAAAGACTTCTAAGAATTCCTTTTCTTTTGATTTCAGCTTTGAGAATTTCAAAAGTAAAAGAAAGATATTCTTTTTTTGTTTGAATTTTTATTTGTTTACTCTTATTCTAAAGAATAAAGAAAATATTTTTTGGAATTTTACCTCTAATAAAAGAAATGCTTTCTAAATTTTTTTTTTGAATTTTGAATTTTTTTTTTCAATTTTTAAAGAAGAAGGAAAATATTTTCGGATTTGTTTTATTTTATTATATATATTTTTTTAATAATTAAAAAGACTTTCTAAAGAAGTCAATAATGGAAAATATTTT
Source organism: Nicotiana tabacum (assembly GCF_000715075.1). NCBI lineage: Eukaryota > Viridiplantae > Streptophyta > Magnoliopsida > Solanales > Solanaceae > Nicotiana > Nicotiana tabacum. Next base: position 23,824,730 of record NC_134086.1, on the reverse strand, counting down.
TGGATTTTTTGTTTTGAAAATTGGGAGTCTAAAAAAAAAATTTCTAGACTTTTTGGCAGGACAAATATTTTTGCAACAAATAAAGATATATATACATTTTTTGGAAATAAAGAAAAACTTTTTGGACTTAATTTATCTTTTTTTTCTTTTTCCGCAAATTGTTAGGCTTACCTAGTCGTAGAGACTAGGTGCCGTCACGACAGTTCATGGAGGGAAAACTTGGGTCATGAAAAGTTGGTATCAGAGTGCTAGGTTCATAGGAGTAATGAATCACAAGACAGTTTATTAGAGTCTCGCGGATCGATACAGAGACTTTTGTACTTATCTACAAGAGGCTATGTAACTATTAGGAAAATTCCACTTCATTTGATTTCCTTGTCGTGAGAGATTTTGATATCACAATTCTAAACTTCTGTCTTCTATTCTCTCACAGATGGTGAGGACACGTGCTACCGGAGATGAACAGGCACCCGTGCCCCCTGCTAGAGCCATCAGAGGTTGGGGTCGGGGTAGAGGACGCGCACGTGGTGCAGCCAGAGGACCTGCGCGAGCTACCACCGAGGAGCCACCAGCAGCTCCAGCTGGAGCCCAGGCACCTGATATGCCTACTGCTACTAATATTCCAACTCTTCAGGAGACTCTTTCATAGTTCGTGAGCATGTACACCACCCTAGCTCAGGCAGGGTTGATTCCTCTTCCTGCAACCACATCCCAGGTCGGGGGAGGAGCACAAACTCCCGCCACCCGCACTCCTGAGCAGCGGATCCAGGTTGATCAGATCTCAGAGGTTATACTGGTACCTATTATAGCCACAGTTTAGTCCGAGGACAGGGCAGCGACTTCTAAGGATGAGCAACAAAGGCTTGAGAGGTTCAAGAAGTACAAGCCTCCTGTATTTAGTGGTCTTGCATCAGATGATGCTTTGGAATTTCTGGAGGAGTGCTACCGTATCCTCCGCAGTATAGGTATATTAGGGTCGAGTGAGGTTTCTTTCACTGCCTTCCAGCTTCGAGGAGAAGCTTATTAGTGGTGGCGTACTTTTGAGTTGGACAGTCCAGCTGAGGTAGCTTCCCTTACTTGGACTTAGTTTTCAGATATGTTCTTGAGAGAGTTTGTCCCTCAGAGCCTCAGGGACGCATGGCGCACAGAGTTTGAGCATTTGCGCCAGGGAACTATGACTGTTTCGGAGTATGCTGTCCGTTTCACTGAGTTGGCTAGGCATGCACCAGCCTTGGTTTCTACAGTTCGTGAGAGAGTTTGTCAGTTTATTGAGGGGCTCATTCCCAGCATCACGTCAAGCATGGCTCAGGAGTTGGAGATGGATATTTCTTATCTGTAGGTGGTGAGCATTGCTAGGAGAGTAGAGGGTATGCATGCTCGGGACAGAGAGGAGAGGGAGGCCAAGAGGTCTCAAAAGTCGGGCCACTATTCTGTTACCCGTGCCCCAGTTGCAGTTCATCATGGTAGGGGTTATATGAGTCGCCCCGTTCATTTAGCTTTTCCAACAGCCAATGATATTCTAGCTCCTTCTAGACCTCAGGAGCCTTATTATGCACCTCCAGTATATAGTGCACCGCCTATGCGGGGTGATTTTAGTGGTCAGTCCAGCAAACCTGGCCTGAGCCAGTCACAGCCGCCACGTCCTCCCCAAGCTTGTTTTGAGTGTGGTGACACACGACATATGGTGAGAGATTGCCCCAAACATAGGAGGGTGCACCTCCATATACTTCTCAACCACAGCGTGCCCCCCAGAGTTCTCAGGATATGATTACAGCAACAGTTGCTACCCCACATGCTTAGCCAACTAGAGGTTGAGGTCGCCCTAGAGGGGGAGGCCAGGCTAGATATTATGCCCTTCCTGCCTGTACCAAGGCTGTCACCGCCGATTCTGTCATCACAATATTGTCCTGGTTTGTCATAGAGATGCATCGGGTGTATTCAATCCAGGCTTCACTTATTCTTATGTGTCTTCTTATTTTGCCCCACACCTGGGCGTATCTCAGGATTCTTTGAGTTCTCCGATTTATGTTTCTATCTTGTGAGAGATTCTATTATTGTAGACCGCGCTTATCTGTCGTGTTTGGTTGATCTTAGTGGTTTTAAGACCAGAGCCGGTTTATTATTGCTCAACATGGTAAATTTTGATGTTATCTTAGGCATGAACTATTTGTCGCACCATTATGCTATTCTTGATTGTCACACCAAAATCGTGACGCTGGCTACGCCAGATGTACCATGAGTGGAGAGGAGGGGTACTCTAGATCACACTTCCAGTAGAGTTATTTCCTTCCTTAAAGCTCAACGAATGGTTGAGAAGGGGTGTGACGCATATCTGGCCTATGTGAGAGATTTTAGTGTTGATACCCCTACAGTTGATTCAGTCCTAGTAGTACGGGACATCCCTGATGTATTTCCAGCTGATCTTCCGGGTATGCCGCCCGACAGAGATATCGATTTTGGCATTGATTTATTGCCAGACACTCAACCCATTTCTATTCCTCCATATCATATGGCCCCTCCCGAGTTGAAGGAGTTGAAAGATCATTTACAAGAATTGCTTGATTAGGGTTTTATTCGGCCTAGTGTATCACCTTGGGGGTGCTCCTGTCTTGTTTTTGAAGACAAAGGACAGTTCTATGCGTATGTGCATTGATTATCGCCAGTTGAACAAAGTTACAGTGAAGAACCGGTATCATTTACCTCATATTGATGATCTGTTTGACTAGTTACATGGTTCACGAGTGTTTTCTAAGATTGACTTGCATTCAGGTTACCATCAGTTGAATATTCGGGAGTCAGATATCCCGAAGACTACTTTTAGGACTCGGTATGGTCATTACGAGTTCCTTGTTATGTCATTTGGGCTGACCAATGCCCCAACAACCTTCATGCATTTGATGCACAGTGTGTTCCGGCCATATCTTGACTTGTTCGTCATTGTCTTTATTGATGATATTCTGGTATACTCCTGGAGTCGGGAAGATCATGAGCAGCACCTGAGGATAGTGCTTCAGACTTTGAGAGAAAAGAAGTTATATGCAAAGTTCTCGAAATGTGAGTTTTGCTTGGATTCCGTGGCATTCTTGGGTCACGTGGTATCGAATGGGGGGATAAAAGTGGATCCGAAGAAAGTGGAAGTAGTGCAGAGTTGGCCCAGACCATCCTCAGCTACAGAGATCCGCATTTTTCTTGGCTTGGCGGGTTATTATCGTCGATTCGTTAAGGCATTTTCATCTATTGCAGCACCTATGACCAGGTTGACCCAGAAGGGTACTTTGTTCCAGTGGACGAACGAGTGTGAGACGAGTTTTCAGAAGCTCAATACAGCTTTGACTATAGCCCCAGTTTTGACATTGCCTACAGGTTCGGGGTCTTATACTGTCTATTGTGATGCCTCGAGAATTGGCATTGGAGCGATATTGATGTAGGACGGTAGGGTGGTTGCCTACACATCCAGACAGTTGAAGGTAGATGAGAAGAATTATCCTGTCCATGATCTCGAGTTGGCTGCTATTGTTCACGCCCTGAAGATCCGGCATAATTATTTGTACGATGTTCCTTGTGAGATCTATACTGATCACTGGAGTTTGCAACATCTGTTCAAGCAGAAAGATCTTAATTTGCACCATAGGAGGTGGTTAGAGCTGCTGAAGGACTATGATATCACGATCTTGTATCACCCGGGCAAGGCCAATGTGGTTGCCGATGCCTTGAGTCGCCGGGTGGAGAGGTTGGGGAGTTTAGCTTAGTTACCAGCAGCGGAGAGGCCCATGGCGATGGATGTTTAGGCCTTAGCCAGCCAGTTTATGAAATTGGATCTTTCGGAGTCTAGTCAGGTTCTAGATTGCGTGATTTCTCGGTCTTCCTTATTTGATCGTATTAGAGAGTGTCAATATGATGACCCTCATTTGCTCGTCCTCAAAGACAAAGTTCTGCACGGTGATGCCAGAGATGTGACTATTGGTGATGACGGGGTATTAAGGATGTATGGTCGGGTCAGTGTACCCAATATTGATGGGCTTCGGGAGTTGATTCTAGAGGAATCCCACAGTTCGCGATATTCCATCTATCTGGGTGCCGCGAAGATGTACTAGGATTTGAGACAACACTATTGGTGAAGGCGGATGAAGAAAGATATAGTTGGGTTTGTAGCTCGGTGCCTCAATTGTCAGCAGGTAAAGTATGAGCACCAGAGACCGGGTGGGTTGCTTTAGCAGATAGATATTCCGGAGTGGAAGTGGGAGCAGATTACCATGGACTTCGTAGTTGGAATCCTATGGACTTTGAAAAAGTTCGATGCCATTTGAGTGATTGTGGATTGACTGACCAAGTCCGCACACTTCATTCCTATGTGTACTACCTATTCTCTAGAGCCGTTGGTGGAGATTTATATCCGGGAGATTGTTCGTCTGCATGGTATTCCAGTTTCCATCATCTCATACAAAGGTACTCAGTTCACATCATAGTTCTGGAGGGCCGTACAACATGAGTTGGGTACTCGGGTGGAGTTGAGCACAACATTTCACCCCCAAATGGACTGACAGTTCGAGCGCACTATTCAGATTCTTGAGGATATGCTCCGTGTATGTGGGATGGAGTTTGGAGGTTCTTGGGATCAGTTCTTTCCACTTGCGGAGGTTGCCTACAATAACAGTTATCAGTCCAGCATTCAGATGGCACTGTATGAGGCTTTGTATGGTAGGCAGTGTAGATCCCCGACCGGTTGGTTTGAGCTGGGTAAGGATAGATTATTGGGCACAGACTTGGTTCAAGATGCCTTGGAGAAGGTTAAGGTGATTTAGGATAGACTTCGCATAGCCTAGTCCAAACAGAAGAGTTACACAGACCGGAAGGTTCGCGATGTTTCCTATATGGTTGGAGAGCAAGTTTTGCTTCGGGTTTCGCCTATGAAGGGCGTTATGAGATTTGGGAAGCAGGTGAATTTGAGTCCGAGGTTTATTGGTCCTTTTGAGATATTGAGGCGTGTTGGGGAGGTTGCCTACAAGAATGCCTTACCTCCCAACTTGGCAGGAGTTCATCCATTATTTCATGTTTTGATGCTCCAGAAGTATCTCGGTGACCCGTAGCATCTGTTGTCGACGCCCCCTTTTTCTATATGTGGGTCGACATCGGGTATACGACATTTGGAGGACAACTCTATTCCCTTTCGAGTATTGGGTCTTAGAAGTTGAAGAGTTGTGACCTAATGATTATAGTGCATTAGGACACTTTTAAGAAAGGTTTGAGATGAAGAGACCAGAGATTAGGGTAAGGGCTAGAAATTATCCCAAGGGGAAGGTGTTAGGCACCCCTCAGGATCCACAAGTGTGGTTCACGGCCATGCTACAATTGTGACTTTAAGAAGACAAGTAGAAAAATAAAGGGCTTCACATAATTTTGCAAACAAGTTTAAGAGTTGAAGAAGTAGAGAGTTTAGAAAATTAGTTTTAAAAGAAAACTTAAAAAAATTAACAAGTAAAGGGGAAAGGGGTCCTAGGTTTACAAATAATATGGATCAAATCAATGCAATATCCAGCAATCACTCCTCAGAAGAGGGGTCGCACGTGATATTAGCACACCGATCATCATATCCATATTCTACCCTTCCCACCCTGTTAAGGTATTAAAGCGCAGAAAGTTTCGTTACTTATTGCATGCTAGTACCCGTCCCAATCCTATCAGTCCCGGAGGCATTTGTAAGCACGTGATTTTTGCCCAATATGAGAATTATTCCCAAAAAATCCAAAAATAAAATGATTTTTCTTTGGTGTGCAATTTTGTGATATTTTGAATAATTATTTGTATTTGTCTGTGCGTGTTTATTTGTTAAATTAATAAATAATACAAAAATATGTCGCATTTTGCATGTAGGATTTAATTCTACAATTGTTAGTAATTAAATTTGTTTTACAAAAATTAAAAATTTAAAAATAGGCATCGTTTGCATTTTTAGCATTTAATGTCCAAATATACAAATTTATGCTTAATAATTATTTAATTGTGCGTTAATTGTTATTGGGAGTTAATTTGCGCTTTTTAAACTTAATTTAGTTCTTAATAATAGTTTAAGAATTTTTATAATTTAGTTTTAGATAAATAAAAGAAGAAAAGAGAGCGAAAATATAAAGAAATTCGGAATTGGGCCTCTTCTTCAAATTTAAGCCACAAGCCCAAAAAATGGCCCAATCTTCCCTATGACCCAGTCCATTTCGAACTGGGTCGACCCAGTCCATAACCCAAAAGACCCAAACCCCTTTTGTCTTACATTTTACAAAAAAACAAAACAAAACAAAATGAAGAAAACCCTAAAAAACTTGCAAAATCATCCGCCACCCTCCTATCTTCTTCTTCTTCCTCAAGTTCCAAGTTGCCCTCCCATGTCCGCCCGTCGACCACCGTCCAACAGTTGACGCAGCAACAAAGCTGCTCTTCGACCACCCATGGCTACATCGTCTTCATCTCCTTCTTCTTCGTCCGAATTCCCTAGCCCTATCCGCCATTGACGAGGCTCGTCGAGCTCAAGCTTGAGCTCGACGTCCATGGCTGACCATGCTGCTTCTTTTCCTCCTTCCGAGCACATCGAGCTGCTGCTGTGGTTGCTTAGATCTTTTCCGTCCAAACACCACCTCCGATCGACCCCCAGCCACGCCGGAACAACACAAAACGAACCAAGATGCCATGGCTGTCCGCGACGTGTTGTTGCTCACTGCTCCGGCCTGCTTCTGCTTCTCGTCGTGTCCAGCTGCGATGAGCAGCCATGGCTGCTCCGAACGGATGCCATTGCTACTGCTTCGGCATTGTTTCAGCCCACTCTTTGAGTTCGAGTTCGTCGTTGGTTAGTCATTCGTCGTTTCAATCCGGTTAGTAGTTTTTGAATTTTATTTTGTCCATATTTTGTTTTGATATTTTTCGAATCTAAAATCGGCGAATGTTTGTTTTGTTCATGTCTATGCTTAGATATTTGATTTTTGGTTTTGTTCATGTTCATGTTATTTGTTAAATTAATTTTCAGATTTCATAATAGAAGATTAATTAGTTATTTTTCATGTTTATTTCATGTTTGTATTGTTGTTTAAGTGAACATTTGTTAGTTTAATGTTTGTTAGATACAAATTGAAGTTTAATTAATTGTTTCTTCAATTTGTTTCATGTGTTTATGTATTTTTAGAAATTGTTAATATTGTTAAGTTCAAGTTTAAGTTCATAATTGTTTCTAACAACAAATCTTGTTATTTGTCTAAAAAAGAATTTAGTTGTGTTAAAGGAAATATATTGATTTAATCGTTTAATCCGTCATGTTTGTTGTGTTAAAATAGATTCATTCATGTTCATACTTTGTTTGGATGATCTTGAATCCGAATTTTGTATAGTTTGATTTCTTGTTTATCATTTATGATTATTTCGTGAATTTGTCTCATAATCTTGTTTAAGTTTGATATAGGAATTGTTGGTTGTAATGTTGTTATGGTTGATTTTAAGTTCAATATTATTGAATTTAATCTAAATATACTTGTTTGATTGTTGTTGTTGTTTAAATCCGAAAATAGGTTTGTTGCTAAAATATTGTTCAATCAAATTTTAGTTGTTCTTTGTTGTTCAATTTGTGTTCATGTGATTTGTTGTTGAAATGTTGTTAAAATCGTGTTCATGTGATATTGTTATTATGATGTTCATCCGTGTTCATATTGTTGTTTGAACATTGTTAGAAATTGATCATATTGTCTATATTTTGGTTAAGTTTGATTAATTGATGTGTTATAGCTGATGGGTAGTTTGGTAATTTATAGTACTTTCGGGGGTAAAATAGTAATTTGCAATAGGGTCGGAGGGGTAGTTTAGGAATTATACATTTTGTAATTGTTTATTTGAAGCATGGGGGACAAAATGAAATGGGGTGGGTGGTGATATGATTATTTAATATAAAGGGAGGACAAGATTTAATTTAAAGGGGGAATCTTGCATTATTTTATGTTAGGCATGGGGGACAAAATGAAATGGGGTGGTGTGATATGTTTATTTAATGTAATGGGGATGAGTGGGAAGATAATGGGTTGGGTAGAGAAAAAGTATTGATTTTAATTGATTAAAAGATTTATGGGATGGGATTATATATATGAAGTCTTGAACACAAGACAAGATAGACAATAAGAGAGAACAGAGACAGAAAAAATACACACACAGATAGAGAGAAAAAACGGACAGAGAATAGAAGAGAGAAAAAAAGGGTTGAACATTTAAGAGAAAGAAAAATTCCGAAAAATATTTAAGCTTTCAAAATAAAAATAAAAACTAAAAAATCTTCTGCTTTCTTTCTTTGTTTGAAATTAGTATTAATGGTTGTTGTTTCATTTAAAGCTTAAAGCTTTTGTTTTTGGGATTACTACTCCACCGGTCTGTTACTGGGTTGTTACTGTTGCTGGGCAGTTGTTGCTGTTGTACTGTTATTACTGCCGCTGATTCTTATCATCATTTTCTTTTGCTTCCAATATCAGGTACATATCTGTAAACTCATATTGCGAAAGGCTTCAACGTTGCCAAATAAATGAAGTTTGGAGTTATATTCACTTAAGTCTATTAGTTTAAATTTCAGTTTGTTTCAGTTGGTTAACAAAGTAGTATGCTTGACATGAAGACTATTATCTAATCGTTTTCTTTTAAAAGTTTGCATAAGTTTTGTAATAATATTGTCCATTTCGAAATCTCATTAGTATAGTTATATTTGAATTGTCAAAATAGGGAATATGACATAAAAATGGGCCATTGATTACATACCGTAACATTGTTAGCTAAATGTAAAGTAGAATAGAAATATCAAGAAAACTACATTCTAACCTCTGTTGTTGAATAAGGTTAAAATGATGTTGATTGTATTTTTTCATATATGGTAAGATAACGGGTATATGTATAACCATAAGAAAGGTGAATTGATTAGCTTGTTACGACGTTAAAATATTATGAATGGTTCCGACGAACAACTACGTTGTATATAAAGCAATTTTATTGAATCAGTTTGTAATATTTCTTTTTTCTTATCAACTTGACTCTTATCTTCCATTGCAAACATTAACCAAACCATTGTAACTTTGGACTAAAACAAATACATGAGAAGGACATGGGATTTATAAACGAATCGTGGCATTTTATGTAAATGATATATAGAAGAAGAGTTCGCCTTAAATGAAACAATGAAGATTCTGCGGAAACTATTAATTTGTTTATCATTTTAAGTTCTTTCCCAATTTTATACACGATTCGATTTATGGACATCCAAATGTTGTATCCACAAAAAATGTAAGTTTTAGGTACATATTGTCTGTTTTCTTCTTCACGCCATTAATTCTTTAAAATTTGAGGTATATGATTCATATGTGTAAAACAAGGCTCGTGGTCAACACGTAATAACAATTTGTAGAGAACCTCAACAAGAATATTTTTGTGATTAGGGATACGTTCGCGTAACCTGATTATATTTCTAAAAGCAATTCGGATTATGCGTTCGCGCAACTTCGATCGAATATTTAATAAAAGGGATTCCTCGGAGAATATCATTATTAATTTCATAAAAACCCGAGATGTGAGGTTCACTACTTAATCATACAAAAAGTGTGAATGTTCTTGATTTTATTTAAAAATACAATTTCGAAAAAATAATATTTTATAATAAATATATTATCAATATCATTGTGTACACGTACGCGTGACACGATTTTTCACGTTAAAAAATATATAATATATAAAACGAATACACGTATGCGTGATTCGATTCGAAGAAGGGTCTTTAATTGTAAACAATCTAAACAGAAGCGATAACAAAATCATGCAATAAAAATGTAAAATCGAGATAATTAAGCCAAGAATAAAATCAGTTAAGCGACCGTGCTAGAACCACAGAACTCGGAAATGCCTAACACCTTCTCCCGGGTTAACAGAATTTCTTATCCGGATTTCTGGTTCGCAGAATAATATACAGAGTCATATTCTCCTCGATTCAGGGATTAAAATTGGTGACTTGGGATGGCTTAAAATTCCCAAGTGGCGACTCTGAAACAAATAAACAAATCCCGTTTCGACTGTCCTTTAATTGGAGAAAACTCCCTTCACCCTCGCGGGGCGGAAAAAGGAGGTGTGACAACATTTAGGACTACTAATCCTAAAGGAAAAGGGATTTGGGGCCTTTTGAGAGTCTCAAAGGACAAAATACTAAGGCGTCAATCAAAACACATAATACAAGTAAAATTGGAGGCAGATAAGCAAGTAAGGCTCAAGTAAACCTCCTTAAATCAGATAAGCCATAGAGTTTAGCATGTCTTGCATGTACTGGTTTGGTCTTTAAAAAATTAAGAGATAAGCGGGCTGAATCAACACATACTTTTAGACAGGAAGTCCTCATTAGGTTCACTCGAATGCAGTTGTCAAAGACCGAGCCACTTTAATTAGTCAACTTTACCTTAAGTGTGGGACAGAACTACTGATTGTAAAGGAGTTGCAGAATAAGATAAGTTTCAGAAAAGATTGCAGAGGTAATACAAAGAAAATGGTTTAAAACGAGTTTCAGAAAACATACTTGTTTAAGAAAAAGGGTTGCCGAGTTTTAACAAAAGAACTGAATTGCAGACTGATTCAAAAGGTTTATCAGATAAGTATAAAGAAGTGAATTCAAATTGATTTGAAAAATGTTTGTCAAATTATCCGGAAAGCAGTAAATTTTCAGAAAATATGCACTGATTTGAGAATATTTATCAAGAAGGAAAAAGATGCACTGATTTGGTTGGAAGAAAAGTTTTAAGGGTTCAGAAAACGTGCATAAAGTCGTTTGTTTTAGCAAAAAAGGGTCAGTACTGTTTTAGACGAGTGAAACAATTCTGATTTGAAGTTCCTATAGGCATGATCTCTACGAGTTACTGATTTTAATACCTTCCAAACGTTAACAACCTTATAAACATGATATCTATATGCTGATTTATCATTAAACCTAACGGTTTGCCTAATGTCATTATAAATGCAGAAATGCAAACCCCTATAGGCACGGTATCTATATGCATAGTTGTAGAAATCAGAAAGTTAGATCCTATAGGCATGGTTTCTACTTGTGAGATTGCATAGATTAACAGTAAAAGTCCTATAGGCATGGTTTCTACCCTTTGTGCATAAAAGTAAATCCCCTCCCCTTTTCACTAGATCCCCGAGTTTATACAAATTATTACAGACCAGAAAAATAAGACAGAAATAAAAAATACATCAGAAATTACAGCTACATCCGAGCAGCCTAATTCAGACTTAGTATCTAACAATATGAGATTGAACCACTTCCGAGATCCAGATTTCCAAAGCCTTCTCTTATCTAGGGTATTTCAGAGATCCAAAGAGTTTCAAGAACTCCAGGCAGTGCTTACACCCAAGATATTAATTAGAAAGAGTTACAGCGCAGTGTGGAAGAGCCAGCCCTCAGGTGTCTAAGTTCAGAGGGAGCTCATGGATCCCAAAGCAAGTCTCACAAGAGGGGGGCAGAACTTAGGTTCTAAGAATGAGTGTAAGTGCAAGAGAGGGGGTCAGGGAGTGCCATGGCATGTTAGTGGTCATGCCTAGCCACAAGGTAGGCTGGCACACCCCTGACCAGGCCTGTTCAGCCAACAAATAAGAGCACAGACCTATTGAAGGTCAGACTATGGTCTGGGCAGTGATTAGGACACTGCCAGACCAAGGTCTCAAGCTCAAAATACATATAAGGGGGAAATGGGAATGTGAATTGGAAGAGTTTAGGACTCAGGGAGTCCAATCCATATACATGAACAACAATGTCAAGTGTTTTCATGTTTTCTGAACCATAACTCAGCAGACAAAGGGTTCAGGGATGGGGATTCATATTGGAGCAGGAATAACAGGCTTGCAAAAAGCAGTAAAATAAACAAAGAAAAGACTGAAGCATAAACACATAAGAGATGGGGCAGAATTTAAACAAGAAGAGACATACCAGTTGCAGAAAAGTAAGCAAGAAGAAAAGCAGAATACTTGCAGCCAAAGCACAATCAGAGAAGAAGACTCTAGCTTATGAGTTCAGAGAAAAACTCGAATGCTTTTAAGAAAAACTAAGAGTGTTTGAGAGAAGAAGTAATGACTTATGATGTGTGTGTTCGTGTCTTTGAAAGAGAAGAGTATAGGTATTTATAGTTTTGAAAACGAGTAAAGAATAAGGTAACAAGTATAGCTTTAACACAAATATGGGCATGATCACAATCAGAATCAATTAACACAAGACTTCCCTATAATCAAGGGATTATTGTTCAAACGGATACTAACAGGATCAAAAATAAGGAAAGAAAATCAGTCTGTAAGCAGAATGGTTGTTGCCATAAAAGGAGCGGTAAAATGATACAATAGGTATTTAAGTCCAAGTACAGGATTGTACTTATTTTTGGAAAGAGTTTAGTAAGGCCAAACCAATAAAGAGAATCAATTAACCATTAACAGGCGAGTAAGAGGGAAAAGTTTTGAAATTAGTTATGAGTTTGAAAATCAATCACAGAAGGGACTCAGTATATAAAGGAATGCACAAGTAATAGACATGTGAGGCCAACCTATGGCAAAAGAAACAACATACATTAGTAGCATAGAGCAAGCATTCGAAGCATGATAGTCAGATTTCAGTGGTTTAGTAATAGAGAAAAGGATCAGAGGCATGCAAAGAGTCGAGTGAAAATCATAGTCGAGTTTGACAGGTAGCAAGAACTCAGAACCAAAAGAGTCACATAAAGAAAAAAGAGAGTTGAAGTAAAGGAATCACATTGAGCAATTTCAACAGACGAAGAACTTCAGGAACTCAAATAGACCCTCAAAGAACTAGGGTTTTCAAAATTAGTCAGGTTTAGAGGCGATAAACAAGTGAAACAAGCAAACAAATTCAGAATCTCGAATAAACCCCAAAAATTAGGGTTTTTAACATGCTAACTCAGATAGAAAAACAAGGTAAACGAATGTTAATAAACAGACAAAGAAACTCAAACAAAATCTCAAGAATTAGGGTTTTAAACATGCTAACTCAGACAGAAAACAACACAAGCAAAACACAGTAAAACATGTCGAGAATCAGAAAAGAGATTCGAAATACCTTAACATAAAACCCTAATTAATGAATAAAGAGATTTGAAAGCAAAAAATTAAAGAAACTTTGAGAAAGATGCTTAGAAAGTTCAAACACATATAGATTCAGGGCAGATCTAAAATAAAATCGAAGGAACCTTAGAGATTAGGATTTCGTAAGAAACCCAAGCGATGAGAAAGGCTTTGAAAACAATCGATCTAAGCAGGAAAGTCGAAGATCGACCTCGAATAGCCATGGCTGGCTTGGAGAAAGGTTGAAGACGACCGGAGAGCAGTCATCAAGCAAAGGCTTGGTCGAAACCCCTTCAAGATCTGGTCATAGGACCTCAAAGACGAGCACGTAGAGGCCATGAGAGGCTGGTACAGGTCTCCGATGATCCTGGGAAGCCATGGATTAGGGTTTCAGTGAGAGGCGGCGGCTAGGGTTTGAGGTGGGTTGAGAGAGAGTTGAGAGAAAGAAGGGATTCAAAGGTGGCGTCTCTGAAGGAATGGGGTAGGTTTAGGGGTCGTTTGAAATTAAAAAGGAAAGAATCAATGGTGGCCGTTGATCTAAGTGATCAACGACCGAGATTGAATGGGGTTATGGGCTGGGTCGGTTGAGTAGGTGCTGGGTCGGGTTAAAGGTAATTGGGCTGGGTAGTTTGGGCTCGAATTTGGGGCTGAGTTGGGTTAATTAGGGGTGCCAAATTGGCTGAAACTGAAATACAGTTGAGGTTAGATTGTAAATAGCCACTTTTCCCATTTTGTTTTTAAAAAAATAGCAATAACGATTTTAAGAAAAATTAAAAGTACTGGATAAATAAATATCATATAAATATTAATTTAAAAATGTTGGGGTTAATTTTGTAATTATAGAATGCTATCAATTACAAAATAGGCTATAATTGCAATTATATGCAATTTAGCTTTTAAAAATGCCAAACGAATTTGTAAAAATGTGCAAAAATTATCTTAATTATATTTTGGTGTAAATATGAGGATAAAAATAATTTATTCACCAAAAATAATAATTTTGGGAACAATTATTGGATTTATGGTATTAAAATAGGCAATAACTTGGTTTTAAAAATCATTAAAAATACCAAAACTCTTGGGTGTGATGATATATGCACATATATGCTATTTTGGAAATATTTTGGATATAAAATTACCTAGGGAAAAATTGGGCATCAACAACTGCCCCTCTTTACCCGAGGAGGATGAAAGAGTTGTCGGGTAAAGACAAGATGGCCAATTTTGACCGGAAATGGCGATTTGAAAGGAATTTTGACTGAGATCTGGCTCTTGAGCTGCCTACATATCCCTGGTCTTACAGGAATCAGGCCATATATAGTTCAGGAACCATTGACGGAATATGCCGATGGAGACTTGAAACGGACGAACGCGATGTTTAGATTGAGAGAGGTTTCTGAAAATAGATAGGCTGCGGGAACTGGAGCGGGATCGCTACTATTGAGACGGCCGTTTTCTAGCCGGTGTACCTGCAAGTGGGCAATACAACATAGATTGTGCATAAATTTAAACGTGATGCAAATTTCCATTGGACCATGAATGCTGTCTTTGGACGGTTAGGATGACGTCCTTGGAACATGACGTCCCGGGCTATGAAGAGCGTAAATAAAAATTCGCAGGCCATGAAATGATGTTCTCAGGCCATGTAGATGATGCCTCCGAACTATGATGCCTTTGAATAATGATATGCAAAAGATAAAATGGGGTCCTCAGGCCATGGCATGGCGTTCTCGGGCTATGCAAATGGAACCTCCGAACAATAATGCCTTTGGACAATTTGACGATCTTTCAGCCCATGAAATGCAGAAGGTGGCGATCTTTCAGCCCATGAAATGTAGGATTTGGCGATATTTCAGCCGATGCAAGACGTAAATAAAAGGTGGCGATATTTCAGCCATGCGAGAGAGATAAGGTGGCGATCTTTCAGCCGATGCAAGAAAATAATGTGGCAATATTTCAGCCATGCAGGATGGAGATAGAGCTTAGTCTCGGAAGGCAGAAAGGTAGCCTTATGCAATGTAGGAAATGCAGATGGAGGTAGAGCTTAACCTCGAAAGGCAGAAAGGTAGCCTTATGCAAAATGCAGATGGAGACAGAGCTTAGTCTCGAAAGGCAGAAAAGTAGCCTTATGCAGATGATGATGGAGGTAGAGCTTAACCTCGGAAGGCAGAAAAGTAGCCTTATGCAGAATGTAGATGGAGACAGGGCTTAGTCTCGAAAGGCAGATAAGGTAGCCTTATGCAATGCAAGGAAATGCAAGATGGAGACAATGCTTAGTCTCGGAAGGCAGAAAGGTAGCCTTAAGCAATGCAGAGAAATGCAGGATGGAGACAATGCTTAGTCTCGGAAGGCAGAAAGGTAGCCTTATGCAATTGCAGAGAAATGCAGGATGGAGACAATGCTTAGTCTCGGAAGGCAGAAAGGTAGCCTTATACAATGCAGAGAAATGCAGGATGGAGACAATGCTTAGTCTCGGAAGGCAGAAAGGTAGCCTTATGCAATGTAGAGAAATGCAGATGGAGACAATGCTTAGTCTCAGAAGGCAGAAAGGTAGCCTTATGCAAATGATGATGGAGGTAGAGCTTAACCTCGGAAGACAGAAAAGCAGCCTTATGCAATGCAAAGATATGCAGATAGAGGTAGAGCTTAACCTCGGAAGGCAGAAAAGTAGCCTTATGCAGTGCAAGAATGTAAAAGGACGATTAGTAGTAAGATCTCTTAGCTGATAGCCGATTATGACAATATGACTGCTGGGGAGATTGTGTACGGATAGCAATTGCGGGCACGTGATGGTTCTGAGAAGTTACATTCTTGGGAAAGTGTGAGTGCATAAATATATCTAATGATATTGCGAATTGAGTGCCTGCATCCAAAGAAAAATCGTGAGTTTTGTAAGAGGAAAAAGTTAGTTCGTCTTCCCCGGGCTCTTGACGTTATGTCGTCTTCCCCGGGCTCTTGACGTTGTGTGTCATTGGTTATGCATGATTTAGTAAATAAAACGTAAGTATATAATCGAAAATAGTTTTCTTTAGATGAACCAACGACTGCGACGTGGTTCCAGACATTGCAACCTCTTTCGCTCCGGAATTTTGAGGGTCCTCCTCAAAATTCTGCCCCAGTTTGCTGAGCGGACATTTCTGACGGCTGTGCTGAATGACTAAAAAAATCATCTTCGGAATTTTGAGGGTCCTCCTCAAAATTCTGCCCCAGTTCTAATAGCGGGGAAAAATGGAATTTTTATTAAATTGTGACCGAACCCATAGGGCTGCCTACGTATCCCCTCTTAAACGGGAATCAGGTCAGGCGCAGTTCAAATTACATCATAGAGGGAATAATAAGTGGTTACACATAATATCGTTTTACTGCATCTGAATTGATCGGCTTTGGCCTGACTTCTCCGTCCATTTCTGCAAGAATAAGGGCTCCTCCAGTTAGAACCCGGTGAACCATGTACGGACCCTGCCAATTGGGAGAGAACTTCCCCTTGGCTTCATCTTGATGTGGGAATATTTTCTTCAACACCAGCTGCCCCGGTGTAAACTTCCTTGGTTTAACTCTTTTGTTGAAGGCTCTAGACATTCTGTTATGATACAACTGACATTGTTAAACTGCATTCATCCTTTTCTCATCTATAAGGGCTAACTGCTCGTAGCGACCTTTTACCCATTCTGCATCATCCAACTCTACTTCTTGTATGATCCTTTAGGAGGGAATTTCTACCTCGGCGGGGATGACCGCCTCTGTACCATAAACCATCATGTAGGGAGTTGCTCCGGTCGATGTGCGGACTGTGGTGCGGTATCCTAATAAGGCGAATGATAATTTCTCATGCCATTGTGCCTTTCAACCATCTTCCTTAGTATCTTCTTGATATTCTTGTTGGCTGCCTCCACAGCTCTATTCATCTGAGGACTGTAGGCTGTAGAGTTCTTGTGTTTGATCTTGAATGTTTCACACATTGCTTTCATCAAGTCGCTGTTGAGATTGGAACCATTATCGGTGATGATGGATTCCAGAATTCCGAACCGACAAACAATGCGGTCACGGACGAAATCTGCCACAACCTTCTTAGTGACCACCTTGTATGATGCTGCTTCGGCCCATTTGGTAAAATAATCGATTGCCACTAAGATGAACCTATGCCCATTTGATGCGGCAGGCTCGATAGGTCCGATAACATCCTTTCCCCAAGCGGCGAATGGCCATGGTGAGCTTGTTGCAGTAAGCTCATTTGGAGGCACCTTTATCATATCTGCATGTATCTGACAGCCATGGCATTTGCGAACATACTGGATACAGTCTGTTTCCATAGTCATCCAAAAATACCCTGCTCGGAGTATCTTTTTTTCTAAGACGAAACCATTCATGTGTGGCCCGCAGGTCCCTGCATGCACTTTGTCTAATAGCCTGGATGCTTATTTTGCTTCGACACACCTTATTAAACCCAAATCGGGAGTCCTCATGTACAGGATTCCTCCACTGTGAAAGCGTTGGCAAGTTCTGGATATTCCCCTGTTGTTAGGTACTCCTTGATGTCATGGAACCATGGCTTTCCATCTGCTTCTTCCTCATTGTGGGCTCAATAAGCTGGCTGATCATGAATCTTTACTGGGATGGGATCAATGAAATTTGTATCTGGATGCTGGATCATGGACGATAAAGTAGCTAATGCATCAGCAAACTCGTTCTGGACTCTAGGGACGTGCTAACATTCTGTCTTTGTGAACCTTTTCCTCAACTCCTGTATGTGATGCAAGTAGGGAAGTATCTTAGAGTTCTTGGTTACCCACTCTTCTCGAACCTGATGTATGAGCAAGTCTGAGTCCCCGATCACTATCAACTCCTGAACGTTCATGTCAATGGCCATTTTGAGCCCCATGATGCAGGCTTCATATTCGGCCATATTATTGGTGCAAGAGAACCTGAGCTTGGCGGATACCGAGTAGTGCTGGCCGGTTTCTCATACTAGGATTGCTCCTATGCCAACTCCTTTGAAATTCGCAGCTCCATTGAAAAACAACCTCCAACCATCATAGGATTCTGCAATATCTTCTCCTATGAAAGATACCTCTTTATGGGGAGAATATGTTTTTAGGGGCTCGTATTTTCTGTCCACGGGATTCTCGGCGAGATAATCTGCCAAGGCTTGCCCTTTGATTGCTTTCTGGGTCACGTAAACAATGTCGAATTCACATAGAAGGATTTTCCACTTGGCGAGCTTGCCAGTGGGTATGGGTTTCTGGAAGATATACTTCAGAGGGTCCATTCTGGATATGAGATAAGTAGTGTAAGCACAGAAGTAATACCTCAACTTTTGTGTGACCCAAGTCAGAGCACAACAAGTGCGTTCTAAAAGAGAATACCGGGTCTCGTACGGTGTGAACTTCTTACTGAGATAATAGATGGCCTGCTCCTTTCTCCCTGTTTCATCATATTGTCCCAGAACACAACCGAATGCTCCATCCAATGCCGCAAGGTAAAGCAATAGGGGTCTTCCTAGCTCAGGCGGAACCAAGACTGGTGGCGTTGACAGGTATTCCTTGATACTGTCGAAGGCTTTATGACAATCATCAGTCCACTTGGTAGCAGCATCCTTTTTCAACATTTTGTAGATAGGTTCATAAATGACAGTGGACTGAGCTATGAACTGGCTGATATAGTTGAGTCTCCCCAGGAAACTCATCACGTCCTTCTTGTTCTTTGGAAGCGGCAATTCTTGGATAGCTTTGACCTTTGATGGATCCAATTCTATTCCTCGATGACTCACGATGAAACACAATAATTTTTCAGTAGGAAACCCGAATGCACATTTGGCGGGATTTAGTTTCAGATTGTACCTCCTTAGTCTGTTGAAGAACTTTCTTAGGTCTTCCATGTGATCCCTAGCTTTCTTGTATTTGATGATGACTTCATCCACATATACCTCGATCTCTTTGTGTATCATGTCATGAAAGATAGTAGTCATGGCTCTCATGTAGGTGGCACCAGCATTCTTCAAACCGAATGACATCATTTTGTAACAGTACATTCCCCATGGCGTGGTGAAAGCTGTTTTCTCCACATCTTCCTCATCCATCCATATCTGATGATACCCAGCGAAACAATCAACAAAAGACTGTAACTCATGCTTGGCGCAGTTGTCGATAAGAATGTGTATGTTAGGCAAGGAGAAGTCGTCTTTGGGACTGGCCCAATTAAGATCCCGGTAGTCAACACAAACTCTAACTTTCCCATCCTTTTTTGGCACTGGCACGATGTTGGCTAACCATGTCGGATACTCTACTACCCTGAGAACCTTGGCTTTGACTTGCTTGGTATCCTCTTCTTTGATTTTCAAACTCATGTCGGGTTTGAATTTCCTGAGCTTCTGCTTACCGGCGGACATGTTGGATCTGTTGCAGTTTGTGAGCTACAATGGATGTGCTGAGACCAGTCATATCATCATATGACCAGGCGAATATGTCTTCATATTCCTTTAGGAACTCCGTGTACTCTTTCTTTTCTGATAGTGACAGGTGAATACTGATGCACATTTCTTTGACATTCTCTGTATCTCCCAGATTAACGACCTCAGTTTCGTCCAAGTTAGACTTAGGCCTATTTTCAAAATTCTCAACCCCTCTGACGACCTCTTCTGGTATATCATCCTCTTCTGAATCCGTATCCGTTTGTTGCGTTGTCTCGTTGCAAGTCACAATTGTTGGTTCATCGTCAAGGTAAGTAATAGTAATGCTGTGTAAAATAAAGTGAAAATAATAAGAGAGAGATATATAATAAACATAAATGCTTTGATTGAATTCATAATTGTTTTGAAGACAATGTGGAAATAAAATCAGCTAGTAAAAGGTAAAAATGTGATGCATGGTGCTTTTGTTTAGCCTTGCTACCCCAAAGCTTTTCGGGCCCTGGTGGTTCTGATTGACCAATTGCTGAGGCATTCTCCTCGGATAGGACTCGGAGGAGGAGGAGGTGGAGGGCCCTTGGATCTTGTACTATATGATAATGGTGCCATAATGCACGAACTAACCTTTGGGGAGGGGAATAATAAAATAAAAGAAAAACAAAAAGGTAACAAGTTAGTGCGGATTATGAGGAAAAATGTTGTAGTATTTAAACACATTGTGTAAGAATATAAATCGCGTCCTAATTTGGGTTCCTCGTTGTGCCCGAGGTAGGCCTAGCGACAAGTTAATTTGGAGAACTTATAATGCTAAATGCCTCATTTTATTGACAAAAATAAGACGAATCCCAAAACGACACTAAAATAGCGGAAAGTAAAAATGTCACTAATGGCCATTGGCCTTATTACATCATTAAGGCAAAATGAAAGACTCCTGACTACTTGGTCCAAGAAGGACCTTCTTCAGGTTGAATGTTCTCGTTGATCAAGTCCACCAGCTCGCGCAAATTTTCCAGTAACAATGCTATCGCTAGACATTCTCTTTTGCCTTCCTCAACATTTTGACAGTCGATGACTCTTTTCCTTACTTTCCCTTCCAATTCCAGCAAGCTGTACTCCAGGTATTCTAGCTTTTCACTAGCCTTGGTGACTCTCTCTTTCCATTCGTTGATTTGGTTGCTCGATGGGAGGTTTCTCCACCAAGTCTGCAAGAGTGAAGGTATGTTTACCATACCGAATCAGGAACTTTGTCATTCATTTTCTGCAAAACAAAAGGGTTAAAACCTCACCCCCACCGGACTCGACTATTTAATACCAATAATCAGCATAAAAAGCACTTAGTTCTCCAAATAAATGAACAGAACATGTAGGTGTCCGTTTGGTTTTCAGGGAAACCCGATGGACTTTGGACAAGGCTATCTTAATGAGTCATTATACGGACAACATAACTGACTCGGCTAGGTTTGACCATGATGCATGCACAGTTAAACAGAGTAAGGTTTCTATTGGGGTATTAGATAGGTACTTTTGAGCGGACAACTCAAGAGGGAAAGGCACGGAACCGTTGACTGCACCGTTGACTGCACCGCTGATCGACTGGTTTTACCGCAAATACACCATTTCCAAATTTAAAGGGTGATAATATTGGAAGAGCACAACCACTCATTATATGCGTTGCTATGGTATTTGTTTGGCACGAGTGGAATATGATGTTGAAGATGCAGTCTACAAGAATGAAACAAATTGACATGTATTTCCACGTTCATAAGATAAATGATTATAGTAATTGCAGTAATCACAACAGTATTGAAATAAAGTAGTAAAGGAAAGCAGTTAAAGGAAAGAAAAGACATGAAGAGCCAAGTCAGTTTCGTAGTGACAGAATAAAAGACAGTAAATAAAGCAATTAATGAGATAATAGAGTCACAAGCAGCATGCAATGGTAAAAGCCTAAAGAATCCCCAGCAGAGTCGTCATGCTGTCGACGCCCCCTTTTATATGTGGGTCGAAATCAGGTATATGACATTGGGAGGACAACTCTATTCCCTTTCGAGAATTGGGTCTTAGAAGTTGAAGAGTCGCCACCTAATGATTATAATGCATTAGGACACTTTTAAGAAAGGTTTGAGATGAAGAGACCAGAGATTAGGGTAAAGTCTAGAAATTATCCCGAGGGGAAGGTGTTAGGCACCCCTCAGGATCCACAAGTGTGGTTTCCGGCCATGCTACAATTGTGACTTTAAGAAGACAAGTAGAAAAATAAAGGGATTCACATAGTTTTGCAAACAAGGTTAAGAGTTGAAGAAGTAGAGAGTTTAGAAAATTAGTTTTAAAAGAAAACTTAAAAAAATTAACAAGTAAAGGGGAAAGGGGTCCTAGGTTTACAAATAATATGGATCACATCAATGCAATATCCAGCAATCACTCCTCAGAAGAGGGGTCACACGTGATATTATCACACGGATCATCATATCCATATTCTACCTTCCCACCCCGTTAAGGTATTAAAGCGCGGAAATGTTTCGTTACTTATTGCATGCTAGTACCCGTCCCAATCCTATCAGTCCCGGATGCATTTAGGACTACTAATCCTAAAGGGAAAGGGATTTGGGGCCTTTTGAGAGTTTCAAAGGATAAAATACTAAGACGTCAATCAAAACACATAATACAAGTAAAAGTGGAGGCAGATAAGCAAGTAAGGCCCAAGTAAACCTCCTTAAATCAGATAAGCCATAGAGTTTAGCATGTCTTGCATGTACTGGTTTGGTCTTTAAAAAATTAAGCGATAAGCGGGCTTATTCAACATATACTTTTAGACAGGAAGTCCTCATTAGATTTACTCGAATGCAGTTGTCAAAGACTGAGGCACTTTAATTAGTTAACTTTACCTTAAGTGTGGGACAGAACTACTGATTGTAAAGGAGTTGCAGAATAAGATAATTTTCAGAAAAGATTGCAGACTTAATACAAAGAAAATGGTTTAAAACGAGTTTCAAAAAACATACTTGTTTAAGAAAAAGGGTTGCCGAGTTTTAACAAAAGAACTGAATTGCAGACTGATTCAAAAGGTTTATCAGATAAGTATAAAGAAGTGAATTAGGATTGATTTGAAAAATGTTTGTCAAATTATCAGGAAAGCAGTAAGTTTTCAGAAAATATGCACTGATTTGAGAATATTTATCAAGAAGGAAAAAGATACACTGATTTGGTTGCAAGAAAAGTTTTAAGGGTTCAGAAAACGTGCAGAAAGTCGCTTGTTTTAGCAAAAAGGGTCAGTACTGTTTTAGACGAGTGAAACAATTCTGATTTGAAGTTCCTATAGGCATGATCTCTACGAGTTACTGATTTTAATACCTTCCAAACATTAACAGCCTTATAAACATGATATCTATATGCTGATTTATCATTAAACCTAACAGTTTGCCTAATGTAATTATAAATGCAGAAATACAAATCCCTATAGGCACGATATCTATATGCATAGTTGCAGAAATCAGAAAGTTAGATCCTATAGGCATGGTTTCTACTTGTGAGATTGCATAGATTAACAGTAAAAGTTCTATAGGCATGGTTTCTACCCTTTTGTGCATAAAAGTAAATCCCCTCCCATTTTCACTAGATCCCCGAGTTTATACAAATTATTACAGACCAGAAAAATAAGACATAAATAAAAAATACATCAGAAATTACAGCTACATCCGAGCAGCCTAATTCAGACTTAGTATCTAACAATATGAGATTGAACCACTTCCGAGATCCAGATTTCCAAAGCCTTCTCTTATCTAGGGTATTTCAGAGATCCAAGGAGTTTCAAGAACTCCAGGCAGTGCTTACACCCAAGATATTAATTAGAAAGAGTTACAGTGCAGTGTGGAAGAGCTAGCCCTCAGGTGTCCAAGTTCAGAGGGAGCTCATGGATCCCCAAGCAAGGCTCACAAAAGGGGGGCAGAACTTAGGTTCTAAGAATGAGTGTAAATGCAAGAGAGGGGGTTAGGGAGTGCCATGACAGGTTGGTGGTCATGCCTAGCCATAAGGTAGGCTGGCACACCCCTGACCAGGCCTGTTCAGCCAACACATAAGAGCACAGATCTATTGAAGGTTAGACTATGGTCTGGGCAGTGATTAGGACACTGCCAGACCATGGTCTCAAGCTCAAAATACATATAAGGGGGAAAGGGGAATGGGAATTGAAAGGGTTTAGGACTCAGGGAGTCCAGTCCATATACAGCTACATCAGAAATAAAAAATACATCAGAAATTATAGCTACATCCGAGCAGCCTAATTCAGACTTAGTATCTAACAATATGAGATTGAACCACTTCCGAGATCCAGATTTCCAAAGCCTTCTCTTATCTAGGGTATTTCAGAGATTCAAAGAGTTTCAAGAACTCCAGGCAGTGCTTACACCCAAGATATTAATTAGAAAGAGTTATAGTGTAGTGTGGAAGAGCTAGCCCTCAGGTGTCCAAGTTCAGAGGGAGCTCATGGATCCCAAAGCAAGGCCCACAAGAGGGGGGCAGAACTTAGGTTCTAAGAATGAGTGTAAATGCAAAAGAGGGGGTTAGGGAGTGCCATGACAGGTTGGTGGTCATGCCTAGCTATAAGGTAGGCTGGCACACCCCTGACCAGACCTGTTCAGCCAACAAATAAGAGCACAGACCTATTGAAGGTCAGACTATGGTCTGGGCAGTGATTAGGACACTGCCAAACCAAGGTCTCAAGCTCATAATACATATAAGGGGGAAAGGGGAATGGGAATTGAAAGGGTTTAGGACTCAGAGAGTCCAGTCCATATACATGAACAACAATGTCAAGTGTTGTCATGTTTTTTGAACCATAACTAAGAAGACAAAGGGTTCAGGGATGGGGATTCATATAGGAGCAGGAATAATAGGCTTGCAGAAAGCAGTAAAATAAACAAAGAAAAGTCTGAAGCATAAACACATAAGAGAGGCGGCAGAATTTAAACAAGAAGAGACATACCATTTGCAGAAAAGTAAGCAAGAAGAAAAGCAGAATACTTGCAGCCAAATCACAATCAAAGAAAAAGACTCTAGCTTATGAGTTCAGAGAAAAACTTGAATGCTTTTAAGAAAAACTAAGTGTGTTTGAGAGAAGAAGTAATGACTTATGCTGTGTGTGTTCGTGTCTTTGAAAGAGAAGAGTATAGGTATTTATAGTTTTGAAAACGAGTAAAGAATAAGGTAACAAGTATAGCTTTAACACAAATATGGGCATGATCACAATCAGAATCAATTAACACAAGACTTCCCTTTAATCAAGGGATTATTGTTCAAACGGATACTAACAGGATCAAAAATAAGGAAAGAAAATCAGTCTGTAAGCAGAATGGTTGTTGCCATAAAAGGAGCGGTAAAATCATACAATAGGTATTTAAGTCCAACTACAGGATTGTACTTATTTTTGGAAAGAGTTTAGTAAGGCCAAACCAAGAAAGAGAATCAATTAACCCTTAACAGACGAGTAAGAGGGAAAAGTTTTGAAATCAGTTATGAGTTTGAAAATCAATCACAGAAGGGACTTAGTATATAAAGGAATGCACAAGTAATAGACATGTGAGGCCAAGCTATGGCAAAAGAAACAACATACAATAGTAGCATAGAGCAAGCATTCGAAGCATGATAGTCAGGTTTCAATGGTTTAGTAATAGAGAAAAGGATCAGAGGCATGCAAAGAGTCGAGTGAAAATCATAGTCGAGTTTGACAGGTAGCAAGAACTCAGAACCAAAAGAGTCACATAAAGAAAAAAGAGAGTTGAAGTAAAGGAATCACATTGAGCAATTTCAACAGACGAAGAACTTCAGGAACTCAAATAGACCCTCAAAGAACTAGGGTTTTCAAAATCAGTCAGGTTTAGAGGCGATAAACAAGTGAAACAAGCAAACAAATTCAGAATCTCGAATAAACCCCAAAAATTAGGGTTTTCAACATGCTAACTCGGATAGAAAAACAAGGTAAACGAATGTTAACAAACAGACTAAGAAACTCAAACAAAATCTCAAGAATTAGGGTTTTAAATACGCTAACTCAGACAGAAAACAACACAAGCAAAACACAGTAAAACGTGTCGAGAATCAGATAAGAGATTCGAAATACCTTAACATAAAACCCTAATTAAAGAATAAAGAGTTTTGAAAGAAAATAATTAAAGAAACTTTGAGAAAGATGCTTAGAAAGTTCAAACACATATAGATTTGGGGCAGATATGAAATAAAATCGAAGGAACCTTAGAGATTAGGAATTCGTAAGAAACCCAGGCGATGATAAAGGCTTTGAAAACCATCCATCTAAGCAGGAAAGTCGAAGATCGAACTCGAGTAGCCATGGTTGGCCTGGACAAAGGTTGAAGACGACCGGAGAACAGTCATCAAGCAAAGGCTTGGTCGAAACCCGTTTAAGATCTGGTCATAGGACCTCAAAGACGAGCACGTAGAGGCCATGAGAGGCTGGTACAGGTCTTCGATGATCCTGGGAAGCCATGGATTAGGGTTTCAGTGAGAGGCAGCGGCTAGGGTTTGAGGTGGGTTGAGAGAGAGTTGAAAGAAAGAAGGGATTCAAAGGCGGCGTCTCTGAAGGAATGGGGTAGGTTTAGGGGTCGTTTGAAATTAAAAAGAAAAGAATCAATAGTGGCCGTTGATCTAAGTGATCAACGCCCGAGATTGAATGGGGTTATGGGCTGGGTCGGTTGAGTAGGTGCTGGGTCGGGTTAAAGGTAATTGGGCTGGGTAGTTTGGGCTCGAATTTGGGGTTGAGTTGGGTTAATTAAGGGTGCCAAATTGGCTGAAATTGAAATACAATGGAGGCTAGATTGTAAATAGCCACTTTTCCTATTTTGTTTTATAAAAAAAAGCAATAACGATTTTAAGAACAAATTAAAAGTGCTATATAAACAAATATCATATAAATATTAATTTAAAAATGCTGGGGTTAATTTTGTAATTATAGAATGCTATCAATTACAAAATAAGCTATAATTGCAATTATATGCAATTTAGCTTTTAAAAATACCAAACAAATTTGTAAAAATGTGAAAAAATCACCTTAATTATATTTTGGTGTAAATATGAGGATAAAAATAAGTTATTCACCAAAAATAATAATTTTGGGAACAATTATTGGATTTATGGTATTAAAATAGGCAATAACTTGGTTCTAAAAATCATTAAAAATACCAAAACTCTTTGGTGTGCTGATATATGCACATATATGCTATTTTGGAAATATTTTGGGTATAAAATTACCCAGGCAAAAATTGGGTATCAACATCTGTTGGATTACAGTTCAGTCCAGTTGGATAAGGATCTATCTTATGTTGAGGAGCCAGTGGCGATATTGGATAGGCAGGTTCGAAAGCTGAGGTCAAAGAACATTACATCATTGAAGGTTCAGTGGCGGGGTCAGCCGATCAAGGAGGCGACTTGAGAGACTGAGCAGGATATGCGTAGCCGTTACCCTCATCTTTTCAATACTTCAGGTATGTCTCTATGCTCGTTCGAGGACGAACGAATGTTTTAAGAGGGGAAGGATGTAACGACCCGGCCGGTCTTTTTAAGAATTAACGCCCCGATCCCCCATTAACTGCTTTCACCGTGTGTGTTTTTGCTATTGTGAGTTGCCGAGAGGATTCGTTTTGTGTTTTGGAGTGTTTTGGGACCCTTAGTCCCTCAATGAGAGATTAAGCTTTAGAATTTGGACCATAGTCAAAGCAGTATGAGGACGTCCTCATAATGGAATGTCGTCGGTTCCGTTAGCTCCGTTGGGTGATTCCGGGCTTAGGGGCATGTTTGGATTGTGTTTTCGAGGCTCGTAGCTTATTTAGGCTTGAAATACAGAAGGTTGAATTTTTGAACTTTCTGGTTCGATAGTAAAAATTTGATATCGGGGTTGGAATCCAATTCCGAGAGTTGGAATAGCTTTGTAGGGTTGAATGTGACTTGTGTGCAAATTATGGGGTCAATCGGACTTGGTTTGGTTGGTTTTATCATCGGGTGTAGGATTTTTGAGATTTCTAGTTCATAAGGCTTGGATTGGAGGGTGATTCGTGGGTCTAGCGTTGTTTGATGTGATTCGAGGTTTGGAATAAATTCGTATGATGTTTTAGGATTGGTTGGCATGGTTGGTTGAGGTCCCGGGGGTCTCGGGTGAGTTTCATATGTCTAACGGATTGGGATTTGGACTTAGGCAAAAATCTGAGTTACTATACCTATCATAACCGCACTTGCGTGTGTAGGACCGTAGGTGCGGCACTGCAGAAGCGGTATGTTGACCGTAGGTGCAGTCTGAGACCCAAGTTAAGCTGGTCGCATATGCGGCCCAAGAACCGCAGAAGTGGACCACATCTGCGAGTATAGGGTTGCAAGAGCGACTTTTCGTCATTTAATGAAAAGTCGCAGGTGCGGATAAAAGGCTGAAGAAGTGGGATCGCAGGTGCGGTAGGGCCCTTGCAGGTGCGAAAATTGCTGGGTAGTAAAAGGGGAAAATGAGGGTTTGAACTCATAACTTGGAAAAATGATTTGGAGCTCGGTTGAGGGCGATTTCTCGAGGGTTTTTGAAGGAGAAACATTGGGTAACAATTTCTATCTTGATTTTGATCTTCGAACTATAATCTATTGTCATTTTCCTCTTCTAATTAAGGAATTTGGAGGATAAAAGTTTGAAAATGGGAGAAAAATTCCCCAATTGAGAATTCGAGTTTTGAGTGAGATTTTGACGTCGGATTTTGGTGATTTTTGTTCGAGAGTGATCGTGAGTGATCGGGGGTTCTGAATTTGTAAATTTTATCCAATTCTGAGACATGGGCCCGAGGGACTTTTTGGGCGATTTTCTTAATTCGCGTGTTAGCTTTGAATTAGTTAGTTAAATTAGTTACTTGAAGTTATATTTATATTATGCAATTAATTTGAATAAATTTGGGCCATTTGGAGTCGGATACTCGTGGCAAGAACGTGATTTCGAGTTGATTGAGCTGGTTTGAGGTAAGTGGCCTGCCAATCCTTGTGTGGGGGAACTCCCCTTAGGATTTTGGTTCTGTTGTTATATGTGTGTCGTGTACGTACATGTGCTAATTGTTGAAAAACCAATTTTCATTAAGTAAATATCTATGTTTCCTTTTGTTTGAACACTACTTGTATTTAAAGCCTACTGTTTAGCTTAGGAAAGCATGCTTAAGTGACTTAACTGTACTATTTGCTTAACTGTCCATTTGAATCCTGTGCAGCATGTTTAGAATAGAAATCTCTATTTCTTTCTTGGTATGAACTTGTATAGAACTGTAGATTCTTTGTGGAGACTGTTGTGTGTTTACTTTGGGACTACAGATCGGTATTCAAGTAGACCCCCCTGCATGTTTACTTTGGGACTACGGATCGGTATTCCGGTAGATCCCCCTACACATCTATATTTGGGACTACGGGACAGCACCCGGTAGATTCCCCGTACCGAATATTTACTTTGGGACTATGGATTGGTATTCCAGGAGTTTCCCCTACATATTTATGATTCGAACTATGGGACAATATTCCGGGAGATCCTTTGGGCATTTACATTTGGGACTACGAGAGGATATCCTGGGAGATCCCCTGTTGCTATTTCTGTGCACCGAGTTAGATTCTTTCTGCGATTTTATTCATTATAAATTGTTAGCATTTTTAATTATATTGTCGTATTCCATATTGCTTTACTTTTTTTCTTCATCTATTCCCAGTAAGGCCCTAACCTTACTTGTCACTACTCGCCCGAGGTTAGGTTTGACACTTACTGGGTACAGTTGTGGTGTACTCATGCCCTTTTCTGCACATGTTTTTCGTATGCAGATCCAGGTTCTTCAGCTCAGCCATACTATCAGTGAGGCGAGGTGATCTTCAGATACTTCGAGGTATATCTGCCGCGTCCGTAGACTGAGGAGTCCCTCTCTATTCTCTCTTTTAGCTATAGACCTTTTGTACATTCATTTAATTAGACATTCTGAAATTAGAATGCTATGTAGTATCTACAGCTTGTGATTTCATAAGATTCCGGGTTTTGGCAGTTGATTCAGTTTGAGAGTGTGTATTTGTATAAGCCGAGCTACATCTTAACATTTTATTATGTTTTTATCCGCAGTTTTTGGCTAGTTTTATCTTTCATTTATTTTTCTGCAAATTGTTAGGCTTACCTAGTCGTACAGACTAGGTGCCATCACGACAGTTCATGGAGGGAGAACTTGGATTGTGACAGAGTAAAAGACTCAACATGTAAGTTTGGATAACTCTGTAAATCATGAAATACTTATAGTGTCATGCATATGCATATGAATTTCATGTCATGCATAGGTACATATGTTCATAACATCATCAAGCCTCTAAGGGCATCCCATCATATCATCTCGGCCGCTGTGGGCAAAATCATCAACGTATACCAGCTGATCAGGTGGTGGTGCGTATATAACGCCCTAACCTTTTTCCATATCCCATATATATATATATAATATACATATCTACGCTTATATAACTCCATCTGGACATAGCTCAATGTACATGTATAAATGAATGCAATGCATGAGAAGTACGTCCATAACATCTCTCGGAATGTCATAAGACCATTATGCCTTTGAGTGATATCATGAAATAAAATTTATCAGCTTACGTATTTTCTAAGACCCATGAACAGATGATAGAATAATATGTCAGACGGGGAATCAAGAACATAAGCATTTCTGTATTTTTACAAATAGAGTCATTTATAAAAATTGCACATTTGCTCTTTTCGTTTGTGTCGTATAGATCATTCCAAAAGGAAAGAAGGGATAACATACCTAAACCGATTCTTTTGACGATCCCTCAAACACATGTCTTTTATGAAAACACGTACGACAGATCGAAGTAGGAAAAAATCTGTATGATATTCTTGAAAAAGATTGCACCATACTCCCTTAGAATTGCAAATATCACGCTTTATCGTATCATGAAGTTTCAAATGAGTTACTTGACTTCTATATGTATGAAAACTCCTAAGCAATCAAGGTATGAAAAGCTCTTATCTTTTGAGGTTTCAATGTCTTAGCAATATAAGCTTTTTCTTACTTAGAAGATGTATTAAAAACCTCTTATTTTTGAGATTTGTGGACCCCACCTTTTTGTGATGACTTGGCCATAAAATCTCCTAATTGTGACACCAAGTATATGACTTAAGAGTCATATTTAGATTAATCTTCCTGGCTGCCACGTTTTTGGCTAAGGTTATCCAAGATCTTGATTTATTTAATTAGCTTAATTAACTTATTAATCCCTTACTAATCCAATATTAACCAATTACCTACATAATTAAGAATTATCTTAAATTATATAAAATACTACTCACTTTTACTACACTTTATACACCTTACTATCATGGCCATGTGGTACCTTGTACGACACTAGTCCATAAATATCGGGTATTTTAGCTCGGACAGTATTTTATTCCCAAAATATCAAACTTCAACGATATTTATTTTCTTTGATTTGCTTAACTCTCACCTTCACGAATTTACTGATCACTTGATTGAAATAGCATAATCCTTATAATTTTAAAATAATCTCATTCCCAAACTTTACGTCGATTAACTTACGACAAAACATTAACTTGAGAAAATGTGGGATGTAACATCATTTCCCCCTTTGGAATATTCGTCCTCGAATATTGACTAATGCACTTATCATTTTCATAACCTATGTCTTCCGAATACTTTAGTACTCTCCTTGCCATCTAGGCAACTGTTGAATAAATCCAAAGGCTAGGGCATTCTCCTTTTTAGGCCTCTATCTTACACCATGACTTGCGGTCGGAATCCTTCCATTCTCGTAACTGTTGCTCCCTTCTGTCATGCAGCCTGTACGACTCTGACCTTGTAAGTGTGCCTATATGACTCTTCTCTCCTTTTTTTCATTCAGATTTGAGCCAACCTCTTGGGTTCACTTTGTAAACATATACAGATCTTGATAAGATGTCCCTCTGGGCATCTATGAGTATACTGAAGTTCTTCACTCGGTACTTTATTGAACTTATGAGTATCATTATACCTTATTTCATAGGTCCGTTTATCCATCCGTATGAATTTTTTGCCATAACTCTTACTTTGATTTATCGTTACTGAAGTCTGTTACCATACTCTAGGTTACTCTCGTACTTATCCTATATTTATAAATCTAAGTCCTTAAAGCTTCCTCATTACTGTTCATCTTAATAATAATGGCCTAGTCTCATCTCATATTTTGTAACTTTTATCCATCCATTGTTGATTCACCTCAATAATGATTTATAATTTTCCACTGATAACTTGAAATTACTTACATAATATATTGTCACTAGGGCTCACGTCTCATTGGGGAAACATCTGAAGTGATTAGACGGATCCACCTAGGGGCGATATTATACTTCAATAACCATATTTCATAGTATCCCAATGTGATTCTCCTTACAAGGGCATTTTAATCCTGTACAATTCATCAAATCATTACTCAATCGAAGCCCCAAACGTCATACTTTATCTATCACAAGTACACCCTTATTCTATTACCATGGCAGCATTCAATCTCTTTTAAATTCTACTAGTCTTAGACTCCCTTGAGTATATTCAGGCTATACTGAACTTTATATAATTCTTGTTCGCATGGGCTTATTCCCGAGGACTTATCCCTTCTCTTCACCTTTTCACTTGTCGTTTCTTATCCTTACTCCTGTCTTCCTAAAACCTTGTCGCTTTAACATACTTTAGCTTGTGACCTACACATATCTATTTATACTACTCGCAACCTTCCTTCAACTTGCTTGTACCATAGATTTCGTTGTGTTATTCTGGAACATCAAGAGAGACATCACATCATCTACTCTTCCTTACTCTCTTAATCAAGCTCCTCGATACCTAGGCACCATAGTATGGAAGACATGCCACTGACGATGCCGCTATAATTCCCGGATATTGAATCCCGCACTTCTAGCCTTCTATCCGAAGTAAGGACTATTCACAACCTTCTGCATTTGAGTATCTCGTACATTGTTCACCTTTACCTTACTTACCTTACAATCTCGCATCATATCTCCTATCTCTTTCATAACCTCCTTTTCACATAGGTGTGATTCTCACCACAACTTGAAGCTCTATTATAATACTATAATTTTGTAGGAGCTTCACACTGACTTGTTATGAGGCTGCTACTTTTCTAACTGGCTTTATTGTAGAATCATTATAGACTATGGTTGTTGTACTATCTCTCTTGTACCTCTGATATTAAGGGTGATCCAGCAATGTTCTCTATCACGATATTTCTAATTTTCTGGGTCCAATAATCAGACTCCTGATTTACTTAGTTGATGTAACTCTTTTGCTTCCTCTTCCCTCTAATCAACCTTTATGTAGGCTTAAGCTATTTTCTAATCTACGACTCATGATATTAATTATTACTTTTAGCCTTTCATGGGCGCTATGGAATATCTATGATATAATCTTTTAAAAATTCAATCCTTTGTCTATTACTTGGGCTCCATTCTTTCTTTTAACTTATACCGGAGTTTTATACGGTTGTATGGTTGTCAATGTATATGCTACATGTATAAAACTCCGAATTCTTAAATGTGTTCATAACGTAACTAACTCTAGATCATTAATCAAATAATTATTTTCGTTCCTTTCAGCTTTCTTTAAATATAAGCAATTACTTTTCCTGGTCTTTTTGCCCCTTGTTGTGTACATACTTAGCTTACCTTAATGCCCATACTTACTGGAATTCCATACGACTCATATGATCATGAATATCACCTTTTGATTTTTTTCTTCTTCCCGTTCATTAGCCACAATTGGTACCACTTTCTTATGGGGTGCATACAATGTTATTGTGAGACTATTGTTACAAGACCATTTCCTCTTTAGGTCACTGTGTTTAGGTTGAAGCCTTCTTTCTTATTTCTTTATCTAGTCTTTCATTATAGTACTTGGGGAGGGCCCTCTAACTCTTGTAAAGTTGGGAGCTTATTACATTGTATACTTGACGAAATTTGTGATGTCCTTCCTCGCCTAGAATTATTCGTAGTTACTTACCTCTACGCCTTTGTGCTTGTAGGGTTGCTTCTAAACTGATATTTTTACTATCTTCCCAGTGGCACTATCTCTTACTTTCATAACACTCATACGGTAACTTTTAGCTACCTCAACTCCTATCTGAATATATCTCAAGGGTCACAATGTCATTATCTGCGAGACTAGATTCACTATGTTGGGGTTCACTATGATTATCTTGCATGATCTGATGATTTGTCTGTAACCTCCTGTCTAGCCATAATTAGGCTCTTCCTGAATCAACTACTAACTATCGTTGGCCCGTTCTCATATCAATATTCCGTATAATCTTTCTTGGGTTATTTCCTTTGTCTTAACTTACCTCTTGCACTGGCTCCTTATTTATCAATAATATCTCGGGAAAGAACCCTTGCTTCCTTTCCTTGACGTCATGCTTACATAATATTCTGGAATCATAGCATATCTGTAGGATTTGAGTAAGTTCAATCTCATCCCTTTCTCATTTTTATTGCATTCTTCCTTAACCATTCCATAATTACTAAATCCACTTAATTCTGACTTAATGCCACATCGCTCCATATTCCCCCTTTAGGGGAGTACTAAGACTTAGTGCTACAACGATCTACCTATAGATGTTTTACTTATTCATCTTTGGCATCTTTTCACTTCATCGATGACACTTACTCGCCTTGCAGTAATCTTTCTGTACCAAGGATAACAAAATTTCTTACTCCCGAGGGTGACATTTAGTATAATTGGCACATACCATCCCTTAAGCTTATCTTTGCTCACATTGCTTTCTTTAAGGAAGAGTCTTCCTGAATGACCTTTAAAGGTTATTCTTCTGTTTTCCATTCTATTATCGCCGGAATGCAGTCTCCGAAATTCTTATGATGTCGAATACTATCAAATCACTCAATCCCTAATTCATATTTAGTTTATCTTGTTCACTAGCCTATACTGATTTCTATTACTTTGGTGTCTAACTTTTCCTTTTGGTAATTATATTAGAGTCACGAATTTGTTTCTCAAAATGATGATATGACTTTATGGCCCATACTCTTTTGTTGTCTCAAGGCTTGTCACCTCTCGTCTTTTCCTTCACTTGACTATAGACTCTGTAATACTATCAGTTTTTGATCTACCGTTGTCATCCATGTATCACATCTTACTCATAATGCTTCATTAACTCTTTTTTTTTCTGCTAACATCTCTATCTATCACTTTATTTTGAAAACTCCAACAAGACATTCTTTTGCTTTTAGCTCCCCTCGCTTCATCTGTTGGCTCTTCGGATTGCTTAATATTCCCCCTCTACTAGGGATGGGACCCACCCTTAGGTATTATTTATCCCTTCAAGGCTTCCAGTGCCTATTTTTGTAGTACTTATATCTAGTATACTATTTCAGAGTGCACCATCTAGGTGTCTCACAAGGAGATCTATTAGCACATTTGTCAATATCCTCGGAAATGTCAACTAATGCAAACAAACCATCCACCATTTTGGGTTACTCTAACCCCAACCGAATCCCAATATCCATCCTTTCTCTTATACTACCTTTGCTAGCCCTCATAGGGCATAAATGATATGGGTGTGGCCAATTGTACATACCTCTGTTATTGTTGAAGGTAACTCAAAATGCTTATATCTCCCTTCCTGCATTGTAGATAATGTTCATCTATACTAATTGGTAACTTGTACCCTTCTTCACCTTGCTTCTTTTACTTGTTGAAACTTGCACCTTCTGATTCTCTTGTTGCTTTTTACCAAATGGATGGATAGATATTCATACCTTAGGGCTCCTTAACAAGAAGCTTGCACGTCTTAGTATCCATATGTTCTACTGAAGACCTTACATTTACTCATCATAAGCATGATGCAAAATTGAGTTCCTCTGACTCAATTCTTCCACAACCACATTCAATCCCTTACCAACCGTCTTTCTAGATGTAGGTATTAGATTATTATGAATATAATAGAATTTAGGAATTTGAATTTCTATGACTGAGCTCTACCACACAATCTAGAGTAAGAAGAAAGAGTGACAGTCCTAAATGCCCTAAAGCCTCCTGCTTATAAGCGTGATGCATAACACACCCATAAATAAGACTCTACTAGACACGACTTGTATACTCCCTAGGACAGAACTACTCTGATACCACTTTTGGCACGACCTAAACCGATGGACCGCAACGAGCACCTGGTGCCCTTACTTAACCGAGTACCAATATAACGTATCTTTCTCATTACATCAACATGGGTAAATGGGCTAGAAGGGACGTATGAGGTAACAAGAATAAAATATGAGAGAACACTCGACATAAAATGACACAACCTGATATACTAACTGATACATATGATGTACGGGCCTATAAGGCCAAAATAATCACTCGTACATTGAATATAGGCTAACAAGGCCATACAATCTTTCATATATCTCTAGGACAGCCTCCTGCTAGTGGACCTCCACCTCTAGCGGCCTGACCTCCACCTCTAGCGGACTGACCCCTACCTCGGGCTCCCTGACCCCTACCTCTAGCTGGCTGAGTGGGCGGTGTCGGGATCATGGCACGAGAACCCTGCTATTGTGGCTGAACACCCACTAATCTTGGATAGGTCTTCGAGATATGCCCATACTCACCACACTCAAAACACCCATCCTGATACTGCAGCTAAGAAAACTGAGATTGACCTTGACTAGCCGGCTGACCGCGATAATAACTCTGAAGAGGAGGTGCCCTGATAGGAGCTGGCGGTGCACTATAAGCTGGCTGCCTTGAAGGTGGTACATAAGGAACACGACCCTTTGAAGCTCCATGGGATGTCTGAAGTGCTGAATGAAACGGCCTGGGAGGATGTCCCCTACAAAAGTACCCGGCCTCTAGATAAGGCCCCACTGAATCCACCGGAGTGACGAGGCCTCTTGTCAAAATTTGACCACTCCCTTGTGATAGAACCATCTATACTCATTTGGATATATTGGCTGCATCCTGGAAAGAAATCTCACTCCCTCTCCTTAGCCATCTGCAATCTGCTAGGCTGAGCAAGTCCCTCAATAAACCTCCTCACCCTCTCTTTCTCGGTGGGAAGTATAAGAAGATCATGACGGGCCAAGTCAATAAATCTGGTCTCGTACTGTGACAATCATAGAACCCTGCTGGAGGAACTCAAACTGCCTCTGATAGTCCTTTCTCTGAGTGATAGGAAGAAACTTCTACAGAAATAGCTGAGAGAACTAATCCCAAGACAAAGCAGGTGACCCAACTGGTCTAGCCAAACAAAAATCCCTCTACCATTTCTTGGCGGAACCTGATAGATGAAAAGCAGCAAAGTCAACCTCGCTGGTCTCTACCACCTTTATGTTCCGTAGAACCTCGTTACAACTGTCCAAATAATCCTGGTGATCCTCTAAAGATGTACCGCCATAGGTAGTAGTGAAGAGCTTGGTGAACCTATCCAATCTTTACATGGACTCAGAAGACATAGCTGATCCATCACCGGTCTATGCTACAACACCTGGCGAAACTACCCCAACTGGATGAGCTGTTGGAGTCTGAAACTAAGGAGCCATCTGCTCCGGAGTGTGAGTAGTGAGAGTCTGTGCTCCTCCCCTAGCCCGAGAGATGGCTGGTGCTACAGGAAATATACAGGCCTGAGTAACACTCTCCATAAGGCTTACTAGATGGACCAAAGCATCCTGAAGTACCGGGGTAGCTATGAACCCCTCTGGAACCTCAGCTGGCCCTGCTGGAACGGTCTAGGCCGAAACCTCATCATCAAACTCTACCTAAGGCCCCACCGTTGGTGCTGTTGCTCGAGCTCTGGGCTGAGCCCTACCCCTACCTCGGCCTCTAGCACAGCCTCGGCCTTATCCTCTTCCCCTCGTAGGAGCTGCCACTAGGGGCTCGGGTTGCTAATCAGCTGATAAAGTGGTATGTGTTCTCGCCATCTGCAAAAGAACATAGTAGAGGGTTCAATTAGTATTGAGTGATCAAAGTGCATGACAGATATGAATAAAAGTGGAATTGTTCCTAACTCTGTAGCCTCTAGGGGATAAGCACAGACATGCCCGTACCGATCCCTTAGACTCTACTAAGCTTGTTAGTGAATTGTGAGACCTAGCCCACCTAGTGCTCTGACCAACTTGTCACGACCCAAATTTCCCACCTCCAGAACCGTGTTGGCACCTAACATTGTACTCGCTAGGCAAGCCAACGTTACAGAATATCACACATTTTCGTTTATCTTTTTATAATTAACATTTAACAAAACTAAATTAGCAGAAATAAAAGCAGAGGTGCATAATTTAACTAATTACTCTTATACTATTAACGAAAATAGAAGTAAATACCACCCAGAAATTGGTGTCACAACTCACGAACATTCTACAGATTTCTAAAAATGCTAGTGTGAAAGAAGAGAATACATCTATCTCGAAAGTAAATAAAACAGAGATATAGAAAGTAGAAGGGGACGTCAAGGCTTGCGGATGCCTGCAACTCTACCGTAGGTCTCCTGGATGCAGTAACAGCAACCAACCTCTTGATCAGCCACTAGCTCCGATATTTGCACAAGAAGTGTAGAGTGCAGTATCAGTACAACCGACCTCATGTACTGGTAAGTGCCGAGCCTAACCTCGACGAGGTAGTGACAAGGCTTAGCGGGGCATAACAACATATATAACCTACAACCGTTGATACTAAAATAGAAAGGAAATATAGAATGAAATATAAAAGTAACTGACATTAAACAAATACGGAACCCAATCTTCTTCCAATACTCAGCTATAACCAGTCCTTAAGAGAGTTTCAACACCACAATAATGAGCCCCAACAGAAATGAATACATAAAAAATAACTGATGCGGCGCGCATCCTGATCCCACCATATAATCAGTAATGGTATAAATATTCACCTTTATTACTCCTTGTTGCACGTGCAACCCGATCCCACCAATCCACCATTATTTCTCCTCAATATATATCATCTTTATTCATCCTGTTGCGGTGTGCAACCCGATCCCTACTTTCCATCCTTATTATTCCATGTTGCGGCATGCAACCCGATCCCACCAGACAATCACATTCACCCTTATTCCTCATGTTGCAGCATGCAACCCGATCCCAATATATGTCAACACCAATCACAAAATAAAGACAAGTGTTTCACAAGTTAACTCAAATCCTCCACAACACTTATACTCAAACCAACACAATGAAATATCACTACAATTATGAAACTTCACCAGTTAAAACTACACACTGAGACCAACCAACGTATTCCATGAAGCACCAACGAACCAATTTCAACCAGCAAGGTAATAGAATGAAACTATGAAACAATTAAAACTTCAATAGAGAAAACAACAGTTAATATGAAGCAACTAGACATGGAAACATTTACGAGCAAGTAGCAACTAAGACAAGAAACAATATAATAGGAAATGGGGAAGGGAATAGGCTAAAATGATAATTTGGTGGCTCATAGGTACTCGTCACCCACCTATACGCCACACACATGGGATTTCACATAGCAATTAAGTTGGGGATCCCTAATCCCTTAAGTCAATGTTAGACCAAACACTTACCTTAAGCCAACATGTATTTCAAAGCTAAATCACCGCTTTACCTCTCGATTCCACCACCGATTCACTCGTATCTAGTCATAATTAACTTAACAACATCAATAAACGCTAAAGAAATCAATTCTAATGCATTATTGTAGGTTTCCCAACATTTTCCCAAAAGGTCAAAACCTGACCCCAGGCCCGCTTGGTCCAAACTCAAAAATCGGACCAAAACCCGATTACCCATTCACCCCCGAGCCTAGATATACAATTGGTTTTTGATTCATACCTCAATTTGAGGTCTAAATCCCCAAATTTTGAAATTTCTAAATTCTACCCAAAAATACCCAATTCCACCATGAAAAGCCCTAGATTTTGTGAGGAAATCTTGTAAAACGATGAAATGGGTTGAAAGAAATAAGTTAGGAATCATTTACCTATG
This sequence comes from Nicotiana tabacum, assembly GCF_000715075.1. Lineage (NCBI taxonomy): Eukaryota > Viridiplantae > Streptophyta > Magnoliopsida > Solanales > Solanaceae > Nicotiana > Nicotiana tabacum. The sequence goes on along the minus strand of NC_134086.1, from coordinate 23,785,161 downwards.
ATTAAGGTTGAACAATTGCAGTTATCGCATTTGCGATCATAGGTTTGCAATTGCGAACTTGCAAATGCGGACAATACTTCACAAATTCGAAGCTTGTCCTGGTCTACTGGCATCACAAATGCGAACAAGTGTTCGAAAATGCGGCCCCAATTTTAGTCGCAATTGCGATGATGAGCTTCGCAAATGAGAAAGTCCCCCTCCTAGCCTACTGATCGCAAATGCAAAGTTTCTTTATGCTCACATTTGCGAGCCAGACTTTGCAAATGCGAAGTCTGCAGACCTGCAACATACCAGAAAATTTCTTTATGTCCAAAATCATTCCGTAGCCTATCCAAAAATCACCCGAGCCCTTGGGGCTCCAAACCAAACATGCACACAAGTCTTAAAACATTATATGAACTTGCTCGCGCGATCAAATCACCAAAACATCTAGAACTATGAATTCAACACCAAAACTCATGAAATTTTCAAGATAGTTCAAAATTACTATTTTCTCAACCAAAGGTCCGAATTAAAACAAATCACTTTCGATTTTCACCAAATTTCATAGAGAAGGGCTAAATATCATAACGGACCTGTACCGGGCTCCGGAACCAAAATGCGGGCCCGATACCAACAAGTTCAAATATTATTCAATTTCCAAAAATCATTGTATTTTCAGTTTAACAATTTTCTTCAAAAATTCATTTCTCGGGCTAGGGACCTCGGAATTCGATTCCGGGCTTACGCGGGTCCCATATTTTACTATGGACCCTCTGGGACCATCGGAACACAGGTTCGGGTCCGTTTACCCAAAATATTGACCGATGTCAACAAAAATCATCTTTTTAAGCCAAAAATCATCATTTCCCAAATTTTTCACATAAGGGCATTCTGGATACACGCTCGAACTATGCACGCAAATCGAGGATAGATAAAATGAGGTTTTAAGGCCTCGAAACATTGATTCGACTTCTAAAAAAAGAGATGACCGTTTGGATCATCACATGGAATGAATTCGAGCTATTTGGAGCTTTGAAGTCTGAGTAAAAGCCCAAGGGATTAAGATGTGATAGCGTTCGAGGTTCGAGAACCACGTCTGAACTTCAAAAATCTTGGAAAAAGATTCATTCTGAGAAAAACACACAACCACGACGCATAGGGCGCCGCGTGGCTTGCCGCGGCTGTGTAAATTTGTTGCCTGTTGATTTTGCTTGCTCTATAAATATCTACACTACTTCCTCGCATGGCGCGTCGCACCCTGCGGCGTGAATGTGCAATTTTTACAAAGCTGGAATCCTATTTCGCGAAGGAAAAGGTGTTTTCGGGGGCCTGACCCTACTTAGTATAAATACATGTAAAAATTTTATTTTAAGAACTTTTGACACATCTTAGACCTAAGAAAGCTAAGGAGGTATATTTTTCTTTGATTTAAACATTGTTATTATGAATTTCTCCATATCTATGGAGTAGTTCTCTTAAAGGTATGATGGATTTTGTATCTTGATACTTGTTTGTGGATAATTAACTCTAGTTTTTATGTATTGAATCATTTTTAATGTTTTAATTATTGCATCTATATTCACTTGTGTATGTAATCGAGAGAGGCATAACTTGTGATATTTTCGCATTATATTTTGTTGGTTGAATTAATTAATTCTTTTTAGTAATCGGAAGAGGTTAGTTGAATTGTTTATTAAACCTAGTTAGGAGGATAATCAAGAGAGGTTCCCCTAAAGACCAATCCAATACGAATTCTTGCATATCTTCACGTGCTTAAAATTGGTTCATCTTGTGAGGTTGTGTAATGACCCAGCCGGTCATTTTAAGAATTTAAGCTTCGTTCGGTGACGTAAGGTCTTGAGCAACTTCAGATTATGTCTATCGATTTGCATGCATGGTTGAATTCAGTTATCGGAGGATTCGGAGTCGAATTGGAAGAAGGATTCTAGTTTTGGAAGCTTAAACGATGAGAATTTGACCGAAATTGGACTTTTGAGTAAACGGCTCCACAATGGGTTTTAGATGATCTCAACAGCTTCATATGGTGATTTTGGACTTAGGCGTGCTTCCGAATTCAAATGCGGAGGTCTGTAGAGTAATTGGAGGCATTTCGGCGAAAGTTGGAAAACTTTGAAGTTTGGAACATAAAGAAGTTGACCCATAGTTGACTTTTGTGATGTCGAGGTCACAATGCGATTCCGAGAGTTAGAATAGCTCCTTTATGTCATTTGGGACTTGTCTGCAAAATTTGGCGTCATTCCGGGTTGGTTTGATTGGTTTCGGCACGAGTTTTCGAAGTTGGAAGATTTGGAAGTTCATAGTTTGATTCATAGCGCGATTTGCATTTCCGACATTGTTTGATGTGATTTGAGACATCGAGTGAGTCTGTATTATGTTATTGAACTTGTTTGTATGTTTAGACGGGGCCCATGGGGCCTCAGGTGTGATTCGTACGAGTTTCAGATGTTTTGCATAGTTTTGAACAGGTCTAGTTCTGGTATTTTTGAACCTGCGACCTTGGAGCGCAGGTATGGCTCCGCTTCTGCATGAGCCTGGCTGTTTTTGTGTTCATGAAAGCCTGGGTAATTTCTCGCTTCTGCGAAGGCTGGCGCGCAGGTGCGGAGGCCGCTTTTGCTGTCCAGAGATCGCATTAGCGATTAAACTCGCTTCTGCGGTTTCCCCTTTTGCTTATGCTATACCGCTGGTGCGACTGTAAATCCGCAGATGCGGTCCCAGGCCTGGTTAGCTGAGTTCGCAGATGGAGACTCTTTTCTCGCAACTGCGGTTGAACAAATGCGCTTAATTACTCGCAGATGCGGAAAATGCTGGGCAGAATCATAGATGTTGAGGGTTTGGTCATTACTTCATATTTTGAGTTTTAAACTTCGGATTTGGGAGCTTCTTTTGGGGTTTTCAAGAAAATCGATTGGGTAAGTGTTATTCACCTAGAATCTAACATATTCCATGATTTTATCTTCATTTTCATCATTTAATTTTTATTTTGAGTTGAGGAAAATGTTGGTTTTTAAAGACAATTTTCAAAATGAAAAATCATGATTTGAGGGACAAAATAGTATCAGAATCTGATGGCTCTTTTTATGTTTGGTGTTCTTTGACTATGCGCAGGCTACAAGTTAGATTGGTACATGACTCGATCTTCTAGGAAAGAAGTGCAACCATACAAACCTGAAATCGAGAAACAATTGCAACAGTTGAGGAAGGAAAGAAATCTCCCCGAGAAAATTTAAAAGGTTGGGCAATCCTCAACCAAAGAAAATATGGCTGGATATGATGATAATGTAGATTTGGCTGCGATGGAGGCATCCTAACGAAGAGAAAAAGCTGCAAGGGATGCTGAAGAAGCAACTAGTAGAGATATAGAAATTGCATATGAAGAAGAGAGGGCTTGAAGAATGGATCAAAATCAGCCATTAGGTGTTGACCAGTTCGGAAACATAGCTCCCAGCCAAGGGAGACCATTTGGTGATTATGATAGAATAGTATACAACCAAGGCTTATCGAGTGTGAGACCACCTCCAGTTGCAGCTAATAATTTAGAATTAAAGCAATGGTTGCTCCAAACCCTTCAAAATTGTCGTGTCTTCAGAGGTAAGTAGAATGAAGACCCAAACAATCATCTAATGGACTTCAAGGAAATAATGAACACCTTTCAATACAATGGTGTGTCACAAAATGTTGTTTATTCAAGGGCATTCCCCTTCACTCTCAAAGATGATGCAAATCACTAGCTTCGAATCTTGCCCAATGGATCAATTAGAACATGGGAGGAGATGACTAGAAAATGTTGTGCTAAATATTTCTCCTCAGCTAAGATGGGCTAGTTTAGAAGAGAAATCTATAACTTCTGCTAGAATAAGACTGAAATTGGGTTTGAAGCATATGCGAGGTTTAAGGAGATAGTGCGAAAGTGTCATCATAGTGGAATTGAACTCTGGATGCAACTCCCGAACATTTGGGATGGTTTGACACCGGCCTAATGCAGAATATTGAGCAATGCAGTTGGAGGTCCGTTGATGAAGAAGACTCCAGAGGAGATAGTCACTATTCTAGATGAGCTATTTGAAGATGCAAATCAGTGGCCCTCTGAGATTGCTGAAAGGATAAGATCAACAGGTGTTCACCAGGTTGATACTAACACATCTGTGCATGTACAACTTGATGCCATGGCCAAAGAAATAAGGAAGCTGACGTTTGACTCGACACACAATGAGCCTCATGCAGCCTGTATATATGTCGAAGAGGACACCTTACGCATGAGTGTCAAGCTACCATGGAGGAAGTGAATGTTGTGGGTAATTTTAATTTCAATGAAATGGATCAGAAGCACCCAGATTTTTCGTGGAGGTCACTTGGGGGTAGAGCAAATTTATGGTAACAAAATAACTCTAGATTTTAGGGACAAGGAACTTTAGGTTTCTAAAATCAGCAAAGGCCGCAGTTTCAGCCTCAATAGCCAATCCAATATGGGTTATAAGATCTTATAAAGTCCTTTATTTTCAAGATAGATGAGAGGCTAGATGCTCATGGTGCAGCTATCAAAGAACTTGGGACAGGTTTGCGTAACTTGGAGAGACAAGTGGAACAAATTGCAAATATATTATCTGAGAGAATCCCAGGTACTCTTCTAGCTGATACTGAGAAAAATCCCAAAGAAACAATAAATGTTGTGACCTTGAGAAGCGGGCAAGTATTGAAAGAACCCACTCCAGTACAGAAAGAGTTGATGCCTGAAAAATGAAGTGGGAAGGAGCTGAAAATTGAAGATGATAAAAAGAAGAAAGGAAAGAAAGGAGAAAAGATAAAGAAGGAAGAAACTTTGAGAAGGGAGGACTCTAATAATATGAGCAAGCATATGCCTGATCTACCTTTCCCGCAAAAGCTCTATAGAGAAAAGCTGGACAAGCAGTTTGACAGATTTTTAGACATGCTGAGACAGGTTAATGTAAATCTTCCATTCACTGAAGTTCTCTCACAAATGCTGGCTTATGCAAAGTTCTTGAAGGAGATCCTTACAAAGAAGAGAAAGATAGAAGAGACATCGGTAGTCAAGCTCACAGAGTATTGCAGTGCAATCTTGCAAAACAAACTCCCACAAAAATGTGGAGATCAAGGGAGTTTTACCATACCCTGCTCTCTAGGCACTCTTGAATTTGATAAATATTTATGTGATTCTGGTTCCTCAATTAATCTAATGCCTTTGTTTATTTACAAAAAAACTGGAGAATGATATTGGAGAGATAAGGTCAGTACCAATATCGTTGCATCTGGCAGATCAAACAAAGATAATACCTGAGGGGATAGTTGAAGATGTCTTAGTACGAGTGGATAAGTTTGTATTTCTGGTAGACTTTATAGTGATGAAGATGGAGGAGAATAAGGAGATACACCTCATCCTAGGAATAGCATTCTTAGCAATGGGTAGAGCAATTTTAGATATACACGAGATGAAGCTCATGCTGAGAGTAGGTGAGGAGACCGTAACTTTCAAAATGGAGGTAGAAATGGAGGTTAAAAAGGAGAAGCCAACTACAAGTATTGAATGGAAGGTGAAGGGTGTGAAGAAAAAAGCCGCACTAATTGAGAGAGATAAGTGTGGGGTGTACCCCAAAAAGGCTGAGAAGAAGCTGTCTGTGTGGATGTGTGCACTAGTTCGGGCGCATGGAATGGATCCCGACTTTGATTCAAACTCCGACTAGAGATTTTGGGAAAATTCCTCTACCTTATTCTTTTTAATTGTATGTCATGGGGACATGCCGCAACTTAAAGTGTGGGGTGAGAGATATTTGTATGTTGTATGTATATTAGTTTTAGTTAGCTTGATTGTTTTTGGTTTTGCTAGTTTTAGTAGTAGAAAAAATTGAAGAACCATAAAAATTTTAAATTTTTTGATTTTTCCCGACGATGGATATCATTCGATAAGTTTCTTGAGGGATTAAAGTTGAAAGAAAAAGGCAAAATGATTTTATTTTGTTAGGTAGTTTAATAATTTCCCCTTGGTTTTTCTTTGTGTCGCGATTCTTTTCCAATGGTTTAATTTGAACCGGGTGTAGTTAGTTTTTATTTTTGTTAGTAGTAGGAAACCTTGTGCTATAGATTGAATTGAAAGTAATATATCTTGACTTCATGAGACCGTAACTTTCAAATTAGAGGTAGAAACATGGGTTAAAAAAGAGAAGCCAACTGCAAGTGTTGAATGGAAGGTGAAGGGTGTGAAGGAAAAAGCCGCACTGATTGAGAGAGATAAGTGTGGGGCGTACCCCAAAAAGGCCGAGAAGAAGTTATCTGCGTGGATGTGTGCACTAGTACGAGTGCGTGGAATGGATCCTGACTTTGATTCAGACTTCAACTAGAGATTCAGGTGAGTTTTCTTTACCTTATGCTTTTTCATTGTGTGTCATGGGGACATGCCACAACTTAAAGTGTGGGGTGGGGGATATTTATATGCTGAATGTATATTAGTTGTTAGTTTGCTTGATTGTTTTTGCTTTTGTTAGTTTGAGTAGTAGAAAAAATTGAAAAACCATAAAAAATTTAAATTTTTTAATTTTCCCGACGATGGATATCATTCGACAGGTTTCTTGAGGGATTAAAGTTGGAAAAAAAGGCAAAAAGATTTTATTTTGTTAGGTAGTGTAATAATTCTCCCTTGGGTTTTCTTTGCGCTGCGATTCTTTTCCAATGGTTTAGTTTGAACCCGGTGTAGTTAGATTTTATTTTTGTTAATAGTACGAAACCTTGTGCTATGGATTGAATTGAAAGCAATATCTCTTGACTTCGTGATGCCTTTAGAATAGTGAGTGCTTTAGTTGTGACGCTTAGGCTCAATTTTTGACTCTTGTATAAGTACCTTAAATTGTATGATCTTAACTTTGCTTAACTATTTTGACTAGAGTGTCTTGATAAGTCCAATCCTGAGTGAGTTATGTGCCATGTGTGTGTGCGAATTTGTGTTATTCTGTGCATTGCATTTGATGTCTAGAACTTGCCGCGTGTGTTGGCAAAGCAAAATAGTAGTTTTGTTCGGTCTTGGAAGTGATATAGGAGTTTCTTTATTGAGCCTGATATATGTTTTTACCCACCTATTTGTTATGTATATTAGTTAAACCCTTTGAGCCTGTAATCCTATTTCTTTGGCAACCACATTACAAGCCTTACCCATTTATTTGAATTGACCATCTATTTGAACCTTGTACTCTCGCGAGCACTTGAAATTGTTATGAACTTTGTAAAAATTGAAGTGTTGGGTGTTTGGTTGGCTTTTGAGTGGAACTAATTAAATAAGGAGAAAGGTGAACTATTTTGAAAAAAGTAAGAGCCACTTGAATTAAAAAAGTCAAAGAAAAAAATATAGTTATATTGTTGTACAAAATATTCATTGATAAGTGGTAACTCTTGATGTAATTGTGCATAAATGATTTGGGAGTTGATGTATATTGATGTGAAGGTGAAGTCATGGTTTGACATAAATGTGGGGTTTTGCTTGTTAAAGTGTATCTATTTAAGTTCTTAGGGAGGTGTAGTCACTCTGATATCTAAATGTATCATACCCGTCCCGCAGCCTACATTACAACCGATTAAAGTCCTACTTGATCCTTGACTGAACAAGCTTGATTAGTAGAGCAGTACACTACGGGCAAGCCTATGGTTCATCTTTTGTGGCATATGAATGTTGTTTCTGAGAGTGAGTGAATTCTTTCTATCTTGAGTTCCTAATTATTCTTAACTTTTGTTATGTGTGGAACTAGTCTCTATTGTTATGTGAGAGAACTTGATTCATGAAGGAAAGGTAATGTCATTGACCTCTATGTTTGAGTAAGTGAGCGGGTTGTGAATAATGCGTGGTACTTGTGAGTCAAATCTTGAGGTGAAGATGTTACACTATTGTGCCTAGTCTATTTTCAATATTCTTGGTGTGATGAGTTAGGAGAGTTGTTGAATAATGTCGTGTCTATATGAAGTGTAGTTTGATTGCTCGAGGATGAGAAATGGTTTAAGTGTGGGGTGTTGATGATAGGCTATAATCCTGTGTTTTATTCGCTTATTGCACTCTAAGTTACTACACTTTAATTGAGTTTGAGCTTTAATCGCTAGTGTTTGTACTGATTGCGTGTTTTATGCCTTGTAGGGGTGATTCCGAGCTATGTAGATGTTATGGAATAAATTCGAGCTATTTGGAGCTTTGAAGTCTAAGTAAAATCCCAAAGATTAAGTGGGGACCGCGTTCGGGGGTCTAGAACCACATCTGAACTTCAAAAATCAAAGAAATAGATTCACTCTGAGAAAAACACAAGCTGCAATTGTGTAAATTTGCTGCCTGTTTATTTTTCTTGCTCTCTGAAGATTTGCACTGCTGCCCCACACGCGCCTGTGCAATTTTTACAAAGTTGGAATCCTATTTCGCACAACAAAAGGTGTTTTCGTTTCGGCCCGACCCTACTTAGTATAAATACATGTAAAAACATTATTTTTGAGGACATTTGACATATCATAGAGCTAAGGAAGCTAAGGAGGAGGTAGAGAAGCAAAAGCACAAGGATTTCATCATTCAATTCTCACTCAAGACAAGGGTTTGGATCGTTTATGTTTTCCTTTGATTTAAACATTGTTATGATGAATTGCTCCATATCTATGGAGTAGTTCTCTTTAGGGTTTGATGGATTTGGTGTCTTGATACTTGTTTGTGGATAATTAATTCTAGTTTTTATGTATTGAATCGTTTTGTATGTTTTAATTGTTGCATCTATATTCCTTGTTCATGTAATCGAGAGAGGCATAACTTGTCATATTTTTGTATTATATTTTGTTGGTTGAATTCATTAATTATTCTTAGTAATCGGAAGAAGCCAGTTGAATTGTTGATTAAACCTAGTTAGGAGGACAATCAAGAGTTCTCCTAAAGACCAATCCACTACGAATTCTTGCATATCATCACGTGCTTAAAATTGGTTCATCTTGTGAGGTTGAGACTTAATCGAGAGAGGAGTTTCTACTAAAAAAGTAAATTAATAACCAAGTGAATTCGAGAGACTCACTTGAACATTAGAAGTGAATTATCTAGAGTTAAATCCCAAACATTTCTCTTGCATCTATCCCATCAACCCTATCTTCTCCCAATTGATATATTCCTTTGCCTATTACTTGCGTTGTTTGTCATTAGTCAATAGTTTAGACTCTTAGTTAAATTTCTTTTAAATAACATAATTCTCAACTATTGATCATCTTGGATAGCAAATCTAGCTACAAATTATGATAATACTATTTAACTCCAATTTCTGTGGATACGATATTATAAATTACTATATTCGACTAATGAGCATATTAAAGTGTTTGTTTTGCGCTCATCTCGGATGCGAGGTTAGTTCCGCATTTGTGAAGAGGGTTGGGCTGGGCAGTGTTCTTTTAAAATCAGGGGTTTGGCTCATTTTAACTTCACTTCTTCCATGGGAGCCTACTTTGGAGAAATTTTGGGGTGTCGTCTTCATTATCTATGTGATGACCCGATAGGTCATCTTATGATTTAAACCCAAATTCTTTGTTCTGAGGCCTTTAAAACCTCATTTTATCCCTCCTCGATTTGGCACGCAGTCCGAGCGTGTTTCCAGAAAGTTTTTGTCTTGAAAGTTGATAAAAACAAGGATTTTTGATTAAAAACTTCATTTGAGTTGACTTTGGTCAATATTTTGGGAAACGGGCTTGGATTCATGTTTTGAGAGTCTCAGTGGTCCGTATAGAATTATGGGACCTGGGCGTATGCTCGGAATCAGATTCGGAGGTCCGTAGACCGAGGTATGAATTTTTGTTAAAAATTGAAATCTGAAAAATTATTGGTTTTTAAGAAAACTATTGATGTTTGATCTTGTTGGTATTGGGTCCATATCTTGGTTCCGGAGCTTGGTACAAGTTTAGTATAATATTTAAGATATGTCTATGAAATTTGGTGAGAAACAAAGTTGGTTTGACGTGATTCGGACTTCCAGTTGTGAAAATAGGAATTTTAAAGTTTTCTTGAGAATTTCATGTGATTTCGTGCTAAATTCATGGTTCGAGATGTTATTTTGGTGATTTGATCGCACGAGCAAGTTCGTATGATTCTCTAAGACTTGTGTGCATGTTTGGTTTGGAGCCCCGAGGGCTCAGGTGAGTTTCAAATAGGTTACAGAGTGTTTTGAACTTAGAAATTTGCTGGTGTGCTTCAGTTCTTGTTGCAGAGCCTCTGATCTCGCAATTGCGAGATCAAGCTTCACATTTGAAACCACTATTGGATTCACATTTTCGACTTACTATCGCATTTGCGAAGAGTAGCTGTGGAGGCCAATGTTCGCAATTGTGAACAATTCGTCGCAATTGCGATGGGAACTGGGGAGAGGTATTTTTCGCATTTGCGATCACATAGTCGCAAATGATGTCTTGCCCATGTTCGCATTTGCAAACTATTACTCGCATTTGCAAACAATGCAAAGGTGAGAGGGGGTTCGCATTTGCAATGCCTCCTTCGCATTTGCGAAGCCCATGTCACATTTGTGACATTTGCAGCTGGGTAAATGAGACTTGGACGGGATTTTTCATCCATTCTTCAAATTTTAAAAACCTAAAACACAAGAGGCGATTTTCCAAAGACCTTTTCTTCCCAAATCATAGGTAAGTGATTCTAAACTAGTTTCTTTAAATAATCCGCTTCATTTTACAAGATTTCAACATAGAATCTAATTTTTTCATGGTCTTGGGGATTTTTGGGTAGAAATTAGGAATTTGATAAATTGGGGATTTAGACCTCAAAGGGAGGTCGGATTCCAAAACCAATTACATATTCAGGCTCGGGGGTGAATGAGTAATTAGGTTTTGGTCCGAATTTTGGGTTTGTACCAAGCGGAGCTAGGTGTTGACTTTTGTTGACTTTTTCAATAATGGCCTAAATTGAATTCTTGTCGATCGTGGGTGATTTCCAAGACTTATTTTGAAATGTTTGGTTGGTAAATTGCTAGATATTGTTGGTTCGGAGGCGTGTTTGAAAGGAAAAACTGTTATTGAGCTTTGACTGGCCTTTGGAGCGAGGTAAGTGGTGGGTCTAACCTTGACTTGAGGGAATTAGAAAACCTCGGACTTTGTGTTATGTAAAATCAATGTGAGCGGCGTATATGTAAGGTGAAGAGTGCTTATACGCTATCGAATTATCTGTTTCCCTAATTTATCGCTTCTCCTTAATTGTTTTCCCTCCTCTCTTAATTGTTACATGCTCTAAATACTTTCCATGCTTAATTGCTATGTGTTAATAAATATTTTCTTTTATTAACCATGTTACCTCTTTCTATAGTTCCCCTAATCCCTGCTATTTGCTTAATTTGACTTATTTGTACCATATAACTATAAATTGTTGGTTTGGTCTTGCTGTGTAGTATTATTGGTGTAGATTCTATATTGAACATGGTTCCTTTTCTTTGTTCAGTTTGGTATTTATTTATCGTAAAGGCCTTGTGATTTAGCCTGTTGGTTGATTGTTTACATTGACTGTTTGAAAATAATATGGTGGGATTGGGTTGCACGCCGCGACAGGTGTAATAAGGGAGGATTGATATTGTGGAATAAGGGTGAATATTTATGTATATAGTGGGATCGGGTTTCACGCCTCAACAGGTGGAATAAGGATGGATTGATACGGTGAGATAATGGTAATTATGATATTGATATTGATATATGGTGGGATCGGGTTGCACGCCACAACAAACATATATATTATTTATTGTTATTGATGTTGTTATGGTAGAATAAGGGAGGATTGTGTATTGTCTGGTGGGATCGGGTTGCACGCCGCAACAACCTATTTGTTTCTATTTCTTGAGCTGCGTTGTTTTCTGGTATTTTTATTTGAGCTAGTAGAAATAGGTAATTTTGGGTGACATTGGTTTATTTTCGAGGTTGTGGTTATCATTTCATGTTGGCTGTTTAATTTGGTATCGTATTTCAATTATTCTATCATTATTATCGACTGCGTACATGTTTTAGCGTAGGTGACTGCCTTAGCCTCGTCACTACTTCATCGAGTTTAGGCTCAACACTTACCAGTACATGGGGTAGGTTGTACTGATATGAAACTCTGCATACAAATTTTGGAGACGGTCCTAGTGGAGGTTACTAGTGAGCCCGGATCGGACACTTGTAGAGACTTGAGGTATGACTGTTCCGCATTTGTACTTAGAACACATCTGTTATTTCAGTTCGTTATTATTGTTATTGTTTAAGCTACTAAAAGAAGTAGTGCCTAGCAAGTGAAATTGTCACGACCCAAACTGGAGGGCCAGTTAACAACTACACCGCACTCCACATATCCTGGTCTGTAGTGCCAGACAGAGGAACTGGTGGTGCTGGGTGCCTCCTAATATCCTCTAGAAGAGACAGAGTAGATGAGGTATGAGACGGCATCTCACTCTAAGTCTCACTTTGGCCTGCTTTGGCTTGGGGCACCTGACTGGTACCCTCTCCCACAGCTGTATCAAGCTGTCTACTAATCTCTTACTTCCTAATCGAAGGCATCGCTGAAAGACAACAAAATGAATATTAGAGACGAACACTTACAACTCAACTCTATGCACGATCTAGATTAGGAAGAAGGTAACAACCTTAGATGTCATGTAGCCTCCTGATTATAAATGTGGCACGCTACACATTCATAATCAAGACTCTACTAGACACGGCTCATAGACAACCCCTAGGACAGACTTGCTCTCATACCAAGTTTGTCACGACCCAAACTGAAGGGCCATGAGTAGCATCCGGCCATACTTGCCGAGCACCAACATATATTTTATCTAACCTTCTTTATTATCTTTTAGGGCCGACGAGATCAATATAAATGGTAGACATGAATCATGAAAAACCAACAATGAAAGATGGTGGCATGAACATACATAACATGGGATGACCAGACAATCAAAAAACTATATATAAGGTACAAGCTACCATGCTACCATGAAAGACTATACAACAAAAATCAGCCGACAATGCATACCAAACTATACATGAGGCGACACTTGTCTATGAGCCTCTAAAGGAGCATAAGTGCTGCAAAATTGCCGGAACAGGGCCCCCACATACGAATAATGTGTATAACAAAAATGCATACCAAGACCACGGCAATTCCGGAGAAGGGATCTCGCCAATAACCGCTGAACTGGACAGCCTACTATGGTGGGGGAGCTGTGTCTACCCATCTATCAGGACCTGCAACACAACATGCAGCATCCACAAATAAAAAGGACGTCAGTACGAATACAGTAATGAGTATGTAAGATAGGAAAGCATAAGTACGAGCAGTAATGTAAGTAGGGATAGAGAATATACAACCTGTAACATCTGGGTACCTCTGAGGGCTACTGACATGAAATGCATGATACATACATATATATACATAAACTTTTAAAACATACGCCTCTGTGGGCATCATCATCATTATATCGTACCCGGCCATAATAGGCTCGGTAGAATCGTACCCGGCCACGTGGAGCTCGGTAAAACCCAACTGATCAGTGGTTGCACAACAGGTGCCGTACCCGACCAACTATAGTGTGGCTCAGTAGAGTAAAATATATACATATATATAATGCATGCTGGACTCAATGGAATAATATTCAGAACCTTTCTAAGTGACGTAAGGTCAGTATCCTCTGTACACATTATTAGGACTAACTCTTCATCATGAATCTTATAATAATCAGGAAGTACCAACAACATTGATAATATAAGAATAAGATAAGCAACATCAACATCAATCGTTCCATAAGTATGGAAACAATGTAAGTACTGCTAGCTTCTAAGAGTAGAGTATCTTTGGAAGCTCGTTCATTACATCATGTTCAATTGGAGTCGTGCAATGATAGCCTCACATACCTTGTATATGCTACCCAATATCAAGCTATGCAAATGTCATGACTCCTTAGTCTATAATAGGAGAAATGACACTATCATTAACGTTTAAGCGTCATAACTATTATGTACCAACCACAACCTATTTTAAGATGAAACGGCTAGCACCTCCCCTATTTATATGACTTCCCACAAGTGAAAACAATAACCAAACAACATCAATATTAATCATATTTATCCTCCCAAAACAGTCTACTAACCGACAATATTACTACCAAGCCTTTCGATATATATTTCACAAGTTCTAGCTTCAATGACTTATCCACAACTTGGATAATCTTAAATACATGTAGAATAAGAGGTTACTTACCTTTAGACAGAAAGAACAACTCCAATTTGACCTTAATTGCCCACGAAATATCCCTCCAATGCTGCCACAACAACAAGAAAGCGAAACTAGCAATCAATTAGGTTTTTCGATACTAGAATCACTTTAGAAGGATTGAAATCACCTAGGGTTGATATTAAAAACTTGAGGGAGTATTTAAAGAATATAAACCCCTTAAAACAACCTCCCACAGGAGTTGGAACAACACAAAAATGAGCAACAACAAGAAGAACAGAAAATTACTAGCGCCACGAGATTCCTGACACTTGATTTGTGTTGTTTGCCCTTTGTTTGGGTCTTGAATCTTGAGAGGGTGTTTATAGGGTTCTAAGGTCTGAATATACTTAAAATTAATGACTTAAAATGGGTTCTAGGCTTTTATATATATATATATCCATATCTCTTAAACCGACTATGTGGGGCCCATAGAGAGGTCCTTGAGGCAGTCTCGCGAAAACGCGAATATCTCTCTACTCCGATATCGTATCGACAAACAGTTAAATGCGTTGGAAGCTATACCCATTGATTTTCAATTTGGCGGGTAGATCACCCCATAATTCAAAGTAAATTAGGAGAAAAGCTTAGTAACATTTGATCTAAAGTCTAAGTAAAATTATGAACGTAAGTTGCGACAACTTTTGTCGACTTTTGTTTCATAACTCGTTTGACCTCAAGACTTATGATACGGATATTATATGATTCAAATACCTTAAAATACGACCTTATGAGTATATTAATCACCTCTAGGTTGACTCGAAAATACGCCTGACAACATCCTTGATTCGTTTAACTTTTAATACTTGTTAACCACCTTTATACACCTTTATATCATTTAAGACTAATAGGATTAACTTCTTATCATCTCAAAGATAATCTCTTCTTTGTTTTATGTTGATTAACCTACGGCATAAACTAATGTACGTGAATATGGGTTGTAACACCCTCCCCCCTAGGAACATTCGTCCTCGAATGTAAGGGTTTATGGGTAGTCCAAATCATCGTGGATTCCAATAGAAATTTCCGGTCAATTTTCCCCCTATAAGATGGTCACTAGCTAAACTTGCAAGCAGTTAAGCCCAACATATAGCCTCACAAGGTTATATAAAGCATAATGGATATGTACATTATCTGTATATTACCATTTTGTATTAAGGAAGAGTATTCTCAAGCTATTGCTTACCTCATAGAGCTGTTTCACTTTCTAATACATTTTGCGTTCCCCTGGCATCCTTGTTATCTTCCTTCTGGAATAGGTAATGGTATTTAGACTTCATCTCCTCTTCTACTTCTCATGTCATTTCTTCCATATTCTTGTTCCTCCACAATATTTTGATGGAAGCTACATCTTTTGTTCTCAGCTTGCGGACTTGTCGATCTAATATAGCCATTGACACTTCTTCATATGATAGAACTTGTAAATCTTTGATAGGGATGGCTCGAGAAGGGTCTCCAATACATTTCCTCAATATAGATACAAGGAATACTAGATGGACAAATTCCAATTCGGATGGCAATTCTAACTCACAAGCAACCTGTCCAATTCGTCAAAGAATTTTATATGGACCGATATACCGCGGACTCGGCTTATCCTTCTTCCCTAAACGCATAACACTCTTCATGGGTGAGATCCTCAGGAAAACCCAATCACCAACCTCAAACTCCAGATCACGACGTCGTACATCGGAATAAGACTTTTGCTTGCTTTGTGCCGTCCTTAGTCGTTCTTGTATCACTTTCACCTTCTCAATGGCTTGGTGAATTAAATCTGGCCCATATAATTCTATTTCCCTGACTTCAAACCATCCAACTGGTGATCTACATCTTCTCCCATATAGTGCTTCGTATGGAGCCATTTTAATACTGGAATGGTAGCTATTATTGTAGGCAAATTCTATGAGTGGTAGATGGTCATCCCAATTCCCCTTGAAATCTAGAACACATGCTCGTAGCATATCTTTAAGTGTTTGAATGGTACGTTCGACCTGTCTGTCAGTCCGTGGATGGAATGTAGTTCTGATATTCACTTGTGTGCCTAAACCCTTCTGAAAAGACCTCCAAAAGTTAGCCGTAAATTAAGCTCCTCGGTCTGATATAATAGATACCCGCACACCATGAAGCCTAACAATCTCCTTGATATACAACTTCGCATGATCTTCAGCCGTGTAAGTTGTCTTAACTGGCAAAAAATAGGCACATTTTGTAAGTCGATCAACTATCACCCAGATGGAGTCAAACTTATGATAAGAGCTAGGTAATCCAATAATAAAGTCCATATTAATCACCTCCCATTTCCAGTTCGGAATCTCTATATTGTGAATCAATCCACCGGGTTTTTTATGCTTGATCTTTACTTGTTGACAATTAGGACACTGGGCTATAAATTCTGCAATAGACTTCTTCATGTTATCCCGCCAATACTGCCCTTAACATTATGATACATCTTTGTCGAGCCGGGATGGATAGAATATCAGGATTGATGAATCTTATTCATAATCTTCTCTCGTAACCCTTCCATATTAGGCACAAATAATCGGCCCTGGTATCTCTGTGCCCCATCTCCTCCGATCTCAAAAGCCGTAATTTTATACTGCTGAATACTCTCTCTTAATCGTACTAAGATAGGATCTTCATATTGCCGTCCTTTTACCTCGGCTACCAAAGATGATTCTGATGTATTCTATACAGTAACACCTCCGTCATCAGAGTCTAACAATCTGATTCTCATATTGGCTAGCTGATGAAGCTCTTTAGTCACCCCCTGTGTACCTACCTCAATGTGTACTAAATTGCCCATTGACTTACGACTGAGAGTGTCTGCCACAACATTGGCTTTACCAGGATGGTACAATATCTCGACATCATAATCTTTTAGTAATTCAATCCACCTACACTGCCTCAAATTCAACTCCTTCTGCTTGAAGATGTATTGTAAACTCTTGTGATCTATGTACATGTCAACATGGACGTCGTATAAGAAGTGCCACCATATCTTCAAAGCATATATTACTACAGCGATTTCCAAATCATGGGTAAGGTAATTCTTTTTCATGCTTCTTCAATTGTCTTGATGCATAAGCAATCACTTTTCTAAGTTGCATCAATACACACCCCAAACCTATACCTGAGGCATCATAATATACCACATAACCTTATGTTCCTTTAGGTAGAGTGAGCACTAGCGCTGATGTCAATCGATTCTTTAGCTCCTGAAAACTACATTCGCAAGTGTCAGACCACTAGAACTTGGTAGCGTTCTATGTTAACTTAGTAAATGGTGCTGATATAGAGGAAAACCCTTCTACAAACTGCCAATAATATCCTGCTAGCCCCAGGAAGCTGCAGACTTCTGATAGTGTTGTAGGTCTCAGCCAATTCTTTACTACATCGATCTTCTGAGTATCGACACTAATACTCTCGTCAGATGTCACATGGCTAAGGAATGCTACTGAGTTTAGCTAGAATTCACATTTGAAGAGCTTAGCATATAACTTACGATCCTGAAGCGTCTGTCATACTATCCGCAAGTGGCCCGCATGTTCTGCCTTCGAATGAGAATACACTAGAATGTCATCAATGAATACAATCACGAACACATCAAGATAGGGCCTGAATACAGTATTCATGAGATCCATAAAAGCTGCTGGGGCATTTATTAGCATAGACGACATCACCAAAAACTCAAAGTGCCCAAATCTTGTCCGAAAGGCTGTCTTTGGAATATCCTTCTCCTTAACCCTCACCTGATGATAACCTGAACGTAAGTCAATCTTGGAGAAATACTTGGCACCCTGGAGTTGGTCAAAAAGGTCATCAATACTTTTAAGTGGATACTTGTTCTTTATAGTAAACTTATTCAATTGTCGATAATTGATACACATCCTTAACGACCCGTCTTTCTTCCGCACAAACAAGAATGGGTGCTAGGCCTAATGAAGCCCTTATCCAGCAATTCCTTCAACTGCACTTTCAACTTGCGCAACTCTAACTGGGCCATTCTATATGGAAGGATACATATCAGTTGAGTGTCAGGAAACATATCAATGCTAAACTCAATCTCCCTTTCCGGAGGAAGGCCTAGGAGTTCATCTGGGAAAACATCTGGAAATTCATTGACCATGAGGATTGATTGTAGAGTACGCGGCTTCGCCTCCGCATCCTGAACGCGAACAAGATGATAAATGTAACCTTTTGAGATCATTTTCCTTGCTTTAAGATAGGAAATAAACCAACCTTTCGGTGTAGCGATGTTCCACTTCCATTCAATGATGAGTTCACTAGGAAACTGAAACCTAACCATCTTCGTACGATAGTCAACATTTGCATAGCATGAGGCCAACTAGTCCATTCCCATTATCACATTGAAAGCAACCATTTCTAACTCAAATAAATTTGTCGAGGTTTGACGACTACAAATCATCACAGTGCAACCTATATATACCCTTCTAGCAATCACAGAATCTCCTATCGGAGTAGATACCGTAAGGGGTTTACTTATCAATTCAGGTTCGACGCCAAAGTTATTAGCCACAAAGGGTGTAACGTATGATAATGCAGATACCGGATCAATCAGCGCATATACATAGTAAGAAAACACAGACAATATACCTGTAACAACATCTAGAGACGACTTGAGATCCTGTCAACCTCGACAGTTTGAGCACCACTCAAACTCGGCACTGCACCTCTACCTCTACCACGACCTGTCAACTACTGAAAACCCCATGCTGGAGGTCGAACTGATGAGGAAGAACTAGACATAGATGCAGTCGGCTAAGCCATACCACCACCTCTTTTGTTAGGATAATCCTGCACCAAATGCCAGGCTGTCTGCAAGAATAGCATGCATCAGAACCTCGATGGCACATCCCAAAGTGGGCTTGCCGCACTGATCACAACGTGGTGTTGGGGGTCTTGTCTAACTAGTATCCTTGTGATGTTGCGAGCCTGATGCCCATAAAATCTGAGCTGGACTAGAATAGGTAAATCGATCATATCGAGTCCTCTGAAACTATGGAGGAGCACTAGCTACAGGTGGCGCCGAACTTCTCGAAGACTGGGGCCTGACACTACCTCTAAAGTCATTAGAATACCCTGCAAATCTCGCCCTCTTATGTTGTCCCCTATCCTGCTCCCTATCTACCCTTTGTTGGCGCTTACGATCCTCTAGGGTCTGGGCATAATCCTGAATACGGGAAATATACATTCCTTCCACCAAGGAGGCTGTCGTGCACTCATTTATCAGATGTGGTCCCAACCTATTCACGAACATATGCACCCTATCGCTCATCTATGCCACCATATGGGGAGCATACCTTGCCAAAGAATCAAGCAGCATACTATACTCTTGCACACTCATATTACCTTGTCTAAGGTTCAAGAACTT
The DNA here is from genome assembly GCF_000715075.1 of Nicotiana tabacum. Lineage (NCBI taxonomy): Eukaryota > Viridiplantae > Streptophyta > Magnoliopsida > Solanales > Solanaceae > Nicotiana > Nicotiana tabacum. The sequence goes on along the minus strand of NC_134086.1, from coordinate 23,765,530 downwards.
ATCAGCTCTAGCTCGTCGTATCTCAACCGGTAAGTAGTGACGAAGAAAGGCCTCAGAAAATTCCTTCCACACAGCTGGAGGAGCCTTCGGACCCCTGGATCTCTCCAAACTATCATACCAGAAAATCACTAAATCTCGTAACCGATAAGAGCCAACTCTACTGCCTCTATATCACTAGCATGCATAACCCATAGTGTACGATGAACCTGATTAATAAAAGTCTGCGAGTCCTCCTTGGGGTCTAATCTGGTAAACACTGGAGGGTCTAGATTAATAACATCACAAACTCCCATACTAACTGGTTTATCAACATCACCGATATTCTGCCTCTGAGCCTAAGCAGCTACCAAGATAGTTAACAACTGCACCGCACTCCACATATCCTAGTCTGTAGTGCCAGACGGAGGAACTGGTAGTGCTGGGGGCCTTCTAATATCCTCTAGAAGAGACGAAGTAGATGAGGTATGAGACGACATCTCAGTCTAAGCCTCACTTTGGCCTGCTCTGGCTTGGGGCACCTGATTGGTACCCTCTCCCGTAGCTGTATCAAGCCGTCTAATAATTTCTTGCTTCCTAATCGAAGGCATCACTGAAAGACAACAAAGTGAATATTAGAAACGAACACTTACGACTTAACTCTATGCACGATCTAGATTTAGGAAAAAGGTAACAACCCTAGATGTCATGTAGCCTCTTGATTATAAATGTGGCACGCTACACATCCATAATCAAGACTCTACGAGACACATCTCATAAACAACCCCTAGGACAGCCTTGCTCTAATACCAAGTTTGTCACGACCCAAACTAGAGGGCTATGAGTAGCACCCAGTCATACTTGCCAAGAACCAACATGTATTTTATCTAACCTTCTTTATTATCTTTTAGGGTTGACGAGATTAATATAAATGGTAGACATGGATCATGGACAACTAACAATGAAATATGATGGCATGAACATAGATAACATAGGATGACCAGACAATCAAGAAATTATATATAAGGTACGAGCTACCACGCTACCATAAAAGACTATACAACAAAAATCAACTAACAAGGCATACCAAACTATACATGAGTCGACACTTGTCTATGAGCCTCTAAAGGAACATAAGTGCTGCAACATTGCCGGAAGAGGGCCCCCAATTACCCACAATTCAATAATAAAAATTCTTACCAAGACCATGACAAGTCCGGAGAAGGGATCTCGCCAATAACCCCTGAATTGGGCAGCCTACTATGGTGGGGGAGCTGCGTCTACCCATCTATCAGGACTTGCAGCACGACATGCATCGTTTGCAAATAAAAAGGACGTCAGCACGAATAAAGTACTGAGTATGTAAGGTAGGAAATCATAAGTACGAGCAATAATATAAACAGGGATAGAGAATATACAACATGTAACATCTGGGTACCTCTTAGGGCTGCTGACACGAAATGCATGATACATACATATATATACACAAACTTTTAAAACATACGCCTGTGTGGGCATCATCATCATATCGTACCCGACCGTAATAGGCTTGGTAAAAACGTACCCGACCATCATAAGGCCTGATAGAATCGTACCCAGCCACATGGAGCTCGGTAAAACCCAACTGATCAGTGGTTGCACAATAGGTGTCGTATCCAGCTGTCTATAGCGCGTATCGGTAGAGTAAAATAGATACATATATATAATGCATATTGGACTCAATGGAATAATATTCAGTTACTTTCGGAATGACGTAAGCTCGGTATCCTCTGTACAGGTTATTAGTATTAACTCTTCATCATGAATCTTATAAGAATCAGGAAGTACCAACAACATTGATAACATAAGAATAAGAGAAGCAACATCAACATCAATCGCTCCATACGAAGGGAAACAATGTAAGTACTGCTAGCTTCTAAGAGTAGAGTATCTTTGGAAGCTAGTTCATTACATCATGTACAATCGGAGTTGTGAAAAAGAAGGAAAGGGATAGCCTCATGTACCTTGTATATACTGCCCAACCTCAAGCTATGCAAATGTCACGACTCCTTAGTCTACAATAGGAGAAATGACACTATCGTCAATGTTTAAGCATCATATTGAGCATCCCACAAGTGAAAACAATCACCAAACAGCCCAAACAACATCAATATTAATCATATTAAACCTCCCAAAATAGTCCACCAACCGACACCATTACTACCTAGCCTTTCGATATATATTTCACAAGTTCTAGCTTCAATGACTTAGCCGCAACTTGGATAATCTTAAATACATGTAGAATAAGAGGTTACTTACCTTTAGACAGAAAGAACAACTCCAATTTGACCTTAATTGTCCAAGAAACATCCCTCCAATTCTGCCACAACAAGAAGGAAGCGAAACTAGCAACCAATTAGGGTTTTTCGGTAATAGAATCACTTTAGAAGGCTTGAAATCATCTAGGGTTGATATTAAAAACTTGAGGGAGTATCTTAAAACAGCCTCCCACATGAGTTGGAACAACACAAAAATAAACAACAACAAGCAGAACAAGAAACTTATTAGCGCCACGGGATTCCCGACACTTGATTTGTGTTGTTCGCCCTTTGTTTGTGTCTTGAATCTTGAGATAAAATTGAGAGATTTTTTCTAGGTTCTATGGTCTGAATATACTTAAAATTAATTGCTTAAAATGGGTTCTAGGCATATTATATATATCCATATCTCTTAAACTGACTATGTGGGGCCCATAGAGTGATGCTTGGTGCAGTTTCGCGAAAACGCAAATATCTCTATACTCCGATATCGTAATAACAAACAGTTAAAAGCGTTGGAAACTAGACTCATTTATATCCAATTTGGTGGGTAGATCACACCATAATTCAATGTAAATTAGGAGAGAAGCTTAGTCACATTTGACCTAAAGTTTAAGTAAAATTATAAGCGTAAGTTGCAACAACTTTTGTCGACTTTTGTTTCATAACTCGTTTGACCTCAAGACTTATGATACGGATATGATATGATTCAAATACCTTTAAACACGACCTCTTGAGTGTATTAAGCACCTCTAGGTCTATCCAAAAATGCGGCTGACAACATCCTCGATTCGTTTAACTTCTTATACTTGTTAACCTCCCTTATACACCTTTGTATCATTTAAGCCCAATAGGATTAACTTCTTATCATCTCAATGATAATATATTCTTAGATGTATGTTGATTAACTTAGGACATAAACTAACGTACGTAAATATCGGTTGTAACAGAAATGTTAGGCGTCATCATGATCCCGATGATGAGAATTTCGGGTTGTGACAAGTTGGTATTAGAGCACTAGGCTACATACGTCTCAAGAGTCACGTGAAAACTTAGTAGAGTCTGGTGGATCGGTCCAAAATGATCTGTACTTATCTTCCGGAGGCTATAGAGTTAGAAACGATTTCATTTCTATTCTTCTCTGTTGTGCGATTTTATTCTATCATTGCTGATTGAACTCTTCTATTCTGTTCTATCGCAGATGGTGAGGATGTGTACCGCATCTTCAACTGAGTAGCAGCCAGAGCCCCCTGCAGCAGTTCCTACGAAGGGTAGGGGTCGAGGCCGAGGTCGTGCCAGAGGCCGAGGCAAGGGCATAGCTCATCCCCGAGCACGAGCAGCAACACTAGTGGTGGAGCCTCAGGTATAGTTTGATGAGGAGGTTCCAGCACAAACCGTGCCTGTCAGACCAGCTTAGGTCCTGGAGGGGTTCATCGCCACCCTAGTGTTTCAGGATGCTTTGGTTCGTCTAGTGGGTCTTATGGAGAGTGTTGCTCAGACCGACACATTTCCTGAGGCACAAGCCATCTCTCGGGCTAGGGGAGGATTCTAGACTCCCGCTACTCACATTCCGGAGCAGATGGCTCTCCAATTTCAGACTCCAGCAGCCTAGCCAGTGGGAGCAGTTCCTCCAAGTGTTGCAGCACAGACCGGTAATAGATCATCTCAGTCTTCTGAGGCTTTGTAGAGGTTGGATAGGTTTACCAAGCTTTTCCCAGTTCGCTTCAGTGGTGCATCTTCAGAGGATCCCTATGACTACTTGGACAACTATTATGAGGTGTTACGTAACATGGGGATAGTAGAGACTAATAGGGTAGACTTTGCGACATTTCGTTTGTCGTGTTCCACTAAGAAAAGGTGGAGGGATTATATGTTGACCAGACCAACTGGGTTGCCTGATCTTACTTGGGACCAGTTCTCTCAGTTATTTCTTGAGAAGTTCCTTCCTATCATTCAGAGAGAGAACTATCGGAGGCAGTTCAAGTGTCTACATCGGGGTTCTATGACTGTCACTCAGTACAAGACTCGATTTATGGATCTAGCCCATTATGCTATTCTTCTACTTCCTACCAAGAGAGAGAGGGTGAAGAGGTTTATTGATGGACTTGCTTAGCCTATTAGATTGTAGATGGCTAAGGATACTAGGAGTGAGATTTTTTTAGGTGACAACCAATGATGCCAGGCGAGCTGAGATGGTACTAGCTCAGGGGAGTGGTCAGGGATCTGACAAGAGACCTCGTCATTTAGGTGGTTTTAGTGGTGCCTCATTTGGAGGCAGGTGTACTTTTGGTAGGGGCCATCCTCCCAGGCCATATCAATTAGCGCTTCATACATCCCATAGTGCTTTAGGGAGTCGTGGCCATTATGTGCCTCATACTGGGCAGCCAGCCTACAGTGCACCGCCAGCTCCTATCAGTGCACCGTCTATTCAAAGTTATTACCATGGCCAGCTAGCCTGTTTGGGTCATTCTCTATTTCAGAAGGCATAGTACCAGGATGGATGTTTTGAGTATGGTGGTTATGGTCATATTAGGAGGACTTGTCCGAGATTATTGGGCGCCACGCCACAACAGAGTTATCGTGTCAAGATTTCAGCACCGGTTGCATCATTGCCCACTCAACCAGCTAGAGGTAGGGGTTTGGGAGCTAGAGGTAGAGGTCAGGCCATTAGTGGTGGAGGCCAGGCCGCTAGATATGGAGGCCAGCCAGCATGAGGCCATCCTAGAAACATGGTTCAGAGTGCTGGGGCCCAGCCCCGATATTATGCTATTCTAGCCAGGCCTGAGGCTGAGTCGTCTGATACGGTTATCACAAGTATGGTTTTAGTTTATATTAGAGATGCCTCAGTTCTATTTTATCTGGGATCTACATATTTATACGTGTCGTCCTATTTTGCTTCATATTTGGTTATGCCTCGTGATTCATTGAGTGCTCCTGTATATGTGTCCACCCCTATGGGAGATTCTATTATTGTAGATCGTGTCTATCATTTGTGTATGGTTATTATTGGAGGTCTTGAGATTAGCGTAGATCTTCTGCTTCTCGACATGGTTGATTTAGATGTCATTTTGGGTATGGATTGGTTGTCACCTTATCATGCTATATTGGATTGTCACGCGAACACGGTGACCATAGCCTTGTCGGGGTTTCCTCGATTAGTGTGAAGGGGGACCCTGTCCATTCTACTAGCAGGATTATCTCTTACATGAAGGCTCGACACATGGTCGAGAAGGTGTTTGTAACTTGTTTGGCTTATGTCCGTAATTCTAGAGCGGAGGTTCCTTCTATGGATTCTGTGCTCGTTGTTCGTGAGTTTCCTAAGGTGTCTTCTACAGATCTGCCGGGGATGCCACCCGATAGAGATATTGAGTCTATATCAATTTGGCTCCGAGCATTCAGCCCATTTCTATTCCACCATACTGCATGGCCCCGCCATAGTTAATAGAATTGAAGGAGTAGTTACAAGATTTGCTTGATAAGGTCTTTATTAGACCTAGTGTCTTGCCTTGGGGCACACCTGTGTTGTTTGTGAAGAAGAAGGATGGATCAATGAGGATGTGCATAGATTATCGGCAGTTGAACAAAGTCACCATCAAGAAGAAGTATCCGTTGTCGAGGATTTACTACTTATTTAATCAGCTTCAGGGATCCAAAGTGTTTTCTAAGATCGATCTGAGGTTTGGCTACCATCAGTTCAGGATTAGGGCATCTAATGTCCCTAAGATAGCTTTTCGAACTCGGTATGGCCATTATGAGTTTCTAGTGATGTCATTTGGGCAGACAAATACCCCAGCAGCATTCATGGATTTGATGAACTGGGTATTCAAGACCTATATGGATTCCTTTCTTATTGAATTTATTAATGATATCTTAATCTACTCCCGTAGTCGAGAGAAGCATGAACAATATCTTCGGATCATTCTTTAGACTTTTAGAGACAACCAGTTATATGCTAAGTTTTCAAAATACGAGTGTTGGTTGAGTTCAGTTGCTTTCTTGGGTCAAGTTGCATCAGCAGAGGGTATTCAGGTAGATCCTTAGAAGATTGAGACAATCAAGAACTGGCCTAGACCCATATCAGCTATAGAGATCCGAAGTTTCTTGGGGTTGGCAGGCTATTACCGTCGGTTTGTGGAGGGGTTTTCATCTATAGCAGCTCGACTGATAGGTTGACCCAGAAGGTTCCCCCATTCAGATGGTCGGACGAGTGTGAGGTGAGATTTCACAAGCTCAAGACTATTTTGACTATGACACCAGTGTTGGTGTTGCCCACAAGATCACGACCCTATACAGTATATTGTGATGCATCTCGTATTGGACTTGGTGCAATATTGATGCATGGTGGCAGGGTTATTGCATATGCTTCGCTGCAGCTTAAGGTTCACGAGAAGAATTACCATGTTCATGACTTAGAGTTGGCAACCATTGTTCATGCGCTGAAGATTTGGATGCACTATCTTTATGGCATGTCATGTGAGGTATTTACGGATCATCCGAGTTTGCAGTATTTTGTCAAGCAAAAGGATCTCAATTTGAGGTAGAGGAGGTGGTTAGAGCTATTGAAAAACTATGATAAAACCATCTTATATCATCTCAGGAAGGCCAATGTGGTGGCTGATGCTTTGAGTAGGAAGTCAGCTATTATGGGCAGCCGTGCATACATTCCTGTCGGTGAAAGACCGCTTGCATTAGATGTTTAGGCTTTGGCCAATCAGTTTGTAAGGTTGGATGTTTCTAAGCCTAGTCGTGTTCTAGCTTGTACGGTCGCTCGGTCTTCATTTTTTGAGCGCATCAGGGAGCGGCACTATGATGACCCTCATTTTCTTGTCCTTAGGGACACAATGCGTCATGGAGATTCCAAGTTGGTCACGGTTGGAGATGATGGAGTTTTGAGGATGTAGAGTCGTGTTTGTATGCCTAATGTGGATGGACTTCATGAGTTGATTCTATAGGAGGCCGACAGTTGCTAGTATTCTATTCATCCGGGTGCCGCCATGATGTATCAGGACTTGCGACATCATTATTGGTGGAGGAGAATGTCACGCCCCAACCTAGGGAGGCGTGATTGGCACCCGGTGTCGTACTGGCCCGAGCGAACCACTCTATAACTCATTCATTCCTTGCGTAACTATCATGGGCCAAATGGCCACAACTCGTAATGTACAATTGTAAGTGGGCAAATGTTATATTAAAAAACCATCGTTCATAAAACATTAATACATATGGGCCATCAAGGCCTCTGACATACTGTACAACATGAACCTCTGTCTACAAAGCCTCTAAGATTATTTGACATCAAATGGGACAGGGTACCAGCCTACCCAAAAGTCTGTACAAAACTTCTGACATGATGACTCATAGACTCAGCTACACTCCAAATGAGGTGGAGTCTTACCGATCCTTCACTGAAGCCAATCTCGTCTTATATGATAGCTCGTCAAACTAACTATCTATACCTGCAGGCATGAATGCAGCGTCCCAAACAAAAGGACGTCAGTACGAATAATGTACCGAGTATGTAAGGCATGTACTGAAAGCTGAAACTGAACTGATAATATAATAAGTGAAGGCAACTGGAAGTCAAAGATAATTTGTACATATGCTTACCTGTAGATACTGGCTCAACTCTCTCAATATAGTAAGTAAAATAGTTGTCCGGCCCTATAAAGCTCGGTATATATATATACATATATATACATATATATATATATATATATATACATACATATATATATATATAACTGCTTTGCGGTAGTAGGCTCGCTCATAGGCGCTCGGCCATACTAGGCTCTGTATCTCGACTAATGGGGCTCGCTCATAAGCGCTCGACCAGAGTAGGCTCGGTATATATATAACTGCTCTGCCGTAGTAGGCTCGCTCATAAGCGCTCGACTATACTAGGCTCTGTATCTCGACCAACTAGGCTCGCTCATAAGCGCTCGGCCATAGTAGGATCAGTTTATAACTTACCATCTGATCAGAGGTTACCCAATAGGGGCCTGTCCATCGATTATAGCTCGATGGTAATAAAAATACTGTAATACTGTATATATAGACTCTCTACTCTCTTAACTAGAAGAAAGAAATACTCAATAATCAAATGCTAATTCTAGACATTATTTTGAATCTCATATGATTTTACATTCCTTAAGTGTTTAATTTTGATTAATTCTTTTTAAAATTCATCAAAGCAAACTTCCAAGTCTTAAACACAATTTCCGAGCGCCTAAGAAAATAACAATTTTCGAAAGAAAATTAAAGTACTAGCAATTAGTATTAGGTAGGATCTTTTCATGTAGTTATTTCTATTTAGCACTCCAACAAAATGATAAACATACTTTACCCCATACTTTAATACTGCTATGCAGTACCATTCATACTATCTATTAAAGAATAGCAAAAATAAGAAACAAGAACTTTAAATTCTGCCTATCATTATATCCTCATCTCGTGTCACCTCTTTTCTTTGTCTTGAATAGCTTGAATTGCATGTCCCGGCTGTCCAAATCCACAGATCATCGAGTTCCATGATACCAAATCTTTGCTCTTCATATTTTCAAAAATGTGAAAAGCATCCTTTACTTCCACACACTTATAATATATTGATAAAAGAGCATTTGCAACATGTTCATAGAAATCAAAACCCATATGAATTATTTGGCAGTGAACGCTCCTGCCATGACCAAAACACCCACTACCCATACACGATCTCAACAAGCTCGTAAACATGAACTCATTAGGTTTCAAACTATGATCGAGCACATGAAGAGCATATTCAATCACAATAAAAATTTATCAACTTACGTATTTTCTGAGACCCATGAATAGATGATAGAATAATATGACATATAGGGAATCAAGAACATAAGCATCACTATTATTTCTAAGAATAGAGTTATTTACGAAAATTGTGCATTTGCTCGTTTTGTTTGTGTCGTATAGATCATGCCAAAAAGAAAGAAGGGATAGCCTTAACATACCCGAAGTAATTGTTTTCCATACCTCCCAAAATATAGCCAAAAGGAGTTATATTTAAGATCATTTTATGTACCATGTTAACTGGTGTAGTACCAAACCATCCTTAAAGTACTCATCTCTTGTAGCTCAAATGTCAACAGTTCAAGTGCTTTTAACTTAACTTTCTTTTTCTTCAATAAAATCCACACTGCTCACTCAGTAACACAACTCTTAAATTATCTAACAATAAGCCACGATAATCAAATCAATTCCCATATTAGAATTTGAAAACCCTTGTTGTACACGTTTCCAATATATCACAGCTGAACTCGATCCTTAGGTTATAAGGTTCCAACATGTCAAGACTAGTTTCAGGCAAAACTCACGAATATTTGATTAATTTTAATCTTAATTTGCTTAAACCTATTGCTAGATGGATGGTCCTCCCTCAAATACTCATTCTCAAATATTTTTCCCAAAAAAGGAACCTTAGGATAACTAATATGTAAGATGTACACTTCAAGAAAATGGAGGCTATGAATTTAAGTCTTAAGAATGATAGATACGTGGTAGGGGTCTTAAATGCCACCTTTTAAATGACTTTATAGTCATTGCTTTGAATGGGAGGGGCTTCCACGTGGGGATGGTCAATTCTTATCCAACAGTGTATTAATTAATTAATTAGATAATACCCCGCTAACCGGTAATTAATCAATTACTCGCGTAATTAAGAACTGTCTTAAATTACTTAAATTCTACTTATTTTTAATGCACTTTATACACCGTACTATTACGGTCATGCAGTACCATATAAAATAAATACATACATTATTATATCATTAAAAAAAATTCTTTAAAAATGCATATATTTTCTCGACTTCTAATTTTCCTAATCTCATATAAAGAGTAAAAATTTTCGTACGCTTAATTCTTAAAATGGTAAAAAAAGGATAACCTTCTTTTCTTGTGAAAAATAATAACTCATATCTTTATAATAAAGAAAATCTCATAAAATTTTCTCATATTATTTGTGTAATTTAAAACATATTCGAAAGTACTAATATTAATAACTATGTAAAATTATATTATTATATTTTCATACCATTTTTTTTCTTTACAAAAATGTTTCACTCAAAATACCATATCAAATATATATAATATATATCAATGTTGTTAAACTTATGGGGTGTAACATCCTTCCCCACTTTAGAACATTCGTTCTCGAATGTTAACTCTTAGAGGTTTTTAAAAATTTTACTATGGTCTCCTCTGTAACTAAACTAAAACTCAATCTCTATCTGAAGTCTCGACTATTCACTACTTGAGTATCTCGTATCATCTTCACCTTTAACTTACTTACCTTTCAATCTCGCATCATATCTTCTCTTTCTTACATAACCTCCCTTCCATATTACGCATTAAAGCTCTACCGTAATATTTGTACCTCGGGTGTATATAAAATCTCGCGATAACTACATACTGACTTCTTACGACTCAGCTCTATGGTACGATCTGGAAACAAAAAAAGGGTAATATTTCCTAAATGCCCTATAGCCTCTCAGTTCTAAATGTGGCGCGCGACACACTCATAAATGAGACTCTACTAGGCACGGCTTTGTAGACTCCCTAGGACAGAACTGCTCTGATACCACTTTGTCATGCCCCAACCTAGGGAGGCGTGATTGGCACCCGGTGCCGTACTGGCCCGAGCGAACCACTCTGTAACTCATTCATTCCTTGCGTAACTATCATGGGCCAAATGGCCACAACTTGTAATGTACAATTGTAAGTGGGCAAATGTTATATTAATAAACCATCGTTCATAAAACATTAATACATATGGGCCATCAAGGCCTCTGACATACTGTACAACATGAACCTATATCTACAAATCCTCTAAGATTATTTGATATCAAATGGGACAGGGTACCAGCCTACCCAAAAGTCTGTAGAAAACTTCTGACACGATGACTCATAGACTCAGCTACACTCCAAATGAGGTGGAGTCTTACCGATCCTTCGCTGAAGCCAATCTCGTCTTATATAATAGCTCGTCAAACTAACTATCTATACCTGCAGGCATGAATGCAGCGCCCCCAACAAAAGGACGTCAGTACGAATAATGTACCGAGTATGTAAGGCATGTACTGAAAGCTGAAATTGAACTGATAATATAATAAGTGAAGGCAACTGGAAGTCAAAGACAATTTGTACACATGCTTACCTGTAGATACTGGCTCAACTCTCTCAATATAGTAAGTAAAATAGTTGTCCGGCCCTATAAAGCTCGGTATACATATATATCTGCTCTGCCATAGTACCTATAAGGCTCGGTATATATATATAATTGTTCTGCCGTAGTAGACTCGCTCATAGGCGCTCGGCCATACTAGGCTCTGTATCTCAACTAACTGGGCTCTCTCATAGGCGCTCGGCCATAGTAGGATCAGTTTATAACTTACCATCTGATCAGAGGTTACCCAATAGGGGCCTGTCCATCGATTATAGCTCGATGGTAATAAAAATACTGTAATACTGTATATATAGACTCTCTACTCTCTTGACTAGAAGAAAGAAATACTCAATAATCAAATGCTAATTTTAGACATTATTTTGAATCTCAGATGATTTTACATTCCGTAAGGGTTTAATTTTGATTAATTCTTTTTAAAATTCATCAAAGCAAACTTCCAAGTCTCAAACACAATTTCCGAGTGCCTAAGAAAATAACAATTTTCGAAAGAAAATTAAAGTACTAGCAATTAGTATTAGGTAGGATCTTTTCATGTAGTTATTTCTATTTAGCACTCCAACAAAATGATAAACATACTTTACCCCATACTTTAATACTGCTATGCAGTACCATTCATACTATCTATTAAAGAATAGCAAAAATAAGAAACAAGAACTTTAAATTCTGCCTATCATTATATCCTCATCTCGTGTCACCTCTTTTCTTTGTCTTGAATAGCTTGAATTGCATGTCCCGGCTGTCCAAACCCACAGATCATCGAGTTCCATGATACCAAATCTTTGCTCTTCATATTTTCAAAAATGTGAAAAGCATCCTTTACTTCCCCACACTTATAATACATTGATAAAAGAGCATTTGCAACATGTTCATAGAAATCAAAACCCATATGAATTATTTGGCAGTGAACGCTCCTGCCATGACCAAAACACCCACTACCCATACACGATCTCAACAAGCTCGTAAACATGAACTCATTAGGTTTCAAACTATGATCGAGCACATGAAGAGCATATTCAATCACAATAAAAATTTATCAACTTACGTATTTTCTGAGACCCATGAATAGATGATAGAATAATATGACATATAGGGAATCAAGAACATAAGCATCACTAGTATTTCTAAGAATAGAGTTATTTACGAAAATTGTGCATTTGCTTGTTTTGTTTGGGTCGTATAGATCATGCCAAAAAGAAAGAAGGGATAGTCTTAATATACCCGAAGTAATTGTTTTCCATACCTCCCAAAATATAGCCAAAAGGAGTGATATTTAAGATCATTTTATGTACCATGTTAACTGGTGTAGTACCAAACCATCCTTACAGTACTCATCTCTTGTAGCTCAAATCTCAACAGTTCAAGTGCTTTTAACTTAACTTTCTTTTTCTTCAATAAAATCCACACTGCTTACTCAGTAACACAACTCTTAAATTATCAAACAATAAGGCACGATAATCAAATCAATTCCCACATTAGATTTTGAAAACCCTTGTTGTACACGTTTCCAATATATCACAGCAGAACTTGATCCTTAGGTTATAAGGTGCCAACATGTCAAGACTAGTTTCAAGCAAAACACACGAATATTTGATTAATTTAATCTTAATTTGCTTAAACCTATTGCTAAATGGATGGTCCTCCCTCATATACTCATTCTCAAATATTTTTCCAAAAAAGGAACCTTAGGATAACTAATATGTAAGATGTACACTTCAAGAAAATGGAGGCTATGAATTTAAGTCTTAAGAATGATAGATACGTGGTAGGGGTCTTAAATGCCACCTTTTAAATGACTTTATAGTCATTGCTTTGAATGGGAGGGGCTTCCACGTGGGGGTGGTCAATTCTTATCCAACAGTGTATTAATTAATTAATTAGATAATACCCCGCTAACCGGTAATTAATCAATTACTCGCGTAATTAAGAACTGTCTTAAATTACTTAAAATTCTACTTATTTTTAATGCACTTTATACACCGTACTATTACGGTCATGCAGTACCATATAAAATAAATACATATATTATTATATCATTAAAAAAATTCATTAAAAATGCATATATTTTCTCAACTTCTAATTTTCCTAATCTCATATAAAGAGTAAAACATTTCGTACACTTAATTCTTAAAATGGTAAAAAAAAAGGATAACCTTATTTTCTTGTGAAAAATAATAACTCATATCTTTATAATAAAGAAAATCTCATAAAATTTTCTCATATTATTTGTGTAATTTAAAACATATTCGAAAGTACTAATGTTAATAACTATGTAAAATTATATTATTATTTTTTCATACCATTTTTTTCTTTACAAAAATGTTCCACTCAAAATACCATACCAAATATATATATATATATATCAATATTGTTAAATTTACGGGGTGTAACAGAGAATGAAGAAAGATATAGTGGAATATGTGACTAGGTGTCTAAATCGCCAGCAAGTAAAGTATGAGCATCAGAGACCTGGTGGTTTTCTTCAGAAGATAGAGATTCCTAAGTGGAAGTGGGAGTGTATCACTATGGATTTCGTTTTTGGACTCCCACGGACTTAGAGGGGGTTTGAAGTAGTTTGGGTTATTATGGATAGACTGACCAAGTCAGCGCATTTCATTCTTGTGGCAGTTACCTATTCTTCAGAGCGGTTGGCAGAGATTTATATCCGCGAGATCATTCGTCTTCATGGTGTGCCCATGTCTATCATTTTTGATCGAGGTACGCAGTTTACCTCGCATTTCTGGTGGGCAGTACAACGTGAGTTGGGCACCCATGTTAAGCTGAGCACATCACTTTATCCTTAAATGGTCGGGCAGTCTGAGTGCACTATTCAGATATTGGAGGATATGCTCCGTGCATGTGTTATTGACTTTGGAGGCTCATAGGATCAATTCTTGCTGCTTGCGGAGTTCGCCTACAACAACAACTATCATTCGAGCATTCAGATGGCCCCCCTATGAGGCATTATATGGTAGACGGTGTTGATCGACAGTTGGATGGTTTGAGCCGGCAGAGGCTTAGTTATTGGGTACAAATTTGGTATAGGATGCCTTGGATAAGGATAAGATCATTCAGGATAGACTTCACCCAACTCAGTCCAGGCAGAATAGTTATGCCGAGCGTAAGGTCCATGATGTTGCATTCATGGTCAGAGAGAGAGTTTGCTACGTGTGTCACCCATGAATGGTGAAATGAGGTTTGGAAAAAAGGGCAAGTTGAGCCCTAGATACATCGGGCCTTTTGAGATTCTTTATCGAGTGTGATAGGTGGCTTATAGACTGGTATTTCCACCTAGTTTATCAGCGGTCCATCCAGTATTCAATGTGTCCATGCTTTGGAAGTATCACGGTGATCCATCTCTTGTCTTAGCCTTCAGCGTTGTCCAGCTGGATAAGTATTTGACCTGCGAGGAGGATCCGGTAGCTATTCTAGACCGACAGGTTCGTCAGTTTAGATCGAAGAGTTATCCTTCAGTTTGAGTGCAGTGGAGAGGTTAGCCTGCTGAGACAGCTACTTGGGGTCCAAGTCCTATATGCGGAGTAGATATCCCTACCTTTTTCCCATCTCAGGTACTTTTCTATATCCGTTCGAGGATAAACAATTATTTTAGAGGTGGAGAATGTGATGACCCGATAGGTCATCTTATGATTTAAAACCAAATTATGTGTTTTGAGGCCTTTAAAACCTTATTTTATCCCTCCTGGATTTGCATGTGCAGTCCGGGCATGTTTTCGGAAAGCTTTCGTATTGAATGTTGATAAATCTTAGCTGTACTTCGTGAATGTGTGAATAAGGTCGCGTTCGCATAGAGGGATTTGAGCAGAAGAGGAGGTCAGGCATTTATTCTACGCGATCGCGTGAAGCGGGATGCGATCGCGTAGGTTTGAGGGGCAATGCTTCGCAATCGCGTGGGAATATTTGCGATCGCATAGGCCATTTTTATGGGGAAAATTATTTGTTCTTCGTGATCACATGATTTGGTCTATGATTTCACATAGAGAAAAGAACTAGGCAGTATAAAAAGATTCAAAATCGAGGGTTCCAGGATTGTTCACATTTCTAACATTTTTTAGCTCGATTTTGGAGATTTTTGAGAGGCTTTTCAAGATGATTCTTGAGGTAAGTTCCTTGGGTTCATTTCTATTCAATAATTTTGTTTCCCCACTGATTTTCCCACCTAGTTGGTGTATTTTTGAGGTGTAATTTGGGGGTTGAGGCTAGGGATTTGGAGAGTTGATTTTGGGAAATTGAATGGCCATTTGATGTTGGATTTTGATAAATTTGGTACAGTTAGACTCGTGGTTGAATAGGTCTAATCCAGTTCTGAACTGCCTCAATCATATTAGGTTCTGCATAAATACCCTCTGTTGATATGACATTCCCTAAAAAAGTGACTGAATACAACCAAAACTCGCCCTTTGAAAACTTAGCATATAACAGGCTGTCTCTCAGAGTCAGAAGTACGATTTGAAGATGCTTCTCGTGCTCCTCTCAACTGTGGGAGTAGGTCAAGATATCATCAATGAAAACAATCATAAAAGAATCCAAATAAGGCTTGAACACCCGGTTCATCAAGTCCATAAATGTCGCTGGGGCATTTGTTAGCCCAAATGACATCACCAAAAACTCATAATGCCCATATCGAGTTCTAAAAGTTGTCTTAGGAAAATCGAATGCCTTAATCCTCAACTGATGGTATCCAGACCTCAAATCGATCTTTGAAAACGCCTTGGCACCCTAAAGCTGATCAAATAAGTCATCAATCCTCGGCAATGGATACTTATTCTTGATGGTGAGTTTGTTCAACTGCCGGTAGTCTATGCACATTCTCATCGATCCATTTTTTCTTTTTAACGAACAACACGGGCGCACCCCATGGAGAGACACTAGGTCTAATGCAGCCCTTATTAAGCAAATCTTGCAACTGCTCCATCAATTCTTTCAACGATGGCAGGGCCATACGGTATGGCGGAATAGAAATTGGCTAAGTGCCTGGACGATAAATGCAGTCTACTATAATAAGATCTCCTATAGGTGTGGACACATACACAGGGATACTCAAAGAATCATGAGGCACAACCAAATATGAAGCAAAATAGGATGAGACATATGAATAAGTAGAACCCGGATCAAATAGAACTAAAGCATCTCTACAGCAAACTGAAATTGTACCTGTGATAAAAACATCAGAAGACTTAGCCTCATGCCTGGCTGGAAAAAGTATAGCATCGGTGTTGGGCCCTAATAATCTGGACTGCATCTCTAGGACGGGCCCAAGTTGGCTAGCCTCCACCTCTAGCAGGCTGACCTCCAACTCTAATGGTCTGACCATCACCTTTGGCTTCCTGAACTCTACCTCTAGCTGGTTGAGCAGGCGGAGAAGCACCTGGTGCCGGGACCATGGCACGAGAACCCTGATGCTGAAAACTGCTTGATGTACGAGGGCAAAATCTAGCAATATGCCTCGGATCACCACAAGTGTAACAAGACCTCGACTGTTGCGACTGCTGACCCTAAAACTGACAATGTCAACACGAGTAACTACCCTGAAAACACTGGAGCGGAGGTGCACTAATAGGAGCTAGTGGTGCACTGTAGGCTAGCTGGTCGGAATAATGCATATGAGGGCCACGACCACTTGAGGCATCGTGGGATACCTGAGTGCCGAACGAAGCGGTCTGGGAGGACGGCCTCTACTAAAAGTACCCCGGCCTCCAGATGAGGCTCCACTGAATCCACCAAAGTGACAAGGACTCTTGTCATACCCCTGACCACTCCCCTAAGCTAGAACCATATCGACTTGCCTGGCAATATTGGCAGTTGTCTGAAAAGAAATCTCACTCCCAGTCTCCTTGGGAATCTGCAATCTGATAGGCTGTGCAAGCCCCTCAATAAACCTCTTCACCCTCTCTCTCTCACTAGGAAGTTTAAGAATAGCATGGCTGGCCAGGTCAACAAAACGGGTCTCATACTGAGTGACGGTCATACTGCCCTACTAGAGACGCTCGAACTGCCTGCGATAGTCCTCCCTCATTTTAATAGGAAGGAACTTCTCAAAAAATATCTAAGAGAATTGGTCTCAAGTAAAAGCAGGTGACCCATCTGGTCTGGTAAATACAAAATTATTCCACCATCTCTTTGCGGAACCTGTCATATGAAATATAGCAAAATCGACCCCATTGGTCTCCACTATCTCCATGTTCCGCAACATCTCATGGCAGCGGTCAAGATAATGTTTTGGGTCCTCACAAGGTGCCCCACTGTAGTGAACTAGAAAGAGCATGGTGAACTTGTCCAACCTTAATAAGCTCGCAGAAGACATAGTTAATCCACCACCGGCCTATGCCGCAACAACTGGCTGAACCACTCCAACTAGCTGAGCTGCTGGAGTCTAGTACTGGGAGCCATCTGCTCCAGGGTGTGAGTAGTAGGAGTCTGGGCTCCTCCTCCAGCCCGAGAGAAGGCTGGTGCCATGGGAAAAGTGCAAGCCTAGGCTACACTCTCCATAAGTCCCACCAAACGGACCAAGGTGTCCTGAAGCACTAGGGTGGCGATGAACCCCTCCAGAACCTGAGTTGTCTCGGCAGGAACAGTTTGAGCTGGAAAATTCTCATCAAACTATAATTGAGGCTCCATTGCTAGGGTTGCTCTCGGGCTCTAGGCTGAGCCCTGCCCCTGCCTCGACCTCTGGCACGACTTCGGCCTCGACCTATGCCCCTCATAGGAGCTGCCACTAGAGGCTCTGGCTGCTATTCAGCTGAAGATGCGGTACGTGTTCTCGCCATCTGCTATAGAATAAGAGTAGAAGAGTTCAATTAGCATTGAGAGAACAAAATCGTTCAACAGAGAAGAATAGAAGTGAAATTTGTTCCTAAACTTCATAGCCTCTAGAAGATAAGTACTGACGTCTCCATACCGATCCTCTAGACTCTACTAAGCCTGCTCATGAATTGTGAGACCTAGAAAACCTAGTGCTCTGATACCAACTTGTCACGACCTAGAATTCCAACCATCGAGACTTTGATTGCGCCTAACATTTCACTTGCTAGGCAAGCCAACGTTAGAGGATTCTTAATACCAACCTTAACCAATTTTAATAGTAAGAAAAGGTAAGCTGAATAGAAACTACAACTGCTTTGTGGAATAACATAAACCCCAAATATCTGAAACAT
The DNA here is from genome assembly GCF_000715075.1 of Nicotiana tabacum. Classification (NCBI taxonomy): domain Eukaryota; kingdom Viridiplantae; phylum Streptophyta; class Magnoliopsida; order Solanales; family Solanaceae; genus Nicotiana; species Nicotiana tabacum. The sequence continues at coordinate 23,746,877 of NC_134086.1, read as the reverse complement.
ATAGGATATAGAGTCACAACTCACGAACCACTACGATTAACTACAAACAGAGTCTAAAAATAAATACTATTCTAAAGGAAAAGAATCAGTAAAATAGAAAAGCTAGGGAGAGACTCTAGGGTCTGCAGATGCCAGCAGATCTACCTTGGGTCTCCTATCAATCAATCTAGCCGCTAACCTCACGATCAGCTCGGGCCAGTACTAAAATCTGCACATGTGATGACCCAAAAGGTCATGTCGTGTTTTAGAACCCAATTCGGATTTCCGAGGACTTCAAGACCTCATTTCCTTTCTCCTCGATTTGTGTGCATCGTCCTGGCGCATTTTCGGAATGCCTCTATATGAAATTTGAGAAAAATGCTAAACTTTGCCTTTAAAATTGAATTAAGTTGACTTTGGTCAATATTTTGAGTAAACGGACCCGGACCCGTAATTTGACTACCCCAGAGGATTCGTAGTAAAATATGGGACTTGTGCGTATGCTCGGAATTGAATTCCGAGGTCCTTACCCTGAAAATTATTTTTTTGAAGAAAATTGTTAAACTGAAAATACTATAGTTTTTAGAAATTGAATAACGTACGATCTTGTTGGTATCAGGCCCGTATTTTGGTTTTGGAGCTTAGAACATGTTTAATATGGTATTTAAGTCATGTTTGTGAAATTTGGTGTGAAACAGAATTCATATGACATGATTCGGACCATCGGTTGTGGAAAAAAGAAACTTTAATTGTTCTTGAGACTTTTATTTATTTTGATGCTAAATCTATAGATTTAGGTGTTATTTTAGCGATTTGATCACACGAGCAAGTCCATATGATATTTTTAGACTTGTGTGCATGTTTGGTTTGGAGCCCCGAGGGCTCGGGTGAGTTTCGGATAGGTTTCGAGATGTTTTGGACTTAGAGAATTTTGTTGTTATTGATGTTGCAGGTGCATAGGTGTTTTGTGCATCTCGATCGCGAAGCCTCTCTCGCAACCGCGAAGTGTAAATCAAGCTGAGAGGAAATTTCTTATTCGCGAAAGCAGAGGACTGCACGCGAACGCGAAGCATTGGGGGTGGTACCCTTCGCGAACGCGATGGTCAAGGGACCTAGGAGAGGGGAGTCTCGCCCTTCTATGTGAAAGCGACTGTTGGGTCGCGAACACGTTGGCTTGGGGGGAGTTGCCTTACGCTAATGCATAGATGGACTCACGAACGTGAATGCCTTAGGCCACTGTGTATCGCTATCGCGACAGGTCTTCGTGAATGCGATGAAGGTCTGTCCAACGAATTTAAAAACAGAAACAGCACGGGATTAGACCAAAATTTCATATTTTCTTCCACAGAACTCGACCTTGGGCGATTTTTGAAGAGGAGATTCAACACTAATTCATAGGTTTGTGTTCTTCAACTCATTTCCTTCAATTTCCATCAACACCCATTAGATTTCTAGGCCTAAATCTTGTTCTTTAAGGGTAGAAATTAGGGATGTTAGGAGAATTGGGTATTTTACAAATTTGGGGATTTAGACCTCGATTTGGGGTCGGATTCCAAAACTAATTGCATATTTGGGCTCGTGGACGAATGGCTGAACGGGTTTTGGTTCGAATCTCGAGTTTTGACCAAGTGGGCCCGAGGTTGGTTTTTGACTTTTTGGGGAAAGTTTGGGAAAACTAAATTTATGCATCGTAGTTGATTCCATTAGCAATAATTTATGATATTGAGTTAATTGTAGCTAGATATAAGTGGATTGGAAGTGGAATCTAAAGGAAAAACGGTATTTGAGGCTTGAATTTGGCCGTGGAATTGAGGTAAGTGTCGTGACTAACCTTAGCTTGAGTGATTAGGTATTGTTGCCTTATTTGCTACATGTCTAATTGTTGAGTACGACGTATAGGTGGGGTGAAAAGTATCTATATGTCGTTGTTGAGTCATAGCATGCGAGTGAGCCTTATACTTGTGACTATTGTTCTCCTTTATACGTACTATTCATGCTTTAACTGGTTAATTTTTCATGTTAAATAAGTTTTATTATGATTTTCCCTGTTTTGGGATATTGGTTGAGTATTGACTCAAGTTGAGATTTATATTGTGAAGTTAGATATTGAAATGAGATTGGTTATAGTTGATTCCCTTGCCGGGATATTATTGTTTCTATTGTTTGAGTAAGGAAGAGTATAAATCACGAAGGGTGATGACGTGCACGATATTGTAAGTGAGTGGTAATGCACGAAGGGTGATGCCGTGCCATATTTTATGAGTTTTAATGCACGAAGGGTTATGTCGTGCCATGATTATTAGAGAGTTAATGCACGAAGGGTGATAACGTGTTGTTTATGTTGTTTCTTATGGTGAGGACGAGAGTAAAAACACGAAAGGTGATGTCGTGCACATGTTGTTGTATTATATCTAGAACTTGATATCCCCCTTCAGCATATTCCCCTTTCCCGTCATAATCTGTTAAATTTTTGTTACTATTATCTTTTAGTATATGATTTAACTACACAAGTTTATATTATTGTCGTGTCCTAGTCACTACTTCACCGAGGTTAGGCTCCGTACTTACCAGTACATAAGGTCAGTTGTACTGATACTACACTTTGCACTTTCTGTACAGATTTTGGTGCCGGACCTCGTGAGTAGAGTTGGGTTGCTACCTTCAGTCTACCAGGAGACCCAAGGTAGATCTGCCGGTGTTTGCAGACCCTGGAGTCCCATTCCCTCTATCTTAGTTTCTTGTTTTATTTCATTTCGAGAACAGATGTACTTCTTTTAAACCAGTATTTGTAGAAAATTCTTAGAAGTTCGTGGATTGTTATACCAGATCTTTTGGTTAGTCGTGTATTAGAGTTTTAAACTGTTTTAAAGATTTCTGCACTTCATAATTGTTTAGTTTCAATTATTGCTAATCACTGTTATGGTTAATGATTAATATGTTAGATCTGTATTTGTTGGCTTGCCTAGCATTCTAAAAGTTAGGCGCCATCACGATCCCAACGATGGGAAATTCGGGTCGTGACAAGTTGGTATCAAAGCTCTAGGTTGCCCAGGTCTCACAATTCACGAACAACCTAGGTAGAGCCTAAGGGATCGGTACGGAGACGTTTGTGCTTATCACCAAGAGGCTACAGAGTTTGGGAACAACTTCACTTCTATTCTTCTTTGTCGTGCTATTTGATTTCTCAATGCTTATTGAACTTCTACCCTGTTCTTTAGCAGATGGAGAGAACACGTACTGCTTTATTAGCTGATGCAACCCGAGCCCCTAGTGACAGCTCCTACGAGGGGCAGAGGACGAGGTCGAGGCAGGGGTAGGACTCAGCCAAGAACTCTAGCAGCAACACCAGTGGTGGAGCCTCAAGTAGAGTTTGAGGAGGAGGGTCCAACCCAGACCGTTCCAGCAGGGCCAGTTCAGGTCCCGGGGGGTTCATAGCCACTCTAGTGCTTTAAGATGCTTTGGTCCATCTAGTGGGCGTGATGGAGAGTGTAGCTTAGACTGGCACATTCCCCATAGCACCAGCCGTCTCTCAGGCTGGGAGAGAAGCACAGACTCCACATGTCTTTGGAGTTCATGTGGAGTTCATGAGGATCCCCAGGACTATTTGGACAGTTGTCACAAGGTATTGCAGAACATGGGGGTAATGGAGACTAATGGGGTCGACTTTGCTGCTTTTCGTCAGTCAGGTTTTGCCAATAAATGGTGGAGGGATTTTTGTTTGGCTAGACCAGCTGGGTTTCCTGCTTTGACTTGGGATCAGTTCTCTCAGCTATTTCTGGAGAAGTTTCTTCCTATCACTCAGAGAGAGGACTATCACAGGTGGTTCGAGCATCTTCAGTAGGGTTCCATGATTGTCACTCAGTATGAGACCAGATTTATTGATTTGGCCCATTATGCTCTTCTTATATTACCCACCAAGAGAGAGAGAGGGTAAGGAGGTTCATTGAGGGACTCGCTCATCCTATCAGATTGCAGATGGCTAAGGAGACAGGGAGCGAGATTTCTTTCTAGGATGCGACCAATGTGGCCAGGCGAGTTGAGGCAGTTCTAGCTCAAGGGAGTAGTCAGGGGTCTGACAAGAGGCCTCGTCACTTTGGTAGGTTAAGTGGTACCTCATCTGGAGGTAGAGATTCTTTTTGTAGGGGCCATCCTCCTAGGCCATTTCATTCAGCACTTCAAGCTTCTCACGGTGCTCCAGGTGGTCGTGGCTCTCATATGCAGTACTCTGATCAGCTACCCTACAGTATACCACTAGCTCCTATCAATACACCTCCGCTCTAGAGTTTTTAGGGTGGTTACTCAGGCCGTCAAGGTCAGTTTCAGGGTCAGCAGTCTCAGCAGCCGAGGTCTTGTTATATTTGTGGCGATCCGAGGCACATTGCTAGATTTTACCCTCAAGCATCAATCAGTTCTCAGCATCAGAGTTCGTGTGCCATAGTTCCGACACCGGTGTTCCACCACCCTCTCAGCCATCCAGAGGTAGGGGTCAGGAAGCTAGTGGTGGAGGTCGAGGTATTAGAGGTAGATGTCAGGTAGCTAGAGGTGGAGGCCAGCCAGCAGGAGGCCATCCTAGAGATGTAGTTCTGAGTGGTGGGGCCCAGTACTGATGTTATGCTTTCCCAGCCAGGCCTGAGGCTGAGGCATCCGATACTGTTATCACAAGTACAGTTTCAGTTAGCAGTAGTGATGCTTCAGTTCTATTTGATCCAAGGTCTACATACTCCTATGTGTCATCTTATTTTGCTACATATTTAGTTGTGTCTCGTGATTCTTTAAGTGCTCTTGTATATGTGTCCACACCGGTGGGTGATTTTATTGTCGTATATCGTGTCTATCGCTCGGGTGTGGTTATTATTGGGGGTCTTGAGACTCGTATAGACCTCCTACTTCTCGATATGGTGGACTTCAATATTATTCTAGGGATGGATTGGCTGTCACCATATCATGGTATATTGGACTATCACGCCAAAACCGTGACCTTAGCCTTGCCGGGGTTGTCTTGATTGGAGTGGAGAGGGATTCTTGGTCATTCTTCTAGCAAGGTTATTTCTTATATGAAGGCTCGACGTATGGTCGAGAAGGGGTGTTTGGCTTATTTGGCTTATGTTCGTGATTCCTGTATGGAGGTTTCCTCCATGGATTTCATACCAGTTGTTCGTGAGTTTCCAGAGGTATTTCTTATAGACTTTCCGGGAATGACACCCAACAGGGATATTGACTTTTGCATTGATTTGGCTCCGGGCACTCAGCCCATTTCTATTCTGCCATATCGTATGGTCTCGCCAGAGTTGAAAGAATTGAAGGAACAATTATTTGCTTGATAAGGGCTTCATTAGGCCTAGTGTCTTGCCTTGGGGAGAACCGATTTTGTTTGTAAAGAAAAATGATGGATCAATGAGGATGTGCATAGATTATCGGCAGTTGAACAAAGTCACCATCAAGAACAAGTATCCATTGCTGAGGATTGATGATTTATTTGATCAGCTTCAGGGTGCCAAAATATTTTCGAAGATTGACTTGAGATCTGGCTACCATCAGTTGAGGATTAGGGCATCCGATGTCCCTAAGACAACTTTTCGCACTTGGTACGAGCATTATGAGTTTCTAGTAATGTCGTTTGGCTTGACAAATGCCCCAACAGCCTTTAGGGATTTGATGAACCGAGTGTTCAAGCCCTACCTAGATTCTTTTGTGATTGTTTTCATGGATGATATCGTGATCTATTCCCTCAGTCGGGAGGAGCATGAGCAGCATTTTTGGACCGTTCTTCAGACTTTGAGAGATAGCCAGTTATATGTTAAGTTTTCAAAATGTGATTTTTGGTTGAGTTTAGTTGCATTCTTGGGTCACGTTGTATCAACAGGGGGTGTTCAGATAGATCCTAAGAGGATTGAGGTAGTCAAGGACTGGCCTAGACCCACATCAGCTACAGAGATTCGGAGTTTCTTGGGTTTGGCGGGTTATTACTATCGGTTCGTGGAGGGGTTTTCATTGATAGCAGCCCCGATGACCAGGTTGACCCAAAAGGGTGCCCAGTTCAGATGGTTGGACGAGTGTGAGGCGAGTTTCCAGAAGCTCAAGACAACTTTGACTACGTCGTCGGTGTTGGTATTGCCCACAGGTTCAGGGCCTTATACAGTATATTATGACGCATCTCATGTTGGACTTGGTGTGGTGTTGAAGCAGAATAGAAAGGTTATTGCATATGCTTTGCAACAGTTGAAGATTCACGAGAAAAATTATCCAGTTCATGATTTGGAGCTAGCAACCATTGTTCACGCGCTGAAGATTTGGAGGCATTATTTATACGGCGTGTCATGTGATGTGTTCACGGATCACAAGAGTTTGCAGTATTTGTTCAAGCAAAAGGAGCTCAATTTGAGGCAGAGAAGGTGGTTGGAGCTATTGAAAGACTATGATATCACCATCTTCTATCATCTTGGGAATGCCAATGTGGTGGCCGATGCTTTGAGTAGGAAGTCAGCTAGTATGGGCAGCCTTGCATATATTCCTGTTGGTGAGGGACCGCTTGCATTAGATGTTCAGGCTTTGGCCAATCAGTTCGTGAGGTTGGATATTTCTGAGCCCAGTCGTGTTCTAGCTTGTACGGTCGCTCGGTTTTCATTGTTTGAGCGCATCAGGTAGCGGCACTATGATGACTAGGGCTGTGCATAATTTGGTAAATACCGAATTACCGTACCGAAACCAAATATTTTGGTATTCGGTATTCGATATTTTGGTATTCGGTATGGTATTTTGTTTATGTTTTAAAAAAGAATTGGTTTTGAAAATGAAATACCGAAATACCGATACCATACCAAAATATATATTATATTACACAATACACATTTTATTAATTATAACGTAAATATAAGAAATCTAAAATTTTACTTTCCTTTATTCTCTAAGTTCATCAATTAACTCTTTAATTGTTTTCTCTCTGTAGGTTGGTATTTGTTGGTAATGGACAAAACTTTTGTCAACAAGCATTTTTAGTTTTGTACTTTTAAGTATTTTAATTAAGAATATTACCGTCTATGACTATATGCACTAGTTAGTATTCACGCCGAATAAACCGAAGTTACCGAACCGAATAAACCAAAACCGAAACCGAACCATACCGAATTTAATTAGGTACGGTATTGGTATAGCATTTTACAAAATCGAATACCGAAAATACCGAACCAAAATATCTAAATACCGTACCGTACCGACCGACGAACACCCCTAATGATGACCCTATTTGCTTGTCCTTAGGGATACAATGCGGCACGGAGATGCCAAGTAGATCACGGTTGGAGATGATGGAGTTTTGAGGATGCATGGTCGTGTTTGTGTGCCTAATGTGGATGGACTTCGTGAGTTGATTCTAGAGGAGGCCCACAGTTCCCGTTATTATTCATTCAGGCACCGCCAAGATATATCAGGACTTGCGGCAGCATTATTGGTGGAGGAGGATGAAGAAGGATATTGTTGCATATGTATCTCGGTGTTTGAATTGTCAGCAGGTAAAGTACGAGCATCAGAGACCTGGTGGTTTGCTTAAGAAGATTGAGATTCCTCAGTAGAAATGGGAGCGTATTACTATGGATTTCGTTGTATAACTCCCACGGACTCAAAGGAAGTTTGACGCAGTATGGGTTATTGTAGATAGGCTGACTAAGTCAGTGCATTTCATTCCTGTGGCAGTTTCCTATTCTTCGGAGCAGTTGGCAGATATTTATATCTGTGAGATCGTTCATCTCCATGGTGTGCCCGTGTCTATCATTTTTGATCAAGCTACGCAGTTTACCTCACATTTCTGGAGGGCAGTTCAGTGTGAGTTGGGTACACGGGTCGAGTTGAGCACAACATTTCATCCTCAGACGGACGGGCAGTCCGAGCGTACTAGTCAGATTTTGGAGGATATGCTTCGTGCATGTGTCATTGACTTTGGAGGTTCGTGGGATCAGTTCTTACCATTAGCAGAGTTTGCTAAAATAACAGTTATTAGTCGAGCATCCAGATAGCTCCTTATGAGGCATTATATGGTAGGCAATGTCGGTCGCCGGTTGGGTGGTTTGAGTCGGGAGAGGCTCGGTTGTTGGGTATGGATTTGGTACATGATGCCTTGGATAAGTTTAAGATCATTCAGGATAGGCTTTGTACAGCTCAATCCAGGAAAAATAGTTATGCCGACCATAAGGTTCGTGATGTGGCATTCATGGTCAGAGAACAAGTGTTGCTTCGGGTGTCGCCCATGAAGGGCGTGATGAGATTTTGAAAGAAGGGCAAGTTAATCCCTAGGTTCATCGGGCCTTTTGAGATCCTTGATCGAGTGGGAGAGGTGGCCTACAGACTTGCATTGCCACTAGGTTTATCAGTTGTACTTCCAGTGTTTCATTTGTCCATGCTTCGGAAGTATCACGGCGATCCATCTCACGTATTAGATTTCAGCATTGTCCAGCTGGACAAGGATTTGACTTACGAGGAGGAGTCGGTAGCCATTTTAGATAGGGATGTTCGTCAGTTGAGATCGAAGATTTATCTTTTAGTTCATGTGTAGTGGAGAGGTCAGCCTGTTGAGGCAGCTACCTGGGAGTCCGAGTCCGATATGCGGAGCAGATATCCCCATCTCTTCACTAGCTCAGGTACTTTTCTATGTACGTTCGAGGACGAACAGTTGTTTTAGAGGTGGAGAATGTGATGATACAAAAGGTCATCTCGTGTTTTAGAAACCAATTCGAGGTTCTGAGGCCTTCAAGACCTCATTTTCTTTCTCCTCAATTTGCCTGCGCAATCCGGGCGCGTTTCCGGAAAGCCTCTTTATGAAATTTGAGAAAAATGCTAAATTTTGCCTTTAAAATTGAATTAAGTTGACTTCGGTCAACATTTTGAGTAAACGGATCCGGACCCGTGAATTAACGGTCTCGGAGGGTCCATAGTAAAATATGAGACTTGGGCGTATGCCCGGAATTAAATTTTGAGGTCCCTTGCCCGAGAAATGAATTTTTTGAAGAAAATTGTTAAACTGAAAATACAATGGTTTTTAGAAATTGAATAACGTTCAATCTTGTTGGTATCGGGCCCATATTTTTGTTCTGTATCCCGGTACATGTTTAATATGGTATTTTAGGTCATGTTTGAGAAATGTGGTGAGAAACTAAATTCATATGACATAATCCGGACCCTCGGTTGTGAAAAAAAGAAACTTTAAGTGTTCTTGAGAGTTTCATTGATTTTGAGTCTAAATCCGTAGTTTTGGGTGTTATTTTAGTGATTTGATTGCACGACCAAGTCCGTATGATGTTTTTAGACTTGTGTGCATGTTTGGTTTGTAGCACCGAGGGCTCGGGTGAGTTGCGGATAGGTTTCGGGATGTTTTAGACTTAGAGAATTCTACTATTTTTGTTGTTGCAGGTGCACAAGTGTTTTGTGCTTCACAATCACGATATGTAAATCAGGCTGAGGGAAATTTCTTCTTTGCAAATGCGGAGAACTGGAAGCGAACGTGAAGCACTGGGGTGGTAGCGAACGCGATGGTCAAGGGACCTAGGGGAGTCTCGTCCTTATACGCGAACACGACCACTGGGTCACGAATGTGATAGCTTGAGGGGAGTTGCATTACACGAATGCGTGCATGGACTCACAAACGCGAAGGCCTTAGGCCGCTGTGTATCGCGATCGTGACAGGCCTCTCGTGAACGCGATTAAGGTCTGTCCAGCGAATTTAAAAATAGAACCAGCAGGGGACTAGACAAAAATTTCATATTTTCTTCAGTAGAGTTGTGTTGCTGCCTTCAGTCCACCAGGAGACCCAAGGTAGATCTACCGACGGTCGCAGACCCTGGAGTCCCCTTCCCTCTATCTTAGTTTCCTGTTTTCTTTTATTTCGAGAATAGGTGTACTTCATTTAAACCAGTATTTGTAGAAAATTCATAGAAGTTCGTGGATTGTGACATTAGATCTTTTGGGTAGTCGTGTATTAGTGTTTTAAACTTTTTAGAAGTTTTCTTTCATATTGATTAATATGTTAGATCTGTATTTGTTGGCATGCTTAGCATTCTAAGAGTTAGGCGCCATCAATATCCCGACGGTGGGAGATTCGGGTCGTGACAGCACAGGAAGTGCAGAATGCAATATCAGTACAACCGACCCTATTTACTGGTAGTGTCGAGCCTAACCTCGACGAAGTAGTGATGAGCCTATGACAATACACCTACATACCAAACCTGTGCAAATTAATAGTATATGTACAAATAACAGCAATGAAAAGCTATACAGGCAATATCGAGACGGGGAAACATGCTAAGGGGAATACGAGTTAGAGAACTACAGTAGAATGGTAACTTAAATAGCCAATATACTATGAACCAACAAGAACAAGTAAATACAGTAAGGGAAAAATGCACGGCATCACCCTTCATGCTTTTACTCTTAACCTCACCATAAAATCAATAGAAACGGTACGACATCAGCCTTCGTGCATTAACACTCACAATATGGCACGGCATCACCCTTCATGCATTACACTCATAATATGGCACGACATCACCCTTCATGCATAACACTCACAATATGGCACGACATTACCTTTCATGCATAACACTCACAATATGGCACGACATCACACTTCGTGTATTAATACACTCACTTACGATAATACAATGAACAAATAACAACAGGGAGATAAAATAACAAGTACAAGCCTTACTTCAATATTTGGTTCCACAATATCAACCTCAACTTCGAAATTAATACTCAATTATCACCAAAAGATCCATAAACATGATAAGAACAATCAATTTAGTAATACTAGTCTAAACATGGATAACATAACCAAATAAAGCAATAATTACAAGAAACCAAGTCTCACCCGCATGCTTTAACCCAACACCAACGCATAAGTACTCGTCACCTCACATATACGTTGTACCCAACATGTAAACATGTAGCAATTAGACAAACAAGTCTTATTCCCTCAAGTCAAGGTTAACTACGACAATTACCTCGCTCCAAAGACCAAACTCAAAGCTCAACCATGACTTTTCCTTTTAAACAAGCCTCCGAACCAATAGAATCTAGAAAATTACCAGCCAAACAATTCAAATTAAGCCTTAGGAACTACCCACGAGTGTAGACAATTCAATTTAGGTCATTATTGAAAAAGTCAACAAAAGTCAACACCCGGGCCTTCTTGGTGCTAACCCGAAATTCGGATCAAAACCCGATTACCCATTCACCTCCGAGCCCGGTTATGTAATTTATTATGGAATCCGACCTTAATTTAAGGTATAAATTCCCAATTTACCAAATCTTTAATTTCTACCCAAAACCCCTAATTCCACCATGAAAACTCTAAATTTTAGATTGAAAACTTGAAAAATGTAGTGAAATATTGAAAGGAAATAGGTTAGAATCACTTACTAACGATTTGGGAAAGAAAGAGTCTTGGAAAAATTGCCTCTAGGGTCCTAGGTTTTGAAAATTTGAAAAATGAACCAAAAATCCCGTCTAAGTCATATTTTGTTCAGCTGCAAATGTCGCATTTGCGACCTGGGCTTCGCTAATGCGAGAAATACATTGTATTTGCGAAGACTCTCACACCTCTGCAATCATCGCATTTGCGATGAAAATTTCGAAAATGCGAACACTGACTGACTGCAAATGCGACCCAATGATTGCAAATGCGAAGAATCTCCCTCCCCAGCTCCTATCACATATGCGAAGCTTTGTTCGCAAATGCGAACTCTAGCCTTCCACAAATGTGACCTCATGATCGCAAATGCAAACTCATGCGGACCTAGCACTATTCGCAAATGCAAAGACATGGCTCGCAAATGTGAGCCTGTCATAAGTGGGAAATGTTTGCAAATGCGAACACTGATCTCCCAAATGCGAGATCAGAGGACAGTTCCCAGAAATTGCAGACACCAGCAAATGTTCTAAGTCCAATTCACTCTGTAGCCTATCTGAAACTCACCCGAGACCTCGGGGTTATAAACCAACTATGCACACAAGTCTAAAAACATTATACGAACTTGCTCGCGCGATCAAATAGACAAAATAACACCTAAAACTACGAATTGAACACCAAATCAAATGAAATTTTTAAGAAAACTTTAAAACTTCTAGTTTCATAACCGGACGTCCAAATCACGTCAAACCAACTCCGTTTCTCATCAAATTTGACAGACAAGTCATAAATATAGTATTAGACCTATGCTAGGTTCCGAAACCAAAATATGGACCAGATATCCAAAATTCAAACATTGGTCAAACATTTCAATTCGTTAAGCCTTAAATTTTCAAATTTCTATAAAATACGATAACTCGGGCTAGGGACTTCTGAATTCGATTCCGGGAATACGCCGTAGTTCCAAATCACGATGGGGACCCACCAAGAATGTCAAAATATGAATTCGGGTCCGTTTGCTCACAACATTGACCGAAGTCAACTCAGATGAATTTTAAGGCAAAATTTCATATTTTTCTCTGTTTTTAACATAAAAACTTTTCAGAAAGACGCTCGGACTGTGCACATAAATCGAGGAAGCAAAAAAATATGATTTTTAAGGCTTCGGATCATAAAATTAGATTTCAAAACATGAGATGACCTATGGGGTCATCACAAGTTTCTTTACATTGTGATAGTCAGCCACTATCTACATTGCTCGGAATCAAATGTGTTTCATGAGTGTACGGAACATATAGAGTTGGATTGCCACTTTGTCCGCGAGAAACTCCAAGATGGGATCATTTCCTTATCATTTGTTCCAAGCAAACCACAACTAGCCGATATGCTCACTAAGCCACTCCCAGGGTCACTCATAGGTCTATTTTGTTGGATTTATATTTGGGCCATCACTTTGGGCCTTATAATTATTTTTAGATAGGTCAGCTGCACATATGTATTTGAACTTTCTTTTTTTTCTTTTGGTTTTGACTCACCTTGAGTTGGGCTTGTATATAAATATTTTTGGTTCAAGGTGTGAGGATCAATCGGCTATATCACAGATTATCTGAATAACGTCATCTCTCTCGAACCTTCCTTCCCAGAGTTAGGTTTCTGATTTCTTCTTCGTTTCTGCTCGATGTCGTACAATCTAACAAATTCGTCCTCAGTGCGACCAAGTTGGTTACATATAGGGCATCAGAGTTGTGTCGGTGAGAACTCAAGCTTCGTAAGAAAAATTCGGAATCAATATTATCATACAAGTTAATATTTGTTGTGAAAAAGAAACTCAATTTTTACCTATCTGACTTATTTAGAATGAGTGATGCGCGTCAATTCTTTGGACTTTATGAAGAATTTATAGGCTAGTGTGACGACTCTCACCTACACCTATATGTGGGGGAGAAATTCAAAAATAGCCACATTTACAACTGGTCGTTCAAAAATAGCTCAGTTTCAAAAGCAATCTAAATTTAACCACTTTTCATGTAAAGATAAATCTGAGCGAAAATACTGTTCAAAACCCGGAAAATACGCCAGTATATTATACTGGAGTTCCAGCATAAGTATGCTTGAACTCCAGCATATTATAGTGGAGTTCCAGGATAAGTATGCTGGAACTCCATCATATTAGCATAATATACCGGAATTCCAGCAAGTATAATTGTCCAGTATAACATACTGGAGTTTGTAGCACCGGTGCTCCAGTCTCCAGTATATTATACTAGAGTCAGCAAAGTATACCGGTCCAGCATAATATGCTGGAGTTCATATACAGGTGCACCGAAGTCCAGTATATTATGCCGGACCGGTCTCTGGTGCAGCAAAATAGTGGCTATTTTTCTTTGGCTTCATAAACGCTGGCTATTTTTAAATGACCAGTCCAAAAATTAGCTATATCGTGCTATTTTTACTATATTTTTAATTAGGTTGACAATAGTAAGAGCCCATTTAGACACAAGAATTTTTTCACTTTTTTTTAAAAAAAAAATTTTACTTTTTTTTTAAATCAGTGTTTGGCTATAAAATTTCCAATTTTCACTTGAGTATGAATTTTGGAATTTTTCAAAAATTTGAATAACTCCAAAAATATATTTTTCAAAATTTTCACTCAGATCACTTACAAAATTCAAAAACAACCCAAATTTATATTCATGTCCAAACATAACTCTAATTTTTAAATACCATTTTTACTTAAAAAAAAAAATTGACTTTTTTTTTTTTTTTGAATTTTACGATTCTTATGTCCAAACGCCCGCTAAGTTTGTTAGAATGAAATAATATCGTTGAAGTTAAAAATGTCAGCTCCGGAAAAAAAAATCTATAAGAATTGATGGTTTTCCTATTCAAATTTTTTTTTCTTCCTTTTTTCCTGTTCATATGAAGTAGAAAATGTAGGGAGAAAATTAGGGTGAATTAAAACTATTTAATTCATTTTCTGCAAAATCAAGTTGTGCGAGATAGTTTATAATACATTTATTAGTTTTTTTCTCCTTTTCTTTTGGTTTTTGGGATAAGAGCCAACTATTATTGTGTCAACATTAGAGTGTCCGTGTAATTACAGAAATAGACCTTAGAGATCAAGAAATGAATTTAGAACTATAGATTATCATAATAGTATTTGTTGTTAGTCTTTTATTTTCCTTCCATTTATAGGTCTTGAAGCTAGATTTCAAGGGATGTACCAAACTGGCTTAAAGTAAGGAACTAAAATTTGAACTTAGAATTTGATTTTCATTATACTATAGCGTTTCTTTTATTTTCCTTTAGTAAGAGAAAATTGTAAATCTTGAAGCTAGATCACATCATCACAAGCTATTTAATTTTGTAACAATGTGCCAAACTTGGCTTAAAGCAAGGAATTAAAGTTAGAACTAGATTATCATAATAATATTATGGCCAATCTTTTATTTTCCTTCTGTAAGAGGAAAATTGTAACTTTTGAAGCTAAAATCAGAAGCTTTTTAACTTTGTAACAATGTTCCGAACTTGAGTCGAAGAAGAAATTAAATTTGAATATATCACATTTTCTAGACATGACTTAGAGAAATGACAAGACTGTTATTACGATATTTTTGGCCTTTGAACTTTTTTGTTGCACTAACCATGGATATGTAATAAAATTCAAAGATAATCCTAAATAAAATATCTCTCTTCTTGCGATAATACGTGTTCTTGCATAGTAATTTTTTTTTTTTCAAAGAAAAAAACTCATGCCATCGAAAACTAAACATTTTTCTTTGATACGTCAAATAATTTGACTGAGTGGGACACTCTCAGTTTGGTCCATTTTCAGTACAGGGCTCAGTATATCTCAAATTTAATAGGGCAAGTTATACATCTGATTAGTCGACCAATAATAATTATATTCACGCCAATATATAATTTTTTTTTCTAAAATTCTATTACCAGAAAATTACATTGTGTTGCTATGAATTTTTTTTATTTTATGTATATATGTTATATGTTGAATTTCTTTGATTTTTTCGTGTATTTAATTTTTTATATTTTGATACTCCTAAGTAAAAGTTCTGACTCCGCCACTGTATGAGCAAGGAATTTGCCGATGTTGGCTTATGTACGCGCGCCTCTGCTAAAGCGGTAACTTCTAATCGAGGTGGTACGATATGGTGCCATGGTGGTGGTGGTTGAAACGTAGCTCGTGACAAATGTTCATTTGTCACGATTCTTGCATATCCCCTTGGTTCTGTTATGTATATCTCTTCAGGCTCACCTACTGGATGTGCTTGAACATGATTTATAAATTCTTGACAGTCGCGAATGATTTGATGACAAATAGGACACTGGATCAACGCAAGGTGATGAGTCATTATTCAAAAGGAAAAAAAAAATTAAGGGTTTGAAGTCAAGCAAAACTCAAAAGTTCTTCTAAAGATAGTCGAGATGATAACCTATATGGTTTACTCAGAACAAGGAGAGAACAATGAATTATACACGCCAACCTCTGTGATTGACCGAAGAATTTATACGCTTACACACTGCTTATATTCACTTATAGATTCCATTCTTGTTGTTATGGTAATTGTGTTAAAGTAAATAATATCGTTGTTTACGCTCTACAAATTAACAAAACTTGAAAGTAACTTGATATTTTTCTTTTTTACACATTTTATTTTCTTCTTATTCACTTTAAATTCAGTAACGTGTTATATTAGACACACTCCGTTAACTTTTCTCTAAAGTCTAAATATTGGTAGAAAAAATGCTTTTTACTTTTATATTTATTTCGTGGGACGGGGGAGGTGTTGTCCTTTTAAGATGGTTAAGTGTAAAGGATAGTTTAATAAAAAAAATGGCGATACAAAAATTAAACTGCAATCACAATATAACTATGGAAAAAAATAATTTTATTGATAAACGATACGGGTACAATTCTGTTTATTTTGTTGATTCTTCCTTCAGACTGTTCTCCATGATTCGAGGGTTGGATCAGCGTATTTTCGAATGTGGGAAGATGCGGACCTCTTTATATGTATTTGATCTCCATAAAAGTCAAGCATTGTGTGGATCTTCTTCTTAAATTATTTGATTATCAAAAAGAACATCTATTGATCACGACATTATTTTATGCCTTGATCCCTTTGTGAATACCCCGAGAATTTATGGAATTTTCTGAGATGATCTCACTTTTCAATATGTATTGCAAAGGGAATATGTGACACCTTTTATAGGTCAAAATAGCACAGGCTAGCCAATTTTCGGTCGTTTTAAGCTCTAGAGCATCGTTCGTCGGTTTGAGGCCTTGAGTAGCTTCACTTCATGTATTATAACTTGTGCGTGTGGTCGGAACTGAATTTCGAAAAGTTCATAGTTGATTAGGATGGAAAATTCTAATTTCGGAAGCTTTAAGTTGAAAGAATTAACCAATGTTTGACTTTTGAGAAAATGATCTCGGAATCGGGATTTGAAGGTTATAATAGGTTCTTGTTACGATTTCGTACTTGAGCGCATGTTCAGGTTGAGTATCGGGTGGTCCGGGAGCATTTCGGCTCTTATTATGGAAGGTTGGCATTTTGAAAGATTTAGGATTTCATAAGTTTGGTTGGAAGTGGATTTTAATGTTATCGATGTCCGTTTGAGATTTCAAGACTTGGAATAGGTTCGTATCGTGATTTATGACTTGTACGCAAAGTTTAGTGTCCTTCCGGAAAGTTTTGATATGATTCGGACAAGTTCATCCAAGTTTGAAAGTTTTAAAAAGGATTGTGATCGTAGTTTTGATATTGTTTGGTGTGATTTGAGTCCTCGAGCAGGTTTATTTCACATTTTGGGACTAGGTGGTGTAATTGGACAGGATCTCGGGGGCCACGAGTGTGTTTTGAGATTGTCTTGGACAAAATTTGGCTAAGTTGCTGCTGGTAGTGTCTGTTGTTTGGTTTTGTTCTTCACGAACGCGAAAAAGATTCACGCATTTGCGAAGAAGGATTTTTGGGGTTGTTGGATTTTTTTATTGCGAATGCGACGCAGAGGTCGCAAACGCTAAGACAACCTACTCAACGCGACAGGGAGGTCGCGAACGCGTAGAAGGTAAGGGATGCTGCACCTGGGAGATTTGGCCTACGCGTTCGCGAGGATAGTTCCGCGTTCGCGATGGTCAGACCTTGTAAGGAATCGCATTCGCGAACCTGTCTTTGCGATCACGAAGGAGGATTTTTGAAGTTGAAGCAGGTTGTGCTTCTCGAATTGATGGTAGGCTATAATCATGCGTTTTAGTCGCTTATTGCACTCTAATTTACTATATTTTAATTGTGTTTGAGCTTTAATCTCTAGTGTTTTGAACTAATTGCGTGGTTTATGTCTTGTAGGAGTGATTTTGAGCTATGGATATGTTATGGAATGAATTCGAGCTATTTGGAGCTTTGAAATCCGAGTAAAAGCCCAAGGGGTTAAGCCGGGATTGCGTTGAGGGGTGGAGAACCACGTCTGAACTTAAAATCAAGGAAAAAGATTCATTCTGAGAAAAATATACAATCGCGGCGCGTGGGGCGCCACGGCTGTGTAAATTTGTTGCGTGTTGATTTTGCTTGCTCTCTGTAGATCTGTACTGCTGCCCCGCGTGGCGCGTCGCCCCTTGCGGCGTGCCTGTGCAAATTTACAGAGCCAGAATCTTATTTCGTGCAGGAAAAAGGTATTTTCATTTGGGTCTGACCCTACTTAGTATAAATACATGTAAAAATATTATTTTGAGGACTTTTGACACATCTTAGAACTAAGGAAGCTAATGAGGAGATGGAGAAGCAAAAACATAAGGATTTCATCATTCAATCCTCACTCAAGACAAGAGCTTGGATTATTTTATATTTTCCTTTGATTTAAACAGTATTATGATGAATTGCTTCATATCTATGGAGTAGTTCTCTTTAGGGTATGAAGGATTTTGTGTCTTGATACTTGTTTGTGGATAACTAACTCTAGTTTTTATGTTTTGAATAATTTTGGATGTTTTAATTGTTGCATCTATATTCACTTGTTCATGTAATCGAGAGAGGCATAACTTGTGATATTTTTGCATTATATTTTGTTGGTTGAATTCATTAATTCTTCTTAGTAATCAGAAGAGGCTAGTTGAATTGTTGATTAAACCTAGTTAGGAGGATAATCGAGAGAGGTTCTCCTAAAGACCAATCCACTACGAATTCTTGCATATCTTCACGTGCTTAAAATTGGTTCATCTTATGAGGTTGAGACTCAATCGAGAGAGGAGTTTCTATTAAACAATTGAATTAATAACCAAGTAAATTCGAGAGACTCACTGTAACGACGACCCGGCCGGTCGTTTCATGAGTTACAGCTCAGTTTCTCCCATTTCTGCATCTTTATGTCTTGTTCAACTGTATTATGTGGTATCGGGTTGGTTGGTTTGGGTTCAGAGAGGTTTTGGAAAGCAATGAGACACTTAGTCTCTTTTGAGTAAGTTTAAGTTGGAAAAGTCAACCAGATGTTGACTTATGTGAAAAGGGTCTCGGATGTGAATTCCGATGGTTTGGATAACTTTATTAGGTGATTTGGGACTTAGGAGTGTGTTCGGAATGTAATTTGGAGGTCCGTAGTATAGATTTAGGCTTGAATTGGCGAAATTGAAATTTTGGCATTTTCCGGTTGGTAGTGGAAATTTTGGTACAGGGGTCAGAATGAAATTCAAGAAATTGGAGTAGATCTGTCGTGTCATTTGTGATGTGTGTGTAAAATTTCAGGTCATTTGGACGAGGTTTGATAGACTTTTTGATCGAATGCGGAATTTGAAAGTTTCTAAGTTTTTAGGCTTGAATCCAAGGTTGATTTGGTGTTTTAGTGTTTTTTGGAGTGATTTAAGGGCTCGACTAAGTTTGAATGATGTTATAGGATGTGTTGGAATGTTTGTTGAGGTCCCGAAAGCCTCGGGTGAGTTTCGGGAGGTTAACAGACCAAATCCTTATTTTGGAGAGTTGTAGATTTCTGGTATTTTGTTGCAGAAAAAGTGTTCTTCACGTTCGCGAAGGGGGATCGCGTTCGCGAAAGGGGATCGCGTTCGCGAAGGGGGATCGCTTTCGCGAAGGTATGGCTAGTGAAAGGATAGCGAATGCAAGGAGCTGGACGCGTTCGCGAAGAGGAAAGTGGAGCAGTTGGGTCCCCTGGTAGTTGTCCATCGCGTTCACGTAGTTGATGTCACGTTCGCAAAGGCTTGGACGGTTGAGGCTTCATGTTCGCGAAAAGATGTTGCGTTCGTGAAAGAGGGATATTTGGTCAGTGAAATTTTGTGCTTCGCGAACACGAGGCTTTGACCGCGTTCGCGAAGAAGGAAATAATCCCTGGGCAGAATGTTTAAATAGCCATCTTCGCGATTTTTAGGCCATTGTTGGCCGGATTTGAAGCTTTTTGAGAGGGATTGAAGAGGGAATCGAAGGGAAACACTTGGAGGTAATATTTTTGAACTCAATACTCGATTCCATGATAATTTCTAACTAATTAGACATGAAATTAGTTGGATTTAAAGCCAAAAATGGGGGATTATGGCTTGAAATTTAAAAGTGAAAATTGGGGATTTGAGGGACCATTTGAGGTCCGATTTTGATGTTCTTGGTACGTACAGACTCGTGAGAGGATAAGGATTCTATTGATGTAATTTTTACGTATTCCGAGACGTAGGCCCGGGGGTCGGGTTTGACCAATTTCGGGATTTTTGATGTAATTTGATTATTTTCGCATGGGCTTTGTTCCCCTAGCATATTTTAATGTTATGGTTTTGATTTTGGTTAGATTCGGGGCATTTGGAGGCTGAATCGAGAGGCAAGTGCGTCGCGGGCTAGAGTTTGGCTTGGCATGAGGTAAGTAACACTTCCAAACTTGGTTCTGAGGGTTCGAAACCCCAAGCTATGTGTTCTATGATTGCTATTGAGATGACGCAAATGCCAAGTGACAGACGTGTGGGCATGCACCGTGAGGATTGCGGCCTGGATCATTCCATGGCACCGCTTAGTGACTCTTTCTTGTTGATATCCGTGTTTCTAAATATGTTGTGAAAATATGCTAGATACCCTGTTAGGGCTTCACACCGATATGTTGAGATCCGAGAGGTCGTTTCTTGCTATCACATCATTATCTTTATTGATATTTTGTACTCAGTCCTGTTCATACATTATATATCAGGTCTCAATTTCGATTATTTTTATTTGGCACTTCATATCATTGTTCGAGCTAGTATCATGACATTGTGAGCCCATGTGTGTGATACTGGAGAATGATGACCGAGTGAGGCCGAGAGCCTAGTTGTGAGTGACAGTATATAGGATCGGGCTGCACGCCGCAGCGGTTATGTTGATGATTATGATAGCACTTGGGCTGTAGGAGCCCCTCCAAAGTTTGTAACATACCCTAGTGAGCGTAGTTGATGATATTGAGGGATGGATCTTCCCTGGACATGGATCTTGTCTGAATCATTTATACATGGAAATGGATCTTCTCCACTGGGATGGAATAGCCTTCCTCAGTACCGGATGATTGTGGTCAGTGATATATATATTCCGGGATGGATCTTTCCTAGGTCGGATGGCCATATACAGTACCGAGTGGCTGAGCACTTATGAGTGGAGGTACACGGAACGTTGATCATGCTATTTGTGCATTGGTACATAGAGATTTTCCTGAGCTTTATACTTCATATTGTTCATATTGTATTATTTATGGTTGAGTTTTTACTTGAACTGCAAGCATGTCTACTTTCTGTACAGTTTAATTGTACTACATGTTGAGGTTTGGTTCGTCACTACCTGTCAGTCCATAGTTTGAACTTGTTACTTACTGAGTTGGTGTACTCACGTTACCCCCTGTACCTTGTGTGCAGATCCAGGTATCTCGGGCCAGGGTAGCAGCTGCTGATCATATCATTGTGGACTTTTCCTTGGAGATTGCGAGGTAGCTGCTTCGCGATCGCAGTTCCATCTTCTCCTTCCTTATCTTCCTTTAGTATATTTGTTGGATATCCTCAAACTGTGTTGGTCTTGTTATTTCAAACAATTGTAGTAGTTTTGCTCATGACTTAGTGACACCCGAGGTCGGACTTGTATTTTTCCGCTTTATTAAACTTGATCTTTATATCTTTATTGGATTTATGTTGAAAAATGGTTTTAACTAAGTTTTAAAGGAAAATGTGGTTGTTTTGGAAATGAGTTGGCTGGCCTAATTTAACGTTAGGCGCCATCACGACCGGGTCAATTTTGGGGCTGTGACACTTACTTGAACATTAGAAGTGAATTATCTAGAGTTAAATCCCAAACATTTGTCTTGCACCTATCCTATCAACCCTATCTTCTACCAATTGATATCTTCCTTTGCCTATTACTTGCGTTATTTGTCATTAGTCAATAGTATTTACTCTTATTTAAATTTAGTTTAAATCACATAATTTTCAATTGTTGATCATCTTGGAAAGCAAATCTCGCTACAAATTATGATAATACTGTTTAACTCCAATCCCCGTGGATACGATATTATAAATTACTACATTCGGCTAGCGAGCATATTAAAGTGTGTGTTTTGCTCTCGTCAAATTTTGGCATCGTTGCCGGGTATTGGCAATCAATAGTGTTTGAAATAGTTTGTAGTTCTAATTCAAGAATTTTTCTTTTATTTTATTTTTCTCTTTTTACGTTTGGTGTTCTTTGACTGTGTGCATGCTATAGGTTAGATTGGTGCATGACTCGATCATCTGGGAATGAAGTGCAACCATACGAACTAGAAATCAAGAAACAACTGCAATAGCTGAGGAAGGAAAGAAATCTCCCCGAGAAAATTTAGAAGGTTGGGCAATCCACAAATAAATGACATATGGTTGGAGATGATGATAATGTAAATTTGGCTGCGATGGAGGCATCCCAACAAAGAGAAAAAGCTACAAGGGATGCTGAAGAAGTAGCTATTAGAGATGTAGAAATTGCATATGAAGAAGAGAGGGCTCGAAGAATGGCTCAGAATCAGCCCTTGGGTGCAGATCAGTTCGAAAACATAGCTCTCGGTTAAGGGATACCACTTGGTGATTATGATGGACTAGACTACAACCAAGGCTTATCGAGTGTGATACCACCTCAAGTTGCACTTAATAATTTTGAATTGAAGTAAGGATTGCTCCAAACCTTTCAAAAGTTTCGCGTCTTCAGAGGAAAGCAGAATGAAGATCCAAACAACCATCTAATGGACTTCAAGGAGATAATGAACACCTTTCAATACAATGGTATGTCACAAGATGCTATTTATTTAAGGGCATTCCCCTTCACTCTTAAAGATGATGCAAATCACAGGTTTCAAAGCTTGCCCCGGGGATTAATTAGAACATGGGAGGAGATGACCAGATGTAACGATCTGGTCGGTTGTTTTGAGAATTTAAGCTCCATTCAGTGGCATAAGGTCTTGAACAGCTTCATATTATGTGTATCGACTTGTGTGCATGATTGAATTCAGTTACCGGATGATTCTGAGTTGAATTGGAAGAAGGAATCTAGTTTTGGAAGCTTAAGCGGTGAGAATTTAACTTTTGTGTAAACGGCTCCGTAATGAGTTTTAGATGATGTCAGTAGCTTCCTATGGTATTTTGGACATAGGCGCGTATCCGGATTCGGATTTGGGTGTCTGTAGGGTAATTTGGAGCATTTCGGCGAAAGTTGAAAAAAGTTAAAGTTTGGAAAATGGAAAATTTTGACCCATAGTTGACTTTTGTGATATCGGGGTCGGAATTCGATTCCGAGAGTTGGAACATGTCACACCCCAACCTTGGGAGGCATGACTAGCACTAGGTGTTGCACTGGCCCGAGCGAACCACTTTGTAACTCATTTATTCGTTTTGTGACTATCATGGGCCAACATGGCCACAACTAATAATGTACAATTGTAAGTGGGAAAATGTTATATCAATGAACCATCGTTCTTAAAACATGAATACATATGGGCCGTCAAGGCCTCTGACATATTGTATGTAATAAACATGTGTCTACAAAGCCTCTAAGATTATTTGACATAAAATGGGATAGGGTACCGGCCTACCCATAAGTCTGTAGCAAAACTCTGACACGATGACATATAGACACGGCTGCACTCCGAATGAGGTGGAGTCTTACCGATCCTTCGCTGAATGCTAACCTCGTCTACTATGAGGGCTTGTCAAACTGATTGTCTATACCTGCAGGCATGAATGCAGCGTCCCCAAAAAAATGACATCAGTACGAATAATGTACCGAGTATGCAAGGCGGAATTCAAGCATAACAGTAAGTCAACATTTAATTAAGGACATGGAAGAAACATGGAGTAAAGGACTCAACCTGAAAGTCTGGATAGCTCTGTAAATCATAAGATATTTATAATGTCATGCATATGTATATGAATGTCATATGATGCATAGGTCTGTACGTATATAACATCATCAATCCTCTAAGGGCATTCAATCATATCATCTCGGCCACTGTGGGCAAATCATCAACGTACACCAGCTGATCAGGAGGTGATGCATATATAATACCGTAACCTTTTTCCCATATCCCGTATACATACATACATACATACATATATATATATATATATATATATATATATACACACGCATATATAATGCCGTCTGAGTCATGGGTAAATACACATGTATAAATGAATGGAATATATAATGAAGTAAGCCAATATGATCTCTTGGAATGTCATGAGACCCATGAATAGATAATATGCTAGTAGGACATATGGGGAATCAAGAACATAGGCAACCTTAGTACTTCTAAAAATAGAATTATTTGTGAAACTTGTGTGTTTGCTCGTTTCGTTGTATCATGTGGATCATACCAAAAAGAAAGGATAGCCTAACATACCTGAGTCGATTCTCTTGACAATCCCTCTAACACACGACAATTGCGACAATATGTAACGGCATGAACGGAGTAGGAAAAAATTCGTGTGATATTATTGAGAACTCATTCCATTCCTTCGTAGTTTCAATCTTCTAATACATAAGCTAGTCTTGTACGAGGTTATTGCTCCCCAGCTATAGTTGCTAGTTGTTTTTTTTTTTTTTTGTTCCTTCAACAGTCATTTATTGTATTTGACTCAGTAATGTTTGAGGTGTTGTGTTTGATTTACATACCCGGGTTCCCTCATTGACAGCATAAGATTATATAACTAGGTAACTTAATCATGCCTTAACTCCAGTTCTTCATCAACAACAGGAACAACATTTTGATTTTCGTACATTTTCCCACATTTTTGTTTTTCATTGTTGAACTAATTAATTCAACTAGGAACAAAAAAAAATCCAGTACTGTGTTAAAAATACACCACCATTGCTTTTCTCACTTTATAGGCTCATGGCCCTCATGGCTTGGTCAATTTAGCACAGATAGTAACACTTTTACATCATGCAGACTGTACTGTACATAACCAATCCTTTAACTCTAACTACTTTTACGCATGAACCAGCAAACTCATTTTTTTCCATTCACCCAACTCTATAATAAGGCCTTCCAAATAAATTTATCTTTTCTACAATTAAACAAAAACTACTACCCCTCAACTCCAAACTAATTACAACTGTCTGTATGAATTCCGTACCATAAGGGAAAAAGAAAAGTCTAAAAATGTGTAATTGTGCTATTACAGTAGAGAAACACTATGTTGGCTTCCAGAACAATATGCGCTCCAGAACAATACCACAATAGGAAAAATGTTACAAAATTTTATGCATGTTGTTCCAGGAGTAACTTCAATGCTTAGCAAGCCTTCAAAAAGTAACACCACCTAGCATTCACTTATTAGTCATACATTACTTTAATTGTCATGGTCCCACGTGGATAAGATAATTCTTAAACTTACTCACTTAATTAATTAATTATTCGCATATTTAAGAATTGTATTAAATTACTTAAAATTCCACTTATTTTTTATACACTTTACTATAATATATTTTACTATCATGGTTATGTGGTACCATATAAAATTAACACATACACTATGATTAGATGCATTTTTAAACTATGTACTAGTATTCCAATAACCAATTAGTAACAATGATTGCATAGCAAGAAGTTTGCAATATAAAACTTATAGCACAGAGATTCACATTATGAGCCATGATTTTCAAGATTAACTTTTATTAATATTATTGTGCTTGCCAACTAATTAAATTCACAGTTTCCTGGTTAAATTGTTAATTGACAGAAGACACGTTGATGTTTCTTCGTGTTAGTGGTTGTTGTTTCTTCTTTGTATTTGAAAATGGTAAGAGCTTTAATTTGGTTTTGCTTTAGATATTAATTTGGAACAGCTAATTGTTACTCCATGCCAGACGGGAAATTATTCATTTTTTCAATCTGCTTTAATATTTTTGTGATTTTTATCCTTTCAAAATAATTTCTATCATTACAATAAAGAAAATCTCATAAACTTTCTTATATTGGGTGTATAATTTATCATATTTGTAAATAGTAATAATGATAATTATTAAAAATTATACTTATAAAACTTTTACTAAAATACTTCACTTAAAAGAAAATACCACATTAACATAATATCTAACGGTATCAAGGTTGTAAACTTACAGGGTCTCATAATAATAATGTCTTAAATCCTCTATAACCTCCTAATAGACATAATCCCTTCGAACTCATGTGGATTTACTATGGCACATCCTAATGCTAAGGTACAGGATATTACAGAAAAACTCCGTTATGTCATTTGGGACTTGCCTGCAAAATTTGACGTCATTCCGGGTTGGTTTGATTGGTTTCGACACGAGTTTTTGAAGTTGGAAGATTTGGAAGTCATAGTTCGATTCATGGCGCGATTAGCATTTTTGGCATTGTTTGATGTGATTTGAGACCTCGGGCAAGTCCATGTGAGGTTATAGAACTTGTTTGTGTATTTAGATGGGGTCCCGAGGGTCTCGGGTGTGTTTCGGGTGGTCTACGGGTCATTTTCCCTTATTTTTTAACTGCTGGTTCTGGTATCTGATGTCCTTCTTTGCGATCGTGAAGCTACTTTCGCGTTCGGGAAGGGTCTCTGCTGATCGCCTCAATTTTCTTATTCGCGTAATATTCCTCGCGATCGCGTAGCTCTGCACATTTCCCTTGTCGCGTTCGCGTCTTCTATTCCGTGTTTGCAGGGTAGAAACCCGGCCTTGAGCACTGGTACTCGTTACTCTTCGCGTTCACTTTTTTCCTACACATTCGCGTAGGCTTCAGTCTTTTCTTCTCCGTGTTCGCGAGCGTGTCTTTGCGTTCGCAAAGCACTACCTGGGCAGCCTTCATTTTTCTTCTACGCGAACGCGATCCTTCCTCCGCGTTCGCGATGCTTTAACATCTGGACATAATACAAGTTTTTCAAATCGAGGGTTAGACCATTTTTATCATATTTTGACTTGTGGAGCTCAGTTTTGAGCGACTCTTTGTGGGTTTTTCAAGCAAATTGATTGGGTAAGTGTTCTTCATCTGGAATCTATTATATTTCATGATTTTATCTTTGTTTTTATCATTTAATTTGTGTTTTGAGTTGAGGAAAGTGGAAGTTTTTAAAGAGAATTTTCAAAAATAAAAAATGATGATTTGAAAGGCCAAATGATATCGGAATTTGATAATTTTTGTATGGTTTAACTCATATTGGAATGAGTGTTCGGATTTTATGAAATTTATCGGGTTCCAAGGTGTGGGCCCGAGGGTCGACTTTTGGACCAATTTTTGGTTTTTGTTAAAGATTGAGATTTTATGTTCCGGAATAGTTTCTTTTGTATTTTATTTGTGCTTTGAAGTTATTTTGATTGGATTTGAGCCGTCCAGAGGTCTTTTCACCCGAGAAGTTCATTTTAGAGTATCAGTTTGTCTTCTTTGAGGTAAGTATCTTGCCTAACATTGTGTGAGAGATTTCCCCTTAGGATTTGAGTGTTCTATGTTGATTGTAGTTCGTGTATGCGAGGTGATGAGTGCGTGCTTGGACTTATTTGTGGAAAACTGACCTTTTAGGGTTCTTAGGACATTACATTCACTAAGTGGGAAGTTGTTCTTGATATGAATGAGTTTCCTATCTTCTAGCTTCACCTCTACATGCTTAATTGGAATTAATTGCTTTATGATTCATTCTTATTGCCTATTTGTCTCTTATTTGACTTAACTAAAGATTTTTACCTCTCCTATTGACATGCTATCTTTTTATAACTGCCTATCTTTATATGAAATTATTATTGTCTCATCCTATAATTGTTTAGTCTTAATTGAGGTTATGATTATTTTTCCGCTGTCTATCTTTAATTGAATTATTGAAAATTCTTCGTATTTTCCCAACCTTAAAAGAAGTCTAGATATCCATGTTTTGATTGACTTGCCCTTATTTGGAACTATTTGACTCGTGCTAGTTTTCCTTGTTGACGAACTGTATATTGTGGAATCGTTGTGGCATATTAGTTCCTTCCTTGTTGAGCTGTTTTCTTTACGCCTAGCATTCTTTACTATGGTTATCCCTTGTGAATGAGTTCTACCGTTTCTTTGTGATTTAAAGTTCTTGAGTTGATTTACTTGTCGTACTTTGTATTATTGTTGTTTGTAGTTGTTGTACTTGTTGTGGTGATGCACGAGGTTTCGATCATGCTGTAACTGGTATCTCTGTTGGTTGCACTGCATATTTACTTTGGGATTACAGAACGATATTTCGGGGGATCCCCCTATTCTGCGTATTTACTTTGGGACTACGAAATGGTATTTTGGGGAGTGTCACAACCCAAAATCCACTAGTCGTGATAGCACCTAACTCAACCCGTTAGGTAAGCCAACTAATAACTATTCAATTTCAATAAGATTAAAAAGATGATTAAACAAAGGAATTATTTGAATTCTATACCTTTCCCAAGGACTGGTAGTATAAATCATGAGCTTCTAAGAATAGAGTTTACAAAGCTGATATGAACTAAATACACTTTCTGTTTGAAAAGTAATAAACAGAGTTTTAAAATCTAAGGCTACCATGAACAAGATGCAGCTACAACCAGAACGCAAGTACATCTTCAAATCCAGCTCCCATCGAACATAGCAACCTCAGCAACCAACATCTCCACGCAATGTGCAGAAGTGTAGTATCAGTACAACCGACCCCATGTACTGGTAAGTAACAAGCCTAACCTTAGGTTGAAAGTAGTGGCGAGCTGGAATATAGGTCCGGTCCAAAACCATTAGCCAACAACAGTTCATAACAATGTAAAGCAATTAAATAAATAAATAGCTCAAAGATAAAATGCTCAGCCTTTTCATAATTTTCTGAAAATAGTTTCGTTTTTTAAGTATATCAGTGAAAACCCAAATCCTTTACCGAAATCGTCAAAAATATGAGTAAGTTTGAAAACTGAAAGTTTTCCCAGAAACCTTTCATCAGGTAAATTTTTCATTTTTCAAATAGCATGAGCAAAGTATATCTCAATACCTACATGTCAAGATACAGGTAAAATCATGAATGTCACCAAAACCGGGCATCAAAAGAAAATGCATCTCTATGCATGTATCTCAAGTACGCATGAAAATGCAATGTCTATCAGTGATGAACTCATGTACTCACACTCTCAGAGTACTAAATCTCACTGTCTCACATTATCTCTTACCATGCTCAATACTTAGCGCACTCAATCACTTAGCACTGTATAATAGTCGTTGCGGCGTGCGGCCCGATCCATATACTTATAGCCATAAGGCTCGTTACGGCATGCAACCCAATCCATATACATATAGCCATAAGGCTCATTGCAGCGTGCAACCCGATCCATATACATATATGTATATACATAGTCGACTGCGCTCACTGAGGGTGTGCAGACTCCAGAGGGGCTCCTTCAGCCCAACCACTATATCGCTGCGATGTGCAGCCCTGCAACGACCTGGCCGGTCATTTCATGATTTACCACTCTGTTTTCCCCATTTCTGCTTTGTATTGTCTAGTCCAACTATATTACGTGTTATTGGGTTGGTTGGTTCGGGTTCGGAGAGGTTTTGGTAAGGTTTAAGACACTTAGTCACTTTTGAGTGAGCTTAAGTTGGAAAAGTCAACCGGATGTTGACTTAGATGAAAAAGAGCTCGGATGTGAATTCCAATGGTTTGGATAGCTTCGGAAGGTGATTTGGGACTTAGGAGTGTGATCGAAATGTGTTTTGGAGGTCCGAAGTAGATTTAGGCTTGAATTGGTAAAATTGGAATTTTAGCATTTTCCGGTTAATAGGTGAGAGGAATGGAATTCCGGAAGTTGGAGTAGGTTTGTTGTGTCATTTGTGATGTGTGTGCAAAATTTCAGGTTATGCGGACGAGATTTGATAGACTTTTTGATCGAAAGAGGAATTTTGAAGTTTTTGGAATTCTTAGGCTTGAATCTGATGTCAATTTGGTATTCCGGTGGTGTTTTGAGTGTTCCGAGGGTTGGAACAAGTTTTGAATAGTGTTATGTGACTTGTTAGCATGTTTGGTTGAGGTATCGATGGCCTTGAGATGGATTCATATGGTTGACGAAGAGTTTGGATTTTTGGAGAAGTTGCAGAATTTTTCTGCTCCTGTTGTTTCCGCACCTGCGGATTGGGGACCGCAGGTGCGACGCCGCAGATGCGCTGTAAGGGCTGCAGATGCAACCAAGAGTGAGGAGGGCAAGAGCCGCATAAGTGTAGAGCTGAGCACACCTGCGATGGCGCAGATGCGGGTATTTGACCGCAGGTGCGATTTTGGGCGGATAAGTGATTTCCGCAGGTTCGATCCATGGACCGTAGATGCGGTCACGCAGGTGCATGTTTGAGGCCATAGGTGCGGAATCCCTGGGCCAGAAAGTATATAAACCCTCCTTTGCGATTTTTGAGCTATTCTTCACCATTTTCATGTGGGTTTGAGCTTGAGGGAGTTATCTGAAGAAGGATTTCAAGGAGATTTTGTAGAGGTAAAGTTTTTGGACCCTAAACTTGTTTCTATGATATTATTTCACTGATTAAGCTTGAAATTTATGGGAAAATCAGTAGCAAATTGGGGGTTAGGGCTTGGAAAATTGGAGACCTAAACTTAGGGATTTGAGGGGTCATTTATGGGCGGATTTTGGTAATTTTGCTATGAATGAACTCGGGGGGAATAAGGATTCTATTGATGTAAAATTTGTCAGATACTAAGACATGGTCCCGGGGGTCGGGTTTGGCCAATTTCGGAATTGTTTATGTAAATTGGTTATTTTCGAGTGGGCTTTGTTCCCTTAGCATATTTTGATGGTATATATCTATTCTGGATCATTCGGAGGTCGATTCGAGAGGCAAAGGCATCAAGGGCTAGGGTTTGGACCGGAGAGAGGTAAGTAATGATTGTAAATCTTGTCCAAAGGATATGAAACCCCGGATTTCACATCGATGTGCTACTTTGAAGTGACGCACACGCTAGACGACGAGCATGGGATCGTGCACCGTTGGGGATTGTGACTTAGTCCATCCCGTATGACTGTTTAACCGCGTATTTGATTGAAAACAGTTTGCTATCATCATGTTTTGGGCTGAATGTCATATTTAGGCCTCATGCCAACTGTTTTGTACCCTTAGGGTATTTTTACTATTATTCCTCACTATTTTGACTTCATACCTGTACTCAGTCATGCTGTATTTTACTGTTTTCATAACTCAGCCATATTTACTCTATTTTGACATCTTAAATGATATTTTGGGCTGAGCATCATATTTTACTGTACCCGAGTGGCTTTGAGAGATTTCTAACTAAGTGAGGCCGAGGGCCTGTATTGTGAGGTTATTATGGGATCGGGCTGCACGCCACAACGTTAATGTACTGATTCATGATTAATAGGCTGAGGGCCTGAGTGGTTCTGCCACGAGGTGGCTTGATATGAGGCCGAGAGCCTGTTTGATTATGTCACGAGATGGATTGTTATTGCGCTTGGGCCATAAGAGGCCCCTCCCGGAGTCTGTACATCCCCAATGAGCGCGAATACCCAGTGTGAGATGTGATATAGCCCGAGGGGCTGATGTTGTTCCATGTTA
Organism: Nicotiana tabacum; assembly: GCF_000715075.1. NCBI lineage: Eukaryota > Viridiplantae > Streptophyta > Magnoliopsida > Solanales > Solanaceae > Nicotiana > Nicotiana tabacum. Next base: position 23,715,457 of record NC_134086.1, on the reverse strand, counting down.
TTGCCCGAGGGGCTGGTTTAGTTGGTATTTTGCCCGAGGGGCTGATTTATGTTTCTATCTTTTCTCCCTTCTTTCATTCATTCGTTTGAACTGCTAAAAGTTGTTTTAAAGAGGTTTTTTGAACTAAGGTGTTTCTACAAGCTTTTACTATTTTATTGCATTGTTCTAGTTTTATAATGCCTCTTTGTAGCACTTTGCTGTGTTTTATGTATTTTCTTATCGCTCAGCTGTCTTTACTTTTATTACTTACTGAGTTGACGTACTCACATTACTCTGTGCACCCTGTGTACAGATCTAGGAGACTCGGGTCACGCTAGCGAGGGCTGATTTGCTTCCACTGCAGGTTTGTTCAGAGTTGACTAGGTAGCTGCTTGGCGTTCGCAACCCAGTGCTTCTCCTTCCTATCTTTACTTTCCTTGTACTAGCTTTGTACTAGACTGTGTAGTCTTTTCATACTCTTAGACAAATGTTTAGATGCTCATGACTGGTGACACCCCGATGTCGGGCTATGTTGTCTCCGCTTTGTTCAATTCTACTCTTTATTTTGGGATTTATAGTTCAATTATGACTTAAAATGAATTATTTCACGATAGGCGCCATCACGACCAGGGCCAGTTTAGGGTCGTGACAAGTTGGTATCAGAGCCTAGGTTACATAGGTCTCACGAGTCATGAGCAGGTTTAGTAGAGTCACACAGATCGGTACAGAGATGTTTGTGTTTATCCTCGGGAGGCTACAAAACCTTTAAGAAAACTTCATATTCTTGAAATTCTTGTCGTGCGAATCTGTTGATCCGAGTACTAAACTTTTGTTATTCTATTCTCTCACAAAACCTTTAAGAAAACTTCATATTCTTGAGGACACGTGCTACAGGTCAGGATGGACGACCTATAGATCCACCAGCCGCCCCAGTTCATGATCAGGTCCCAGTTGTGGAAGCTCCAGCAGCACAAGCTTAGGCACCAGCTGTGCCCATTGTGATTCCAGGTCTTCAGGAGGCCCTGGCTCATATTCTATCATTATGCATTGGCCTAGCTCAGGTGGTCTCAGTTACTACAGCTGCAGCTACTTCTCAGGCCGGGGGAGGCACTCAAACTCCTGCTTCTCACACATCTGAGCAAGTCGTGCAGGGATTTCAAACACCGGGGTTATAACTATTCAGGACTATGTAGCTCCTGCTATGCCAGAGGACGAACAATACAGGTTGGAGAGGTTTGGTAGACTTCAACCTCCAACTTTTAGTGGTACAGAGGGCGAGGATGCCCAGGGTTTCTTGGACATGTGTCAGAGGATTCTTCGTATAACGGGTATTTTGGAGACCAGTGAGGTCGCATTTACCACTTTTCAGTTTTCTGGAGCTGCCTTCACTTAGTGGGAGGCTTATGAGAGGCGTATGCCTATTGGTGCAATACCCCTTACCTGGCAGCAGTTCTCCGTTCTCTTTTTGGAGAAGTATGTGCCATAGTCTCACAGAGAGGAGATCCATAGGCAATTCGAGTGGTTGCGTCAGGGAGATATGACCATGGCGGAGTATGAGATGAGGTTCTCGGAGTTAGCTCGTCATGCTGTTTGGTTGGTTCCTATGGAAAGAGAGAGGATTAGGAGGTTCGTTGATGGCCTCACATATTAGCTTCGGATTCTCATGACCAGGGAGAGGGTGTCTGGTGCTACTTTTGTGGAGGTTGTTGTCATTGCTCGCGAGATTAAGTCAGTTCGTTGCAAGAAGCGAGATGAGAGGGAGGCCAAGAGGCCTCGGGGATATGGTGGTTATGGTGGAGCTCCTTCGAGGGGTCAGTTTCAGCATGGCAGAGGTTGTCCATTCAGACATGCTTAGGTAGCTCGCCCAGGTTATCGTGGGGCGTCATCGGGTCATGGTTCTCACAATTCTCATTAGGGCCATTCGTCAATCAGTGCCCTTCCAACCCAGAGTTCCTCCCGTGCTCCATCAGTTCAGGGCTCTTTTATGCCAAGTGCATCTGCTAGTCATTTCGATGCTAGGGGTTCCCTTCAGTCTCCATCTCCAGCACCAGAGAGTTGTTATGAGTGTGGAGAGTTGGGTCACATGTGGAGGCAGTGTCCTCGTCATCTTGGAGGTTCATCTCAGCAGAGGAGTCAACCATCGGCTTCAGCATTAGTTACTTCACCACCACCCACCCACCCAGCTAGGGGTGGATGTCAAACAACTAGGGGTCACCCTATAGGGGGAGGTCGATCAGGTGGTGGTCAAACCCATTTCTATGCACTCCCAGCTAGACCCGATGCTATTGCTTCAGATGTTGTGATTACATGTATTGTCTCAGTTTGCCACAGAGATGCCTCTGTGTTATTTGATCCCGGTTCTACGTTTTCATACGTGTCATCATATTTTACTCATTATTTGGATACACCCCGTGAGTCTCTTATTTCATCTGTTCGTGTATCTACTCTGGTGGGCAATACTATTGTTATGGATCATATGTACCGGTCGTATGTGGTGACTATTGGGGGTCTATAGACCTGAGTGGACCCGTTATTGCTTTGTATAGTGGACTTCAATGTGATATTGGGCATGGATTGGCTATCTGCATATCATGCTATTTTGGACTCTCATACTAAGACAGTGACATTGGCTATGCCGGGTGTACCACGGATTGAGTGGCAAGGTTCGACTGATTTTGTCCCCAGTAAGGTGATTTCGTTCTTGAAGGCCCAACGGATGGTTGGGAAGGGTTGTCTTTCATACTTAGCCTTTGTGAGGGATGTTAGTGCAGAGACTCCCAGTATTGATTATGTTCCTATTGTGAGGAATTTTCCCGATGTGTTTCCTGTAGACCTACCAGGCATGCCACTATGTAGGGATATTGACTTTGGTATTGATCTGGTGCGGGGCACTCAGCCCATTTCTATTCCGCCGTATCATATGGCACTAGCGGAGTTGAAGGAGTAGCTTCAGGAACTCCTTGATAAGGGGTTTATTCGACCTAGTGTGTCGCCTTGGGGTGCGCCTGTTCTATTCGTGAAGAAGAAGGATGGCACGATGAGGATGTGCATTGATTACATGCAGTTGAACAAAGTAAAAATCAAGAACAAGTATCCTTTGCCTCATATAGATGATCTGTTTGACCAGCTTCAGGGAGCGACAATGTTCTCCAACATTGATCTTCATTCAAGCTATCACCAGCTAAAGATCAGGGACTCGGATATTCTTAAGACAACTTTTAGGACACGATATTGTCATTATGAGTTCCTTGTGATGTTTTTTGGGCTAAATAATGCCCCAACAGCGTTTATGCATTTGATTAACAGTGTGTTTCGGCCTTATCTTGACTCATTTGTCATAGTTTTCATTGAAGATATTCTGGTGTATTCGCGTAGTCATGAGGAGCACGCGGAGCAATTGAGAGTTGTGTTGCAGAGATTGAGGGAGGAGAAACTTTATGCAACGTTCTCCAAGTGTGAGTTTTGGCTCAATTTAGTGGCATTCTCGGGGCACGTGGTGTCCAGTGAAGGTATTCAGGTTGATCCAAAGAAGATAAAGGCAGTTCAGAGTTGGCCAAAACCGTCCTCAACCACAGAGATTCGTAGTTTTCTTAGTTTGGTGGGTTATTACCTTCGGTTTGTTCAGGGATTTTCATCTATCACATTGCCCTTGACCAAGTTGACTCAAAAGGGTGCTCCATTCAGGTGGTCGGATGAGTGTGAGGAGAGCTTTCAGGAGCTCAAGACTACCTTGACCACAGCACCAATGTTATTTTTGCCATCAATTTCAGGTTCATATACCATGTATTGTGATGCTTCGAGAATTGGTATTGGGCGTGCATTAATGCAGGAGGGTAGAGTTATTGCTTATGCTTCTCGTTAGTTGAAGCCCCATGAGAAGAACTACCCTGTTCATGATTTGGAGTTGGCTTCCATTGTTCACGCATTGAATATTTGGAGGCATTATATGTATGGTGTCTCTTGCAAGGTGTTTACTGATCATCGTAGCCTCCAGCACTTGTTCAAGCAGAAGGATCTCAATTTGAGGCAGCGGAGATGGTTGGAGCTGCTAAAGGTCTATGATATCACTATTTTGTACCATCCGGGAAAGGCCAATGTGGTGGCTGATGCCTTGAGTAGGAAAGTGATGAGTATGGGGAGTTTGGCATATATTCTAGTTGGGGAGAGACCTCTTGCAGTTGATGTTCAGGCCTTGGCCAATTGGTTTGTGGGGTTAGATATTTCGGAGCCTAGTCGGGTATTGGATTGTGTGATTTCTTGGTCTTCCTTATTTGATCGCATTAGAGAGCACCAATATGATGATCCTCATTTGCTTGTCCTTAAGGATAGAGCTTAGCACGACAATGCTAGAGATGTGACTATTCGTGATGATGGAGTGTTGAGGATACAAGGCCGGATATGTGTGCCCAATATTGATGGTCTTCGGGAGTTGATTTTAGAGGAGGCCCATAGCTCGCAGTACTCCATTCATCTGGGTGCCGCGAAGATGTATCAGGATCTAAGACATCATTATTGGTGGAGGAGAATGAAGAAGGACATTGTGGGATTCGTAGCTCGGTGTCTCAATTATCAGCAGGTGAAATATGAGCATCAGAGACCGGGTGGATTGCTTCAGCAGATAGATATTCCAGAGTGGAAGTGGGAGCGAATCACCATGGATTTTGTAGTTGGAATCTCACAGACTTTGAAGAAGTTCGATGCTATTTGGGTGATTGTGGATGGGCTGACCAAGTCCGCGCACTTTATTCCTATGTGTACTACCTATTCTTCAAAGCGGTTGTCAGAGATCTATATCCAGGAGATTGTTTGTTTGTATGGTGTCCCAGTTTCCATCATTTTAGATAGGAGCACTCAGTTTACTTCACAGTTTTGGAGGTCTGTGCAGTGAGAGTTAGGTACTCAGGTTGAGTTGAGCATAGCTTTTCACCCTTAGATGGATGGGCAGCCCGAGCGCATTATTCAGATATTGGAAGACATGTTGCATGCTTATGTCATTGATTTTGGAGGGTCATGAGATCAGTTTCTATCACTCGCAGAGTTTGCTTATACAATAGTTACCAGTCGAGTATTCAGATAGCTCCATATGAGGCTTTGTATGGGAGGCGGTGTAGATCTCCTGTTGGTTGGTTTAAGCCAGGTGAAGCTAGACTATTAGGTACAGACTTGGTGCAGGATACTTTAGACAAGGTGAAGGTGATTCAGGAGAGGCTTCGTACAGCGCAGTCGAGATAAAAGAGTTATGCAGACAGGAAGGTTCGGGATGTGTCCTACATGGTTGGTGAGAAGGTCCTATTGTAGGTTTCACCCATGAAGGGTGTTATGAGATTTGGGAAGAAGGGTAAATTGAGTCCTCTGTTCATTGGACCTTTTTAGGTGCTTTGGAGGATTGGGGAGGTGGCTTATGAGCTTGCTTTGCCACCCAGCTTGTCGAGTGTGCATCCGATATTTCAAGTTTCTATGCTTCGGAAGTATATTGGCGATCCGTCTCATGTTTTGGATTTTAGCACGGTTCCGTTAGATGATAATTTGACTTATGATGTGGAGCTAGTAGCTATTTTGTAGTGTCAGGTTCAAAAGTTGAGATCAAAGGATATAGCTTCAGTGAAAGTGTAGTGGAGAGGTCAGCTCGTGGAGGAGGCTACCTGGGAGACCGAGCGGGAGAAGCGGAGCACATATCCTTACCTATTTGAGGCTTCAGGTATGTTTCTTGACTCGTTCGAGGATGAACGTTTGTTTAAGAGAGGGAGGATGTAACGACCAGGCCAGTCATTTCATGAGTTACCACTCTGTTTCCCCCATTCCTGCTTCTAATTATCTTGTTAAGCTCTATTACGTGTTATCGGGTTGGTTGGTTTTGGTTCAGAGAGGTTTTGGGAAGGTTTGAGACACTTAGTTTTTTTTGAGTGAGCTTAAGTTGGAAAAGCCAATCGGATGTTGACTAATGTGAAAAAGGGCTCGGATGTGAATGTTGATGGTTCAGATAGCTTCAGGAGGTGATTTGGGACTTAGGAGCGTGATCAGAATGTGTTTTAGAGGTCCGGAGTAGATTTAGGCTTGAATTGGCAAAATTGGAATTTTTGCGTTTTCTGGTTGATAGGTGAGATTTTGATATAGGGTCAGAATGGAATTTCGGAAGTTGGAGTAGGTCTGTAGTGTCATTTGTGACATGTGTACAAAATTTCAGGTCATTCGGACGAGATTTGATAGACTTTTTGATCGAAAGCGGAATTTGGAATTTTTGGAATTCTTAAGCTTAAATCCGATGTCGATTTGGTATTACAGCATTGTTTTGAGTGTTCCGAGGGTTGGAACAAGTTTTGACTAGTGTTATGTGACTTGTTGGCGTGTTTGGTTGAGGTCCCGATAGCCTCGGGATGGATTCAGATGGTTGACAAAGAGTTTGGATTTTTCGAGAAGTTGCAGAATTTTTCTGCTCCTATTGTTTCTGCACCTGTGGATTGGGGACCACAGGTGCGACGCCGCAGATGCGTTGTAAGGGCCGCAGATGCGACCAAGATTGAGGAGGGCAAGAGCCGCAGAAGCGTAGAGCTGAGCGCACCTGCGATGGCGCAGGTGCGGTTTTGGGCGGGTAAGTGATTTTTGCAGGTGCGTGTTTGAGGCCGCATGTGCGAAATCCCTGGGCCAGAAAGTATATAAACCCTTCTTCGCAATTTTTGAGCTATTCTTCACCATTTTCATGCCGGTTTGAGCTTGAGGGAGCTATTAGAAGAAGGATTTCAAGGGGATTTCGTAGAGGTAAGGTTTTTGGACCCTAAACTCGTTTCTATGGTGTTATTTCACTGATTGAGCTTGAAATCTATGGGAAAATCGATAGCAAATTGGGGGTTAGGGCTTGGAAAATTGGAGATCTAAAATTAGGGATTTGAGGGGTCATTTGTGGGCATATTTGGAAAATTTTCTATGAATGAACTCGTGGGGGAATAAGGATGCCATTGATGTTAATTTTGTCGGATTCCGAGACGTGGGCTCGGGGGTCGGGTTTGGCCAATTTCGGGATTTTCGATGTAAATTTGTTATTTTCGAGTGAGCTTTGTTCTCTTAGCATATTTTGATGGTATTAATCTATTTTTGGATAGATTTAGAGCATCCGGAGGCCGATTCGAGAGGCAAAGGCATCACGTGCTAGAGTTTGGACTGGAGAGAGGTAAGTACTGATTGTAAATGTGGTCCTAAGGGTATGAAACCTCGGATTTCACATCGTTGTGCTACTTTGAGGTGACACACACGCTAGACGACGAGCGTGGGGTCATGCACCATTGGGGATTGTGACTTAGTCCGTCCCATAAGGCTGTTTAACCACGTATTTGATTGAAAACTGTTTGCTTTCATCATGTTTTGGGTAGAATGCCATATTTGGGCCTCGTGCCATTTGTTTTGGACCCTTAGGGGATTTTTACTACTATTTCTCACTGTTTTGTCTTCATATCTGTACTTAATCATGTTGTATTCTATTGTTTTCATAACTCAACCATACTTACTCTATTTTTTGACATCTTAAATGATATTTTGGGTTGAGCATCATATTTTACTGTGCCCGAGTGGCTTTGAGAGATTTTTGACTGAGTGAGGCCGAGGGCCTGTATTGTGAGGTTATTATGGGATCGAGCTATGCGCCGCAACGGTATTGTACTAATTCATGATTATGAGGCCAATGGCCTGAGTTGTTACGCCACGAGGTGGCTTGATATGAGGTCGAGAGCCTGTTTGATTATGCCACGAGATGGATTGTTATTATGCTTTGGCCGTAAGGGGCCCCTTCCGGAGTCTGTACACCCCCAGTGAGCGCGGGTACCCAGTGTGAGATATGGTATAGCCCGAGGGACTGATGTTGTTCCATGTTATTGCCCGAGGGGCTGATGTTGTTCCATGTTATTTCCTGAGGGGCTGGTTCTGTTGGTATTTTGCCCGAGGGGCTGATTTATGTTTCTATCTTTTCTCCCTATTTTCATTCATTCATTTGAACTGCTAAAAGGTGCTTTAAAGAGGCTTTTACTGAACTAAGTTGTTTCTACGAGCTTTTACTATTTTATTGCATTGTTCTGGTTTTATACCGCCTCTTTGTAGTATTTTGCTGTGTTTTATGTGTTTTCTTATCGCTCAGTTGCCTTTACTTTTATTACTTACTGAGTTGGCGTACTTATATTACTCCCTGCACCCTGTGTGTAGATCCAGGAGTCTCGGGTCACGCTAGCGAAGGCTGATTTGCTTCCACCGCAGGCTTGTTTGGAGTTGACTAGGTAGCTGGTCGGCGTTCACAACACAGTGCTTCTCCTTCCTATCTTTACTTTCCTTGTACTAGCTTTGTACTAGACTGTGTAGTCTTTTCATACTCTTAGACGGATGTTTAGATGCTCATGACTAGTGACACCCCGATGTCGGGCTGTGTTGTCTCCGCATTGTTCTATTCTACTCTTTATTTTGGGATTTATAGTTTATTTATGACTTAAAATGAATTATTATAACTGTCTTAATTGGTTTGGTGGTTTATGTCGGCTAGCCTTGTTTCACGATAGGCACCATCATGATCGGGGCCGGTTTAGGGTCGTGACAAGCCTAATCCCTTAAAATGTAATCAATATAGCATGTTATAGTGTGCAACCCGATCCCATAACTGTCACTCATAATCAGGCTCTCAGTCTCGCTCAGTCCTCAATCTCTCTTGTCTTACTCACGGGCACACAATGTCCTGGAACTAGCCCAACAACAATGATATGATGTATAAATAAATAACAACTGAGACTGAGATATGATATTAATGCATGAATATGACTAAGTACAAACATATCAGTAAAATCTGTGAGATGACAGAAAGAAATGACCACTATGAGTCCCAATAGTATCGGCATAAAGCCTAACATGATATCTAGCATGATTGACAACTCAATTACTTTATCACATGGTGTAATCACAAATAACAACAAGATATGGCCACTATATAGTGCCATGGAAACAATAGTCACAATTCACTGGGTGCACGCCCACACTCCCGTCAGCTAGCATGTCTATCACCTCAATACCAATAACATAGCACGTAATTCGGAGTTTCATACCCTCAATACTAAGTGTAGAAGAGTTACTTACCTCTAACAAGTCAATTTTAATACCGAGCAAGCCAAGTGATGCTCCAAAAATGCCATCTCGCGCGTTCTGGCTTTCGAACGTTTTGAAACTAACCAAAAACAATTCAAATACATCAAACAATGCTAAAGGAACCAATCCCAATCGAAAAAGGTCGAATCTTTAATCAAAAGCCCAACCGGGGCCCGCATATCGGAACCCGACAAAACGCAAAAAATCCGACAACCCATTCAATAATGAGTCCAACCATACTAATTTCATCTAATTCTGACTCTAAATCGATGTTCAAAACATAAAAATTCACTTTATGAAACGTTAGGCAAAAATTCCCAAATTTTACTTTGAAATCATCAATCAAATGCCAAAATTGAAGATGGATTCATGAAATATAACCAAAACTGAGTAGAGACCACTTACCCCAATCATATGGTAAAAATCGCCTCAAATATCGCCCAAATCCGAGCTCCCCAACTCAAAATATGACCAAATGAACAAACCCTTGTTTTATGTATTTTTTGCCAGCTATTCTGCCTTGTTTCTCGTGCCAAACGATCTTGAAACTCGCTTTTGATGCCTCCAAAATATTCCTTATGAATTTTAGTCAAGTTAAGCTCTTGAATCACTCCATTTAACCTTATATTGACGGAGATATGTTGGTTTCAACATTTTAAAATAATGCAGATTTTTAAATACGAACTCGGTGACAATTTCGTAATTAATCTGAAAAATATAGCAACCCAATTCTTAGTAAAATGACCATAAAATCCTCATACGATGTCCAAATTCGATGATTCTTTTTATATGGCTCTGTAATTATAATACAGATCTAATGCTTTAATAAAAATAGAAATTGAAGCTCATTTGCTTAATGTAGTACCATTTATGCTTGAGGAAATGACGTCGAAACATCAAAAACGAGAGCAACACAACCCAAACCTATCTGAAACTCACCTGAGCCCCTCGGGATCTTGTTCGAATATACCAACAAGTCCCATATCATAACACAGACTTACTCGAAGCCTCAAAACATACATAACAACATCGAAATGATGAATCATACCTCAATTCAAAATCAATGAACTTGAAACTTGAAACTTCTACAATCGATGCCGAAACATATCAAATCACATCCGATTGACCTAAAATTTTGCACACAAGTCAAATTTGACATTACGGACCTACTCTAACTTTCGAAATCGGAATCTGACCCCGATATCAAAAAGTCCACTTCCGGTTAAACTTTCCTATATTCTAGCTTTCGCCATTTCAAGCCAAATTCTACTACGGACCTCCAAATCACAATCTGGACGCGCTCCTAAGTCCAATATCACCCAACAAAGCTAACGGAACCATCAGAAATCCACTCCGAAGTCAAATTCTAAAAAGTCAAAACTTGGTCAAACCTTTCATATTTAAAGCTTCTAACTGAGAATCATTCTTCCAAATCATATCCGAATAACTTGAAAACCAAAACTAATGATTCACATAAGTTATAATACATCATATAGAGCTACTCATGCCCTCAAACAACCGAGTGCAGTGCAAATGCTCAAAACGACCGGTCGGGTCTTTATAGGGAGATCCCCATGTTCTACATATTTACATTGGGACTACGGAACAGTATTCCGGGATATCCCCTGCACTGCATATTTATTTTAGGACTACGGATATTCCAGGATATCCCCCCTACACATTTACATTTGGGACTAGGGACAGTATGTTGGGAGATCCCCTGTTGTTATATCTGTGTTCTAAGCTGTTGATCTTCTATGCTTACATTCTTGTAAACATTCTACGTGATGTCCGTTCTTTTCCTTATACTTACTAGCTGGTATGAACTATATTAGGACACTTGCACAGGCATACACGTAGCTAAGCACCCTTATCGAATAAGAGGTTTTCTTGATATTGTTGAGTATAGACGCACACCCTTGTTTACTTGCCTTCCATGTGAGAATGGTTCTATTGGGCACGTGAGTCGTCAATGCGGTTATGAGGTGTGATGAGGGCACGGGATGCCAAGTGTTAGGGTTTAGGTATTGAGACCCGTATTGTATGATTATGAGATAAGGTGTCATAGGGTGACTTATATTCGAAGGATTTTTATTCGAAAAGATTATATTCGAAAGGCATTTATTTTGAAAGAACTATGTTTGAAAGATATTTAATTTGAAGGAAATATATCTCGAAATATCTTTATTGGGAAGGATTATATTCTAAAGATTTCTATTCAAAAACTTATTGGTAAAAGATTTATGCTTGAAGGATTTGACTAATTGATTGGAGTTTGTTGGCTAAAACCTGATGTGAGAACTGTCGTGCTGAGTTATTACGTGTCCTTGTTGTATCTGTATTTTCGGATTTGGGTTGCATTTTCGTTCACTCTTTTGTGTTATTATTATGGTGTTCCGCTGTTACTTGTTATTTCCTTCTTATTGCAAATTTCTGTAACATTAGTTATATTGCGTAGTCTTTATGTATAATTCATACAATGTTGTTAGTTCACCTTCATACTTGTTCAGTTTATTTAGTCCGGCAGGTGTCTTAACTGTACCTTGTCACTACTCCGCTGAGGTTAGTCTTGATACTTTACTGGGCACCGCTGTGGTGTGCTCATACTATACTTCTGTACATTTTTGTACAGATCTGGGTATTTGTTCATTAGTAGCTGTGCGGATTGTTGCTGTGGAGACTCAAGGTAAACCTGTTGCTATGTTCGCAGGCTTCGGAGTTACCTTCCTAATTTTGTATTCACACTGCTTACCTATTTCCAAACAGTTGTGTATGCAGCAAAATCAGAGGACTTGATTTCTTGCTGTCAAGTCACTTCGGAAGACTGCCTCAAGACCTCGAGGACGGGAGTCCACGACCGAGTTCCCGACCTCGAGGCTCGTCGAGGCCCGACTTAGAGAAAATGGAGATTGAAGCCAGGACGAAGGGGGAGCTCCCAAGGCACACGACTAGGCCTAACAGGGTCGGCCTATACAGAGCCTATGCTGATGCATCGCGTCAAGCCATCCCATCTCCATACTTTGTAATTAATCTCCGCGTACTTGTAGCCGAGTTCCCCTCCTATATAAATGGGACTCACACTACCTTTCAAGGGACTGATGCATAGCAAATCGACTAAACTTCTCACACCAACAGGAGCATACGCCATAGCGACCGACTGGAAGCTCAAAAAACCCCGCCCGGGAAGAACAGAAAGTTAGTCTTCATGTTAAGTTTTGAATGTTGCAGGCACAACAACTGGCCATTTCCCAGTTGCAAAGCCATCCGAGAACCCCCAGCGCAACGGCACCAGAGACAGCTCCCCTCACCGAGCAAGTACCCGAATGATCAAGCAATAATGGGTCAGTGGCTGACCACGCCATAGTGAAGATGCTTAAGGACCTCACCAAAAGGATCGAGTCAGGTGACAAGATGATTGTAAGAAGTTCATATAGAGGCCGTTCCCAGAGGAAGCGGCCCTAAAGCCCATTCCTAAATAGTTCAGAATGCCGGACTCCCCAAGTACAATGGTACCACTGACCCAAAAAAACATGTTACTGCTTATACCTGCGCAATAAAAGGTAACGATATAAAGAATGACGAGATCGAGTCCGTATCGCTGAAAAAATTCGGAGAAACACTTTCGAAGGGGGCCATGATATGGCATCACAACTTGGCTCCCAACTCCATAGATTCATTTGCCATGTTGGCTGTCTCCTTTGTGAAGGCACATGCTGGAGCCATCAAGGTAGCAACAAGGAAGTCTGACGTTTTCAAAATTAAGTAGAGAGAGAACGAGATGCTGCGAAAATTTGTGTCCTACTTCCAGATGGAACGGATGGAGCTGCCCCCAGTCTCCGCCGACTGGGCAGTACAAGCCTTCACCCAAGGACTGAACGAACAAAGCTCGGTGGCCTCGAAACAGCTAAAACAGAACCTGATCGAATATCCGGTCGTAACCTGGTCGGACATCCACAACCGGTACCAGTCAAAGATCAGGGCTGAGGATGACCAAATGGGAGCCCTTTTGGGCTCAGTATACCCAAACAGATTCTTGGTAAAAGAATCGAAACCAAACAAAGAAAGGTACCCGTCGTACCTCGATGACAGAAGGAACACCCCAAGGCGCAACCTACCTCGCAACGATCGAAGGATAGATCAAAGACAGGACCCTCGAGGGCTCGTCAACAAAACCAAGTTCGATCGAAACATAGTGCCAACAAACACGCCCTACTTATCGGAATACAACTTCTACGTCAATGTTTCAGACATCGTGTTCGCTATTAGCAAGATCAGAGACGCCAAGTGTCCTAAGCCAATATAGTCAGACCCTTCGTAGAGAAATTACAACTTAGTGTGCGAGTTCCATAACATGCACAGTTACAAGACCGAGGATTGCCATCGACTACGAGAGGAAGTGGCTCGACTGCTCAACAAAGGGCATCTTCGGGAATTCCTCAGCGATCGGGCCAAAAATCAATTCCGAGAGAGGGAAGGGAAATCCTCCTCGGAATAGGGTAACAAATCCTTTCGCCAGAAACGCCCCGAAGAACTCGGGAAAGGGTGCCAGCAGTTCAAATGCCCCAACGGCCTCCAGATCGAGGCTCTGAAATCACAAAAAATTCAGGTAGGACAAACCTCCAAGCGATTGGCTTTGACTCAATATAGGTCAACTCAACACAACAAATTATATTACGACGGAGGGTCGAAGGATGTCTTCCAGCGCCCCATTCTCTGAACAGGAAAATCGCAGTATGTTCCCGGTAGGGACCCCTTCACCAAACACGTCCCGAGATACTCAGAGACTTAGCGTCAGCAATTCAACACTCGCATGACCCCAAGGTCGGAACTCCGATCTCATAAAGCCCCTATAAGGCAACTCTGAGCTCACGAAAAGCGATTTTCACGCTTAAACAAATTCGATGACTCGGAGACTGTCGATCATCGTCAATCGCCATGCACTGGAAAACCCAAAACTGTAAGAACCCTAGCAGGAAGACTCGATGTAACCAGATCTATTATACAAAAACTATAAGACCTCAACAGGCAAGACAAACTGTAAGACTTCAACAGACATGAAAATTTCGAAGTTCGGGCTATACGTCACATTTCTAAGAATCCCGAAAGGGCATACCCTCGGTATAGATGCCTGAACTATCAATCAGAATCAAAAATGGCTCCAGCCAAACACATATTACTACGGTCAAAATGGCTGATACATCCAAACTAATGCGACGGACGCCCAACTGTCGCTAAACAAAAATCTCAGTCCACTACTTCGAATATACTTAGGAAAGAATCGGTTAAAACAGGCTTCCCTCAACAGGCAAAAAATGAGCTTCGACCATGTCAGCTCCAAATCATAAAGCTAACGACCTACTCACGAGCTATGAACCTTTCGAGGTGCTCGAAACATCGCCGACAATAACTTGAAATCGAGGTTCTTCCAGAACCGATGACGAGTCAAACAAAAATCTTTCAAAAGACCTTAACAAGTGGAAAACAAAGCCTACAAAAAGCCCATGGGAAAAAACAACGTAAGAGCCATTGTCTCCAGCTAAGCAGGCCTCTGGGCCACATATTAAAAGGTCTCTACGACCAAATAGCATAAGAGCCATTGTCGCTAACAAAATTTGACAACTTGAGGATTAAAATGAGCTCAAATCGTAACCCGATTTGGAGATCGGATCCATAATAGTTAACTATGCAAGCCTCCGGGACACATACTAAAAGGCCTCAACGGCCAACATAGCGTAAGAGCGATTGTCGCCAGCTAAAAAATTTTGACAACTTGAGGATTAAAATAAGCTCGAATCGTAACCCGATTAGGAGACCGGATCCAAAATAGTTAATTATGCAAGCCTTCGGGCCACATACTAAAAGGCCTCAACGGCCAAAATAGCGTAAGTGCCATTTTTGCCAGCTAAAAAATTGACAAATTAAGGGTCAATTAAAGCTCGAATCGCAACGCGACTTGGAGACTGTACACAAAATAGTTAAACTGCAACATGCCTAAGGGCACAACATAAATTCCACTGTCAACCAGCCGAGTGAGCCTCCGGGCCACACACCTATAAGGTCACTTCGACCCGAAGCACAAAAGACCATCATCATCTGCCCATGCAGGCAGGAAAGAACTTGAGGGTCAATTGAAGCTCGAATCGCAACGCGACTCGGAGACTGGACCCAAATTAGTCTAAATAGCAAATCCCCAAGGGAAAGAAATGGGAACAATTACTACCTGCCCGCACGGGCATAGATGATTTAAGGTTAGGAAGGCTCGAGTCGAACCCCGACTCGGAGACTGAGCCTAAAATAGTAGGGCAAAGCATATAGGCCCCAACACCCTCTCTTGACAAGGATCGCTCTTAAGAGCCCCCGGTCCTGTCTGATCAGTTCCAGACCTACGAGGATCCCGCCATAACACCGAAACCAGCTTCCTAGTCAAGAGCAATAACAAAAAAGAGATGCAGAAGAAATAAAGCTTCAAGTTTCCTCTTATATTACATACAAAAGGCGCACTCTCCATCTACAGACATGCTCTACATATATCAGAAACAAAACAATAAAACGGTGAAATCTACGCTCTGCTCCAAAGGGCTACAACTTGCCGGGTTCGCTCTCTGCCTCGTCAGCAAGAAGTGACTGCGTGTTACGCTCGTCCGCCCTTGCTCGAGCCAATTCCTCTGAGAGAACGAAGCCCCTCGCACAAATCTCCTCGAGTACTTCTCTTTGAGATCTACAACGAACATATTCTTCGATCTTCTTCTCCCGATCGAGGGATCGCTTCAGCTCAGCTTGGACATCTGCAGTGTCTTTCATGTGAATCACCATCTCCTAATCAGCCTTGGTTCGGCTTAGTGCTGCTTCATCCCGGGCATCAATTATCTCACACCTGATCTTCGAGAGATCATACTAAAGTTTCCCGATCATATCCGCTTGAATTTTGGCATTATCACGAGCCAAGCGAAGTTGGGCTTCGAAGGTTAGGAGCTTGGCCGAGGTGCCTGCCTCCTCTGAATCTTGATCTTGCACCTGAGCCCTTAGCTTACCACAGGCAGTTCTGATGCGGTCGGCATCGCCCTTGAGGTACTTCAAGGCCTCCGTCCTTTTTTGCAGCTAATATAACAAAAGAGGGTTAACCTTAAGGTCTAAAAGGAGCAAAGCACGAGTCGCTGAAAGCTACATGCTGCGTCAAATAGCTCTCATAATTCGAGCTTTGGTACGCCTCATATCGCCAATGCTGCAACTCAGCCTACTTCTCCTTGCTAAGGAGCCTAAGGTACTCACCCTCGTCCAAAATTTTCTAAAGCCTAACCCCTTGATGGAACAGCTCAGACCTAAGCGTATCATAGGCCTGCACAAGGAAAGTTAAGTAGAAGGAGGAGGACACAGAATACAAGGGAACTGTGCCTAAACTCACCACAAAGTGAAGCCGACGAACTTCTTCAAAGTCGGAACATACTCCTGTTGATCCTACCTCTTCGTCCCCAGGAGAACTGACCTCGGGCACATCATATTCACTCAAAGTAACTACCGATCACAAAATAGGTACTCCGGGAGCAGCAGACTCGGACGATGCCCTCTCCTCGGAAATGCAGTCCCGATCAGCACCACTAAAATATCCATCACACTGTGGGTACCGATCCCTCTTATTGCCATCATCCCTTAGCTCGGAGGCCAACGACTCCTTCCCCTCTTCGGAGAGCACTGCCTCATCCCAACAAACGGCAAAATCGATACAAAAGAAAGGAGGGAAATGTTACCTCAAATATATGAAGGACAAGGAAAAGGCAGCGTGCACACATACCTTGGTATTTCGCTCCCTATCTGGCATGGAATACAGCTCTCCACCGACGTTCATTATAGGTCGAATGGGTCACTAGCCTCCGGACCTAGCCGGGAAGGTCAAGGACTTCGCCCGACATCCATGAAGTTGCTGCAACAAGGGAGACAATGTTATTACTCAACTAATTTTTGCTATAGGTAAAATCTGAAAAAGCACCAGACGCCCCACTCACGTGCATAATTCGACCCTTCGGGAAGTGGAAAAAGCTCCACAGGGATAATATCGACCGTCCAGACCCAGATAAACCAACCGGCCCACTCTCGACCCCCCTCCTCTTCATCGTCAACTACAAAAGGCATGGACGAATGGCACCTCAGGGTTAGCAGACCCTGTTGATGAAAGGCCGGTATAGCCTGACGAGATGGATAAGCGTGAATTCAAGCCCAGCCTTCTTCGCAAAGAACCTCGTCATCAACACCATCCTCCAAAATGACGGATGTATATGCGCCAAAGTAACCCGATACTTCAAGCAAAAATCAAGAACAACCCTATCAAGGGGACCAAACGTGAAAGGATATAGATATACACTAAAGAATCCATCGATAGAGTCCGTAATACTCTCCCGGGGGAAGCACCTGTAGCGTTATCCCCTCGCTCCATCCACAGTAGTTTCTCACCATCTTCAGATGTTCCTCTCTTATAAAAGACACCCTCTTTAGAGCGAACTCCCGCGGCTCCTGATCACTGGGAGCAACACTCCCCGCTCCATGTCGGGCCGTCCCCGAGGTGGTTGCCATGACTATGGTAAAACTAACAGATCAAAGCAAGGGCATTCACCAACACTTTTTGCGCCTGAAGAAATGAAGAACCCTATGCCAAAGCGGAAGAGCAGCTATCTAAAATAGCAAGGTCTGGCGAAGAAGCCGAAGCCGCCCCACATATATGCAAGAAACAGTGATGACTCGCCGGCTCGGAGTAAGACCTGAGAAACCTACAGCCTCGATGCAGATCAATGGGGTGATACCCAATCCCGAAAGCATCCTTCAATGAGAAGCCAAGACTCGAGGAATTGTCCATATTGTCTCCAATCTCGAGGCAGTGCTCTACCCCGAGGATCCCCGCCAAAGAGAAGTTGGACCTTGGGAATCTTTCAATGCCATTACTCGATACGAGGCAGTACCTGGTTTCATGATTCCTTTTCTAAAAAAAGGAATAAGCACAGGAAGCTCCGATCATGAAAGCTCCACGAAGGTTCGAGGCAGAGCCCGAGTACAGGAAACTCCTCAACAGAAGTTCATCCTATGTGTTTTAAGAAGCTGACTTTCATTTAGGATAACATCCCCGAAGGCTCCGGAATTCGATGTATTATCCCCATATAACTCAGAGGCCCCGATAGCCCGGACCTATTAGATCAATCCAGGATTGATCCGAGGTACGACGATGGATTCGAAAGAGAGCCATGTTGATTAGTAGAGTATTAGAAAGAACGCTCGTGCCCAAATCAGAAATCAGTAGTCAACAAACGAAAGAAGGTATTCAAAGGGCCTCAAAATGCATAAGAGCATACAGAAATAAGGAAAGCAGAAGTCAAAAAAGTGTATTCATATTCATAAAAATTTATGTACAAACAGCCCTTGAATGGTCCTTACATACAATTACAAAAGCCTACAGAGATCTACAGGAGGAACGAAAGGATATACTATGATGAAACCCGAGGGCCTGGTCCACCATCAAAGATACATCTCCGATATCAGCATCCCCGAGCGCCGCCTCCTCAAGCACTCATCCACAAGGGTGATTCATTCGACCTCTACCTCCTCTAGGTTCCTAGCTCAATCGCCCAAGGGATTCCCGCCAGAGAAGATGAAGAAGAGGAAAAGGAGGGTACACAGAGAAGGCCGAGAAAAGAGACATGGCCCACCGAAGGCAAAAGTTGAAGATTCGGTGGGCCCCAGCCTCGACGGCTGGTAGTGCCACTTTATCCCTTGGGAAAGAAAAAACCCTAGGGATGAAGTGCTACACCAGGCCTAGGTAAGAGAGTGAGCAGCGGTGCATAATTCAAATGATTGTCTACATAAGGGGAGTCAATGAAAGCCAGCATATCGACGACCACAGCAATAGCAGGACAGCGTGATTACGCTTGACAAAGGGAAGTCCCTGTAGGAGGCCACAACACAATCTAAGGAATCCCCACCAAACGGCCTTGAGGCCATAATCCCCAAGCATAATGTTCAAAGATAGAAGATGATGGTAAGAGGGAATAGGCAAGCAAGCCAACAAAGGCACTGGGAAAGGAAAAACAACACCAAAACACCACCATTTATAGGGGTTACGACACGGTCGTCGAGACTTCGCAAGATTGACCGACGGACGCAGTTAAAGCATCCTTGGAAAAACAAAGCAACGGCGGTACCTTTACCTTGGAGAGAGGGAATCAAGAGTGCATTGAATGAAGTCAAAAATGCATGAGCTTGTGGATGCCCCTGTTGCCACAAAGCTCGCTCCAGGAGTAGCATCATTGGAATGACGTCGCTGTAAGGAGCTTGAGGAGTTAGAATAATTTCCCATCACTTTGTTATGGGAAACACGGAGACTATATGTATGCAGAAAATCAAAGGACTTGATTTCTTGCTGTCAAGTCACTTCGGAAGAACGCTTCGAGACCCCGAGGATGGGAGGCCACAACCAAGTTCCCGACCTCGGGGCTCGTCGAGGCCCGACTTAGAGAAAATGGAGATCGAAGCTAGGACGAAGGGGGAGCTCCCAAGGCATATGGCTAGGCCTGACAGGGCCAACCTATACAGAGCCTATGCTAAGGCATCGCGTCAAGACATCCCATCTCCATACTTTGTAATTAATCTCCACGTACGTGTAGTCGAGTTCCCCTCCTATATAAAGGGGACTCACACTACCATGTAAGGGACTGATATTGCTCCATTTTCTCCACAAGCGCAATAATATCTCTCTCTATCTTTTCTTTCTAAGCTTGTTTGCTCTCACTGGTCCGAGACCACCTCGATATTCATCGCGTTCTTACTCGTTCTTCATCATATACCTTAGTACTGGCCATAAAGAGCCTTGTTTGATTATATCTTCAATTGTTATCCCATCCCCGACTATCCCCGATATCTTGAGCTCGATCTTGACATCGACCCCGAGGTCCTTCATCGACCGGACCTGTATTCGGGCAGTAGGCCCTTCGGTTTGATTATTATATCGTTTTAGCTTGCATTTAATCTTCAAACTCCATATTATTAGCATCAACTTCTCTAATAACTAGCTCGGGAATAGATCACATAGTTTTAGAATCCCATTTACAAATTTAATTGTTGTTACTATTTTCACGATAAATAAGTAGTATTTAGAAGATGTAGTACACTCTATAGAGCTTATGACTTGTACTACCGATTTTGGGATATTGTCAATTTTATAAAAATCTCTATATCAAGACTATTAGACTTCCTTTATTATTATTGATATTCAGTAAATGTTAGGCTTACCTAGTCCCTAAGACTAGGTGCTATCACGATACCCAACGGAGGAAAAATTGGGTTGAGACAAGTTGGTATCAGAGCTCTAGGTTCATAGGTGCTACGAGTCATAAGCTAGTTTAGTAAAGTCTTGTGAATCGGTGAGGAGACGTCTGTAACTATCTTCGAGAGGCTACAAAACAATTAGGACAATCTCACTTCTTTCATCCGTATCGTGCGAGCTTATCGATCTTGGAGTTTGAAGTTTTATCATTCCATTCTCTCTCTAATGGTGAGGACACGAGCTGAGGTGATCGATAACGCTGCTCCTGGAGCAGGTGTTATTAGAGGCAGAGGCTGAGGCTGATGAGGAGTATGTGCCGCAACTAGAGCACCTCCAGAGCAGCGAGTTCACGTTCGTCAAGTTCCAGGTGTCATGGAGATAGAGCCTATGGTTCCAGTTCTGCCTATGGTCAGGGAAACAACATCCGAGGAAGGGCAGCTTAGATTTTCAAGCTTCAAGAAAATGTGACCCTCCTACATTCAGTGGTTTGGCTTCAGAGAGCGCACGGTGTATTATAGAGGAGTGACATCGCATTCTCCGTACTATGGGTATTGTTGAGATGAGTGGGGTGCTTTTACTACATTCCAGCTTGAGGGGGTGGCTTATCAGTGGTGACGGGCATATGAGTTGGGTAGCCAGGCCGATGTAGCTTCACTCGCATGGGTTTAGTTTTTTGAGATGTTTTTGAGAGATTTTGTACCTCAATCCCTTCGGGATGCATGGCATGCGGAGTTTGAGCAGATGCGTCAGGGCACTATGTCAGTATTAGAGTAAGCTATCAGATTCAGTGATTTGGCCAAACATGCACCCGCCTTGGTCGCTACAGTTAGAGGGTGTGTCCGTATAGTCATTGAAGGGATCAAGCCTGATATTCGGTTCAGCCTATCTCAGGAGTTAGAGACAGATGTTTCGTTTCAGCAGGTGGTAGGGATCGCTCGTTGGTTAGAGGGCATGTGGGACCGGGAGAGAGAGGATAGACGATATCAGGAGAGAGAATACAGGGAGGCTAGGTGTCCTCATACGACAGAGAGATCTACTGGTCCTCATTTTCGAGGCAAGGTACGACATGGTAAAGGTTCTGCGAGTTAGCCAGTTCAGTATGCACTTCTGGCTTCGCACAGTGATTCAGATGTTCATAGGTCTCAGAGTACCCATACCGCACAGTTCCCACAGCCATGTCAGCAGAGGGATTCCTTTGAGTGTAAAGATACTAGCTACATGGTGAGAGATTGCCCTAGATTTCGGACAAATGTGTCATAGCAAGGTATTCAGTCGAGTAGAGAGTGCCCACGAGGGGGAGGCTCGACCCATTGATGTGTTTCATATAGTAGGCTCGAGGCCATTGTGCCAGATGATGTCATATATGTATGATTTTGATTTGTTATATAGGAGCACCATCCGTTATTATGATTTGTTATATGATTTTTTATTATAGTTCTACTTATCGGGGTGAGTTCCCCTATTTGTTGCTCCACTTATGGGTGTGTTTCATGGTTTGCACTTTGTTTATGTGTTGCCCAATTTGGAGGTTCTATGAGTGATAGCCTGCGTCTATCGTCTATTTCTATTCATTATTGAGAGTTATGAAACTAGTAGTAAATTCCAATTGTCCATTATATTAGGATTGATGTGATTTCTGAGCATTTTTGTTACGAGCTGTGATTATTATGCTACACCGATGTGGGAGCCACTACGTGTTGTAAATTTGTTGACGGAATTGATCTACTGAGAGGTTCCAGCTGGCTTGATGTATACCCTACTTGTGATTCAGGGTAGAGGGTGGGACCTTCGTGATTTGATATGATTTGATGTGTTTGGACCTGGTTTTGTACCATGATAGAAGTTATATCAGGGTGGGATCTGTGTGATTAGTTCATATGCTTTAATTCTTTCCTTGTTATATTGTTTTGTAGGTTAGTACTAATATAGAGTTGCACCTGTCGAGCATGTTTGATAGTTCTCTTATGTGTTTCTCTTTACATACTCAACCATTTTTGTTCTATGCTTCTTAAATTTTAGCTTGCGGGGTGTGTGCCGAGTAGTGTTAGTTGTGACTTGTTGATTCAGGTGTTTAGTTATGAGGTTTTCGTGGTTCTTATATCATTGTCAGTGTTATGGTGGTTTGAAACAGAGTTCTAACGGATATGAGGCTTATGGTTGATGCTGGATTTGATTTCGGGCAAATATTGTAATCAGAAATATTATTATGGTCCTATGTGTGATGGTTCATGTTGTGTGGTTGTACTCTACTGGGTGTAGTCATGAGTTAATGCAGCTAGTTGAGATTGATACCAGATATGGATTTCGAATCAGGTCTTTTGGAAATTGATGTGAGGTGAGAATTTTGCCTATAAGGCTTATCAATGTTGGTAGAAAGGCTAAGTTATAGTTGAGATGGTGTTGTTAGGTTTATGTGGATTAGGGTGATGTGGGATCACCCGCAGGTGTATGTTGGAAGTGTGCATTCAGTGATTTGATGACTTCAAGGCGAATCTTGGCACGTTCGAGGATGAACGTTTATTTTAAGAGGGGGAGGATGTAACTACCCGGCCGGTCGTTTTGAGAATTTAAGATTTGTTCGGAGACGTAAGGTCTTGAACAACTTCATATTATGTGTATCGACTTGTGTGCATGGTTGAATTTAATTACCGGATGATTCGGAGTCGAATTGGAAGAAGGAATCTAGTTCTGGAAGCTTAAGCGAAGAGAATTTGACCAGAATTTGATTTTGGAAGCTCCAGAATGAGTTTTGTATGATGTCAGTAGTTTCGTATGGTGACTTTGTACTTAGGCACATGCCCGGATTCAGATTTGGGGGTCTGTAGGATAATTTGGAGTATTTCGACGGTTTGGAAAATGGAAAAGTTTGACCCATAGTTCACTTTTGTGATATTGGGGTTGGAATGCGATTCCGAGAGTTGGAACAACTCCTTTATGTCATTTGGGACTTTCTTGCAAAATTTGACGTTATTCTGGGTTGGTTCGATTGCTTTCAGCATGGGTTTTTGAAGTAGGAAGATTTGGAAGTTCATTGTTTGATTCATGGCGTTAGTTGCATTTTTGTTATTATTTGTTATGATTTGAGACCTCGCGAGAGTCTATGTGAGGGAATAGAACTTGTTTGTGTGTTTAGACGGGGTCCCGGGGGCCTCAGGTGTGTTTCTGGTGGGCTACCGGTCATTTTCCCTTATTTTTGAATTGCTGGTTCTGGTGTCTGATGTCCTTCTTCGCGATCGCGAAGCTACTTTCGCGTTCACGAAGCATCTCTACTAATCGCCTCAATTTCCTTCTTCGCATTCGTGTAATATTGCTCGTGATGGCGTAGCTCTGCACATTTCCCTCTTCGAGTTCGCATCTTCTATTCTGCGTTTGCATAGTATAAACCTGGCCTTGAGCACGAGTACTCGTTACTCTTCGCGTTCGCATGTTTTCCTACGTGTTAGAATAGGCTTCGATCTTTTCTTCTCCGCATTCGTGAGCGTGTCTTTGCGTTCGCAAAGCACAACCTGGGCAGTCTTCATTTCTCTTCTACGCGAATGCGATCCTTCCTCCATGTTCATGATGCTTTAACATCAGGACATAGTATAAGTTTTCCAAATCGAGGGTTAGACAATTTTTATCATATTTTGACTTGTGGAGCTTGGTTTTGAGCGACTTTTTTGTGGTTTTTCAAGCAAATTGATTGGGTAAGTGTTCTTCACCTATAATCTATTATATTCCATAATTTTATCTTTGTTTTTATCATTTAATTTGAGTTTTAAGTTGAGCAAAATGGAGTTTTTTGAAGAAAATTTTCAAAAAAGATAATGAAGATTTGAAAGGTCAAATGATATCGGAATTTGATAATTTTTGTATGGCTGAACTCATATTGGAATGGGTATTCGAATTTTGTAAAATTTATCGGGTTCCGAGGTACGGGCCCTTGGGTCGACTTTTGGACCGATTTTTTAATTTTGTTAAAGATAGAGACTTTATGATCCGAAATAGTTTCTTATGTGTTTTATTTGTGCTTTGAACTTATTTTGGTTAGATTTGAGCCGTCCAGAGGTCTTTTCACCCGAGAAGTTCAATTTAGAGTATTGGTTTGTTTTCTTTGAGGTAAGTATCTTGCATAACCTTGTGTGGGGGATTTCCCCTTAGGATTTGAGTCTTCTATGTTGATTGTAGTTCGTGTACGCGAGGTGACGAGTGCGTACTCGGACTTATTTGTGAAAAACTAGCCTTTTGGGTTCGTAGGACCTTACATTCACTAAGTAGGAAGTTGTTCTTGATATAAATGAGTTTCCTATTTGCTAGCTTCACCTCTACATGCTTGATTGGAATTAATTGCTTTATTATTCACTCTTATTGCCTATTTGACTCTTATTTGACTAAAACTAAAGATTTGCAACTCTCCTATTAACATGCTATCTTTTTATAACTGCCTATCATTATATGAAATTATTATTGTCTCATCCTATAATTGTTTAGTCTTAATTGAGGTTATGATTACCTTTCCGTTGTCTATCTTATTGAATTGTTGAATATTCTTCGTAATTGCCCAACCTTAGAAGAAGTCTAGATATCCATGTTTTAGTTGAGTTGCCCTTATTTGGAACTATTTGAGTTGTGCTAGTTTTCCTTGTTGTTGAACTGTATATTGTGGAATCGTTGTGGCATATTAGTTCCTTTCTTGTTGAGCTGTTTTCTTTACGCCTATCATTCTTTATTATGGTTATCTCCTTGTGAATGAGTTCTACCGTTTCTTTGTGATTTAAAGTTCTTGAGTTGATTTACTTGTCGTACATTATATTATTGTCATTAGATGGTGTTGTACTTGTTTTGGTGATGCACGTGGTTTTGACCATGCTGTAACTGGTATCTCTGTTGGTTGTGCTACATATTTTCTTTGGGACTACGAAACGGTATTCCGGGAGATCCCCCTGTTCTGTATATTTACTTTGGTACTACGGAACGATATTTCAAGAAATCCCCATGTTCTGCATATTTACTTTAGGACTACAAAATAGTATTCTGGGAGATCCTCCTCCACTACATATTTATTTTGGGACTACGGAACGGTATTTCAGGAGACCCCCCTGCACATTTACGTTTGGGACTACGGGGCGGTATCCTGGGAGATCCCCTGTTTTTATATCTGTGTGTTGAGTTGTTAATCTTATATACTTACATTCTTTTAAACATACTACGTGTTATCCGTTCTTTTCCTTATACTTACTAGCTAGTATGAACTTGTAAGGCCCCGGAAAATTTCACTAATAATTTAGGCTTCGGTGGTACCAGGTAGGCAAATTATAATATTCTATATGCTATAAAAATGATGTATATCAATTGGATATGGTAAATGAAGGTATAAGTAATATAATAAGTTATTTGGGGTCCAAGGAAAGGCGTATGTCTATGTCAAATTGGAAAATTACATAATAGGCTAAAATTCCAAATGAGTTCGCGTAAGTCTACAATTTGAACGAGCATATCTAAATATATATAAGGTTTTATTTGATAAAAACCCATGAAATGAGAGATCTTCGAGTCTAGTTTCTAACGCTTCAAACCGTTCGTCATTTGGACAATCCTACACAAATTTAGGATCAAATTACTAAAGGCTGGATTTGCGATCAATTTCGCGATCGATAAACGATTCCGCGGACCGCATACGCGTCGCATAGTGAAGTAGAGTCGGGAAAAATATTATGTTGTCACGTAATTGATTATGTTGTCGATTATTCTATCGCATAATGCTTATGTTGCACGTCCGCTGCCCATATATCGATTATGCTATAGCATAATTGCACCACATAATTGACTTCGGGGGTCATTTTTCGAAATTTTGATATCCGAACCCACTTTGATAAATAAGCTTTGGGGCTTCATTTGGGTCTATTTTATATATATTCTAAGTATGAGTTGCGTATTAAAATGTTACGGCTTTGAGTCGTGTTTCAAATAAAGGCTAGTATGCCAAATTCTGTGAGAAAACTCGATATGGTTGAAACTCCTAAATGATCTTATGTGTACTAAATGTATTTGATTGATTGTGTCTAGTAGTTGGTAATCTGTAAAGATGTTTGAAATGAATTTGGGAAATAGAGTGTGGCCAACGTGCCGAGAACTTGAGTTATAATTATGCCTGGTGATGCCTATAACGTGAGAAAATGTGAATAAATTATGAAATGAGCCTCGACTCAACCGTTTCAAGATGACTTCAAAAAGTAGAAATTGCTTAATTATTGAGGTATGTATGGCTAACCCTTTTATTCTTATAATTGAACTCTTGATGTCCGAATAATTGGTGTAAGTTTTGACTTGATCATGCTAGAATTGATTGCCTTAATGTGTTGGGTTGAAAGATTTATATTTCATAATTGTTCTAAATGTTTACCATGAAATAATGCTATTTGAGAACGTGGTTATGATTTCTAAGCTCTTTTCCTTATGTGTGCAATTCTTTATGTGATAAAACTTATTAACATGAATGATACTGTTATTCAAACAAATAAAAAGGGAAAGACTTGAATTGTAAAATGTGTCCAAGTGCCAAGAACTACTTAATAAATGGGGTTGTTTGTGCCATGTAATAGAAGATGGAAAGAAATATGAATTAAATGGATAATTGAAAGAGGTTATGTCCCAAGTGAGATGGCTTAGCCGGTCAGGCCGAGACCGGACTCCGTGTAAGAACATGGTGGCATTGTGGATAAAATTGTGAATGTGGTTACGTCTCACTTGAGACGGCTTAGCCAATCGAGCCGAGATCCGACGCCATGATGTACACATGTTGGCATTTATGTTGGATTTCTGATTATCATTGTGAATTTGGATATGTCTCACTTGGGATGGCTTAGCCGGTCGGGCTGAGACCGGACTCCGTGTAAAAACACGGTGGCATTATGGGTTGTGGCACTTGGCACTAAAGATTATTTAAGCTAAAGAGTTGAAAAGATTGAATCGGAACAATGTGGTCCTTATTTAGTGTTTCCTTGTAATCTTGTGAAGTACTTATTGATTATTTTAACTGCCTTCTATTTGTTTTCACTATTCATTCAATTAAGATTTGTGTTTGCATTACATACTAGTACTATTCGACAGTACTAACGTCCCTTTTGCCGAGGCGCTACATCTTTAAATGGATGTAGGTGGTTCCATAGCATACAGTGTTGGTCGCAGCTGGTGGCACATCCTCTTTTCAGCCAACTTGGTGAGCCCCACTTCATTTTGGGGTCATATATCATTGTTTATCATGTACTTTGTATTTTGATGTATAGCCGGAGCCTTGTTGCCGGCATTTCTATATTACTTTTCAGTTGTATTTAGAGGCTCCGTAGATAGGTTGTGGGTGGTGTTCGGTATTGGAGATTAAATTAAAAACTTTGGTATTTGACAAATATGTTTTTCTTCATTTATATAAAAATTATAATATTTTGGATATTATGGTTGAAACTGCTAACGGAAACAAAATGGAAGTTGTTAATGAAATATTTACAAAGTATGATAGATGGAGTTCATATGCTCTTTATTCATGAATTAGTTTGGGTAGAATGAAACCTAACATGTTGGCTCAGTCGGGTTTACTCGGTTGAGCGCCGGTCGCGCTCCTCGGTTTTGGGGAGTGACAAACTTAGTATTAGAATCTAAGATTTTAAAGAGTCCTAGGATGTCTCGGAGCCGTGCCTAGTAGAATCTGTCTTATCGGTGTGTTGTCGACCACATCTATAATTAGGAGGCTACTTGGACATTTAGGAATTTCACCCTTCTTTGATACTCCAGATCGTGTAGTAGAGCTCAAGATAGGGAGCCAATTTCCATGCTATGTCTTAATCTCAGGATGACTAATTCATGATTTTGAAATAGTAAAGAGGAAATGACCCCACCATTGAATCTGAGGGAGATGGCCCAAGAGTTTGCTAGAAGAATGTATCTAGCCATGAAGGGATAGGTAGAACTTGTTGCTAAGGGGAGTACCTTTGTTCCTATTAATATCTCTGCACCACTAGATCATGTAGTATATTAGTATATTATCAACTCATATTAGGGATGTGGAGTCGAGGGGCATTGATTAAGTTATTGCCCTATCAACCTAAAGTCACCAAGTAAGTCGCTACCAAGTACATCATTATGAACAACACAAAGAAATTTTACTTGTTGTATATGTAAATCCATATTGAGGAGTTCTCATAAACATGGTCTTGACAAGATGTTGAATCATAAGACATTGCATGCACCTAGTCTCTGAACGAGATGCATTATTCGTGAATCCACTATATTACAAATTCTCTTATTTACGTCCTCTTATGGAATTAAGTTCTATAATTATGTCCTTGAATTGAGTAATAACTTCAGGATTAGTACTTCCCACATGCTTTCCTAAATTCTCAACAAGGGGCTACACCTGATAAATTTCTTACCGAATCTTTTTATTTAAATGGACAACATCTGCTCACTTGTGCCTATGCATGTGCCGTCGTAAAGTTTACCTATGTGGTGTCAAGTTCCATGTAAAGCATCCCAGTGTTGCGACCATTCTCGAGTCACTCTTTTTTCACTAGTGTATATGGCTTCTATGGTTTGAACAATCACTCTACTCCCTTGCGAGTATCATCATGGAACCTTTTCATTGTCTAGTAACATGAGGGCATATCTCAGCTCCTACCATGTGTGTATATGTTTATTGAAGTGGTCATTTGTCCGTATAAAATTTCTGAGAAATTTGATATTTCTACAAATCCGTCGTAGGAAGATCTTTTGTTTGCCCATCTCAGTATGACTTTCATGTCCACTTAGATCATTCCACAGTAAGTATCTCACTTTATTCCTAGTATTATAGTTGCCCGTGACGTGGTCCTATATTGCAGTTTGGGAGTTAATACAACAGAAGCATGCCTAGCTCACAACAAATGTTTGTTTTCTCTTTACACCGCCACAACATGTGTTGATTGTGTTCCTTAGTTAGCAAATTCACTATGCTAGTTTCCCAACACTTGTTCGATAACTATAAGAGAACGTGTTCTTCTATGTGTCACTATAACACTTTCTTTCTCATAAGGACCCTTAACAGGCCCTCCGTCGAGACCAAATGCACCTTTGGGGGTTATCATAGCACAACGCCTACTTCTCATGTCCTCCTATTTTTCAGTAGCATCTGGGTACTTTCCAAGTCCGAATCCATGGAGAACTCATTATGAACATCTGCAAACCTTCCATGATTATTTTATATTGTCTCATTGGGTTCTGTTGTCTTTACACACTCGACTTCTAGAATCATGGACTATGTCCTTATTATGTGCCGGGAGTTTTGCTATCCTTGGCATTCCACCTCCCTGGGTGGATAAGAGTTTTATTTGTCTTTCTCCCCGGAGCATCATGTTAACCACTAGAACTCCTCTAACAAATACATGATTTCATCCCAATAGTAAGAAGTCCTAGCTATGTGGTTTCACTCATGAAAGGTTGAGATTAGATGCTTTTAGATTTTTGCACATATCATGAGCATATTGATTTGGAAGACAAGTTGTCGTATCTTTATTTATCTTATATAAGATTAATTATCGGGAAGGGTTAAACTATTTGAATTATGATAATCTCATAAGTGTTTAACTTATTTTTATCATCATCCTCATGGGCTTGTGGCATAGATTCCTTGTTCTAGTTAATGTTAAGAGTGTCATTCAACTTCATGTATTTCTTTTGAAATCTCTATCACATTCATGTTGCAAGAATCTTACCATTTGGAGTTAGACTGACTTTCCTTACACTCAAGGAGGTAATCGGTGTAACATACTTGACCACTTCTCCTTAGAGCTTACTATTGTCGGGAAAGGCATATATGGAAAGGAATAATTGTTATTATCCTTTGCATAACTCGTCGCCTCCCAAGAATAACTGATTCTAGCATCTTTATCCTCCCTATTATGCCTCCCATGCATCTCATGTCTAGAAAGACCCAATTCTTTTAGATCTCAAGATCATGTACAAGGTTCCCACCTTATCAATGCGTGTTAGTTACCTCTATGCTCCATTTATCTAATAATTGATTTAGTCACAATGATTAACCATGTCAGCATTGTTGGTAATAATCTTCGTGTCTCGTATCATACAACCTCAAGAAGTACTCTACTCAGTGCATTAATGAATTCCAGAATAATTCCAGCCCAATTTTGAACTCTGTTGTTCCTCATTGCATTAAATCTATTGGGTATTGAATGTTCAAACATTTCAAAAAGAGGAAGCATCACACTGTGATTATATATATTCGATAAGTAATTTTATGGTCAATTTATGATAGCACACCTTACGGTGATTGTTGAAGGTAATCAAAGGTTTACTGTGTGTGTTCGCGTAGAGATTTAGAGTTGAGGAGTGTGAACGGGTTATTCTCAATAAATGTAGTTCACATTTGGCTGCACTATGAGTAGGATGTTTCCCCATCATTGTTCTCCATGTATTCTGTGTTTTCATATGTCTATGTCTAAGAATGTAGTTGTAAATCCCTTGTGCATCATTTCGGTGGAAATTACTTAAGGTGGGGAAATGGATAGTTGGCCTGTGAAGGGTATCTATTTGTCATCCTTGTTAGGTGAGTTTGGGAGTGGAGATTGTTTCCGAGAATGTGTTGTGGCGAAGTCTGTAAGTATAAGTGGCCACAATGATGGCCAGGAGTGTTGTGGAAATAAAATATTTTCTCTTGATTGTTTAGTAGTTGGTTTTGATTTGAAAGTTACCTTCTAGGTGTTATGATTTAAAAATGTACAGTACATGTTCAGGTATCATTATGATAATGTAGTGTTTGTACTGCTGAGATTCACGTTATTGATATATACATTATGGTGCTTTGTCGAATTGTGGATGTATTTTAGGATGGTTTTGGTGGTTCTCTGGCAGGTGGATAGGCCTAGTTACAAAGGAGACTCTACTGAAATTTCTAAAAATTTGGGAGTTAATCAAAATTTAGGGACTTGAGGTATGTGAGAAAAAGGGATATATAATTTAAGTAGTTGGGGAAGACTCCACTTCTCATTCGAGGACGAATGATCCTAAGTGGGGGAGAATGTAAGGCCCCAAAAAAATTTTCTAAGTAATTTAGGATTTTGTGGTGTCAGGTAAGCTAATTATAATATTCTATGTGCTATAAAAATGATGTATATCAATTGGATATGGTAAATGAAGGTATAAGTCATATAATAAGTAATTTGGGGTCCAAGGAAAGGCCTAAGTCTAAGTCAAATTGGAAAATTACATAATAGACTAAAATTCCAAATGAGTTCGCACAAGTCCATATTTCGACGAGCATATCTAAATATATATAAGGTTTTATGTGATGAACATGAAAAAACTATCAAATAAAAGGTCTTTGAGTCTAGTTTCTAACGTTTCAAACCGTTCGGCATTTGGACCTTCCTACAAAAGGTTATGATCAAATTACCAAAGGTTGGATTTGCGATCAATTTTGTGATAGCAAAATGATTCCGCGGACCGCATACGCGTCACATAGTGAAGCAGAGTCGGGCAAAATATTATGCTATCGCATATTGATTATGGTGTCACATATTGATTATGATGTCGCATATTGATTATGCTATCGCATATTGATTATGCTGTCGATTATGCTATCACATAATGATTATGCTACAAGTCTGTTGCCCACATATCAATTATGCTATAGCATAATTGCATCACATAATTGACTTCGGGGGTCATTTTTGGAAATTTTCATATTCGAACCCACTTTGATAAATAAGCTTTAGGGCTTCATTTTGGGCTATTTTATGCTAAATTTAGAGAGTGGTTAGAGCATTTTAGAGAGAGAAAGGAGGAAGCCTAACATTATAACCATTCAATTTTTCATCAATCTTCAAGAATCAAGGAATCCAATCGCAAGATCTTCTTCTAAGAGGTAAGGTTCTATACACTAGACTTCAATTTCGAGTTTGGGGTATTAGATGGGTTATTGAGGTATGATTCTTGGGTGTAATAGTATTATATATACATGTATGTACAAATTAAGTTTGTGGGAAGATTGTTGAACACAAATAAGTAAAGATTAGGTTGAGAAATGAAGGAAATCTTGTAGAAGAGCTTTAAAATCAAGATGCATAACTAGTGTTTGATAAAATGCTCAAATGAGCTGAAACCATGGATATTTTCCTAATTTGTGGTCGATTTGGTTATGTCTCGAAGTAGATTGAGATTGCTAGAATTTTTAGAATGTTGTAGTAATTTAAGGAAAGCTTAAACAAGGTATGTTGGCTAAACTTTCTCTCTTGGAATCAAATTCCATAAATGTTTTCATAAGTTCAAGCATGGTTGGCTCAAAGTTTATAAATCTTATATTCTGGGGTGTTACCCATAAACATGACTATTCCAAAATGAGCCTTATGAATAAAGATATATATATATATATATATATTCTAAGTATGAGTTGCGTATTAAAATGTTAAGGCTTTGAGTCTCGTTTCAAATAAAGTCTAGTATGCTAAATTGTGCGAGAAACTCGATATGGTTGATACTCCTAAATGTTCGTATGTGTACTAAATGTATTTGATTGATTGTGTCTAGTAGTTGGTAATCTGTAAAGATGTTTGAAATGAATTAATGAATTTGGGAAATAGAGTGTGGCCAATGTGCCGAGAACTTGAGTTATAATTGTGCATGGTGATGCCTATGACATGATAAAATGTGAATAGATTATGAAATGAGTCTCGACTCAACCGTTTTAAGATGACTTCAAAAAGTAGAATTTGCTTAAAAGCTCTATTAAGGTATGTATGGCTAACCCTCTTCTTTTAATAATTGAACTCTTGGTGTCCGAATAATTGGTGTAAGTTTTGACTTGATCATGCTAGAATTGATTTCCTTAATGTGTTGGAATGAAAGATTTATGTTTCGTAATTATTCTAAATGTTTACCATGTAATCATGCTATTTGAGAATGTGGTTATGATTTCCAAGCTATTTTCCTTATGTGTGCAATGCCTTTTGTGATAGAACTTATTGACATGAATGACACTGTTATTCAAACAAATAAAAAAGGGAAAGACTTGAATTATAAAATGTGTCCAAGTGCCAAGAACTACTTAATAAATGGGGCTGTTTGTTCCATGTAATGGAAGATGGAAAGAAATGTGAATTAAAAGGATAATTAATAGATGTTATGTCCCAAGTAAGATGGCTTAGCCGGTCGGGCCGAGATCGGACTCCGTGTAAGAACACAGTGGTATTGTGGATGAATTTGTAAATATGATTATGTCTCACTTGAGATGGCTTAGCCGATCGGGTCGATATGG
The DNA here is from genome assembly GCF_000715075.1 of Nicotiana tabacum. Classification (NCBI taxonomy): domain Eukaryota; kingdom Viridiplantae; phylum Streptophyta; class Magnoliopsida; order Solanales; family Solanaceae; genus Nicotiana; species Nicotiana tabacum. The sequence goes on along the minus strand of NC_134086.1, from coordinate 23,681,786 downwards.
AACGCCATGTTGTACACATGGTGGCATTTCTGTTGGATTTCTGATTATCATTGTGAATTTGGATATGTCTCACTTGGGATGGCTTAGCCGGTCGGGTCGAGACCGGACTCCGTGTAAAAACACGATGGCATTATGGGTTGTGGCACTTGGCACTAAAGATTATTTAACCTAAAGAGATGAAAAGATTGAATCGGAACGATGTGGTCCTTATTTAGTGTTTCCTTGTAATCTTGTGAAGTACGTATTGATTATTTTAACTGCTATCTATTTGTTTTCACTATTCATTGTATTAAGATTTGTGTTTGCCTTACATACTAGTACTATTTGACAGTACTAACGTCCCTTTTGCCGGGAGCGCTACATATTTAAATGGATGTAGGTGGTTCCATAGCCTACAGTATTGGTTGCAGCTGGTGGCGTATCCTCTTTTCAGCCGACTTGGTGAGCCCCACTTTATTTCGGGGTCCTGTATTATTGTTTATCATATACTTCGTATTTTGAGGTATAGCCGGAGCCTTGTTTCCAGCATTTCCATATTACTCTTCAGTTGTATTTAGAGGCTCCATACACAGATTGTGGGTGGTGTTTTGTATTGGAGATTAGATTGTGGGTGGTGTTTTCTATTGGAGATTAAATTAAATATATTGGTATTTGACAAATATGTTTTTCTTTATTTCTATAAAAATTGTAATATTTTGGATATTATGGTTGAAATTGCTAACAAAAACAAAATGGAAGTTGTTAATGAAATATTTATAAAGTATGATAGATGGAGTTCATCTCCTCTTTATTCATGAATTAGTTTGGGTAGAATGAAACCTAACAGGCTTGCTCAGTCGAGTTTACTCGGTTGAGCGCCGGTCGCGCTCCTCGATTTTGGGGCATGACAGAACAATGTTAGAACACTTGCACAAGCATACACGTAGCTAAGCACCCTTATCGGATAAGAGGTTTTCTTGATATTGTTGAGTATAGATGCACAACCTTGTTTACTTGTCTTCCATGTGAGAATGGCTCTATTGGGCACGTGAGTTATCAGTGCAATTATAAGGTGTGATGAGCGCACAGGATGCCAAGTGTTAGGGTTCAGGTGTTGAGACCCGTATTGTATGATTATAAGATGAGGTGTCATAGGGTGACTTATATTCGAAGGATATTTATTCGAAAAGATTATATTCGAATGGTATTTATTTTGAAAGACATTTGTTTGAAGTAAGTATATCTCGAAATATCTTTACTGGGAAGGATTATATTCTAAAGTTTTCTATTCAAAAACCTATGGGTGAAAGATTTATGCTTGAAGGATTTGACTAATTGATTAGAGTTTGTTGGCTAGGACCTGATGTGAGAACTATTGTAGTTGCTGAGTTATTACTTGTCCTTGCTGTATCTATATTTTTGGATTTGGGTTGTGTTTCCGTTCACCCATCTGTGTTATTATGATGGTGTTGCATTGTTACTTGCTATTTCCTTCTTATTCAAAATTTCTGTATCGTTAGTTATATTACGTAGTCTTTATGTGGAATTCATACAGTGTTGTTCCTATACTCATACTTGTTCAATTTATTAGACAAGTAGGTGTCTTGACTGTTCTTTATCACTACTCTACCGAGGTTAGTCTTGATATTTATTGGGCACCGCTGTGGTATGATCATACTATACTTCTGTACATTTTTGTACAAATCTAGGTATTTGTTCATTAGTAGTTGTACGGATCGTTGCTGTAGAGACTCAAAAAAAACCTGTTGCTGCGTTCGCAGGCTTCGGAGTCACCTTCCTAATTTTGTATTTACACTATTTTACCTATTTCAAAATAGTTGTATTTAGAAATTAGTAAACTCTGTAGAGCTTATGACTTGTACTACCGGTTGTGGGAAATTGTAAATTTTATAAAGATCTCTATATTGAGAGTGTTAGACTTCCTTTATTACTGAATGTTAGGCTTACCTAGTCCCTAAGACTAGGTGCCATCACGATACCCAACGGAGAGGAAATTGGGTCGTGACACCAAAAAAATTCTTGCTAAATATTTCTCCTCAGCTAAGACAGGCAAGTTTAGAATAGAAATCCATAACTTATGCGAGAATGAGACTGAAACTGAGTTTGAAGCATATGAGAGGTTTAAGGAGATAGTGCGAAAGTGTCAGCTTAGCGGAATTGAACTCTGGATGTAACTTATGCACTTTTGGGATGGTTTGACACCTTACTCACGCAGAACGTTGAGCAATGCAAGTGGAGGTCCGTTGATGAAAAAGACTCCAGAGGAGATAGTCACTATTCTGGATGAGTTATCTGAAGATGCAAATCAGTGGCCCTCTGAGATTGTTGAAAGGAGAAGATCAATTGTTGTTCACTAGGTTGATACTAACATATCTGTGTAGGTACAGCTTGATGTCATGGACAAAGAAATAAGGAAGCTGATGTTTGCCTCGATACACAATGAGCCTCATATAGCCTGTATATATGTGGAAGATAACACCTTACTCATGAGTGTCAAGCTACCATAGAGGAAGTGAATGTTGTGGGAAATTATAATTTCAATGGAATGGGTCAGAAGTACCTTGGTTTTCCGTGGAGATCACCTGAGGGTACAGCAAATTCATGGTAACAAAATAACTATAGATTTCAGGGACAAGGAGCTCCAAGTTTCCAAAATCAGCAGAGGCCGCAGATTCAGCCTCAATAGCCAATCCAGTCTGGGTTAGAAGATGTTATGAAGCTTTTATTGTCAAGACAGATGAGAGGCTAGATGCTCATGGCGTAGCTATCAAAGAACTTGGGACATGTTTGCATAACTTGGAGAGGCAAGTGGGACAAATTGAAAATATATTATCTGTGAGAATCCCATGTACTCTACCAGCTGATACTGATAAGAATCCCAAAGAAACGGTAAATGATGTGACCTTGAGAAGCGGGCAAGTGTTGAAAGAACCCACTCCAGTCCAGAAAGAGGTGATGCCTAAAAAGGAAGTGGGAAGGAGCTGAAAATTGAAGAAGATAAAAAGAAGAAAGGCAAAAAGGGAGAAAAGATAAAGAAAGAGGAGGAAACTTCGATAAGGGAGGACTCTAATGATGTGAGCAAGCATATGCCTTATCTACCTTTCCCGCAGAAGCTCTATAGAGAAAAGATTGACAAGCAGTTTGAGAGATCTTTAGACATGCCGAGATAGGTTAATGTAAATCTTCCATTCACTGAAGTTCTCTCACAAATGCTGGCTTATGCAAAGTTCTTGAAGGATATCCTTACAAAGAAGAGGAAGATAGAAGAGACATCGATAGTCAAGCTGACAGAGCATTGAAGTAAAATCTTGTAAAACAAACTCCCACAAAACTGTAGAGATCTAGGGAGTTTTACTATACCTATCTCTCTAGGCACTCTTAAGTTTGATAAATCTTTATGTGATTCTGGAGAATGAGATTGGAGAGATAAGGTCAGTACCAGTGTCGTTGCAGCTGGCAGATCAAACAAAGATAATACCTGAGGGGATAGTTGAAGATGTCTTAGTGTGGGTGGATAAGTTTGTATTTCTGGTAGACTTTATAGTGGTGAAGATGGAGGAGAATAAGGAGATACCCATCATCCTACGAAAACCATTCTTAGCAACGGGTAGAGCAATTTTAGATATACACGAGAGGAAGCTCATGCTGAGAGTAGGTGAGGAGACGGTAACTTTCAAATTAGAGGTAGAAACAGGGGTTAAAAAGGAGAAGCCAGCTGCAAGTGTTGAATGGAAGGTGAAGGGTGTGAAGGAAAAAGCCGCACTGATTGAGAGAGATAAGTGTGGGGCGTACCCCCAAAAAGGCTGAGAAGAAGTTATCTGCGTGGATGTGTGCACTAGTATGAGTGCGTGGAATGGATCCCGACTTTGATTCAGACTTCAACTAGAGATTCAAGTGAGTTTCCTTCACCTTATGCTTTTTCATTGTGTGTCATGGGGACATGCCACAACTTAAAGTGTGGGGTGGGGGATATTTATATGCTGAATGTATACTAGTTTTAGTTAGCTTGATTGTTTTTGCTTTTGTTAGTTTGAGTAGTAGAAAAAATTGAAAAACCATAAAAAGTTAAATTTTTTAATTTTTCCCGACGATGGATATCATTCGACAGGTTTCTTGAGGGATTAAAGTTGGAAAAAAAAGGCAAAAAGATTTTATTTTGTTAGGTAGTGTAATAATTTCCCCTTGGTTTTTCTTTGCGCTGCGATTCTTTTCCAAGGGTTTAGTTTGAACTGGGTGTAGTTAGATTTTATTTTTGTTAATAGTAGGAAACCTTGTGCTATGGATTGAATTGAAATCAATATCTCTTGACTTCGTGATGCCTTTAGAATAGTGAGTGCATTAGTTGTGACGCTTAGGCTCAATTTTTGACTCTTGTATAAGTACCTTAAATTGTATGATCTTAACTTTGCTTAACTGTTTTGACTAGAGTGTCTTGATGAGTCCAATCCTGAGTGAGTTATGTGCCATGTGTGTGTGCGATTTTGTGTTATTCTGTGCATTGAATTTGATGTCTAGAACTTGTCGCGTGTGTTGGCAAAGCGAAATAGTAGTTTTGTTTGGTCTTGGAAGTGATATAGGCGTTTCTTTATTGAGCTAGATATATGTTTTTACCCACCTATTTGTTATGTATATTAGTTAATCCCTTTGATCCTGTAATCCTATTTCTTTGGCAACCACATTACAAGCCTTACCCATTTATTTGAATTGACCATCTATTTGAACCTTGTACTCTCGCGAGCACTTGAAATTGTTATGAACTTTGTAAAAGTTGAAGTGTTGGGTGTTTGGTTGGCTTTTGAGTGGAACTAATGAAATAAGGAGAAAGGTGCACTATTTTTGAAAAAAAGTAAGAGCCACTTGAATTGAAAAAATAAAAGAAAAAAATATAGTTGTATTGATGTACAAAATATTCATAGATAAGTGGTAACTCTTGATGTAATTGTGCATAAATGATTTGGGAGTTGATGTATATTGATGTGAAGGTGGAGTCAGGGTTTGACATAAGTGTGGGGTTTTAATTGTTAAAGTGTATGTATTAAAGTGCTTAGGGAGGTATAGTCACTTTTATATCTAAATGTATCCTACCCGTCCTGCAGACTACATTACAACCAATTAAAATCCTACTTGATCCTTGACTGAATGAGCTCGATTAGTAGAGCAGTACACTACGGGCAAGCCTATGGTTCATCTTTTGTGGCATATGAATGTTGTTTCTAAGAGTGAGTGAATTCTTTCTATCTTGAGCTCCTAATTGTTCTTAACTTTTGTTGTGTGTGGAACTACTCTCTATTGTTATGTGTGGGAACTTGATTCATGAAGGAAAGGTAATGTCACTGACCTCTATGTGTGAGTAAGTGTGTTGGTTGTGATTAATGCGTGGTACTTGTGAGTCAAATCTTGAGGTGAAGATGTTACACTATTGTTCTTAGTCTATTTTCAATATTCTTGGTGTGATGAGTTAGGAGATTTGTTGAATAAGGTCGTGTCTATATGAAGTATTGTTTGATTGCTCAAGGATGAGCAATGGTTTAAGTTTGGGATGTTGATGGTCGGCTATAATCCTGTGTTTTATTCGCTTATTGCACTCTAAGTTATTGCACTTTAATTGAGTTTGAGCATTAATCGCTAGAGTTTTGTACTGATTGCATGTTTTATGCCTTGTAGGAGTGATTTCGAGCTATGTAGATATTATGGAATGAATTCGAGCTATTTGGAGCTTTGAATTCTAAGTAAAATCCCAAGGGATTAAGCCAGGATCCCGTTTGGGGATCGAGAACCACGTCTGAACTTCAAAAATCAAGGAAAAAGATTCACTCTGAGAAAAACATATGCTCGGTTGCATAAATTTGATGCCTATTTATTTTGCTTGATCTCTGAAGATCTGGACTGCTAGCCCACGTGGCGTGTCAGCCCATGTGGCATGCCTGTGCAATTTTTACAGAGTCGGAATCCTATTTCGTGCAGCAAAAGGTTTTTCATTTCGGCCTGGCCCTACTTAGTATAAAAACATGCAAAAATATTATTTTTGAGGACTTTTGACACATCTTAGACATAAGGAAGCTAAGGAGTAGGTGGAGAAGCAAAAGCACAAGGATATCATCATTCAATCCTCACTCAAGACAAGAATTTGGATCGTTTTATATTTTCCTTTGATTTAAACATTGTTATGATGAATTGCTCCATATCTATGGAGTAGTTCTCTTTAGGGTTTGATGGATTTGGTGTCTTGATACTTGTTTGTGGATAATTAACTCTAGGTTTTATGTATTGAATTGTTTTGGGTGTTTTAATTGTTGCATCTATATTCACTTGTTCATGTAATCGAGAGAGGCATAACTTGTGACATTTTTGCATTATATTTTGTTGGTTGAATTCATTAATTCTTCTTAGTAATCGGAAGAGGCTAGTTGAATTGTTGATTAAACATAGTCAGGAGGATAATCGAGAGAGGTTCTCCTAAGGACCAATCCAGTACGAATTCTTGCATATCTTCATGTGCTTAAAATTGGTTCATCTTGTGAGGTTGAGCCTTAATCGAGAGAGGAGTTTCTACTAAACAATTAAATTAATAACCAAGTGAATTCGAGAGACTCACTTGAACATTAGAAGTGAATTATCTAGAGTTAAATCCCAAGCATTTGTCTTGTACCTATCCCATCAACCCTATCTTCTCCCAATTGATATCTTCCTTTGCCTATTACTTGCGTTAGTTGTCATTAGTAAATAGTTTAGAATCTTAGTTAAATTTAGTTTAAATCACATAGTTCTCAAATGTTGATCATCTTGGATAGCAAATCTAGCTACAAATTATGATACTACTGTTTAACTCTAATTCCTGTGGATACGATATTTTTAATTACTATATTCAACTAATAAGCATATTAAAGTGTGTGTTTTACGCTCGTCACAGACGCGAGGTCAGTTCCCGCGTTCGTGAAGAAGGTCGGGTTGGGCAGTGTTCTTTTAAAATCGGGGGTTTGGCTCATTTTCACTTCACTTCTTCCATTGAGCCGACTTTGGAGCAATTTTGGAGTGTCGTCTTCGTTATCTATTATAGGGTAAGTGAATTCTTATCATTATGAGTTAAAAACATGAATTATACATGGATTGTGATATGGAAAATGGTGGAAATTGTATGATTATGAAGAAAAACATAGAATTTGGTTTTTTGTTTTTGGAATTTGACTACGAAATTGGACAAGGAGTTGGGAATAAATTATATATTGGACTTCGTAATGTTTATCTTCAAAAATGTTCGAAACTCGGGCACATAGGCCTAAGGGTTGACTTTTCGAGCAGAATTGGGAATTGTTATGAATTGATTTATTATGAGTATTAGAGTATATTTTTATTGGTTTGCACATTGTTTGAATAGTTTTGGAGCGGCGGGCACCAGTTTGAGGTGTTAGAGTAGCGTTGGAGCCGGATATGGAACTTCGGAGAGAGGTAAGTCTTTTGTATAACCATGTGAGGGGGAAACTACCCCTAGGTGATGTAATTGGTATGGGATACTTGTTGCGGGGGCTACGTACGCACGAGATGACGAGAGTCCGTACGTAGCTAGATTCATGTTATGTCCCGGTAGAGTTAGGTTCCCGCCATGCCATAACTGTTTTAGTTGAGTTGTCATTTACCTATTAAATTCTTTTATTTTACATTATGACTTGAGACTAGACTTGTGTAGATTGTTAGACTTGCTATTATAGAGATTTGATGAGCTTCATAATTAGCCGCGGAATAATTGTGCTCCTCTTACGAATTTCTCCTGCACTATGTGTTTTCATCGAAAGGGTTTTCTTAAAATTTATAACTCACGCACTTATTCGTGATTGGGGTCAAGGACCTGTTAAAGCTTCTTATTCTAATGGGACCGAGTCATTCTCCTAGGCAAGATTATGTATCATACTCTTATGGGAGCGGGCCGATTGCCTCGGTAGTATAATAGATGCATCTATGGTTCGTGTAGTTCGACCCTCGGCAGTGCACACATTATGATGGGATCGAATCATCCTCCGTAACTTTTGTAGACAAATCTCTTGTGGATCGAGTCGTTCTCCTCAGTAGTGACATACGTAATATTTGGCAAGAACCCGTACATCCGTGTGTTTTTCCTAATTTTAGTTGTGATGACCTATCTAGTGAGGTCTATTCTAAATATATATACTTCGGTGTAATGACCCGGCCGGTTGTTTCGAGAGTTGTAGCCTCGTTCCCCTATTTTCTTCTCCTTTTGTACTCTACAACTATTATATGACTTACCAGATTGGTTGGTTCGGGTCCAGAGAGATTTTGAAGTGAACTGAGACACTTAGTCTCTTAATTGAAAGCTTAAGTTGGAAAAGTTGACCGGATGTTGACTTATCTGTAAATGACCTCGGATTTGAGTTTTGATAATTCTGTTAGCTCCATTAGGTGATTTTGGGCTTATGAGCATGTCTGGATTGTGATTTGGAGGTGCGTAGTGGGATTAGGCTTGAAATGGCGAAAGTTGGAATTTTGAAAAGTTTGACTAGGAGTGGACTTTTTGATATCAGGTTCGGATTCTGATTTCGGAAGTTGGAGTAGGTCTGTGGTGTCATTTATGACTTGTGTGCAAAATTTGAGGCAAATCGGACATGATTTGATTTGTTTTGGCGTCGTTTGTAGAATTTTGAAATTTCAAAGTTCATTAGGCATGAATCCATGTGCAATTCATGTTTTTGATGTTGTTTGAGGTGATTTGAGGGTTCTATTAAGTTCATATAACGTTTTGGGACTTGATGGTATGTTTGGTTGAGGTCCTGGGGGGGCCAGACGAGTTTCGGATGGTTAACGGATTGTTTTTGGACTTAGCATGTTGGCTGAAGGCCGCTGGTGTTTGCAGTTCTAGTTTCCTTGTACGCGGTCGCATGAATTGATCCGTGATCGCGTAGGCTTATTTGGGGCAGAGGTATTTTTGTTCTATGTGGTCGCGAAGGCTAGAATGCGATCGTGTAGGTGTGGCTAAGCTGTGCTTCGCGAACGCACGGCTAAGGCTGCATTCGCGTAGAGAGATTTCAGCAGAAGGGGAGGTCAGGTATTCATTCTACGCGATCGTGTGAAGCAGGATGCGATCGTGTATGTTTGAGGGGCAGTGCTTCGCAATCGTGTGGGAATATTTGCGATCACGTAAGCCATTTTTATAGGGAAAATTATTTGTTCTTCGTGATCGCGTGACTTGGTCCGCGATCGCATAGAGGAAAGAACTGGGCAGTATAAAAAGATTCAAAAACAAGGGTTCCGGGATTTTTCACATTTCTAACATTTTTTAGCTCGGTTTTGGAGATTATTTAGAGGATTTTCAAGGTGATTTTTGAGGTACGTTCCTTGGGTTCATTTCTATTCAATGATTTTGTTGCCCCACTGATTTTCCAACCTATTTGGTGTATTTGTGAGGTAAAATTTGGGGGTTTGAGGCTAGGGATTTGGAGAGTTGATTTCGGGGAATTGAATGGCCATTTGATGTCAGATTTTGATAAATTTGGTATGGTTAGACTCATGGTCAAATGGGCTTTCGGATTTTATGACTTTTGTCGAAATTCGAGACGTGGGCCGGGTTTGAGCCAATCTCGAATTTTGTGATATAATTTTATAATTTCTTGTAGAATTGATTCTTTTAGCCCGTATTGATTGTATTGTACTGCTTGCGGCTAGATTCAGGATGTTTGGAGGCTTATTTGTGAAGCAAAGGCATTTTGGAGTAGGGTTTTGCTCGGATTGAGGTAAGTAACAGTTCTAAATCTGGTTCTGAGGGTATGAAACCCTGGATTTTGTGTTATGTGATTATTTAGGAGGTGACGCACATGCTAGGTGACGGGCATGTGGGCGTGTACCGTGGAAATTGTGACTCGGTTCATTCTGTGAGATTGAAAAGTTGAATAAACTTGTTGTTAGCTATATGCTCTCCATGTGATATAGAAATTTGACTGTAAATCATGTTAGAAACCATGCTTAGGCTATGTGTTGGGACCCACAGAGGTTGTGTTACATGTTGAAATTACCTACTAAATGCTATTTGTACTCAATCTCAGTTTTTACTCGTATATCATATCTCAATCTCTATTATTCTATTTAATACATCATATCATTGTTGTTGGGCTGATTTTTATAATTTTTGAGAGCCCGAGAGACTCGAAAGATTGATGACTGAGTGAGGCCAAGGGCCTGATTGTGAGGATATTTATAGATCGGGCTACACACCGCATCATGTTTCATTGATTTATGTCATGATTGGCTTGATATAGCGCTTGGGCTGAAGGAGCCCCTCCGATGTTTGTATACACCCCTAGTGAGCGCAGATACCTACTAAGTGCGAGTATCGAGTGTTGAGTGACCGTGAGGAAGGAGTGACTGTTAGGAATGAGTGATTATGAGGTTGGAGTGAATGGGAGGACTGAGTGTTTGTTGCCCTGAGAGGTTGTATATGATTTCATGTTGTTGCACATAGTTGCCATATATCACTGTTTTGAAAACTTCAGAGAGATATTTTATCCGCTCTTACTTGAACTTGGTATGTATAAACTGATTTTACTTAATTTGCCGGATTTGAAAGCATGTCTACTTTCCTTGTTGAGACTACTGAAAATGAATTATAACTGTGTAACTCGTCACTATCTTTCAGTTCCTTATTTATTATTGTTACTTACTGATTTGGTTCTAGTCATGCTACACCTTTCTCTTCGTGGCAGATCCAGGAGTTTCTGAACGCAGAGAGTGTTGATATTTTGCATAACTAGCCGTCGGAGATTTCGAGGTAGCTGCCTAGCATTCGCAGTCCTTGTTTCTCGTTCCTTATCTTTCTTTCGTTGTATTTAGATCCAGAATTTTTATAGACATTTCATTTCTAGACTAGTGATGTATAGATGCTCATGGGCTCAGTGACACCCTAATTTGGGAGCTATTTTCCACACTTGTATTTTGGGTTTTTATCCCCTTTTTATGAAAACTTTGGTTATTTACATTACATGATTCATTTTCTGTTAAATATTGGGAGTATTTTGGAAATGTGGGCTTGCCTATTACCATGATAAACGTCATCATGACAGGTTAGGATTTGGGTCGTGACATCCGGTTGAGGAGGTAACTGCTTAAATGGGAGCTTGAGTTTATCGTTCAGAGGAGGATTGTACCTCGTATATATATTTGTTTATCTCGTTTATTTACTCTACCCCATATTTGTTTACTTCTTACTGTATCTGTCTTATTGGACCACTAGTGAGTGTCGATGTCGACCCCTCATCACTACTTCTCTAGGTTAGACTAGATACTTATTGGGTACGCGTTGATTTACGTACTCATGATACACTTGATGCACTTATTTTGCAGGTATATATATGTTTCTGGTGGTCCCCTAGGCGCAGAGGCATTGTGCGGGGAATTTATGGTGAGTTGCATTCCATGTTACGATCCGCAGCATACAAAGTCTCCATCAGAGTTATTTATATTCTCCTGTCTGACTTGTATTCCAGACGGATGTTATATTATTATTTTACTCCTTATTAGATGCTCAGGTACTTATGACACCGGATTTTGGGGGTTCTTACTGGTTGTTCATTATTTTAGTTCACGTAATTATCATCATTTCACCCTGAAATTTATATTTTATACAGGAATTGGAAAATAAAGGCAGAGGTTTTCTACGAGTACCAGATTTTATAGTATTTAATTAATGGAAAATACAATTTCAAGTAATAAAAATGAGTAATTAAGTTGATCAATGTCACGACCCTAATACCGAACCCGGTCGTGATGGCGCCTCTCATGATGACAAGGTCATCCAGTCTAACCCAAATCATCTTTTAAAGCAGTTAATTAACACAAATATAGTCTAAACATGGTTTAATAATACTAAATAGCAGAAAATATAGATAAAAAAATGCAGAAATCCAGGTCGACACAGCCCTAATCGGGGTGTCACAAGTCATGAGCATCTATGAGTCATAATACAAGTCTGCTAAATCTAATAACTAGTACCATGTCCGTAAGGAATATAAAAGACGAGATAATAGAGACACAGGGCTGCGGACGTCAACAGCTACCTCGTAATCCCTGAAAGCCGCCTGAAACTGGATGAATGAGCACTCAGGAGCGGAACAAGCAACGCCTGAATTTGCACACATGGTGCAGGGAGTAATGTGAGTACTCCGACCTAGTGAGTAATAAATATAAATAATGATTGAAGATAAGAAATCACGTGAAACACAAGGCATTCCATACTAAAGCAGAAGAATCACTTTAAACAGTAAAGTAGTGAGAAATCAAGTGAAAATCCCCCTTTTTTTCTCCAACAAGTAAAACAAGTAGTTTGCAAGTGAGTAACAAAATGGAAATTCTCCCCTCGGCATGGTATCAACAAATCCGCCCCTCGGGCAATATCTCAGAACAATACCAGCCCCTCGAGCTTAATATCAGAACAGTGCCAGGCCCTCGGGCTCAATATCAGAATAGTAACAGCCTCTCGGGCTCAATATCAGAACAGTAACTACCCCTCGGGCTCAATATCAGAATAGTAACAGCCCCTCGGGCTCAATATCTGTCACGACCCTAATCCCCGGTCGTGATGGCGCCCAACACGACGCTAGAAAGCCCGACCAATTCGTCACTCACAACCCCTTATGTAGAATTCATTACTAATTAATAGGACTTAATGCCAGATTAACATGAGTATAACTCTGTAGTAATAGATAAACAGTACAGAAAATTCATAAAATATCACTATAGATCCCACTGATCTGGTGTCACGAGCCAAGAGCCTCTAATACAAGTCTGTGTAGCAACATATACATAGAGTTGTCTAGAATGCGGAAGAAAAAGGGGATAAGGGGAGAAATCGGGTCTTGCGGATGCCATGCAGCTACCTCGATGACTCCGGAATAAGATAAATAGCAGCAGAAAGCTCAAACTATGCCTCCGGGATCCCTATATCTGCACACATAGTACAGGGAGTAAAGTGAGTACTCCAACTCAGTGAGTAATAGCAATAAATAATGACTGACGGAAAGAAAACTCGTAAAAACACTACGCAATTCTATATTAAAACAGTGAGAATATAAAAAAAATAGTAGATGAATGAAAAAGTCAGTTAAAAGTCCCTTAAGCCAGTATTCATTTCATTTACTCCTCACGATAACCAAATTCATATTTGTACTGTTGCGACATGCAACCCGATCCATATAGTATACTGCTGCGGCGTGCAGCCCGATCCATATATATATATACTACTGCAATGTGCATATATATATATATATATATATATATATATATATATATATATATATATATATATATATATATATATATATATTGCTGCGACATGCAGCCCGATCTACATATATATGTATATATACTGCTGCGGCGTGCAGCCCGATCCAAGAATAGTCGACTGCGCTCACTAGGGGTGTGCAGACTCCGGAGGGGCTCCTTCAGCCCAAGCGCTATACTACTGCGGCGTGCAGTCCGACCCATATAATATACTACTGCGGCGTGCAGTCCGATCCATATAATATACTACTGCGGCGTGTAGTCCGATCCATATATATATATACTGTTGTGGCGTGCAGCCCGATCCATAGCATATCAAATACCCTCACAATGGGATTCTCAACCCCTCTCAGTCAATATAGACTTGGCCTCTCGGGCACACTAAGATAATACAGGGTTCTCAACCCACACGTTACTCTCATTAGGATTTAACAATTTCTAAAGCTGGTTCATATTATGTTTATCAGTTAAGAACATGACTGAGGGTATGATTTCGACAAGAAAAGTGAGGTCAATCAATACAAATGCCCCCTAAGGGTTCTACAGATCGGCACAAGGCCCTAAACATGGCAACTAGCCCATAATATAATGATATCAATTAAGTCTCAGTCAAAAGTACAGTAGAGTCATCAAACAGGATGGACCGAGTCCAAATCCCCAGTAGTAACAGACCCACGCTCATCATACAGCATGTGTCTCATCTCAACATAGCACCACGTTGTGCAAATCCGGGGTTTCAAACCTTTAGAACATCATTTATAACCATTACTCACCTCAAGCAGGCCGAAATCCTAGCTCGCTACTCCCTTCCCTCTCAAATCAACCTCCTCGAGCGTCAAATCTGATCAAAACCACAAGTAATACATTACAATAGGCTAAGGGAATACAACCCAATCGAAAAGATTCGAAAAATATCGAAAATCACGAAGTTGGCAAAACTCAAGCCTCGGGCCCACTTCTTGAAAAATCAAAAAATTCACATCACCAGATTCCTTATCTCGCCACGAGTCTTACATATCAAATTTACCAAAATCCGAGCTCAATTGCTCCCTCAAACCCCAAATTTACATTCAAAAAGTCAAGCCCTAATTCTTCCCTTTTTAATCAAATTTTCCATGAATTTAAGTGTTGAATACACAATTAAATGATGTTTATAGGCCATAGGACTCACCTCCAATTGATTCCCAGTCAAAACCCTCTTTAATCCTCGTCAAAAGCTCTCAAGGTTACTCAAAAATGGAGAAAATGGGTTTGGGTTCGCGGATGGAATATTTTTAACATTCTGCCCGGATCACTGTAGCTAACTCTATGCGATCGCATTCAAGCCCCTGGGATCGCATAGACCAAAATCAACAACTCCAGAATTAACCCTATTCGATCGCATCCTATCCTCTGCGATCGCATAGCACAATGACTTTAGCATATGCGATCGCACACCTGCTCATGCGATCGCATTGAACAAATTTCCACGAAAATCCTAGATTAGCTTTACACTGTGCGATCGCAACACCTGCTATGTGATCGCATAGCACAACCAAACAGCCCCGAAAATCCTTCTATACGATCGCAGCCCTTGCTATGCGATCGCATAGAGCAAAATTGCTCTGCACTGGCTGCTGCATTTCTGCAGCATTTTCCAACTTCAAAAATTCCCGTTAGCCATCCGAAATCACCCCAAGGCCCCCGAAACCTCAACCAAAAGTGCCAACCCATCCTAAAACATCATTCAAACTTGTTCCAATCGTCAAAACACCACAAACAACACCAAAACTGTTACACCCCAAGTTTTCGTACGTGAGAGTACATTGTAAGTCATTGATGTAAGCTCGGAAATGAGATTATATTTGGAAGAAAATAAAGTAATTTAATCATGTTACCTTGGAGGCTACAAATATTTAAGATCATGAATAACAAGTACCAAGAGGGTTGGAAATCTTAGAAGCTAAACAAGTTGAAGAAAATAAGTTTCGTCGAAAGTCGACAAGTTTGGAATGTTATAACATGTACTTTGGGGTGAGACTAGGGTTCTTAACATTATAAGGAGGTTATTCTATGAGTTATTTTAGTCGTATGATATTCATTTTCTACATTTTGAAGGCAAGCAAGTTGTGGAACAAGAGTTGGCAAAGGTCATCACAAGTTACATTCATAAATTTGCTGAAATTTAGGTCATATGTATCTGAGCATGTCTCCAAATATACTTGGAATCATGGGGTGTTCTACCTACAAAATTAAATATCTATGAGTCTAGTGTCTAACACATTAAACCTTTTGTCAATACGACATCGGAGTAGAGAGATATTCGTGTTTTCGCGAGACCGCGCAAGCAGCTCCCAATGGGACCCACTTAGGCGGTGGTTGACCTACTTCAATTTATAAACGATTTGGACGCCTATTTTTGCTCATTTTTCAACTAAGCTTCATATCCAAACTTCTCCTAAGCTCTTAAACATATACCACAAGGTTTTGAAGTGATTCCAAAGTGATTACACCATATTTCAACATCAAAACTTAGTTCTAGTGAAGAACAACACCTTTTTGAGGTTGTGTTGTCATTGAGGATTGTTGTGGGCTGTATTTGGATCAAATTACAAGTTGTTGCTGCTTTCTAAGGTGAGTATAACAGCCTACTAATTGTGCTTAAGCTTTCTTGTATATTGTTTAAGTTGTTAGGATGATAAACTACAAGATAATACTTGGATTAGTTAAAGTCACTTCTATGATGTTGTATTGCCATTGAGGGTTGTTGTAAGCTGAATATAACTTGGATTTCGACTTGAAGTTATTGTTAGAGGTATGTGTATTGTGTTCTTGCATGTGCTTAAGGTTTTCTTGATATTGATTAAGTTAAATGGATGGAGTAGACATGAACTAGTGAATAAAGTTACTAATTGAAGATAGTTGGAGTTGTGGATTGTTTCCTTTGTTATAAATATATGGTATAAGGATGGAATCATTGATGAATGACTTAATTATCATGTTAATGATACTTTTAAGTTAATGTAAGAAGTCTATAAGGGGTATATGGGTTATACAGATTCCAATTGGAGCTTGCCGCTCGTCGTGAAGTAGTAGTGACTTGTTGTTGTTATATGGTGTCTTGTTATCGACATTTATATGTTGATGAATTTCTCTGGTTGTTGTTGTTGGTATATGGTATTGAGGCCCTTGTTACAAGGTAAATGCTACCCAAATTTACGTAAACGAGCTACTAGCTTAAGTTATAGACTTAGCCTTTGCTCAGCACTGATTTTGAATCTCCTTATACTATGATAGATTGAGTTGACTTGTTTAAAGAGTTGCTTGGAAGGGATTAAGGACTCAACGGGTTTAAGGTATGTTAAGGCACTTACTTCTTTCTTTTCGCATGATCTAAAGTGACATGAACATAAACGATATGCTATTTCATAATGAATCTACTCCTAGTAACTAAGGTTGTCTATGTTGTTCTTTCCGTACAAAGTTATTCTAAGAAAGTCTGTATGATCCTTGAGTCCTAGTGAAGTTCATATTGATGGTAGGGATATCCATAATGTTAATCGAAGGTGCAATGATCTTACATCACTCCGAAAGGGTTAGAACGTAATTCCATGAGTCGAGCATGCATTATATATATGTATCTAGTTTACTCTACCGAGCCGCACTATAGTCGGCCGGGTACGGCACCTATTGTGCAACCACTGATCAGTTGGGTTTTACCGAGCTCCACGTGGCCGGGTACGATTCTATCGAGCCTTATAATGGCCAGGTACGTTTTTACCGAGTCCTCTTTGAGGCCGGGTATGATATGATGATGATGATGATGATGCCCACAGAGGCGAATGTTTTTAAAAGTTTATGTATATATATGTATTATGAATTTCATATCAGTAGCCCCCAGAGGCACTCAGATGTTACAGGTTGTATCTCCTATATCTCTCTTTACATTACTGTTCTTGTTTATGCCTTCCTGCCTTACATACTCGGTACTTTATTCGTACCGATGTCCCTTTTGTCTAGGGACGCTGCGTTTCATGCCCGCAGGTCCCGATTGATAGGTCGACAGTCCTCCTAGTAGGCTATCAGCTCAGCGAAGGTGTTGGTGCACTCCACTTACTCCGGAGTTGCCTATTTGGTCAGTATGTTTTGGATATGTATTGATTGGTATGGCGGGGCCCTGTCCCGACCTTTATGATTTTATGTACTCTTAGAGGCTTGTAGACAGATGTCAGGTGTATGGATACTTGTATGGCCTTGTCGGCCTATGTTTTGAGTTTACAAATGGTCATGTCGGCCTTATAGGCCCGTATGTCACATATATAAGTTTGTATATCATGTTGGGTCTTTATATGTTGAGTATTCCCTTATATTTTATTCTTGTTATCTCATGACAGGTTTTCTGGCTCATTTACTCATGATAGTGTGATAAGAAAGATATGTTACGTTGGTACTCGGTTGAGTAAGGCACCGGGTGTGAGCACGTGATTTTTGTTTTCACACGACAATCTCTCCAAAAAGAAATAAAAACAAATATAATTGGCCATGCTGTACAATTTCGGATTTCTGTGCAGCACTTTGTTGATTTATTTGTGACTTTGGCCCCATTTTTATTTATTTACTTTATTAAAATAAAATTCAAAAAATATATGTGTCCTGCATAATTCAAACCGTAATCCGGTCGTTAAATAGAAAATCATGAATAGGCATTTTCGTCCGTTGATTTTATTTGGTTTGACTTTACCTGTTTTGAAATATTTTAGTGTGTGTGCAAATAATTGTATTGAGTGTGTATTTAATTTTAATTTGATTTTTTGGCTTAGTTTTGTTTTAAAATAAATAAGAAAAAGGAAATAAATAAATAAAAAAAATAAATAAAGAAAGAAAGAAATCTTTTCGAACTTGGGCCAATTTGTTTAAAATTGGCCCAAACAAACTCAGCCCAAACCCAGGCCTGCCCGGTCCAATACCAGTGGATGCCCAGGGTGTCTAAACGACACCGTTTTAATCCAGTGTGGTCTGGGCCGTTGATCTCAGATTGATCAACGGCCAAGATCATTTCCCCATAACCCACCAATAAACCCGACCCATCTCACCCGGACCGACCCCAACCCTCAACACTTGAAACGACACCGTTTCATTTAAGACCATCAGATCCAAACCGTAGATCTAGATTGATCTAACGGTTGAGATCAACCCACCCACTAACTATATAAGCCTAGATCCTTACCCTGCCCCCCATATCCAATACCCCAGCCTCATCGTCTTCACCCAAACCCACAAACCCTAGAGCCGCCCCTGCACTCTTCACCATGAAAACCGGCGGCATGAACGCCGGTGACCTCGCCATGAACACCATAGAACCCCCTCACCACCCTGAACATAGACCTGTTAACCGTTTGGTTCGAATCACCCCCCAGGTCCTCGAATCTTCATTTGAAGATTCGAGTTAAAACTCGATCTACACCAAACAACCCCAGCTTCACACCAGACACTCCCCGGACCCTCCTCGTGACCAAACCATACTTGGTTTGGTCCGAATCTAACCAGGGAAGTACGAATATTAGATCTGAGTTTTGAAACCACAAGGTCCCTCTTCACTGGTTCAAACCGGTTCAAACCAAAGAGTTTAAGGTCTGATGGACTTTAATCAAAGTGTTTCTCATTTGAGAGACACTTCGATTAAAGTCTGTTCAGCCTTAAGAAAGTTTGTCCGAGTCCGAGTTTGAGGTTTTTGATTTTTCAAGATTTAAGGTGAGTTTCTTTCCCTTCTTTATTTGTTTTGGCCCATTTGATTGTGTTAAAGTCTGTTCATGCTTTGATTTTGTGTTTTTGAATTTTGTCAACTGTGCCCCGTCCATTTGCCTGAACTTCTGTTTGTTTGAATGAGTCTTTCCATTTGCTCTGATAATGTGTATATAAATGTTATGCAAGTAGCTGATTTCCAAGTTTAGACTGACTAGTTGACTCCTCGAGTGTATTTCTGCTTAGTCAGTATAATTCGAACCATGTATCGACACTGGTTAAATGTCTGATTTTTGGCTACGATTGTGTATGTTAATGCTAATATAGTCGAGTCGACATGTGTCGTCAATTAGTTTCAACTGTCTGAGCAAAGTTAAATCGATTTGCTTCTATTGAACATTTGCCTGAATCAATTAAGAGCCAGTTTAGTTCACTTGTAGTTGTTGGATTGTTTGTGTTTAGATTCTGAATTGGAAGGCATGTGCATTCGTGCACAGCATGTGCATTAATGCACCTCATGTGCTTTGTGCACAGCCTGTCGCCTGCATAAAGGCCTTTGTTAAGTTTTAAACAATTTGACAGCATATGCTGTCAGATACATTCCGCTGCCCATACTTGGCTTTAGTTTAAAGAAGTATTTAAACCTTTTAAAAGTGAAATCTGCCAGGGAATGTTGATGGGGTTTAATACTTAATTAGCTAAAGTTGGAAATGGAAGGCACATGGGAAGGGTACTGTGATTTCTGAAAACAGGCTGTTTAAAAAGAGTAGGATAGAGGCTTATAAAAAGGGGGGATAGAGATACAGAAAGAGGACTGGAACTGGGAGGGTTGTAAAAGAAAAAATACTGTGAGGAGTTTGAAAAGGAGAGCTGAAATACATACAAAATAGATACACATAGATAGAGGGGATACAACCAACAATCAGAAGCTTTTTCCTCCTATTGTTACTGGGTTTCAGTTGTTAAACCTGTTTCAAATCAATTCTGATTCTTAGAAGTTCCAGTTGTGTCTATTTAGTCAAGTGTTTTCCATTGGTTTACTACTGGCTTGGTTTGCTTGGAGGTCTGATTCTACTCCACTGGGTGTTGCTGTCATCTAGCTACTGCTTTCTATTGGCCATAGTTGCATTTCTGCACTCGAGCCTATTCTTGCTGTATTGCTTTGTCTGCTGCTATCCTGCCCTACTGCTTTCTATTGGCCATAGTTGCATTTCTGCACTCGAGCCTATTCTTGCTGTATTGCTTTGTCTGCTGCTATCCTGCCCTGCTGCTGCTGCTATTTTGTTTCCTGCTGTTGCTGATTTCCCCATCTTCTTCCTCTTCTCTTTGGCATTTTCAATTGTTTCCAGGTACACATCTCAAGTCTCACATTGGTGTAGCTGAATGTAACATTGAAAAAGCATGAATAGAAAGATTTGAAGGAGTTATAATCACCCATTTACTGACTGCCTTTCCATAAATGTTGTTAAGTTTATGTAAATTGTAGTCTATAGCTGATAGGGAATACATTGTTAAGCTTGCGCTATGTTGATTTGAACTGTGGTTTCGATTCGTTTAGCAGCATACAGGATGTAAACAGAACTCTTGGAATGAGAAATTATTTAATGTGTATGTTAAAATTAAATTCACTTTTTCAGCATGTATTGAATAAGTAAGGGCAAATGGCCATTAAACCTAGCCAAATATCATGTGGTTTTGAACTGCCCGGGTTTTCGATTTCTTTAGGCCTTTATAGGATTAGTTTTGAATGTTATCGGGGGGGTATTCTTCACTAAGGAATTCTATCAACCCTGTTTAAGCAAGTTAATCTAACTTTGGCTTAAAGATGTTTGTTCGGATTAAGTGTCGTATTTTCATTAGACTAAGCGGATTTCTTCTGTCAAACTAAAGCAATTTTCCATTGAAGTGTAGTGTTTTCTCTACTTTGTAAATAATTAATCAGAAATGGATAAGAATCCGGATTAGGCAAAAGCATATAGTTAAATTAGCATGTTCTTCTTATCTTAGTTTTAGGGACAAACGTAATAGAAATGTAGCCAATGTAGGGTTCCCTTTCTAAAATAATGAGACGAGCCTCGCCAAATAAAAGGCAAATTGCGGGCCCCTCAATAATTGATCATGATAAATACTTAGAATTTGGGACGGACTGTTTAGTGAATTCCACTGCCCTCCCTAAAGAGAATAACGCGTTAGATTCTTTAGGCGCGACTTTAAGTAAATTATATTCTTAAAATTGGGTGCACATTGATGTGACCCAAATCCAAGTCTCAACGGAGTCAAAATGTGTCAACAACTACGGGTGCATTGATTGTGACGTGGTTCGAGATGCATTTTCACGACGTTGCAATTCTACAAAATAAATGATAATAATAAAAGCGGTTTAAACTTAATAAAAGCACGTAAGTCATAACATGTATTCAAGTCAGATATTTAGTCATTATAACAATTTAAGCGACCGTGCTAGAACCACGGGATTCGAGGGTGCCTAACACCTTCCCTCGGGTCAACAAAATTCCTTACTTAGAATTTCTGGTTCGCAGACTTCATTTGGGAAAGTCGAAAATTTCCTCGATTTGGGATTCAAGATAAACCAGGTGACTTGGGACACCAAAAGCCAAACCTTTCCCAAGTGGCGACTCTGAATTAAATAAATAATCCCATTTCGAATATTGTCACTTAAATTGGAAAAACTCCACTCGCGCATTTCTAACCCTTCGGGGCGGGGCGCGCTAAAAGGAGGTGTGACAGCTCTGGCGACTCTGCTGGGGAAGTGACCCAGAACCACTGGTTCAGGGTCCAAGAATTCGAGCTTAGAATAATTGTTATATCTGGCTTATTATCTGATCTTTATTACATGTTTTGCATAAAGGTGCTAAATGTTGTCTTTTACCGCTTTTGATATTATCTGAACTGTATATAAACTGTGCCGAAACCCTTCTTTTCTTACCTCCGGGGAGAAGCTCGCTGGTCGAGACTCCCTATTCTGTTAGTGTCAATACTTGAAATAAGAAAGAGGTCGGACAAGTTACAAAGCCGGACGATCTCGCGGGTCCCCGGTACGTAGCCCCCTCCTCGACTCGAGTTGTCCGCTCGGGTACACAGTCTAGGGCAAATACCAAGGTTTAAACCTAGTATAACGAAACTTCATGCCGGATCCCTAGTAGGAACGCTTATTTGCATCATATTGCATTTGACTTAGGGGACTCAACACAGGGGTTGGGTCCGTCTAGGACAGGCAACCTGAAATGGAAAGACCATCATGCTGCATTCCTATCTGTGTTATGCATTTATCTGCTTCGGTTCCGCATGTCGACCGGTTCTTAAAAAAAAAGGGAAAATAGCAGCGCAGGGGAGATAATTACTTATTTTTGGAAAATAAAACCAATGTCCAAGTAGTGTCAAAACCTCGCCGGAATTTTTCTAAAAAAAAACTGTTTTGTTTATTGAGAGTTGTTAAAAAAAAATATATACAAAATTTTTTCTTTTATCACTTTCAAAAATCAAAAAAAGAAAAGGTATTTATTTTAAAAGTAAAAGTAAAAAATCGAAAATTCATAATTCAAAAAAATGAGTTGTTTCTTTCGTAGTACCCCTTTTTATGAATTCAGACTAATAGTCCAAATTTTTCTTAAAAAAAATAATAATAATATAAAATAATAAAAAAAATATAGTTTCTTTAATCTTTATCTCTTTTCAAAAAAAAATGTAAAAAATACGCATTCCTGATTTCTAGGTTTATTCGATTTTTTTTCCTATTTTACAATATCCCGAACTACGCCGGTTTGATTCTCACCGGATGTGAGATACGTAGGCAACCCTCGTCGGGTTCAACCCCATTTTTCTAAATAGCCGAAAATCAGCGAATAAAGAAATAAAAGATGTGTCAAATTTTTAATAGAGTCGTAAATAAGTCAGGTGACATTGTTTTATCATAAATAGCCGAATGTTCCCGGAAGGGACGCCGGAAGGCTGACTTTTGCATAAAAAAAATATATATATATTTTTTGAGTCAGTCAATTTTGTTAAAATCACTTTAATAAATGTGCAGGATGAGCACGATGCAAAATGAACATTTTTCAATAATGACCAAAATCCCTGTCAAGTTACGGCTATGGTGGAATGATCTAGGTGTTGAAGGAAAAAATGAGGTTAAGAAATATTTAAAAGGTCTTGTGGGTCTGTTGGAAACCCAGCCTCGGGGAGATATCATAAGAGCTTTGGTTACCTATTGGGACCCGGCGCACAATGTTTTCCATTTCTCTGATTTTGAGCTCACCCCGACTTTGGAAGAAATGGCTGGATACATCGGGAATGCTGAACTTCCGTTAAGGGAAAAATACTTGGTCGCCCCAAGAGTCGTCACAGTACATCGGTTCCTGGATTCATTGAAAATACCTAGAACGGTCCACAACCCGGATCTAGCAGCCGGATTCTGTACTCCATGCTTCATATATGATAGATACGGTCACGAGGGGGGATTCAATAATCCAATCAACAAACTGTGCAGCAAAGGAGTTCGTCAGAAGTGGGACGAGCACAGACGGGTGGCGTTCATGATAATGTTTCTGGGTCTTCTGGTATTTCCGAGAAAAGATGGAAACATTGATTTGAAGATATCTGGGGTCGTCAGCACTTTACTCACGCAAAGTGGCAGCACTCTCGCGCCAATGGTGGTATCTGACATCTTTCGAGCTCTCACAGCTTGTAAAGCTGGGGGAAATTTCTTCGAAGGTTGTAACTTGCTCCTACAGATATGGATGACCGAGCACCTCTGCCATTGTTCCGGGATGTTGAGCCATGGTTCCCCGGAAAAGACCCGCATAGAAGAATCTTACACGAGAACCAGAGAGATCATTTGGCCCAAAGGAGTCCTGGCATGGACCTCGTTCTTGCAAGCTCTTACTGCCAGCCAAATACAATGGACGTTGGGATGGTTGCCCGTTAATGAGATCTTATATATGTCGGCGGCTAAAACTCATTTCTTACTGATGGGGCTTAAGAGCATTCAACCTTACGCACCCGGCCGAGTTTTGAGACAGTTCGGAAGGTGCCAGACAGTACCTCATGAGGAAGATCTTAGCGCTCAAACAGTTGAGATAAGTCCTAACGGACAGTTCCCAGAAGCGAAGATTCGCCAAATCTGGAATGAGGGTCAATATTTGAAATCAGATACTTGCGTGCGGGATCGAGCCAAGGGAGAAACGGCGCCAGGTTACCTTGCATGGTATAGAAGGGAACTCGAGCATGAAAGGCCAGCTAAGAGACCCCACATCCGGGATTTCACCGAGTCATCGCAAAGGCATTGGGATTGGTTAGCAAAGGAAAGAGGTTATTGTGCCGAAATCAGCAGATTAAAGCAACAAGTAGAAGGCATGAAATACGAGCACAGCCTGCAAATTGCTACCGATCTGGGAGAGCGGAACAGGTTAACTCAAGAAAATGAGATGCTCAGAGCTCAGGTCAAACAAATAAGGTTGGATGCAGATAGACAACCAAGGCGCCGATCGGACGAGCAGCTGATAAAAGGGCTAAAAGGTGAAATCAGGGAATGGCGAGATGGCTTGAAGAAATCTGAAAACATCATAGCAGAGTTCAAGGCACAGTGTGATACAAGAGCAGATAAGCATCGCAGATACCTGAATCAATTGGAAGGCGACCACGAGAAGACTGTTGCTAAAATAAAGAGAGAGATGGCAGCACTTGAGATCAAAGCAGCCAGTCAGGCCAAGGATTTCCAAATTGAGAGCAGATACTGGTATGACTCAATAGCCCAGATGAAGTTGGAAGTACGACGACTAAAGCATCAGCATGTACAAGATGCTCAAGTTTTCAAGATATGCAGCGATCAGACAAAACGCCTGCTCATAGAGAAGAAGCAAACCAGAGATAGGATCAAGGCCATTGCCCATGCCATCACTAGATGATGCCTACGATGTGAGAACATGTCCAGCGCTACCGTCCTCTCGGCAGTAATGGGTTATGTCAAGCAGACTATGCACGAGCTGGAGCAACTTGAGAGGGATCTCATGCCTAGGACCGCGGCGAGGCCGAACGATGCCCCGCGGAAACCAATGTTTAAAACCATAATGCATTCATAGGTCAAATCTGTATTTTAGCATCATCTGCCTGTTTTTTCATCAAGGTGATTTTCAGTCTATTTTGAGTCTAGGTTCATTTTCCCAAGTTTGCTTTTTCTTTTGTAGAATGTAGCTTGTAATAGAACATTTCAACAATGAAGAGGTTGTTTCTTTTACGTCCATTTGTGTTTTTCGAACTACGTAATGATCTGATTCGCGTAGGCATCGTGATACGTAGGCAATCCTCATCGGATCCGGTCGCATTTTCTTTTACTAAAAAATAAAAAAATAAAAAAAAATAAATAAATAAAAGGAAAACAAAAGAGAAAAATAAAAGAAAAAAGGGGAAATAAGAGGAAAAATACCGGAATGACGCATGCTCTCGTAGCAGACATATAGTAATCCACTTAACTGTATAGGTGCATCATGCCCAACGTGAGATTAACTATCGGTTATTTGCTGCAAATTAATCGTGCGCTTGTCATTGAGCATTTTTCCAGGGTTTTTGAAAAGACGGTTGGTTTGGTGAAAGTCTGGCCTTGCACTCATACTTCACGAGGTCAAGGAGAGGTGTTCAACTACCTGTTGTTAGGACCAAAAGCAGTACTCACACTTACTTCACCAGGTCAAAAGGAAGTGTGGAAATGTCTTCGGAAATTCCATCGCAAACAGTCCCCGTCTCTGAGGAGAGCTCAATCTCAGCCGTCCTTACACCTGAGTCTGCAACTGCGGAGGAAAATAGAATCCTACGGCTCCGCATGTTGGAAATGCTGGATGACTGGAACAATGGGAAAGAGCCGCCAAGTGTCGTCCCCGGATTCCCTGAATTATTCTCTAGGTCAAGTAGGACTTCTAATGTCCCCATAAATTACCCTGCTACCCCATTTGGGTACCCAGCCACCTCCGCCTTCTCCGCAGGATCGCCTTCTGAGCCTCATCCCCGAATGTCGGCCACTGATGCAAGCATGAACATCTTTACTGCATCGCCTTGCCCAGCTACGGCACAGCCTGCCACATACAAGCCAAGCTTTGACTCATCCTCTTTTACATTCCAAGCACCATCGTTCTCAATGGAACCAACCAGGTTCGCTACCAACAATAATCCTCTACCGCCTCAGTGCGAACTCGCACCGGGACAGGACCAGAACCCCAGGATTGCAGAACAAAATGAGATTACCAAGAGAATGAGAAGCCTTGAACAAAGTTTGAAGAATATGCAGGGGTTGAGCGGACAAAAGAGCATCTCTTACGCCGACCTGTGCATGTTCCCTCACGTGCACCTGCCAACGGGTTTCAAGACCCCCAAATTCGAGAAATACGATGGGCACGGTGACCCCATTGCACATCTTAAGAAATACTGCAACCAATTGCGGGGAGCCGGCGGAAAAGAAGAACTGCTAATGGCATATTTTGGGGAAAGCTTAGTGGGGATAGCTTCGGAATGGTATATGGATCAGGAAATGTCCCGATGGCATATATGGGATGATCTCGCCAGAGATTTTGTAAAGCAATTCCAGTATAACATCGACATTGCGCCAGACCGAAACTCTCTATCGAATTTGAAGAAGAAGCCTTCGGAAAGCTTTAGAGAGTATGCTATTAAGTGGCGTGAACAGGCATCGAGAGTGAAGCCTCCCATGGATGAAGTGGAAATGGTCACTACCTTTCTCCAGGCGCAAGAGTCTGACTATTTCCAAAACATGATGTCGGCCATGGGTAATCCATTCGCGGAAGCGATCAAGATAGGAGAGATGGTAGAGAATGGGCTGAAAACGGGTCGGATTCTGAGTCAAGCAGCCATAAGGGCAACCTCCCAGGCCGTCCAAAGCGGGTCTGGAGGAACGACAAGGGGGAAGAAGAAGGAAGAAACGGCTATGGCAGCCTCTGAAGCAAGGGAGTATCGTCATCCTAGGCCCCATTTCCCGGAAAGGGCCCCACAACACTACTACCCCCACTCAAATGTGGCATATGCTCATCAACCTTATATGGTCATGAATGCCCAACCTTATAACCATCCACCACAACAAGCCAACCGAGGCCCAGCTCCACCTCCCAGAAATCAGCCTCCTTACCGCAACCACTATAACCCACAACCCCCGCAGAATAACTACCGCCCCCAGGAGCCACCTCGACGGCGGACTTTCACGCCCATCGGTGAACAATACTCTACATTGTTCCCTAAGCTAGTCCAGTTGGGTTTCTTGCAACCAATTCCCCAAACGAGGCAAAACCCGACATCTCCTTCTTATAAAGCCGGAGTCAGATGCGCCTATCATTCAGGGGCCGAAGGACATGATACAAACGACTGCAGGTCATTGAAAAGAGTGGTCGAAAATTTGATAGAGCAGGGGAAAATAGTGCTAAGGGACGAAGAGATCCCAAATGTGACTAACAATCCATTGCCCGCCCATAATAATGGGCCGTTGATCGGCATGATTTGTGAAGACAAAGAGTTCGACCCTGCCTTGAAAGCCATAATTGCCATTGTCGACACAGGGAGGAGGCCTGAAATAGACCAGAAATCAGAAAGGGGGGAGGAGGCCAAGGCTGCAGAAAGCAAGCCTGAAAAGAAGGTGGAGAAGAAAGTGGTACCAGCAAAGGGTGGAGTTCTTTACATACCGCGGGGTCAAGCCAAGAAGACGCAGAACTCCAGGATCAAAAAGACAAAACCTATGTATGTGCCAAAAGGGGCCTATGTGGTCCGGGGGACGATTCAACCACCTCGGCTGAATGAGCCAGTGGTTATCGGACGCGTGCCACAAAAGCCAATGACCAACCCGACCACAGTGCCGTGGAATTATCAAAAGACCTTGGTGATGTACAAAGGAAAAGAGGTCGTGGGAGAACTTCCGGAAAATACTTTCATTAGAGGGTACTCAAATACCCAAGAACTGAACAACGCCACACAAAGGCGCTTTCCTCCGAAGAAGCCTGTGAGTGTTGAAGAGGCGGAAGTGTTCTTCCAACAAATGAAGATGCCGGATTACGAAGTGATAGATCAGCTGCGCAAGCACCCTGAGCAGGTGTCCATGCTATCATTATTGACAAGGTCGGCCGAGCATCAAAAGATCTTACTAAAAACCCTGAATGAGGCATATGTGCCGGTTGAAACCTCGTTTGAACAATTAGAGCGGATGACAGAAAGATTCTTCACCGTCAACCAAATCTCCTTCAGCAAGAAAGATCTACCCCCGGAAGGAGCAGCACACAACAAGGCTTTGCATTTAACAGTCAAATGCGAGGACTACTATGTCAAGCGAGTAATGTTGGATGGAGGTTCAGGCGTTGACATTTGCCCGCTCTCCACGCTACAGAGAATGGAAATTGGGACCGGAAGAATCCGACCCAACAATGTCTGCGTAAGAGCTTTCGATGGTATCAAGAGAGACACCATGGGAGAAATAGACCTGCTGCTGGTCATAGGACCAGTCGAATTTCGAGTCACTTTCCAAGTGATCGACATGGACACATATTACAATTTCCTCCTTGGCAGACCTTGGATCCATGCGGCAGGAGCCGTGCCTTCCACTCTTCACCAGATGGTGAAATTCGAGTACGAAGACCAAGAAATCGTGGTCCATGGGGAAGACGAACATGCCATTTACCGGGACCCATCCATCCCGTATCTTGAACCAAGAGAAGGGAGCGAACATACGGTCTATCAAGCTTTCGAGGTGGTACTGGCAGAGCAGCACGAAGAGGGAGTACCTTGCCCCCAGCCTTTCTTGTCTAACGCTTCGGTCATGGTGGCCAAAGAGATGATCCGGCACGGATTTAGGCCAGGGAAGGGACTTGGATGAACCCTTCAGGGAATAACAGAACCCGTTACTTTGCCAGTCATCAAGAAACCTTTTGGACTAGGTTTCAAACCTACTCCAACAGACGAAAAAGGGGCAAAGAAAAGGAGAAATGAGCCTGGAAGTTGCCTCAACCACTGCCGGATTTATATGCGACATTCGTCAGGCCAAGGTACGCTGAAGAAGAAGATGATGAGGTCTTCACAGCTGAGGAAATCAATGAAATATGTGGGGTGATGAGAAAAATGCTCTACGAGGTCCACATGGTTCAACCAGGCGAAGGCACAAGCACTGCTGAGATGATGTACATGGGGCCAAACGCCAAACTCCAAAACTGGGAGGCCACGCCATTCCCGACTAGACGGAAGTCCGGGTAGACCTGTCCTGCCACCTTTCCTGTATCACAAGTTATCTCCGGGACATAACTTGAACGTTTTTTTTCTTTTTAATTGTTGTTTTGAATTCCCAATTGTAAACATTGTTGTCTTCCAACTTTCCAAAGAAAATAAACAAAAAAAAATCATCATTGCTTTCCTATTCTTTCTTTGTTCTGATTTTTATTAGTTTTCCTTTCATCTTCCTTTTCAGTCCTAATAATGCGGCTTTAAATATGACATGCTTGCGGACTTCACGCCCAGATCACAATGAGCTATTTAACTACGAATTAATGAACCCAGAACCAGAATACGATGCGGAAGAGGCTTTTAGGGAGATAAACCGAGAGTTGGAATATTTTGAGAATAAACCTAAGCCGAATCTGAATGACACTAAACCGGTAAATTTAGGAACCCCGGAAGAAATCCGGGAGACCAAGATAAGCATTCACACGGACAAGAAAACGAGAGAGGCGATAATTCAACTTCTTCTTGAATTCAAAGACGTGTTTGTTTGGTCATATGATGACATGCCGGGACTAGGTGTCGATCTAGTGGTTCACAAATTGCCGATTCATCCTGATTGTCCTCCGGTTCAACAAAAGCAACGAAAGTTCAAAACCGAGGTCAGTGACAAAATTAAAGAGGAGATCACCAAGCAACTGAAAACAGGAGTGATCCGGGTAGTCCAATATACAACATGGTTGGCGAATGTGGTTCCAGTACCGAAAAAGGACGGGAAAACTCGGGTATGTGTAGATTACCGAGATCTGAACAGAGCAAGTCCCAAAGATAATTTCCCGCTGCCCAACATCCACATCCTCGTTGATAATTGTGCCAAACACGAGATACAATCTTTTGTAGATTGTTATGATGGGTATCATCAGGTACTGATGGATGAAGAGGACGCCGAGAAAACCGCTTTCACCACGCCTTGGGGCACCTACTATTATCGGGTCATGCCATTTGGTCTAAAGAATGCTGGGGCTACTTACATGAGGGCCATGACCGCCATTTTCCATGACATGATGCATCAGGAAATAGAGGTGTACGTGGACGATGTAATAGTCAAGTCCAGGACGCAAGATAATCACATCCAAGACTTGAGGAAATTCTTCGAGAGGCTAAGAAAGTATGACTTGAAGCTAAATCCAGCCAAATGCGCTTTCGGAGTTCCGTCGGGTAAACTTTTGGGTTTCATCGTAAGCAGGAGAGGTATCGAGCTAGATCCGACTAAGATAAAATCTATCAAAGATCTACCTCCCCCGAGAACGAAGAAAGACGTGATGAGTCTTTTGGGCAGGCTGAACTACATCAGTCGGTTTATTGCCCAGCTGACAAGCACGTGTGAGCCCATATTCAAGTTGTTAAGAAAAGATGCGGCGATTAAGTGGACAACAGAGTGTCAAGAAGCCTTTGATAAAGTCAAAGAGTACCTTTCGAATCCCCCAGTCTTGGTCCCTCCAGAACCAGGGAGGCCACTTTTCTTGTATCTGACAGTCTTGGAGAACTCTTTTGGTTGTGTCCTCGGGCAACATGACGTAACCGGGAAAAGGGAGCAGGCGATCTACTACCTGAGCAAGAAATTCACCAGCTACGAGGCCAAATACACTCTGTTGGAAAAGACATGCTGCGCTCTCACATGGGTTGCTCAAAAGCTGAGGCATTATCTCCAAGCCCACACTACATTCCTCATAAGCAGGTTGGATCCCTTGAAATATATATTTCAGAAACCAATGCCTACTGGGAGACTGGCTAAATGGCAAATCTTGCTTACGGAATTCGACATAGTTTATGTCACTCGCACGGCAATGAAAGCCCAGGCGTTAGCAGATCATTTGGCCGAAAACCCGGTCGATGAGGAATACCAGCCATTAGATACTTACTTTCCAGATGAAGAGGTAAACACCGTAGAAGTGATCTCGGAGGAAGCTCATGTTTGGAAGATGTTCTTTGACGGAGCCGTGAACGCCAAGGGTATAGGGATTGGGGCAATTTTGATCTCACCTGCCGGTCAGCATTATCCCGCCACAGCTAGACTTCGTTTCTTCTGCACAAATAATACAGCTGAATATGAAGCCTGCATTATGGGCATACATATGGCAATCGATCAGGATGTCAAAGACTTACTGATTATGGGAGATTCTGACCTGATCATCCGGCAAGTTCAAGGCGAGTGGGAAACTCGGGATGTCAAGCTTATCCCATACCGACAACATGTGGAGGACCTCAGCAAGCGCTTTACCTCAATAGAGTTCAGGTATATTCCGAGGTGTCACAATGAACTGGCAGATGCACTTGCTACTCTGGCTTCTATGCTACCCTACCCGGCCAACGCCCACGTCGATCCTTTGGAAATCCAAATCAAGGAAAGACACGGTTACTGCAGTGTAATCGAGGCGGGATCAAATACGCAGCCTTGGTACCATGACATCAAGAGGTTCTTAAAGACGCAAGAATACCCCGAGCACGCTACTGGAGATCAAAAGAGGACCATTAGGCGACATGCAAGTGGTTTCTTTCTGAGCGGTGAATTGTTATATAAGAGAACTCCGGACCTCAATCTCTTAAGATGTGTCGATATCGAGGAAGCGAGAAAGATCATGCACGAAGTACACGCAGGTGTGTGCGGACCTCACATGAACGGGTATGTCTTAGCGAAGAAGATCCTTAGAGCGGGTTATTACTGGATGACCATGGAAAAGGATTGCTTTAACTTTGTCCGGAAGTGTCATCAGTGTCAGGTGCACGGTAATTTGATTCATGCACCTCCCACGGAACTGCATCCCATGTCCGCACCTTGGCCATTTGTCGCTTGGGGCATGGACGTCATTGGACCAATTGAACCAAAGGCTTCGAATGGACACAGGTTTATACTGGTTGCCATCGATTATTTCACAAAATGGGTAGAAGCTGTCACTCTCAAGTCGGTCACCAAGAAAGCTGTGGTGGATTTTGTACACTCAAATCTTATCTGTCGCTTCGGTATTCCTGCGACTATCATTACAGATAACGCAGTGAACTTGAACAGTCACTTGATGGGAGATGTATGCGAGCAATTCAAGATAACGCACAGAAATTCCACTCCTTATCGGCCGAAAGCCAATGGTGCTGTGGAAGCTGCAAATAAAAACATCAAGAAGATTTTGAGGAAAACAATACAAAGTTCCCGACAGTGGCATGAGCAGTTACCTTTTGCATTATTGGGGTACCGCACTACGGTACGCACATCGGTGGGAGCGACTCCTTATCTTTTGGTTTATGGGACCGAGGCTGTAATACCGGCAGAGGTAGAAATTCCTTCGCTTCGAATCATTATCGAAGCAGAAATCGAGGACAGCGAGTGGGTTAAGACTCGGTTAGAGCAATTGACGTTGATTGATGAAAAGCGGATGGCTGCAGTGTGTCACGGACAGTTATACCAACTAAGGATGGCCCGTGCTTACAACAAGAAAGTCCGACCCCGGAATTTCGAAGTAGGTCAGCTGGTACTGAGGCGTATTCTGCCGCATCATGAAGAAGCAAAAGGAAAGTTTGCCCCAAATTGGAAAGGCCCATACATCGTAAGGAAAATATTGCCAAGAGGAGCATTGTATTTAGGTGACATCGAAGGAAATGACCCTGACACAGCGGTGAATGCAGATGCAGTCAAGAGATACTACGTCTAGATCATACTCCAAGCAGTCCTGACACATTTGAGAATGGCGAAGGTTTTATCCCCCACTACTCCCAAACACTACCCAATCCTCTCTACAAAAAGAAAAAAAAGAGAAACAAAAAAAAGAAAAAAAAACAAAACAAAATTTGATTGAGGCCTGAACTACGTTTGACTTGATTCCGAAAGGATACGTAGGCAGCCTCTCCCTGAGGTTCAGTCACACCAACAATAAAATCCCATCCACCCTGAAATTGAAAACCGGGGCACGTCGAGCAGTTGAGAAGTTAGTATCACTACCAAGCACAAGCCTTCAAATCAATTACCAAATATGGTGGGGAATCAATAAGCGTCACAAACGAAGACCATCACACTCTGAATTGAGAGAGATAAAATGAGAGAGTCTCGGCGGTGAAAACCTTCGGGCACCACGAGGCGACGGGAGAAGAGAAACCAAAATGAGAGAGCTTGTTTAGTAAAAACTCGCAAAGAGTGCTATCAAGCGATGACAGGAAGAGAGATGAGAGAGGTCAGCCAGCGAAAACTCGCAAAGGGCGCTGTTTGACCGAAAAAGAATGACGCCATCCCAAGAAAGTTTCGGCAGAGTGCCGCCAGTTTGGAATCACAGATCCGTTCTGGTTCAGGAAAACGCAAGCTCTTAGAAGGTCAGACGTCCAGTCCAAAAAGCATGTCATGTCATTTAAAGCCAGCGTTATCTTCCTCAGATAAGTCTTTCTCATCCCGAAAAGGGTATTCCTTTTCTGATTTGTTTTCCCCTTTCTTTGTTTCTTTTCGAATCCCTTTTGCATTTTAACCCCGAGTTCAGGACACACCGGAAAGGACAGGTGGCAGGTTTGTTTGCACGGAATCCCGTCTCATGAAGGAAAGCACCTCATCTCGTTGATATGATTACCCAAGCATGATGAATCATGACGTTTGATGGTGTTCCGGAGTAAAGAAGAAAGAGAGGAATCTTGAAATCTTCCCCCGGCAAGTCCACCTTCGGACAAATCCCCACAGAGTCTCCCCCAGTACAAATCCCAACAGAGTCTTGTACAATCTCCCACAGAGTCTCCCCCTGTACAGAACCCCACAGAGTTTCTCTTTTGTACAATCTCCCACAAAGTCTCCCTAGTATAAAAAAAAAAATCCCCGTTGGAATTTCATCAGCACATCCCCAGCGAGTCCTTTTGTAAATATTCCCCAACAAGCTTACCCCAACAAACCCTGGGAAACCCGTTTTAAAACAAAAAACCCAGCACACCCCATTGTATAGAATCCGCACAAAGGATCCACTTTGTAAATATTCCCCCCACATAGCTTCCTTTTGTACAAGTTCCCACAGAACACCTCCAATAAAATCCCCGTTGAGAACCTTCAATCAAAAGGGGACACAAAAAAAAAGAGAGCCTTCCGGAGCAAGTCATCGCAGAATCCGAAAATACAAGCCTGAGCAGTCTAAAGGTTTCGCCATTCAAATCAAATCAATGGCGGGACTTCGCAACATAAATAGAGACGCAACAAAGCAATTGGGAACGATCAAGGCCACCGAACCGACCATCATTTCCGAACTAACAATTGTTCTTTGTCTGAGAAGTTGAGACAGGTTTTAATCCAAGACAACCGTGCAAGAAGCAGGTGTCGCCCAAAGAAGAAGGTACACGGGTACAAGAAACATTTTGGCAATAAGGAATTCACTCAAAAGGTAAGTTGCCGCAAAACTCCCTTTTATCTTCTATTAAAACAAGAAAACTCAAAAATAGATCGTGTAGTATTCTCGAGCTTTATCCCCAGCCAATCAGCATTAGGGTTTTAAACCCTAAACTGAATTTTCCTTTTAGTCAGCATTAGGGTTTTAAACCCTAAACTGAACTTTTTCCTTTCAGCCAGCATTAGAGTTTTAAACTCTAAACTGAGCTATCCCATGCAATCAGCATTAGGGTTTTAAACCCTAAACTGAATTTTCTTTTTAGTCAGCATTAGGGTTTTAAACCCTAAACTGAACTTTTCCCTTTCATCCAGCATTAGAGTTTTAAACTCTAAACTGAGCTTTTCCATGCAATCAGCATTAGGGTTTTAAACCCTAAACTGAACTTTTCCCTTTCAGCCAGCATTAGAGTTTTAAACTCTAAACTGAGCTTTTCCATGCAATCAGCATTAGGGTTTTAAACCCTAAACTGAATTTTCCTTTTAGTCAGCATTAGGGTTTTAAACCCTAAACTGAACTTTTTCCTTTCAGCCAGCATTAGAGTTTTAAACTCTAAACTGAGCTTTCCCATGCAATCAGCATTAGGGTTTTAAACCCTAAACTGAATTTTCCTTTTAGTCAGCATTAGGGTTTTAAACCCTAAACTGAACTTTTTCCTTTCAGCCAGCGTTAGAGTTTTAAACTCTAAACTGAGCTTTCCCATGCAATCAGCATTAGGGTTTTAAACCCTAAACTGAATTTTCCTTTTAGTCAGCATTAGGATTTTAAACCCTAAACTGAACTTTTTCCTTTCAGCCAGCATTAGAGTTTTAAACTCTAAACTGAGCTTTTCCATGCAGTCAGCATTAGGGTTTTAAACCCTAAACTGAACTTTTCCCTTTCAGCCAGCATTAGAGTTTTAAACTCTAAACTGAGCTTTTCCATGCAATCAGTATTAGGGTTTTAAACCCTAAACTGAATTTTCCTTTTAGTCAGCATTAGGGTTTTAAACCCTAAACTGAACTTTTTCCTTTCAGCCAGCATTAGAGTTTTAAACTCTAAACTGAGCTTTCCCATGCAATCAGCATTAGGGTTTTAAACCCTAAACTGAATTTTCCTTTTAGTCAGCATTAGGGTTTTAAACCCTAAACTGAACTTTTTCCTTTCAGCCAGCGTTAGAGTTTTAAACTCTAAACTGAGCTTTCCCATGCAATCAGCATTAGGGTTTTAAACCCTAAACAGAATTTTCCTTTTAGTCAGCATTAGGGTTTTAAACCCTAAACTGAACCTTTTCCTTTCAGCCAGCATTAGAGTTTTAAACTCTAAACTGAGCTTTCCCATGCAATCAGCATTAGGGTTTTAAACCTTAAACTGAATTTTCCTTTTAGTCAGCATTAGGGTTTTAAACCCTAAACTGAACTTTTTCCTTTCAGCCAGCATTAGAGTTTTAAACTCTAAACTGAGCTTTTCCATGCAATCAGCATTAGGGTTTTAAACCCTAAACTGAATTTTCCTTTTAGTCAGCATTAGGGTTTTAAACCCTAAACTGAACTTTTTCCTTTCAGCCAGCGTTAGAGTTTTAAACTCTAAACTGAGCTTTCCCATGCAATCAGCATTAGGGTTTTAAACCCTAAACTGAATTTTCCTTTTAGTCAGCATTAGGGTTTTAAACCCTAAACTGAACTTTTTCCTTTCAGCCAGCATTAGAGTTTTAAACTCTAAACTGAGCTTTCCCATGCAATCAGCATTAGGGTTTTAAACCCTAAACTGAATTTTCCTTTTAGTCAGCATTAGGGTTTTAAACCCTAAACTGAACTTTTTCCTTTCAGCCAGCATTAGAGTTTTAAACTCTAAACTGAGCTTTCCCATGCAATCAGCATTAGGGTTTTAAACCCTAAACTGAATTTTCTTTTTAGTCAGCATTAGGGTTTTAAACCCTAAACTGAACTTTTCCCTTTCAGCCAGCATTAGAGTTTTAAACTCTAAACTGAGCTTTTCCATGCAATTAGCATTAGGGGTTTAAACCCTAAACTGAATTTTCCTTTTAGTCAGCATTAGGATTTTAAACCCTAAACTGAACTTTTTCCTTTCAGCCAGCATTAGAGTTTTACACTCTAAACTGAGCTTTTCATGCAATCAGCATTAGGGTTTTAAACCTTAAACTGAATTTTTCCTTTGTTCGGCGTTAGGGTTTTAAACCCCAAACCGAACCTCTCCCCAGCTAGCCGGATTTAGGGCTCAAGCCCTGAACTAAGCATGCATATCCTCTTTCATCAATTTTATGAACTTCCTGGTGAATAATTAACGAAATTTTCCTAGTGAAACTGGGGCAGAAATTTCGTTCGTTTGTTTGTTTTCTCCCGCAAGTCTAACCTCGAGCCACACGGATCGAAATGACCCGCGAGATGAGTCTCAACTCAAAATCAAAGAAGAAAAGAGGCGTCCCAAGGTTCGGAGTAAATGGAAGGCGGATTGACTCCAGCATGTAATTAAGGTACTGAACCCTGCCAGTCGCGCCTCACTCAGTATCCCAGAGATTAAACAGGTCACCACAACTCGCAAGCATCAAGATTCAGATCGGAGTCTACAAGCAGAATCAGCTAAGACCCAAGATCAAGTCGTAAAAGAATCATAGATAGGAATTTTGTAACTAGCAGTTGACATACACATAAGTAGTTAGCTCAGTTTTCAATTTCCATTTGGTTGTAATAAGGCGGTCAGTAACGTAGCAGTGACAACAACAGCAGCAGTAGCAGCAAGCATTGCAATCCCATGGTAGTCCCAGCTACCAAAACTTCCCGAACTACATTGACCTGATTCCTGTTTAGCCCAGGATATGTAGGAAATCTTTGAAGCAAGATTCGGTCAGATCTTTCAAAAGAAAAAAAAATGCTTCATACGGAGTGGTCTATAGGCAAAAATCGCTCATACACGCTCACTTTATCTTTGCACGAAAACCCTTCGTGTTTCCGAACAAAGAGGGGCAGCTGTGCGCACGTGATTTTTGTTTTCACACGACAATCTCTCCAAAAAGAAATAAAAACAAATATAATTGGCCCTGCTGTACAATTTCGGATTTCTGTGCAGCACTTTGTTGATTTATTTGTGACTTTGGCCCCATTTTTATTTATTTACTTTATTAAAATAAAATTCAAAAAATATATGTGTCCTGCATAATTCAAACCGTAATCCGGTCGTTAAATAGAAAATCATGAATAGGCATTTTCGTCCGTTGATTTTATTTGGTTTGACTTTACCTGTTTTGAAATATTTTAGTGTGTGTGCAAATAATTGTATTGAGTGTGTATTTAATTTTAATTTGATTTTTTGGCTTAGTTTTGTTTTAAAATAAATAAGAAAAAGGAAATAAATAAATAAAAAAAAATAAAGAAAGAAAGAAATCTTTTCGAACTTGGGCCAATTTGTTTAAAATTGGCCCAAACAAACTCAGCCCAAACCCAGGCCTGCCCGGTCCAACACCAGTGGATGCCCAGGGTGTCTAAACGACACCGTTTTAATCCAGTGTGGTCTGGGCCGTTGATCTCAGATTGATCAACGGCCAAGATCATTTCCCCACAACCCACTGAGGAACCCGACCCATTTCCACCCGGACCGACCCCAACCCTCAACACTTGAAACGACACCGTTTCATTTAAGACCATCAGATCCAAACCGTAGATCTAGATTGATCTAACGGTTGAGATCAACCCACCCACTAACTATATAAGCCTAGATCCTTACCCTGCCCCCCTATCCAATACCCCAGCCTCGTCGTCTTCACCCAAACCCACAAACCCTAGAGCCGCCCCTGCACTCTTCACCATGAAAACCGGCGGCATGAACGTCGGTGACCTCGCCATGAACACCATAGAACCCCCTCACCACCCTGAACATAGACCTGTTAACCGTTTGGTTCGAATCACCCCCCAGGTCCTCGAATCTTCATTTGAAGATTCGAGTTAAAACTCGATCTACACCAAACAACCCCAGCTTCATACCAGACACTCCCCGGACCCTCCTCGTGACCAAACCATACTTGGTTTGGTCCGAATCTAACCAGGGAAGCACGATTATTAGATCTGAGTTTTGAAACCACAAGGTCCCTCTTCACTGGTTCAAACCGGTTCAAACCAAAGAGTTTAAGGTCTGATGGACTTTAATCAAAGTGTTTCTCATTTGAGAGACACTTCGATTAATGTCCGTTCAGCCTTAAGAAAGTTTGTCCGAGTCCGAGTTTGAGGTTTTTGATTTTTCAAGATTTAAGGTGAGTTTCTTTCCCTTCTTTATTTGTTTTGGCCCATTTGATTGTGTTAAAGTCTGTTCATGCTTTGATTTTGTGTTTTTGAATTTTGTCAACTGTGCCCCGTCCATTTGCCTGAACTTCTGTTTGTTTGAATGAGTCTTTCCATTTGCTCTGATAATGTGTATATAAATGTTATGCAAGTAGCTGATTTCCAAGTTTAGACTGACTAGTTGACTCCTCGAGTGTATTTCTGCTTAGTCAGTATAATTCGAACCATGTATCGACACTGGTTAAATGTCTGATTTTTTGCTACGATTGTGTATGTTAATGCTAATATAGTCGAGTCGACATGTGTCGTCAATTAGTTTCAACTGTCTGAGCAAAGTTAAATCGATTTGCTTCTATTGAACATTTGCCTGAATCAATTAAGAGCCAGTTTAGTTCACTTGTAGTTGTTGGATTGTTTGTGTTTAGATTCTGAATTGGAAGGCATGTGCATTCGTGCACAGCATGTGCATTAATGCACCTCATGTGCTTTGTGCACAGCCTGTGGCCTGCATAAAGGCCTTTGTTAAGTTTTAAACAATTTGACAGCATATGCTGTCAGATACATTCCGCTGCCCATACTTGGCTTTAGTTTAAAGAAGTATTTAAACCTTTTAAAAGTGAAATCTGCCAGGGAATGTTGATGGGGTTTAATACTTAATTAGCTAAAGTTGGAAATGGAAGGCACATGGGAAGGGTACTGTGATTTCTGAAAACAGGCTGTTTAAAAAGAGTAGGATAGAGGCTTATAAAAAGGGGGGATAGAGATACAGAAAGAGGACTGGAACTGGGAGGGTTGTAAAAGAAAAAATACTGTGAGGAGTTTGAAAAGGGGAGCTGAAATACATACAAAATAGATACACAGAGATAGAGGGGATACAACCAACAATCAGAAGCTTTTTCCTCCTATTGTTACTGGGTTTTAGTTGTTAAACCTGTTTCAAATCAATTCTGATTCTTAGAAGTTCCAGTTGTGTCTATTTAGTCAAGTGTTTTCCATTGGTTTACTACTGGCTTGGTCTGCTTGGAGGTCTGATTCTACTCCACTGGGTGTTGCTGTCATCTGGCTACTGCTTTCTATTGGCCATAGTTGCATTTCTGCACTCGAGCCTATTCTTGCTGTATTGCTTTGTCTGCTGCTATCCTGCCCTACTGCTTTCTATTGGCCATAGTTGCATTTCTGCACTCGAGCCTATTCTTGCTGTATTGCTTTGTCTGCTGCTATCCTGCCCTGCTGCTGCTGCTATTTTGTTTCCTGCTGTTGCTGATTTCCCCATCTTCTTCCTCTTCTCTTTGGCATTTTCAGTTGTTTCCAGGTACACATCTCAAGTCTCACATTGGTGTAGCTGAATGTAACATTGAAAAAGCATGAATAGAAAGATTTGAAGGAGTTATAATCACCCGTTTACTGACTGCCTTTCCATAAATGTTGTTAAGTTTATGTAAATTGTAGTCTATAGCTGATAGGGAATACATTGTTAAGCTTGCGCTATGTTGATTTGAACTGTGGTTTCGATTCGTTTAGCAGCATACAGGATGTAAACAGAACTCTTGGAATGAGAAATTATTTAATGTGTATGTTAAAATTAAATTCACTTTTTCAGCATGTATTGAATAAGTAAGGGCAAATGGCCATTAAACCTAGCCAAATATCATGTGGTTTTGAACTGCCCGGGTTTTCGATTTCTTTAGGCCTTTATAGGATTAGTTTTGAATGTTATCGGGGGGGTATTCTTCACTAAGGAATTCTATCAACCCTGTTTAAGCAAGTTAATCTAACTTTGGCTTAAAGATGTTTGTTCGGATTAAGTGTCGTATTTTCATTAGACTAAGCGGATTTCTTCTGTCAAACTAAAGCAATTTTCCATTGAAGTGTAGTGTTTTCTCTACTTTGTAAATAATTAATCAGAAATGGATAAGAATCCGGATTAGGCAAAAGCATATAGTTAAATTAGCATGTTCTTCTTATCTTAGTTTTAGGGACAAACGTAATAGAAATGTAGCCAATGTAGGGTT
The DNA here is from genome assembly GCF_000715075.1 of Nicotiana tabacum. NCBI lineage: Eukaryota > Viridiplantae > Streptophyta > Magnoliopsida > Solanales > Solanaceae > Nicotiana > Nicotiana tabacum. Next base: position 23,640,893 of record NC_134086.1, on the reverse strand, counting down.
CCCTTTCTAAAATAATGAGACGAGCCTCGCCAAATAAAAGGCAAATTGCGGGCCCCTCAATAATTGATCATGATAAATACTTAGAATTTGGGACGGACTGTTTAGTGAATTCCACTGCCCTCCCTAAAGAGAATAACACGTTAGATTCTTTAGGCGCGACTTTAAGTAAATTATATTCTTAAAATTGGGTGCACATTGATGTGACCCAAATCCAAGTCTCAACGGAGTCAAAATGTGTCAACAACTACGGGTGCATTGATTGTGACGTGGTTCGAGATGCATTTTCACGACGTTGCAATTCTACAAAATAAATGATAATAATAAAAGCAGTTTAAACTTAATAAAAGCACGTAAGTCATAACATGTATTCAAGTCAGATATTTAGTCATTATAACTATTTAAGCGACCGTGCTAGAACCACGGGATTCGAGGGTGCCTAACACCTTCCCTCGGGTCAACAGAGTTCCTTACTTAGAATTTCTGGTTCGCAGACTTCATTTGGGAAAGTCGAAAATTTCCTCGATTTGGGATTCAAGATAAACCAGGTGACTTGGGACACCAAAACCCAAACCTTTCCCAAGTGGCGACTCTGAATTAAATAAATAATCTCATTTCGAATATTGTCACTTAAATTGGAAAAACTCCACTCGCGCATTTCTAACCCTTCGGGGCGGGGCGCGCTAAAAGGAGGTGTGACACCGGGTGCCCGTCGCGGTCCTTCGTTTTGGGTCGTGACAAAAACCATCAAATTACATCGGATTCAAGCCTAAATTTCTTAAAAACTTTTGAAATACGCATTTGATCAAAAACCCGACCAAAACACCTTCGAATAATCTAAAATTTTGCACACACATCCAAAATCACCTAACGAAGCTACTGCAACTCTCGGAATTCCATTCCGACCCCTATATCAAAATCTCACCTACCAACCGGAATTCGCCAAAATACCAACTTTGCCAATTCAAGCCTAATTCTACTCCGGACCTCCAAAATCAATTCCGATCACACTCCTAGGCCACATATCAATCCCCGAAGCTAACCGAATCACCGGAAATCACATCTGAGCCCTCTAACTCAATAGTCAACATCCTATCGACTTTTCCAAAACAAGTCTTCCTTAAAGAAACTAAGTGTCTCATTTCCTATCAAAACCAATCCGATTTAACTCTAACACACCGAATACTGATAACGAAACATGAAGAAGCATAAAATGGGGGAAACGGGGCAATAACTCACGTAACGATGGGTCAGGTCGTCACATCCTCCCCAACTAAAAGAAACGCTCGTCCTCGAGCAGGTCAAGAAACATACCTGGAGCCTCAAACAGGTGAGGATATTTGTTCCGCATCTCCCGCTCGGTCTCCCAAGTAGCCTCCTCCATGGGCCGACCTCTCCATTGCACCTTCACCTAAGCGATATCCTTTGATCTCAATCTCTGAACCTGATGACCCAAAATAGCCACTGGCTCCACATCGTAGGTCAAATCATCATCCAACTAGACCATGCTAAAGTCTAAAACATGAGACAGGTCCCCAACATACTTCTGGAGCATAGAAACATGGAATACCGGATGCACGCTCGATAGGCTGGGTGGCAAAGCAAGCTTATAAGCCACCTCCTCAATCCTCCAAAGCACCTCAAAAGGCCCAATGAACCACGGACTCAACTTGCCTTTCTTTCCAAACCTCATAACACCCTTCATGGGCGAAACCTTCAGCAAGACCTTCTCACCAACCATATAGGACACATCTCGAACCGTCCGGTTCGCATAACTTTTCTGACGTGACTGAGCTACACGAAGTCTTTCCTGAATCATATTCACTTTCTCTAAGGCATCCTGAATCAAGTCTGTTCCCAACATCCTAGCCTCGCCAGGCTCAAACCAACCAACTGGAGATCTACACTGTCTCACATACAAGGCCTCATATGGTGCCATCTGAATGCTGGACTGATAGCTGTTGTTGTAGGCAAACTCTACAAGTGGCAAGAACTCATCCTAAGAACCCCCAAATTCAATAACATAGGCATGCAACATGTCCTCCAATATCTGAATGGTACGCTCAGACTGTCCGTCCGTCTGAGGATGAAATGTCATGCTCAACTCCACCTACGTACCCAACTCTAGCTGAAATGTCCTCCAAAACTGAGAAGTTAATTGAGTACCCCTATCTGAGATAATAGACACTGGAACCCCATACAATCGGACAATCTCCCGAATAAAGATCCTTGCCAGCCGCTCCGAAGAATAGGTAGTACATACTAGAATGAAGTGCACGGACTTGGTAAGCCTGTCCACAATCACCCAAATCGAATCAAACTTCTTCAAAGTTCGAGGAAGACCACTCACAAAATCCACAGTAACTCTCTCCCACTTCCACTCAGGAATAATCATCCGCTGAAGTACGCCACCTGGTCTCTGATGCTCGTACTTTACCTGCTGACAGTTGAGACACCGAGCCACATACCCTACTATATCCTTTTTCATCCTTCTCCACCAGTAGTGCTGCCTTAAATCCTGATACATCTTCGCGGCACCTAGATGGATGGAATACCGCGAGCTGTGGGCCTCCTCCAATATCAACTCCCGAAGCCCATCCATGTTAGGCATGCAAATTCGGCCCTGTATCCTCAACACGCCATCACCATCAATGGTCACATCCCTGGCATCATCATGCTGAACCCTGTCCTTAAGGACAAGCAAATGTGGATCATCATACTGGCGCTCTCTGATGCGGTCATACAAGGAAGACCGAAAAACCACACAAGCCAACACCCGACTAGGCTATGAAATGTCTAATCTCACCATCCGATTGGCCAAAACCTGAACATTAACTGCAAAAGGTCTCTCCCCAACTGGAATGTACGCCAAACTCCCCATGCTAACTGCCTTCTGGCTCAACGCATAGGCCACCACATTGGCCTTCCCGGGGTGATACAAAATGGTAATATTATAATTCTTGAGCAACTCAAGCCACCTCCGCTGCCTCAAATTAAGATCCTTTTGCTTGAACAAATGTTGAAGACTGCGATGATCAGTGAATACCTCACAAGATACGCCATATAAATGGTGCCTCCAATTCTTCAAAGCATGAACTATGGCAGCCAACTCTAAGTCATGAACAGGGTAGTTCTTCTCGTGGGGCTTCAACGGACGAGAAGCATATGCAATCACTCTACCCTCCTGCATTAACACACAGCCAATCCTAACTCTTGAAGAATCACAATAGACGGTATAAGAACCTGAAGCTGATGGTAACACCAATACCGAAGCTATGGTCAAAGCTGTCTTGAGCTTCTGAAAGCTCTTCTCGCACTCGTCCGACCATACAAACGGAGCACCCTTCTACATCAACTTGGTCAAGGGCAATGCAATAGATGAAAATCCCTGAACAAACCGGCGATAATAGCCTGCTAACCCAAGAAAGCTACGAATCTCTATGGCTGAGGACGGTCTAGGCCAACTCTGAACTGCCTCTATCTTCTTTGGATCGACCTGAATACCCTCGCTGGACACCACGCATCCCAAGAAAGCCACTGAATTGAGCCAAAACTCACACTTGGAGAATTTTGCATAAAGCTTCTCCTCTCTCAATCTCTGTAATACCACTCGCAAATGATGTGCGTGCTCCTCCTGGATACGCGACTACACCAATATATCATCAATAAAAACAATCACGAACGAATCCAGATATGGCCTAAATACACTGTTCATCAAATGCATGAACGCGACTGGGGAATTAGTCAGCCCAAAGGACATAACAAGAAACTCATAGTGCCCATATCTAGTCCTGAAAGCAGTATTCATAATATCTGAATCCCTGATCTTCAACTGGTGATAGCTTGAACGAATATCAATCTTGGAGAATACCCTTGCCCCCTGAATCTAGTCAAATAAATCATCGATACGGGGCAGGGGATACTTGTTCTTCACTGTTACTTTGTTCAATTGCCTGTAGTCAATGCACATTCTCATTGTGCCATCCTTCTTTTTCACAAATAGAATCGGTGCACCCTACGGGGACACACTAGGCCGAATGAACCCGTTATCTAGGAGTTCATGAAGCTGATCCTTTAGTTCTTTCAACTCTGCCGATGCCATACGATATGGAGGAATGAAAATGGGATGAGTGCCCGGCACCAGGTTAATATCAAAATCAATGTCCCTGTCCGGTGGCACACCCGGCAGGTCTGTAGGGAACACATCGGGAAACTCCCTCACAACTGGAACTGAATCAATGCTAGGAGTCTCAACTCCAACACCTCTCACATGAGCCAAATATGATAGACAACCTTTCCCAACCATATGCTGGGCCTTTAGAAAGGAAATCACCCTGCTAGGCACAAAGTCAGTCACGCCACGCCACTCGATCCTTAGAACACCCCGTATAGCCAAAGTGACTGTCTTAGCATGACAGTCTAGAATAACACGGTATAGAGATAGCCAATACATGCCCAAAATGACATTAAAATCCACCATGCTCAATAGCAATAGATCCACTCGGGTCTCCAGACCCCCAATAGTCACCACACATGACCGACACACACGGTCTACAACAACAGTATCACCCACTGGGGTAGATACATGAACAGGTAAAGCAAGAAACTCACGGGGCGTACCCAAATAACGAGCAAAGTATGATGACACATAAGAAAAGGTGGAACCGGGATCAAATAATACAGAGGCATCTCTGTGGCCGACTAAAACAATACCTATAATGACAGCATTTGAAGCAATAGCATCTGGCCTGCCAGGAAGTACATAGAAATGAGCCTGGCCGCCTCTTGATCGACCTCCCCCTCTAGGGAGACCCCTAGCTGCCTGACCTCCACCCCTAGTTGGCTGGGCGGTTAGTAAAGTAACTGGAGCAGAAGTTGAGGGTTGACCCCTCTGCTGAGATGAGCTAGCAGCACGACGAGGACACTCCCTCCGTATATGCTCGAACTCTCCACACTCATAGAAACTCCCGAGTGTTGGGAACTGGGACTGAAGGGAACCTCTCGTGCCAGAGTGGCTAGCTGATGCACTCGGCCTGAATGAACCCTGAGCAGATGGAGCACGAGACGAACTCTATGCTGGAAGAGCACTGAGAGATGGTTGACTCTGCTCAGAACCCTGATAACCACAACCAGAAGATCCACCTCGGTACTCGGGTCGAGCTGACTGAGCGGTCCTGAAAGAACGACCCCGACCTTGCTGGAACTAGCCCCTCAAAGAAGCTCCACTAAAACTGCCAGAACCTCGAGGCCTCTTGGCCTCCCTTTCCTCTCTCTCCTGATAGCGAGCCGTCTCAATATCACGAGCAATATCAACTGCATCCTCGAAGGAAATACCTAAAACTCTCTCTCGAGTCATCAGAATACGAAGGTGATAATTAAGACCATCCACGAACCTCTTAATCCTCTCCCGATCAGTCGGAACTATCCATGAGGCATAACGAGCCAACTCAGAAAATCTCGCCTTATACTGAGACATAGTCATATCTCCCTGGCGAAGCCACTCAAACTGTTTACGTAGCTCCTTTCTCTGAGACTGCAGTATCCACTTCTCCAAGAGAGTGGAGAACTCCTGCGGTATCCGCTCATACGCCTCCCACCAAGTGAAGGCCGCTCCAGTAAACTGAAATGTAGTAAAAGCCACACCGCTGGACTCAAGTATCCCTGTTGTCCGAAGCATATACTGACACTTGTCGAGAAAACCCTGGGCATCCTCGCCCTGAGCACCACTGAAAGAAAGAAGCTGAAGTCTACTGAACCTCTCGAGACGACGCTTCTCATCGTGTGGCATAACTGGAACCCTGTACTCCTGAACGGGTACCACTGGCTGAGCTGGAGGTGCCTCTGGAGTCTGTAACCCCTGCACTACCTACTCAGGCGTGCGAGCAGCGGGGGTCTGATTGCCTCCCCCAGCCTATGAAGTAGCTGCTGCTGTGGTGGCTGAAACTGCCTGAGCCAGGCCGGTGCAAACTGTCAAGATCTGGGCCAATGTCTCCTGGAGACCCGGTATCACAATGGGCACAGCTGGTGCCTGCACTGGTGCTGCTGGAGCCTAGTCCTGAGCTGGAGCAACTAAAGGATCCACAGGTGTTGCCCCTACTACTCTGCTTCTACCATGACCACGACTGCGTTTACGGCCTCTAGTAGCCTCAGTAGGTGGTACTGGTGGTCGTCTGGCACATCCGGTAGCTCGAGTCCTCACCATCTGTGAGAGAATGGAATAAAGAGAAATTTAGTATTCAGGTCAACAAGTTCGCACGACAAGAATTTCAAGAATGTGGAATTTTCCTAAGAGGTTCTGCAGCCTCCCGAGGATAAGTACAGACGTCTCTGTACCGATCCGTGAGACTCTACTAAACCAGCTCAAGACTCGCGAGACCTAGTAACCTAGGCTCTGATACCAACTTGTCACGACCCCAATCCCCGGTCGTGATGGCACCCAACACGATGCTAGGCAAGCCCGACCAATTCGTCAATCACAACCCCTTGTGTAGAATTCATTACCAATTAATAGGACTTAATGCCAGATTAACATGAGTATAACTTTATAGTAATAGATAAATAGTACGGAAATCCATAAAATATCACTATAGATCCTACCGATCTGGTGTCACGAGCCAAGAGTCTCTAATACAAGTCTGTGTAGCAACCTATACATAGAGTTGTCTAGAATGCGGAAGATAAAGGGGATAAGGGGAGAAATCGGGTCCTGCGGACGCCATGCAGCTACCTCGATGACTCCGGAATAAGATGAACAGCAACAGAAAGCTCAAACTATGCCTCCGGGATCCCTGTATCTGCACACATGGTGCAGGGAGTAAAGTGAGTACTCCAACTCAGTGAGTAATAGCAATATAAAACACTACGCAGTTTTATATTAAAATAGTGAGAATATCAAAAAAACCAGGAACTGAATGAAGAAGTTAGTTAAAAGTCCCTTAAGTCAGTATTCATTTCATTTACTCCTCACGATAACCGAATTCATATTTGTACTGTTGCGGCATGCAGCCCGATCCATATAGTATACTGCTGCGGCACATAGTATACTACTGCAGTGCGCAGCCCGATCCATATATATATATATACTGCTGCGGCGTGCAACCCGATCCGCATAAATATATATACTGTTGCGGCGTGCAGCCCGATCCACATATATATATATATACTGCTACGGCGTGCAGCCCGATCCAAGAATAGTCGACTGCGCTCACTGGGGGTGTGCAGACTCCAGAGGGGCTCCTTCAGCCCAAGCGCTATACTACTGCGGCGTGCAGTCCAACCCACATAATATACTACTACGGCATGCAGTCCGATCCATATAATATACTACTGCGGTGTGCAGTCCGATTCACATAAATATATATATTGTTGCGGCGTGCAGCCCGATCCATAGCATATCAAATACCCTCACAATGGGGTTCTCGACCCCTCTCAGTCAATATAGACTTGGCCTCTCGGGCACACTAAGATAAGACGGGGTTCTCAACCCACACGTTACTCTCATTAGGATTTAACAATTTCTAAAGCTGGTTCATATTATGTTTATCAGTTAAGAACATGACTGAGGGTATGATTTCGACAAGAAAATTGAGGTCAACCAATACAAATGCCCCCTAAGGGTTCTACAGATCGGCACAAGGCCCCAAACATGGCAACTAGCCCATAATATAATGATATCAATTAAGTCTCAGTCAAAAGTACAGTAGAGTCATCAAACAGGATAGACTGAGTCCAAATCCCCAGTAGTAACAGACCCCACACTCATCATACAGCGTGTGTCTCATCTCAACATAGCACCACGTTATGCAAATACGGGGTTTCAAACCTTCAAAACATTATTTATAACCATTACTCACCTCAAGCAGGCTGAAATCCTAGCTCGCTACTCCCTTGCCTCGCAAATCAACCTCCTTGAGCATCGAATCTGATCAAAACCACAAGTAATACATTACAATAGGCTAAGGGAATACAACCCAATCGAAAAGACTCAAAAAATATCGAAAATCACGAAGTTCGCAAAACCCGAGCCCCGTGCCCACTTCTCAAAAAATTAGAAAATTCACATCACCGGATTCCTTATCTCGCCACGAGTCTATACATATTAAATTTACCAAAATCCGAGCTCAATTGCTCCCTCAAACCCCAAATTTACATTTAAAAAGTCAAGCCCTAATTCTTCACTTTTTAATCAAATTTTCCATGAATTTAAGGGTTGAATCCACAATTAAATGATGTTTCTAGGCCATAGGACTCACCTCCAATTGATTCCCAGTCAAAACCCTCTTTAATCCTCGTCAAAAGCTCTCAAGGTTACTCAAAAATGGAGGAAATGGGTTTGGGTTCGCGGATGGAATATTTTTAACATTCTGCCCGGATCACTGTAGCTAACTCTATGCGATCGCATTCAAACCCCTTCGATCGCATAGACCAAAATTAGCAGCTCCAGAATTAACCCTATGCGATCGCATCCTATCCTCTGCGATCACATAGCACAATGACTTTAGCCTATGTGATCGCAGACCTGCTCCAGCAATTGCATTGAACAAATTTCCACGAAAATCCCGGATTAGCTTTACACTGTGCGATCGCAACACCTGCTATGCGATCGCATAGCACAACCAAACAGCCCCGAAAATTCTTCTATGCGATCGCAACCCTTGCTATGCGATCGCATAGAGCAAAATTGCTCTGCACTGACTGCTGCATTTTTCAAGCATTTTCCAACTTCAAAAATTCCCGTAACCCATCCGAAATCACCCCGAGGCCCCCGGGACCTCAACCAAAAGTGCCAACCCATCCTAAAACATCATTCAAACTTGTTCCAATCGTCAAAACACCACAAACAACACCAAAACCATCAAATTACATCGGATTCAAGCCTAAATTTCTTAAAAACTTCCGAAATACGCATTTGATAAAAAACCCGACCAAATCACCTCCGAATAATCTGCAATTTTGCACACACATCCAAAATCACCTAACGAAGCTACTGAAACTCTCAGAATTCTATTCTGACCCCCGTATCAAAATCTCACCTACCAACCGGAATTCGCCAAAATACTAACTTCGCCAATTCAAGCCTAATTCTACTCCGGACCTCCAAAATCAATTCCGATCACACTCCTAATCCGCATATCAACCCCTGAAGCTAACCGAATCACCGGAAATCACATCCGAGCCATCTAACTCATTAGTCAACATCCGGTCGACTTTTCCAAAACAAGCCTTCCTTAAAGAGACTAAGTGTCTCATTTCCTATCAAAACCAATCTGATTTAACTCTAACACACCAAATACCGATAACGAAACATGAAGAAGCATAAAATGGGGGAAACGGGGCAGTAACTCACGTGACGACGGGCCAGGTCATCATAATATCAGATCACAATAGGTACCCGCGCTCACTGGAGGTGTACAAACTCCGGGAGGGGCCCCTTACGGCCCAAACGCAATATCAAGTCATCTCGTGGCATCAAATCTAGGCCCTCGGCCTCATATCAACCAAGCCACCTCGTGGCGTATATAAGTATCTCAGGCCCTCGTCCTCATATCAGTACCAGTGTATCCTCACAACTAAGCCCTCGGCCTTTAATCAGTCCAAAATCATCAAAAGCCCCTCGGGAAATAGTAAAACAATATTTCTCAGCCCAAAACATCATTTAGAATATCATTTAAATCTCAAAACTGAGTAAAATTGCTGAGTAGTAAAATAGTGGAAAAATAACATTACTGAGTTCAAGTAATAAGTCAAAATAGTGAGGAAATGGTAGTAAAAATCCCCGAAGGATTCAAATAGTTGGCACGAATTCCAAATATGGCAATTAGCCCAATGCATAATGAAAACAAATAAGTATCAATCAAATACGCGGAAGAATCATCAATGCGGGATGGACCAAGTCACAATCCCCAATAGTATATGACCACACGCTCATCATCAAACGTGTGTCTCACATCAATATAGCACTACAATGTGCAATCTAGGGTTTCAAACCCTCAGAGCATCATTTACAATCATTACTCACCTTGAACTAGCCTGAAAAGCTACTCTGCAACACGCTTGCCTCTCGACCCAACTTCCGAGTGCTCCAAATCCAGCAAGTTCAGATTTTTATCATCAAATTATGCTAAATGAATGAATTCCAATTGGAAAATATCGATTTTAAACACAAAACCCGAAATCACTCAAAACTCGACCCCGGGACCGCATCCCGGAACTAGACAAACTTTATACCAAAATGTTCTTCATCATCTCATGAGTCCGTACATATAAAGAACTCAAAAATCGGAGTTCGTTTGACCCCTCAAATCATCCTTAGAAGATCTCATAATCTCAATCCCTAACTCCACCTTTTTCTACTGATTTTCATGTCTAAATCCATCTAAGATGACATATTTAACTCAAAAATAGAAAGAAATCACTTACCTAGTGTTTCTTGGTGAAAATCCCTCCTTGAGATCTCCAAAATCGTCCAAACCTAATGAAAAGAATGAAAGAAATGGGCTAAAACCCGTGTTTAAAACAATCTACCCAGGCTCCATCGAGTTGTACCTTGGTTTGTGCAAGTTGTACATCCTCTTACCATTTTCCCTACTACACCTTCTGTAAAAACGCCAATAACTCCTTGTGTAAATATCAAAATGACAAACAGTTTGAATATTTAAAAACTAGACTCGAAGATCTTTCATTTGATAGGTTGTACACCACATAACTCTTTATATATTCCGACATATGAGATTCTAAAGTGCATAAGAAAATTCTGTCAAAACTGATCCACCAGCCATATTCGATCCATCATAACTTTCTGATAGAATATCCAAATCCTAAATGATTTAACTTTCTGGAAACTAGAATGCAAGGGCTACAACTTTCATTTTCTCCAATTTTTTGGATTCCTTATAGATTTCAAGATATGAGCTTCCAAAAATGAAATAGTCTGTTTAACCTACCGAAACTCACCCGAGGTCACTGGGACCTTAACCAAACATGCCAACATATCCCATAACATCATTCAAACTTGTTCCAACCTTCGAAACGCTCAAAACAACATCACAACACCAAATTCGCATCAGATTCAAGCCTAAGTTTCAAAATCTTCTAAATCACTCTTTTGATCAAAATCCCAACCAAATCACGTCCGAATGACATGAAATTTTGCACACATATCCCAAATGACACAGTGAAACTATTGCAACTCTAGGAATTCCATTCCAACCCCTATATCAAAATATCAACTTCACCAATTCAAGCCTAAATCTACTACGAACCTCCAAAACTCCTTCCAATCATGCTCATAAGTCATAAATCACCTCCCGGAGCTAACCGAACCATCGTAACTCACATCCGAGCCCTCTAACACACAAGTCAACATCTGGTTGACTTTTCCAACTTAAGCTTCCTTAAAAGAGACTAAGTGTCTCAAACCTTACCAAAATCATTCCGGAATGACTTCAAATTTTGCACACAAGTCACATTCGATATTACGGACCTACTCCAACTTCCGGAATCAAAATCCGACCCCGATATCAAAAAGTCATTTCTCGGTCAAACTTCTCAAAAACCTTCAAATTTCTAATTTTTGCCAAAATGCGTCAAATTGTCCTATGGACTTCCAAATCCAAATCTGAACATGCTCCTAAGTCTAAAACACCATACGAAACTATTGGAATCATCAAAATTCCATTCGGGGATTGTTTGCTCAAAAGTCAAATCTCTGGTCAAATTTAAGATATCTTTAGCCTTAGATTTCTAGATTCCGTTAAATGGCGATAATTTGAGCTAGGGACCTCCGAATTCGATTTCGGGCATATGACCAAGTCCCAAATCACGATACGGAACTATCGGAATAGTCAAAACTTGGATCCGGGTTTGTTTGCTTAAAATGTTGATCGAAGTCCACTCAGTTGAGTTTTAAAGCTCTAATTCACAATTTAATCCATTTTTCACATAAAAACCTTCCGAAAAATTATATGAACTACGTGCGCAAGTCGAGGAATTATTGATACCGCTTTTCAAGGTCTTAAAATACCAAGATAGTTATTTAATTTAAAGGTGACATTTTGGGTCATCACATTCTCCACCTCTAAAACAAATGTTCGTCCTCGAACGTACTAAGAATTATTCTCAGGTTGCCAAATTGACGATTTTACTTTTACACAAATATTCGTGGTTGATCCCACATTACCGAATTCAACAAAAGTCTGACAATACCATTTCAATTGAGATTATTTCCTTTATCCATATTTGTAAACTTGAAGACCAAATTTCTTATACTCCAATCATTTCCAGAAAGGTACGATTTTCACGTCCACACATGATATTAGTCTCGACTGGCTATAGCAACTCATGCCTACGCACCCATCAGATATGGGGTATTACATTCCCCCCACCTCCCCCACTTAGGGTCATTCGTCCTCAAATGAGAAGTAGAGTCCGTCCTCAAACACATAATGTAACTTACCTCTTTCTTTGCACATCTCAATATCCCAAATTTTTCTAACTCCCAAAAAAAAAATCCAAAAATTTCGGCAGAGTTTCCCCTATAATTGGGCCTATCCACCTGTCAGAGTAACACCAAAACAACTCATAACAACATGTCCACAACCCAGCAAGGCACCACAAAGTATATATCAATAACACTAATGTCTGCATTACAAGCACAACATTATCACAATGATATTCATACAATATTTTTTTTTCACCACAAGGACTTGATCCTTATATAACATCTACTGCAGCTTGTAGCCCAGTTTAAATATTTCTCATTATATTAAAACACAAGGATCTCATCCTCAACTCTATACCACAAGTAATATACACATCGTGCCAAATTGGAACATTCCATTTTCCTCTTTTGAATAATTTTTCGTTTAACAAAATCACAACACATAATGATAGACATAGCTATCTCCATCGAATCTCCCAACAGGAGTATTCACATAAGCACAATTCATAATTACGAAGCTTACTCATAAGTGGAGCATAATAGGAGGCATAGCCTCGATACTCAAAATCAAATCAAGTTAACCAAATTGTTACTTTATAATAATTCAAGACCATACTTGTAACGACACCATCTGGTGTTGCGACCTCAGCCATACCATAAAAAATATATCAACGGCTCGGTCTCCACCTCTAGGAGTCTCACCTCTACCTCTAACATCCTGACCCCTACCTCTAGTTGGTCATGTAGGTGGAGTAGTAACTGTAATGGGGCACGTAGCCTGAGTGCTTTTACAAAATATATTTCTCCCAAGTCTAGGACAATTTTCCCATGATGTGCCTAGTACTACCATATTCATAACAATCCCTTTGAGGGTTCGGCTACTCATACTGAGTCTATGCTATATAAATGGAATAACTATTATACGAACCCCATGGTGGTGGTGCATTAAAAGAACTTTCTAGAGCACCTCGAGTAATCAAATATATTGACTGGGCTGGCTGGTTGCCGAGCCCCTATCATAATGATTTGTAGTTGTAGAGTAGAATCCGCTGAATCCTTTAAAACCTCGAGACCTCTTGGTCTTCTTAGCTTTCTCTTTTCCTCATCGAGAACACATTCTAGCATTTTGGCAATTTCTACCACTAGCCGAAATGAAGCATCAACCTGTAGCTTCTCGGGTTTTACTAAATTTCAAGATCATAATTGAGTCCTTTAATGAGTCTGTGGACTCACTCTCTAATTTAGGAACCAAAGTAGGAGTATGACGGCTAACTTATTGAACCTGATGATATATTCGGACACCGTCATCGTGACCTGACACAACCGTTCAAACCTCATATACCACATATTACGAAGAATCTAGGAGACAAACTCCTTCAAAAATATTTCTGAGAACTGAGCCGAGTAGGTGGTGTTGCATTGGCTAGTCTGCCCTCTTCATAGGCTTGCCACAAACACCGGCGACTAATTTCTTCTTTTGCTATGTTGACTCAACACTGCTGAGCTAACCTATTTATGCATTTACTCTTCGATTCTTCTTTGGGGTAACTCTTTCTCCTAATGATGCACAACGATCACAAAAGTATAGCTCCATCAAGATAAATCTTGGCACGAACTACATAGTCTAGAAGATCGTCAACCACTGTACTTCCTCTGATGTGCCCCAAAATCTGCAACCTTGACTTCCACACTGCGCAAACCTTATGTTAATGTAAAGTTATTTTTTTTAACTCATATAAATCAACCAAAAGGGAAGGTCCGTTGCACCCCTACATGATTCACTAGGTGATCTTTTCAATGCATCCGCATCTTCAGATAGAACCATAACGGGTCTAGCAAATACATAATCTTTCCACCACCTCTTGGTGGAACCCGTCATCTGAAACACAGTAAAATCAACCCCCATTGCTTCCAACTACTCCCATGTTCTACGATACTTCATAGCAGCGGTTCAGAAAATTCTGTGGGTCCTCAGAAGGTGTACCACTGAAATGGACTGGAAATAGCTTGGTAAACTTGTCCAATCTCAAAAAAGCCTCAAAAGACAAGACATGCCTCTCATCGTCCTGTGCCGCAATAACTGGTTGAGTTGCCGCAACTAGATGAGATTAAGCTAAATCCTTCACAAGCTCATGCAACACAACCCATCAGATTCCTCAAACCATTTGCAAATCTCGCATTCACCCTCGTAACAACCAATCTAACTCTCATATGCGATCCAAACTCAAACTGCAGCACATGTAGTTCACTAGTAAAAGAGGACTCGCTACAAAACAACATAGGGTTCGCACAAACCTCGACATACCCCGCAGGAGATAACCCATCTACTTAACTAGTATCTCTATATTCTTCCATAATCATAATATTACGCAATCAATTAATTCTTCCTAAGTCCGAACTCATATCACAACGTGAAATCTACTTTACTTCCAACTAGACAACATGAAAAGATCCTTTAACACACCCACATCTCGTGGATATACATCAAATCGTGATGGAAATCAAGCACCAGGTAGTTCTTTCTAACCTCAAGTAGACCCTTCTCGTCACATTCAAATCATATCTCATAGTCACATCATACTCATCACGTAGCTACCAGCCATCACTTCCACTAATAAGGACACTATCGAACACATAAATCTATAAGCACGCACTCACACAATCAACACTTCAGTGCTCAAGCTAAAAGCAAAACTCGGCCTCAAGTCCTCCAAACTGGCCCAATATCACACACAGAAACCACATCTCGCCCCTTGATCAGGGAACCACATGCCATCGATGCACAACTGATACCGAGCGCTCATGCGCGCATACGAACGCATGGAAGGAATTCAAAGAGTTACATCTCAATCTGAATCAAGGACACACGATAAGAATTCAAGAATGTGAAATTTTTTCCTAAAGGTTCTGCAGCCTCCCGAGGATAAGTACAGACTTCTCCGTACCGATCCGCGAAAATCTACTAAACTTGCTTATAACTCGTGAGACCTATGTAACCTAGGCTCTGATACCAACTTGTCACGACTCTAACCCTGAACCTAGTCGTGATGGCGCCTCTCGTGAAGACAAGGTCAGTCAGTCTAACCCAAATCATCTTTTAAAGCAGTGTATGTACTCAAATATAGTCTAAACATGGTTTAATAATACTAAATAGCGGAAAATATAGATAAAAATGCGGAAATCCAGCCCGACACAGCCCTAACTGGGGTGTCACAAGTCATGAGCATCTATGAGTCATAATACAAGTTTGCTAATCCAATAACTAGTACCATGTCCGTAAGGAATATAAAAGACGAGACAATAGAGACACGGGGCTACGGACGTTAACAGCTACCTCGTAATCCCTGAAAGCCGCCTGAAACTGGAGGAATCAGCACTCAGGAGCGGAACCAGCAATGCATGAATCTGCACACATGGTGCAGGAAGTAATGTGAGTACTCCGACCCAGTGAGTAATAAGTATAAATAATGACTGAAGATAAGAAATCACGTGAAAACACAAGGCATTCTATATTGAAGCAGAAAAATCACTTTAAACAGTAAAGCAGTGAGAAATCAAGTGAAAATCCCCCTTTTTTCTCCAACAAGTAAAACAAGTAGTTTACAAGTGACTAACAAAATGGAAATTCGCCCCTCGGGCAACATCTCAGAACAGTACTAGCCTCTCGGGCTCAATATCAGAACAGTGTCAGCACCTCGAGCTCAATATCAGAATAGTAACAGCCCCTCGAGCTCAATATCAGAACAGTAACAGCCCCTCAGGCTCAATATCAGATCATAATGGGTACCCGCACTTACTGGGGCTGTACAAACTCGGAGAGGGGCCCCTTACGGCCCAAGCGCAATATCAAGCCATCTCGTGGCATCAAATCTAGGCCATCGGCCTCATATCAATCAAGCCACCTCGTGGCGTATATAAGTATCTCAGGCCCTCGACCTCATATCAGTACCAGTGTATCCTTACAACTAGTACCTCGGCTTTAGACAGTCCAAAATCATCACAAGCCCCTCGGGCAATAGTAAAACAATATTTCTCAGCCCAAAACATCATTTAGAATATCATTTAAATCTCAAAACTGAGTAAAATGGCTGAGTAGTAAAACAGTGGAAAATAACATAACTGAGTTCAAGTAATAAGTCAAAACAGTGAGGAAATGGTAGTAAAAATCCCCAAAGGATTCAAATAGTTGGTACGAAGCCCCAATATGGCAATTAGCCCAAAGCATAATGAAAACAAATAAGTCCCAATCAAATACGCGGAAAAATCATCAATGCGGGATGGACCAAGTCACAATCCCCAATAGTATACAACCACACGCTCGTCATCAAATGTGTGTCTCACATTAATATAGCACTACGATGTGCAATCCGGAGTTTCAAACCCTCAGAGAATCATTTACAATCATTACTCACCTCGAATTAGCCCGAAAAGCTACTCTGCAACACGCTTGCCTCTCGACCCAACTTCCGAGTGCTCCAAATCTACCAAGTTCATATTTTTATCATCAAATTATGCTAAATGAATGAATTCCAATTGAAAAATATCGATTTTAAACACAAAACCCGAAATCAGTCAAAACTCGACCCCGGGATCGCATCCCGGAACTGGACAAACTTTATACCAAAATGTTCTTCATCATCTCATGAGTCCGTACATATAAAGAACTCAAAAATCGGAGTTCGTTTGACCCCTCAAATCATCCCTAGAAGGTCTCATAATCTCAAGCCCTAACTCCACCTTTTTCTACTGATTTTCATGTCTAAATCCATCTAAGATCACATATTTAACTCAAAAATAGGAAGAAATCGCTTACCTAGTGTTGCTTGGTGAAAATCCCTCCTTGCGCTCTCCAAAATCGTCCAAACCAAATGAAAGGAATGAAAGAAATGGGTTAAAACTCGTGTTTAAAACAATCTGTCCAGGCTTCATCGAGTTGTACCTTGCGTTGTGCAGGTTGTACATCCTCTTACCATTTTTCCCTGTTGTACACCTTCTGTTAAAACGCCTATAACTCCTTGTGAAAATATCCAAATGATAAATGGTTTGAATATATAAACACTAGACTTGAAGATATTTCATTTAATAGGTTGTACACCACATAACGCTTTATATATTCCGAGATATGAGCTTCTAAAGTGCATCAGAAAATTCTGTCAAAGCTTATCCACCAGTCATATTCGATCCATCATAACTTTCTGATATAATATCTAAATCCTGAATGGTTTTACTTTCTGGAAACTAGAATGCAAGGTCTACAACTTTCATGCTTTGTAATTTTTTGGATTACTTATATATTTCAAGATATGAGCTTCCAAACTGGACTCCTTGCTCCAGAAAATTTTCTGGTGCACAGGTGAAGCTCAAAAAAAAATCTGCAACTTTTCCAAAGATGAAATAGTCCGCTTAACCACCCGAAACTCACTCGAGGCCACTGAGACCTCAAGCAAACAGTCCAACATATTTCATAACATCATTTAAACTTGTTCCAACCTTCAGAACACTCAAAACAACATCACAACACCAAATTCGCATCGGATTCAAGCCTAAGAATTTCAAAATCTTCTAAATCACTCTTTTAATCAAAAACCCAACCAAACCACGTACGAATGACATGAAATTTTGCATACATACCCCAAATGACAGAACAGAACTACTGAAACTCTCGGAATTCCATTCTGACCCCTATATCAAAATCTCACCTATCAACCGGAAAACGCCAAAATATCAACTTCTCCAATTCAAGCCTAAATCTACTACGAAACTTCAAAACTCCTTCCAATCATGATCCTAAGTCATAAATTACCTCCCGAAGCTAACCGAACTATCGTAACTCACATGCGAGCCCTCTAACACATAAGTCAACATCCGGTTGACTTTTCCAACTTAAGCTTCCTTAAAAGAGACTAAGTATCTCAAACCTTACCAAAATCATTCCGGAATGACTTCAAATTTTGCACACGAGTCACATTCAATATTACGGACCTACTCCAACTTTCGGAATCAAAATCCGACCCCGATATCAAAAAGTCAACTCTCGGTCAAACTTCTTAAAAACCTTCAAATTTCTAATATCGCCAAAATGCGTCAAATTGTCCTACGGACTTCCAAATTCAAATCTAAACATGCTCCTAAGTCCAAAACACCATATTTGAATCATCAAAATTTCATTCCGGGGTCGTTTGCTCAAAAGTCAAATCTCCGATCAAACTTAAGAAATCGTTAGCCTTAGATTTCTAAATTCTGTTAAATGGCGATAATTTGAGCTAGGGACCTCCGAATTCGATTTCGGGCATATGACCAAGTACCAAATCACGATACGAAATTACCGGAATGGTCAAAACTTGGTTCCGGGTTCGTTTGCTCAAAATGTTAACCGAAGTCAACTCAGTTAAGTTTTTAAAGCTTTAATTCACAATTTAATCCATTTTTCACATAAAAACCTTCCGGAAAATTATATGGACTGCACACGCAAGTCGAGGAATTATTGATACTGCTTTTCAAGGTCTTATAATACCAAGATAGTTATTTAATTTAAAGGTGACATTTTGGTTCATCACAATCAATCATTGTTGGCTTGTCTAACGGCGGCGTTAGGCGTCATCACGACCTATAGTGGATTTTGGGTCATGACAGATAATTGTAAAATAACCAGCATTTGCAAAGTCATTGAAAATAGTCACTATTTTGCTGTAACTCGGAAAGCTCCAACATAATATACTAGAGATTGGAGTACCTGTGTATGAACTTCCAGCATATTATGTTGGAACTCCAGTGCACGGAAAGTTCCAACATAATATACTCGAGATTGGAGAACCTGTGTATGAACTTTCAACATATTATGTTGGAACTCTAACACACGGAAAGTTTTCGCATAATATACTAGAGATTGGAGCACCTGTATATGGACTTCTAGCATATTATGTTTGAATTCCAGCAAATTATCAAATTCCAGCATGTTATGCTGGAAGTTCACATGTAAAAAATTCAAACTCTAGCATATTATGTTGTGTTGACCCGATAGGTCGTTTATAGTCTTACCCTTCATTTATGTGTTTCGATACCTCGAAGAGCTCCGTTTTAGCCTTCCTCGATTTGCATGCATAGTCCATGTCTTTTTTCCGAAATGTTTTTGTGAGAAAATAGATGAAAATATAAAATTGTGGCTTAGAACTCATTTAAATTTACTACGGTCAACGTTTTATACAAACAAACCCGGATCAGTATTTTGACGGTCCCGGTGAGTCCGTATCATGATTTGTGACTTGGGAGTATACTCGAAATCGAATTTGTAAGTCCCTAGCTTGATTTAATATAATTTGTTGAAAACTAGAAGTTTAAAGGTTTAAAGAAATCCTAAGTTTGACCGTATGTTGACTTTGTTGCTACCAGGTTCGGATTACGATTCTAGAACCTTGTATAGGTTCATTTCGATATTATGACTTTGCAAAATTTGGTGCAAAACGGAGTTGATTTGACGTGATTCAGATGTCCGGTTGAAAAATTGAAAGTTCTCAAGTTTCTTTGAAAATTTTATTTTTGGTGTTTGATTCATAGTTTTAGGTATAATTTTGGCGTTTTGATCGCGTGAGCGAGTTCGTATAATTTTGTTACACTTGTGTGCATGTTTGGTTTGGAGATCGAGTGATTTGGACTTAGAAGAATAACTGATGCATTTTGCGCATTTGCGAGGTGTAGCTCGCAAATGCGAGCCTCGCTTTTGTGAACAATGAGTCCCATTTGCGAGCCTGGGCTGGGTTTGTAAGATTTCGCATTTGTGGACTCTATATCTTCGCAATTGCGATCATTGACTGACTTTGTACTACTTTGGTTTTGCAAAGTATTTGTCACATATGCAATGGACCTGGGTCCGCATTTGCGACCAAAAGTGTCGCATTTGCACGAAAGCATGCTCAGTGACTTTTCGCATTTGAGAAGGGTTGATCACTTTTGCGATCATCGCAATTGCGAACTATGTGTCGCAATTCTAATAACTACAACTGGGTAAAAGATGAGAAAAATGGAATTTAGCTCATTTCTTTCAAACTCTCAATCCTAAACACACTAGAGGCGATTTTTCCAAGAAATTTTCTTCCTCAATTCATTGGTAAGCAACTTTAATCCATTTTTTTTAATTACCCATTACTTTTCAAGTGTTTTCAACATTAAATCTAGGATTTTATGGTAAAAATTAGGAATTTGGGTAGAATTAGAGATTTTTGTAAATTTGGGATTTAGACCTCGAATTGAGGTTAGATTTCGAAACAAATTACATAGTCTAGCTCGGGGGGTGAATTGGTAATCAGGTTTTGGTCTGAATCTCGAGTTTTGACCAAGCGAGCCCGAGGTTGACTTTTGTTGACTTTTTGGAAAAAGTGTAAAGACCTTAACTTTGTGTATTGTAATTGATTTCCCTAACATTATTTGATATTATTGAGTCAATTTTGGTTAGATTCGATTGGTTTAGAGGTGAATTTTAGAGGAAAAGCCCAAGTTGAGCTTTGATTTGATTGCGGAGCAAGGTAAGTATCGTGGTTAACCTTGACTTGAGGGATTATGACTTGTTTTTCTATTTGCTACATGATTAAATGTGTGGATACAATGTATATGTGAGGTGACAAGTACTTATGTGTTGTTGGATTAAAGCATGCGGGTGGAACTTGTTTCCTTGAGGTTTATTACCTCTTTAATTACGATATCTATGCTTAAGATTGGGTTATTACTTATTTGTTTATTCTTTCCGTATTTATTGCTTATTTAGTAATTGCTGAGTATTTTGGAATTTGAAGTTGGTACCTTGGCATCATATTTGATGTTAAGTATAAATCTCCGCATTATTTACTTTCCGAATTTATATTATCTTTTTTTCCATGGTAAGGAAGAGTGTTAAAGCACGACGGGTGATCCCATGTCGTTTATATTATTTATTTATTATACTGTGGCGAGGAAGAGAGTTAAAGCACGAATGGTGATACCGTGCCATTTATATTAGTTATTCATTATATTGTGGCAGGAAAGAGAGTAATAGCGCGAAGGGTGATACCGTGCCATTTTATATTACTTATGTCATCATTACCATAGAGTAAAAGCACAAAGGGTGGTACCATGCCATTTTTATATCATCGGTTCATCTGTCTTCATTATTGATGATTTATTTGGCTGTAACGTGATATTACTCCTGCTATAGTTATCGTATCATTTCCCCTTTCGCATGTCTTCTCCTAGTTTGTACATTGTTATTATTTGTGTTTGTTACCGCTTCGTATATATATACTTGCACATGTTTATTTACATAGGTGTCCTGTCATAGCCTCGTCACTACCTCGTCGAGGTTATGATCGACACTTACGAAGTGCATTGGGTCGGTTGTACTCATACTACACATCTACACTTTTTGTGCAGATTTTGGTATTGGTCGTAGCAGAGCTTGAGGTGTGTCAGCTTGGATCGTTGAAGTCCCCTTCCTCTTCCCTCTCCTACTGTTTATTTTCTTCGAAATAGTAGACTCTATTTGTAGAACTTCTAGTTGCTCGTGTACTCGTGACACCGGATCTTTGGGAGTAGATATTATTACATGACTTATGTTGGTGTTGTAGTAAATCGAATTCCTATTTCTTGTTATTTATCAACATTTGTTTAAACTGTTAAAATTTGGCTATTTTAATATCTCACATCGGCTTGCCTAGCAAGTGGATGTTAGCGCCATTACGACCCCGAGGTTGGGATTCTGGGTCGTGACATATGCTAGAATATTTCCAGATTTTGAATAGTATTTTGTTCAAATTTATCTTTTACATGAAAAGTGGCTAAATTTTGAATACTTTTAAAATTGTTGCTATTTTTTCAATTACCACTTGTAAATCTGACTATTTTTTAATTTCTCCCTTTTATAACCTCCAAGCAACTCTAGTGGACTTTTGGACTTGAAGACCGTAGATTGGACTTGTCTAGTAGAAGCCCAACTTAACGGACTTGATCCATAAAATTTACATGTTTACAGTATTTTTGTATTAATTTTTAATATGTGACTTTATTCTCACGCCTAAACGAAAGATCATTAACATGCTACAACATCTCATAATGCCGCAACAACAAATTTGTTGTAGTTTTAGTCATTTCTACCTTGAAGCAAATGATGTTGATGTTTATTTGCCTAAGGATGGAGCTTCCTTTAAAGCTGTGGGATAGGGAACAAATTCTGTATTTAAGGCTTATCAAAGTAAAATATTAGGATGTGACACATAAAAATTTCAAGTAGTTAATATTATTAATAAAATTCGCACCTTTTAGTGTTGGATAATACATCATCAGCAAAGTAATAGATTAGACAGGCCCACATGTATGAGGCCCAATTGTCTTTATATGTAGGCTCCTTTCTTGTATAATCTTTTTAGTCCATTTGTTTTGGGTTGAGACCTAACCCGTTTTGATTTTTGTATATGAACACAGTAGGAAGACTAGAATAGATGATGATCTTCATTTTGTCTTCTCAATACAGAAAATAGCTTCAGATGTTCTCTCTTCTCTTTCATATTCTTCTAGAATTTTCTTCCGCAAAATTCCAGCTCCTAATGAGCTTGACATTTAGTTCCTTGTTAGAGCCAACTAGGTGTTTAAATGAGATATTTGAGAATTCAGAAAAGCATAAACTAAAGAACTAGAAGATTCTTCAGGAATTCTCATGTGTTGCTTGTTCTCATAATGAATTGATTATACCAGCTAAAGTTGGGACTAAAACCCCTGATTCTGAAATATATAAAAGGTGAATATGGGCCCGTTCACCTATCATGTAAACCACTTATATGTGCATATATGAGATGGTTACATGTGTAATTATTGTCAACCTGCAGTTTGGCATTTGAAATTGCTTTACTCGATTAAGAGCATAATTTTCAGATTATGAAATCAAGACAGTTCATCTTGATAATGTTGGTTTATATCCAAGTTGGTTTAGCATTGAATACCTCCTATTAATGGCTAAACCATTGCTTATGAGAACAAAGCTTCATGTGTTGGTCTAAGATTTTCTAAATTGCATATAGCAGCACTTGTATGCATCAGATCAACAATATATGATAAGTCCTCCCTTCACAATTGGTTTAGGATCAGAAACCAAATATTTTTACTATCTTTTGTTGTTTGGTATATGATTAATTTCTCGACCATAATACACAAAGATATGTTTTCCAAAGATGATTGGGGATATATGTTAGTTTTTCTAACATTTGGGAGATGGAATAAACAGTTGAAAAATATGCTATATGAATCGAATTATCATGATCCTCACTTAGAAGATAATTCAAGTCGAATGCCAGAAGCATTTGCTGATCCAAAATTAAATATCATATTTCAGCTGCAAATGCTCATATTAAAATTAAAGTCCTTGAAGGATAGAGTTTACTGTACGCATGAAGCGTGGTAGACCAATCGGTTCCAAAGGTAACAATCCTTGAAAAATAGTATGAGCTAATGATCAAAATGATCATAATGAGGAGGAAATAAGCTCTAGAAGAGCCCACGAAATAACATTTCATGAAACTCCCGAAAAAGTTCAGGTACCTGAAAATAAAGAAAGTGATGAGATCTCCACAAGTTATGTCGCTTCGGAACTGACACAAAATGATCGTCGACGATATATTTAATACAATATAGTGCATAATATTGTAAAAGATTGTGAGGATCGGACTAGCAGTCCAGGCACTTGAAGATGTCATACCATTTAGATACAAGTCTTAACCTATATGACTTATTTGGCTAAATCTATATGAAGATCCTTGAAGGATTGAAAATGCCCGAAGCATATAAGTCAAAGTCATGAGAAATGTACTCGATCAAATTATAAAGATCTTTGTACGGTTTAAAGCAATTTGTGCGCGTGTGGTATAATCGCCTCAGTAAATATTTGTTGAAAGAAAGCTACATAAATTATGTTATTTGTCCATGTATTTTTATAAAGAAAATGTCATAAAAATTTGTTACACTTGCTGTTTATGTTGGTGACATAAATCTTATTGGAACTCCGGAAGAGCTCCAAGAAGGTCTTAAAAATACTTTTGCATGGATCAAAGTGTACCCATTAAGTACACCAATGAATATAAAATCACTTGAAGTGAATAAGGATCCGTTCCAACCTCTAGAAGAGGATGAGGAGCTCCTTGGTACTGAAATACTCTATCTCGGTGTAGATGGTGCACTTATTTATCTTGCTAATACTAACAAAAGTGGTGCAGATCGTATTGGTAATGCAGATGCAGGTTATTTATTCGATACCCATAAAGCTCGATTTCAAACCAGCAAGTAGGGAGTGCATATGATTGAGATCAGTGATTCATTCGAGAAACATGTGGGTTGGAATGTGATAAAAGACCCACAATATTATACGGAGACAATGTTTCATGCATAGCACTATTAAAGGGAGGATTTATAAAAGGAGATAGAACGAAGAACATTTCACCAGAATTATTCTACATACATGATCTTCAGGAAAATTGTGACATTGATGTGCATCAAATTAGTTCAAGTGACAATCCAACAGATTGTCTTTACCAACATCAATTTTTGAGAATATGGTATACAAGATTGGAATGCGGAGACTCAAATATTTGAAATAAGGTTTTCTTCAGGGGGAGTAAAATGCGCTGTACTCTTTTTCCCTTACTAAGGTTTTTCCTACAGGGTTTTTCTTTTAAGGTTTTTAATGAGGCAGCCAGCAATGCGTATTACTAAATATTTGTACTCTTTTTCCTTCACTAGGATTTTTTCCCACGTGGTTTTTCCTAGTAAGGTTTTAATGAGGCACATTATCTTTTAATGAACATCCAAGGGGTAGTGTTATAAATGTATTATATTATGGATGTTCATTTAGTACTCCGTTGTAAATAAGCTTCCTGAAGAAGCTTATCCATATGGGACTCCACCATAAATATGTTTATCTATTTAAGTACTCTATTGGAAATAAGCTTCCTGAAGAAACTTATCACTTCGATACTCGGTTATGGATAAACATTACCCCCCGGTAGAAGATTATTCATACCAAGTATAATAAGCTTATCCTTTCAGTACCCAGTTATGGATAAATATTATCCCCGGTAGAAGATTATCCATACCGGGTATAATAAGCTTATCCTTTCAGTACCTAGTGATGGATAAATATTACCCCCGGTAGAAGATTATCCATACTGGGTATAATAAGCTTATCCTTTCAGTACCCAGTTATGGATAAATATTATCCCCGGTAGAAGATTATCCATACCGGGTATAATAAGCTTATCCTTTCAGTACCCAGTTATGGATAAACATTACCCCCGATAGAAGATTATCCATACCGGGTATAATAAGCTTATCCTTTCAATACTCCGTTATGGATAAACGTTACTCTCAGTAGAAGATTATCCATATATGGTATAGTAGCAGCTTACACAACAGCTTCCTTTCTTCTATAAATAGAAGAGATTTCAGTTCATTATGTACATCAGTTTGAATTCGAATAATATAACAGTTTCTCTCTATATTTGTCTTTACTTTACAGTCTTTATTTTATAACAATGAAGTATTACTTGCATTATTTAAATGGTTGCTTTTTAACATTAATTACTAGAGAAGATGTTACCAACAGTTGCTTTCATGGAATGAACCACTTTGCCACATCGGCAATGAACATTGAAGTACAAGTGTTTAGTAAAAATTGCATGGGGCACCCTATTTGATCGCGCACATTTAATCTGTACCCATTTTTTTAAGTTTTAATTTGTACTCACGCCTTTCTCCTCCTCCTTCTTCTCCTCCTTCGTTTTCTTCTTCTTCTTCTTCTTCTTCTTCTTCTTCTTCTTCTTCTTCTTCTTCTTCTTCTTCTTCTTCTTCTTCTTCTTCTTCTTCTTCTTCTTCTTCTTATGAATTACTTGTACAATTAGTAACCCCCCCCCCAACCCAAATATATATAAAAGAAAAAGAGAGGATTATGAAGTACTGGATTTCTAGAGATAATAAAATAGTAAGAGTTGTTTAAATGTAATGTTCAGACGATAACAAGAAATTATAATTCCCAACGTAGGAGAAGATTATAGCAATATGATGGTTTGATCTCTCAAAGCACTGACTGACTATGCTATACATATTATCTACAACAATTTAGAAAAAAATTAACAAAATCAAGTTTTGAAAAAGCTTTATAACAAAACGAATGAATTCAGAACAAAAAAACTTCAGCTTTTAGTGCTGAAGTTTTTACAAATGAACTAAATAACATCAGCATCTTCTGCTGAAGTTTTTGAAAAAGCTTATCCAGGACAAAAAAAATTTCAGCTTATTTAGTGCTGAAGTTTTTATAAATAAACTAAATAACTTCAGCATCTTCTGCTGAAGTTTTTGAAAAAAGCTTAATGACAAAACTAATGAATCAAGGACAAAAAAATTTCAGTTTATTTAGTGCAATTACAAACAAAAACTTCAGCTACTATGCTTAAGTTCAGCAATTACAAACAAAAATTTCAGCAAATAGAGAACAAAACTTCAGCTACTATGATTAAGTTCGGCAATTACAAACAAAAACTTTAGCACACTTGGTTCATCACACTTGCTATTTCAGGCCCGTCTACTAGAATGCTGATGTTTTGCGTGATTGCCTTTACTACTTCAGCCCGTTATGCTGAAGTTATGCGAAAAAGTGGATACACTTGCAATTTATTTTTGCAAAACGGGTATAAGTTAAAACGTGACCCAAAAAGCAAGTATAGATGCAAATGCCCCAATGGTTTATAAGAGACTATGAGAAAGCTTTGCGTTTATAAGAGACTATGAGAAAGCTTTGCTTGCTGGGCTTAGTAACGAGGGCTCGTAACCCAAGTGGGAGCATCAAAGTGGTGGAATGTTGGGCTGTCTCTGAAGGTTAGGCTAGGTGTGGTAATTTCTGTTAAAAATAGCACGGTATAGTCAGTTTTCGGACTGGTCATTCAAAAATAGCCAGCGTTTATGAAGTCAATGAAAAATAGCCACTATTTTGCTGCAACAAAGACCGGTCCAGCATAATATACTGGAGTTCGGTGCACCTGTGTATGAACTCCAGCATATTATGCTGGATCGGTATGCTTTGCTGACTCCAGCATAATATACTAGAGACTGGAGAACCGGTGCTCCAAACTCCAGTATATTATACTGGACAATTATACTTGCTGGAACTCCAGTATATTGTGCTGGAGTTCTAGTGTACTTATGCTGGAACTCCATCATATTATGCTGGAGTTCCAGCATACTTATCTTGGAACTCTAGTATAATATGCTGGAGTTCAAGCATACTTATGCTGGAACTCTGGTACAATATACTGGGGTATTTTTTCTGGTTTTGAACAGTGTTTTCGCTTATATTTATCTTTACATGAAAAATGGCTAAATTTCGATTACTTTTGAAACTAGACTATTTTTGAACGACCAGTTGTAAATCTGGCTATTTTTGAATTTCGGCCTCCCCTATCCAAACTCAGAGCTGGGTCATGTGGCTCAAGCGAAGGCATGTGCTGCTTGATCCCTAACGTGGGGTGGACTGTGTGAGGCTAGTTTTACAGAGCAACGAACAACTCCCCCTCTATGCAGTGGAAGGATAACGGGTCAGTGCTTTCTAGGTCCAGTAACGCCTTATGGGCTGCTTTATTAAAACCACCATACTATAGTGTTATGGACAGTCTTTCAGTAAAACGAAATTGTAGATCTTGAAGCTAGAATTAGGGGTGTCAAAATTCGGTTTGGCCGGTTATTTTATAAAATTTGTACCATACCAATTTATCGGTTATTCTATTATGTATAGCTAAAATTAGACTTTTTGAAATCGTTTTTGTCAGTTTCTCTTCGGTATCGGTACGGTTCGATTAGTTTTCAATATTTTTTTAATGTCATGTAATATTCACCAGTAGAAGTAGAATTGCAATAACATAAGTTCTTTTATAGGACTTAGCAAAACTCTCTAGACATTTTTACTGTTTAAAGGGTGATGAATTAAAAATAAAGAAAAAGAAAGATGGCTAGAGTATAGATCCATCAACTATTCTACAACAGCGTAAAAGAAATCAAACAAAGGCAAAGAAAATATTAATCACATGAGCTGAAAGATATACCAAGCTGGGACTCAAGAATAAAGTCTATAGAAGATTAAATATTCAAAATGATAAATCTAAATTATATGAAAGGAAACACAGTCAATACATTGTAGTTTGCTACTCATAATCGCTAGAATACTGTGTCTTGCTAATAAAGATACTTGAAATAACTTAGTTTAAGTAGAAGTAGCATAATAAGTTTTAGGAATTAGTATTTTGAGTTTAATTACTTGTTGACTTGTAATAGTTTTCATAATTCCAAGGCTCAAAGAAAATTTAATGCATTATTACTTTTAAACTTACTAAATAAATATATTTTCTACATGTAAAATTTATTCGGTACGGTTCAGTATTTTTTCGGTTTATTTTTATAAAATAAAAAACCTACCCTAATTATCGGTGCTGTTATAAATTTATATAAAAACCTACAATTTTTTTTAAAAAAACTAAAAATCGGTTCAGTGCGATACAGTTCGGTCGGTTTAGTCGGTTTTCGAATATCCATTGACACCCCTACGTCATCACAAACTATTTAATTTTGTAACAATATACCAAACTTGGCTTAAAGTAAGGAATTAAATTTAGAACTAGATTATCATAATAGTATTACGGTCAGTTTTTTATTTTCCTTCTGTAAGAGGTAAATTATAAATTTTGAAGCTAAAATAACAAGAACTTTAATTTTGTAACAAAGCACCAAACTTGGGTTGAAGAATAAATCAAATTTGAATATATTACATTTTCTAGTTATGACTTAAGGAAAAAGAATGTTATCGCAATATTTTTGGCTTTTAAACTTTTTTGTTTCATTAAGCATGGATATGTAATAAACTTCAAAGATAATTCTAAATTAAATATGTATTCTCGCGATATTTACATGTTCTCGCATGATAGTTTTTTAAAAAAAAAAAAAAAGAAGAAAAACCCATGCCATCGAAAACTTAACATTTCTTTTGACAAGTCAAATATTTTCATTGATGTCATAAAATAAAGTAATTTCCTAATTTAAAAAGTGAAATATTCTCTCGCTTTTACAAAAAAGGCCAAAAAGGAAACACATAGTAGGATACTCTCATTTTGGTCCATTTTCAATTCAGAGCTCCGTATAACTCAAAATTAATTGGAATGAGTGAATACAAAATTTGGATCAAATTCTAAATTCTAAATATATTAAAGCAAATCCAAATTACACGGGGCGTCCTATTTGGTCGCCCCCATTTAACCTATACCCATTTTTTTAAAAAGTTTTAATTTGTACCCACTTTTTAAACAACTTCAGCCCCCTTTCTCCTCCTCCTTCTCCTCCTTCGTTTTCTTCTTTCTTCTGTTGTTGTTGGTGCTGCTATGAAACTTCAGTTCATGGGATAATTGCCATAAATATGGTTATCAGATTATTTAAAAATAAATTATAAATAATTACGTAAGTTAGTAGACAATAATTTGTGAATATTTCCACGTACGTAAGTTACTAGACAATGATAATTCTGTTCTTTTCATGTTTATTGTTTCCAAAATTTATGATTTAGATACTGTTGACAATCTGATTATTTATCTAGTATGTTAGAAAACTTTTTCAAAAACTTCAGCTTATATAATGCTGAAGTTTTTACAAATGAACTAAATAACTTTAGCATCTTCTTTATGAGTTTTTGAAAAAGCTTTATGACAAAACTAATGAATGTAGGACAAAAAAACTTCAGCTTTTAGTGCTGAAGGTTTTACAAATGAACTAAATAACTTCAGCATCTTCTGCTGAAATTTTGAAAAAGCTTATCCAGGACAAAAAAACTTCAGCTTATTTAGTGCTGAAGTTTTTATAAATGAACTAAATAATTTTAGCATCTTCTGGTGAAGTTTTTGAAAAAACTTAATGACAAAACTAATGAATCCAGGACAAAAAAACTTCAGCTTATTTAGTGCAATTACAAACAAAAATTTCAGCAAATAGAGAACAAAACTTCAGCTACTATGCTTAAGTTCAGCAATTACAAACAAAAACTTTAGCAAATAGAGAACAAAACTTCAGCTACTATGCTTAAGTTCAGCAATTACAAATAAAAACTTTAGCACACTTAGTTCAGCACACTTGCTACTTCAGGGCCGTCTACTAGAATGCTGAAGTTTTGCGTGATTGCCTTTGCTACTTCAGCCCCGTATGCTGAAGTTATGCAAAAATGTGGGTATGCTTGCAATTTTTTTTGCAAAGCGGGTACAAGTTAAAACATGACTCAAAAAACGAGTATAGATGCAAATGTCCCGTAGACACATGAGTGAAATTAAACTGCAACTTTTAGATGAGCCATCAAATTGAGTTTCACAAAATCAAACAATTTATGGGGCATTTGCATCTATACTAGCATTTTGTGTCACGTTTTAACTTGTTCCCGCTTTGCAAAAAAATTGCAAGCGTACCTGCTTTTTCGCATAATTTCAGCATACGGGGCTGAAGTAGCAAAGACAATCGCGCAAAACTTCAGCATTCTAGTAGCCGGGCCTGAAGTTCAGCTCTAGAGCTGAAGTTTTTGTTTTGTAACTGTAGAACTTCAGCTCTAGAGATGAAGTTTTTGTTTGTAACTGGCGAAGTTTTTGTTTGTAAGCTTTAGCTCTAGAGCTAAAGAATTTATATATAAGTATGGAATTTGAGAGTGTGTGCATGTTACCTGGCTAGAACAGAAAGACGGGAACCCCCTTTCACTGAAGTTTTTGTTTTGTAAGCTTCAGCTCTAGAGCTGAAGTTTTTGTTTTTAAACTATCGAACTTCAGCTCTAGAGCTGAAGTTATTGTTTGTAAGCTTCAGCTCTAGAGCGTAAGTTTTTGTTTGTAACTGGCGAACTTCAGCTCTAGAGCTGAAGTTTTTTCTGGAAAAATAAGCTTTTTATGTTATCGTCCGCTTTAAATGCAGCAACCTCATTTCGTCTAACGGATACTTGAAAGTGTATGAGTGGCAACGTCAGTGGAAAGAGGTGGATGATCTCCTGACAGGTACAAGGTACAGGATAAGGCCTTGGTCTAGAAATAGCAGAGTTTTATGTTCTACTGTAGAGTGTCACTGAACCAGAGAAAAGCTTCATAGCATAATCTGCAATCTCCTTCGTCTCATATCCAACTAACACAACTACTGTAAATATCCCGTGTATCATTCTCTAGCTAGAAATGGTGCAACCACAGTGTTAGAACACTGTATATCAACTCGGATCTTCGTTGCTATCTCTTAGTCCTTTTTATTAAGGATTATCTATAACCTCATGCGATCTGTTTGATACCTTACTTTTGCAGAAAAGGGAGAAGGAGAAGTTTGAGAAAGAAGAAGCGGATACAACTTTGAGGAGGAAATGGAGGAGGAAGGGGGTTGAAGTTGTTTAAAAAGTGGGTACAAATTAAAAGTTTTAAAAAAAATGGGTATAGGTTAAATTGGGGCGACCAAATAGGGCGCCCCGTGCAATTTTTACACAATTTATTGGTTTTAAACTCAAGATCCATTTAAATGTTATTTTTCTAAAGTCCAGACTTACACTAAACAAAATAAAGTGCATAGATAGTCATTCTCAGGAATGCTATTTAGATATTAGTCAGTACTTATTTTGTCCTGAAATTTTAAATTATAAATCTTAACTTCAGGATAATTCAGGATATTTTTGTCCTGAAAATTTGAACTAAAAAACTAAAATTCAGGACGTACTGACTAATTCTTAAATAACAGCCTTTTAGAATTGCTACCTGATATCATTTCTACACAAAATTGTGTCATGATTAAATCTTACGAGCGTCCAAGTAACACGGTTTAATGAACAAAATATCCAATATAATTGGTCCGATGAACGAAGCGTTCAGTCACATTCACATATGATATTGCTATCCAAATTGATGTCTTTATAATAAGGCCAAAAAATACAACATCCTTTTAGGAAAAAAAAGAGAAAGAAATACAACATCGTAATAAAAAACAAAGACGTTAATTACAAAATCTTCTTTAAAGTTCTCTAACAAGTAAAAATCAAGAGAAGTTCCTCAAGATGTAAAACGTTTCTTAAATCTCAAATATATCCATCCCAAGGATGTCCACCTCATCCGTTGTTTAAGGAATAAGACAATTTGGTCCCAAATCAAAGATGATAATTAGGAATGGCAATGGGGCTGGCGGAGCGGAGCGGGTGTGGGGCGGATTTGGCAAAACCCACAAAAATTTCAACCGACCCCGCCTCGCATAGTTATTTTTTTGTAGTTTTTAATCCGTCCCCGCCCCGCCCTGCCCCATTTAATTTTTTCTTTTTTCTTTAATTTATTCGATTAACCAAAGGTTAACAATTTATTCAAACGCACGATGTTTTGAAACAAAAGGTTATCTACCTAAACGTTTTTGGTTGTATAAGTGGTGAATCCCATAGTTTAGCATCTACTCACACAGAAGACAATATATATATGCATAAAATCAATGACATACTCAAAATTATTAAGTCACACAGATGCTTATCTTATTATCTATCTTTAATCTAGAGTACATTATATGTAAATCTTTGTTGACACTTTACTGTTAGTTGTTAGATGCATTTTAGTCCTGTGTTTTTGTGAGCATGTGATTTTTGCCCAATTAGAAATACTCTTACAATATAAAAAAAAATAGATTTTTCCAAATTTGTTTTCAATTTTATAGGATTTTTGGAGGTTTTATTAATTGTTTGCATTTTTGTGCACGTTTAATTTTGTTAAAATCATGAAAAATGCCTCAAAAATGTCAAAAAATATCATGCGTTGCATATTAGATTTTGTGTTCATATTTTATGATTAATTGATTAATTAATTGCTTTATTAAAATGAAAATCACAAAAAATATTGTTCATTTTTACATTTTTAACTTCTAATATTAGATTAGTAATTTTCTCTTTATTAATTTAGGATTAATTAATTGACAAATAATATAAATAGATGATTAGTTTAATTTACACCCAAAGACCAAAATTGGTGGCCCAATTGTGAGTTTTACCCAATTCTCGCCCAGGATCCGCGTCCCAAACCGGTCCAAACCCCACTAGTAACCAAAACGACGTCGTTTCAATTGTTCTCGAGCCGTTGATCATTACAGATCCAACGGTTGGGAACTAACCACTAATTCCTTTACAACTGCCCCAATGAGACCACCCCCATAGACCCCCCGCCACTTCCATCTCAAAACTCTCTCAAACAAAATCCTAGCTGCACCTTTAACCCCCACCGGCTCCGCCGTGGTCCACCGACCGGAAATCTTCCCATGACGAGGGACCACCTCCAAACTGCCTCAAATTCACACCACATTACCCTTAGCCTCTCCCAAAGACTATTCCATCACCCGTATCCTCCAAATCACCACCCAAATCCTCCAATTTCAAATCCTCCAATTTGTACCCAAAACCCTAGGTCGCCTAAACAACCCCAAAATCACACCAGATGACCCTTAATCTTCCCTCACCGCTATCCTACCATGGATTCCCCAAAAAACCTCTTTAATCTCCTCAAATCCTAGATCTCAGAAAAACCAGAAACCTTAGTTCTTTTTTTTTTCTTTTTTTGAGTTTTTTTCGGAATTTTTTCGGACTCGACTTAGTTGAAAACCGTGCTAATCAATCGTTCTCAACAAGAATGGTTAGTTAGCATACTTTTGAGCTATCGAAGGAGTTCTGGCTTGCCAGAAACCTCCTTTGATATATTTGCTTTGACCTATTTTCCCTTTTTCATTGTGTTTTGTTCTTATTTTCTAATGATTTGCGTGCA
Source organism: Nicotiana tabacum (assembly GCF_000715075.1). Lineage (NCBI taxonomy): Eukaryota > Viridiplantae > Streptophyta > Magnoliopsida > Solanales > Solanaceae > Nicotiana > Nicotiana tabacum. The sequence goes on along the minus strand of NC_134086.1, from coordinate 23,606,630 downwards.
TATGGTCATGTGTTAGTTAAGACATATCTGTTTTAGGTTAATTGATTGCTAGTTTAGTTTTAAAATTATTCAAAGCATGTTAGCTGTTAAAAAATCAGTTTAGCTGCTAGTTTATTTGATTTGTTCATTTGTAGATTAATTAGGTTAATTTTTAGGGTTTCGTTGCATCTTCACTTTAATTCTCTGATTAGTGTAATACCCTATATATTAATAAGGGCATATATGTCTTTAACTAAAGTAAAGAAAAAAAAGGACAATGGGGTAAAGCCCATAAGAACGAGAAACGGGAAAACAAAAAGGGAAAAGGGGAAAAGTTGCTGCTAAGCAACAAAATCTAAAAACAAAGAAAGAAATAAAAAAAATGATAGAGGAGGAAACAAAGGAGAAGAAGAAGAAGAAGAAGAAGAAGAAGAAGAAGAAGAAGAAGAAGAAGAAGAAGAAGAAGAAGAAGAAGAAGAAGAAAGAGGCTAGAGCCAAACCTTGAGAAATTTTAAAAACACACTGGTTCTTACGGGTAATATTCGAATTTCTCATATGAGTTCTTTCTTCTGGTAATTTTTTTTTATCTCAGTTCATATATTTGAAGGATTTCAAGGTATAAGAAATTAAATACCAATAAGAGTTATTCTGGACAAATTATGCAATTGGAAGTTGGTCAATGTAACTGTAGGATAAATTCACTTGGAAAAAAGAAGGGTATTGATGTATTTGTACTTAAACTAGTCTCATTATATATCATCATTGTTAGGTGTAAATCAAGTTAGGGTGCAAGGATTGAGTTTTGGTGTTTAACTATATTGCAATGACAATATCGAATTTGGGTTTGAATGTTGCGAGTCTAGTATTGAGTACAAAAGATAAGTACCAATTAAGAAGGAGTATTATGGACAGTAAGGTTATTTCAGTTTCAATTTATGCACACGATTAAAGAAATTTAATAGTACAGGGAATAAACCATATAAATACCTTTTTATTTACAAGATTTTGGACTAATTTAAATTACTCATAGCATGAGTAAATATAATTCAGTGAATTAATGATAAAATATAAAATGCGGAGGATTGTGTATTCTAAATTAGTGATGGATTTAGCCTAAATGAGGCAATTAACACAAGATCCATATTAATATGATTATAGATTTATTGAAGAAAGTCGTATAGATCGCTCGAGGCGACGAGTTTGGTATTTCGACACGAGTACGATGAGTAGTAATCTTACCACATTTGTGTTTTCATAACCTGCATGGTTTATATTTGATTTTAAAAATAAATGTATTACCGATGCTTTGAAATTTCATGTGGTATAAGTCCTTTACTTGATATGATACCGAACAATTTACTTGAGATGTTTACCGATTAATCAAAATATTTTCATCGTTACTAGATATGTTCTACCGTTACTTGAGATGTTACAGTTATTTGAAGTATTCTCACTGTAACTAGACATGTTTTACTGTTACTTGAGACATGATTATTGTTATCGAAATAAAATTACAAGATTTGATAAGGAATGAAATGCATTATTTTGAAAATGCTTTTGTACGAGTATTTACTATTTACAAGAAAGAGTATAATTGGGAGGAGACTTTGAAGGATCCTATAACTTATGGCGGATTCGTTAGACCTGGTGCACCTTGTATTTACAGATTACCGATTACCGATTACCATTATAGCCCTCGCTAGTGGGAAGGTAGAACTAGCATACAGTTAAAGTTTTCTCTCGAATAGGGTCCTACAGTTATACTTGACTCCTTTTACGAAGGAGTCCATATAGTAATACAGATTACATGATCCTTTTCTGAAAATCTCCCAAATATAAAGATTTGGTATGACACAATATTTACCAAGTTTATTACTGAATTTTTAAATTGATTTTGTTACAGCAAACACATGATGAGACTGATTATTACCGTTTTAAAAGGGGCATTTTATTTTGTCATTATTATACAAGCATGTTTTCTGTCTTGTCCCCTATTAAAAACAGGTTGTGGTTAAATATTATTAATCACTGAGCTAGCGACTCACTCCCCGCAATTATTTTTACAGAGACAGCAATAGATGCAGGTAAGGATCCCGTTAATTAGAGTACAAGAGTTGGCAGTTCTTGGTGAGCCCCGCATTTATTCCCGTGGGCAAAGATTGTTATTTATTTGTTATAGTCTCTTTGTTGAAACTCTTATAGTCTCTTCATAGTCATTTTATGAGTGTCGTAAGTATTCTTTTGATGATATAGACTCGTGATTCATATTAGACTTTCTTATCGTATATTTGAAGATGAAGTTAGTATTATTGTATTGGAAATATTTCGTGAATGAGGAATATAGCTTGTTTGGTAGATATAAGTTGGTTGTGTTGTTGATTTCTAAGACAGGTTTAATTTTGGATAGTCCAAAAATCGGAAAAACTCTGTCCGATTTTCTGTTAAATACCGATGAGGCTTACTTGGGAGCACTAGCTCCTGAGCATCGGTCACGGTCCCAAATTGGGTCGTGACAAAGTTAGTATTAGAGCCCTAGGTTATTCTTGTGGCTAATGGAGCACACATCGGTAGTAGAATCTCAATTATGGTTATGTAGCCGGCCATTCCCATAATCGTGTGTCACGATCCTAAACCCGAACCCGGTCGTAATGGCGCCTCTCGTGAAGACAAGTCCAGCTGACACTTCCCATATCCAATTATTAACAGTTAAACTATAAGAAATAAATATAAAGCATGATGAGATAATCCAAAGTTAATAGATAATAGCATAATTCGCGGAAAATAACTCAACACAGCCCGATACCAGGGTGTCACTAGTCATGAGCATCTAAACAATACGAATATTCCAAATCAAACTACAGAGTTTAATACAGAAACTAAGAACATAAATATGTAAGATAGGGAAGAGCTCCGGGCTGCGAACACCAACAGCTACCTAGAGACTCCTCAGATCCGCTTGAGCCAGAAATGATCAGCACTCGGGAGCGAGACCAGATACGCCTGAATCTTCACATAGGGTGCAGGGAGTGAAGTGAGTACTCCAACTCAGTGAGTAATAATCATAAATAAAGACTGAAAGCAGGAAATCACGTAAGGCACAAAAAACATGCTATAATGAAGCAGTAAAACCATTAAAACAGTAAACTAGTGAAAGATAGGTAAAAATCCTTTAACTCAAATTTAACTTCATAAAAAGCCTTTTTAAACAATTTAGCAGGTAATTTGGCAGCCAATTACGAAAAGTAAACACATAAAGGTTCACCTCTCGGGCATAGTATCAACAAATCCACCCCTCGGGCAACATCTCAGAACAATGCGAGCACTTCGGGCTCAATCTCAGAATAGTATCAGCCCCTCAGGCTCAAATCTCATATCACAATGGGTACCCGCGCTCACTTGGGGTGTACAGACTCCTGGAGGGTCCCCTTACGGCCCAAGAGCAATATCAAGCCACCTCGTGGCATCATCACTAGGCCCTCGATCTCATATCAATCAAGCCACCTCGTGGCGTACATATCTCAGGCCCTCGACCTCATAATCAGTATCAAATGTTTCCTCACAATATAGCCCCTCGGCCTTACTCAGTCAAAATCCTCACAAGCCATTCGGGCAATAGTAAAACATGATTCTCAACCCAAAAATATCATTTAAAAGATCATGTAAATGTTAAAACAGAGTAAACATGGATGAGTATGAAAAACAATGAAATATAACATGACCGAGTTCAAGTATAAAGTCAAAATAGTGAGGAAATACCAGTAAAAATCTCCGAAGGGTTCAAATAGTTGGCGCAAGGCCCAAATATGGCATTCAACCCAAATCATGATGATAGCAAATAGATTTCAGTCAAATACACGGTAAAATAGTCATTCGTGATGGACTAAGTCACAATCCCCAACAATGCACGACCAAACGCTCGTCATCAAACGTGTGCATCACCTCAATATAGCACTACGATGTGCAATCTGAGGTTTCAAACCCTCAGAACATCATTTACAATCATTACTTACCTCGAACCGGTCAAATCTCTAGCTCGCAACGCCTTTGCCCCTCGAATCAGCCTCCACTCGCATCGAATCTATCCAGAATTAGAATGAGGACGTCAAAATATGCTAAGGGAACGAAGCCCAAGCAAAAATAATCAAAATACGACACAAATCCCGAAATTACCAAAACCCGACCCCCGGGCCCACATCTCGGAATTCAATAATTTTTACATCAATAGATTCCTTATCTCCCCACGAGTTCATACATATCAAAAGTTCTGAAATCCGACCTCAAATGGTCTTTCAAATCCTCAATCAAAGGTCTAAATTTCCAAGCCCTAGTTCTTCAATTTTTGGCTTAATTTCCATGATTATTTAGGTGGAATTCACATTAGAATCGAGTTTTAAGTCCAAGAATCTTACCTCCAAGTGATTCCTCTTGAATCCCTCTTCAATCCCCTTCAAAAAGCTCCAAAAACGACCAACAATGGAAGAAACAAACCCCAATTTCGCGGACAAGACGACCTTTTAAACCTTCGGCCCAGGTCTTAATTTCCTTCTTCGCGAACGCGGTCAACTCCTCGTGTTCGCGAAGCACAAAAATTCCGGTGAGCAAAACTCTTCTTCGCGAACGCAACCTCACAATCGTGAATGCGATGCCTCAGCTTCACCCACCTACGCGAACGCGACCAGACCTCTCGCAAACGCGATGCTTACCATTCCGTCCCTTCGCGAATGCTAGACTCCCCTTCGCTAACGCGAAGGCCAAAATGCTTGCAACAGCTGAAACCAAAATTTGCAGTTTTTCTTAACTTAAAAATGATCCGTTCAACCCCTCGAAACTCACCTGAGGCCCCCGGGACCTCAACCAAAGGCACCAACATATCCTAAAACCTTACTCAAACTTGTACCAATTTTCAAAACACATCAAACAACATCAAATCAACCAAAACACATCGGATTCAAGCCTAAGTTTCCAAAATCTTCTGAACTGTGCTTTTGATCAAAAACCCAACCAAACCACATCCGAATGACCTGAAAATTTTCACACACATCCCAAATGACATAATAAAACTACTGCAACTCTCGGAATTCTATTCCGACCCCTCTATCAAAATCTCGCCTACCATCCGGAAATCGCCAAAATATCAACTTCACCAATTCAAGCCTAAATCTACTCCCAACCTCCAAAACTCATTCCGATCGCGCTCCTAAGTCCCAAATCACCTCCCGAAGCTATCCAAACCATCAGAACTCACATCCGAGCCCTCTAATACATAAGTCAATATCCGGTTGATTTTTCCAACTTAAGCTTTCTCAAAAGAGACTAAGTATCTCAACCCTTACCAAAATCATTTTGGATTCGATCCAACCAACCTGATACCACATAACACGGATAAACAAAGCATAAAGAAGCAGAAATAGAGAAAACAGAGCGGTAACTCATGAAACGACTGGCCGGGTCATCACATTCTCCCTAACTTAAATAAACATTCGTCCTCGATCGAGTCAAGAAACATACCCGAAGTCTCAAACAGGTGAGGATATCTGCTCCGCATCTCCCGCTCGGTCTCCTATGTAGCCTCTTCCACGGGCCGATCTCTCCTGTCACGACCCAAACTGAAGGGCCATGACTAGCACCCGACCACACTTGCCGAGCACCAACGTACATTTCATCTAACCTTCATTATTATCTTTTAGGGCTGATGAGATAAATATAAATGGTAGACCTAGATCATGGACAACCAGCAATAAAATATGACGGCATGAACATACATAGCAGGGGCTGACTAGACAATCAATAAACTACATATAAGGTATGAGCTACCACGCTACTATGAAAGACTATACAACAAAAACTAGCCGACAAGGAATACCAAACTATACATGAGCCGACACCTGTCTATGAGCCTCTAAAAGAACATAAGTGTTGCAACATAGCCGGAACAGGGCCCCGACATACCCATAATGTCTATAACAAAAATTGCATACCAAGACCAAGGCAAGTTCGGAGAAGGGATCTCGCCAATCACCGCTGAACTGGACAGTCTACTGTGGTGGGGGAGCTGCACCTGCCTGTCTATCAGGACCTGCAGCACGACATGCAGCGTCCACAAATAAAAGGACGTCAGTACAAATAAAGTACTGAGTATGTAAGGCAAGGAACCATAAATACGATCAGTAATGTAAGCAAGGATAGAGAATATACAACCTGTAACATCTTAGTACCTCTGAGGGCTACTTACATGAAATGCATGATACATATGTATAAATACATAAATCTTTAAAGCATTCGCCTCTGTGGGCATCATCATCATCATATCGTACCCGGCCATAATAGGCTCGGTAAAAAAAACGTACCCGGCCATCATAAGGCTCGGTAGAATCGTACCCGGCCACGTGGAGCTCGGTAAAACCCAACTGATCAGTGGTTGCACAATAGGTGCCGTACCCGGCCAACTATAGCGTGGCTCGGTAGAGTAAAATAGATACATATATATAATGCATTCTTGACTCATGGAATCACATTCTAAACCTTTCGGAGTGACGTAAGGTCGGTATCCTCTGTACACGTTATTGGGACTAACTCTTCACTATGAACCTTATAAGAATCAGGAAGTACCAACAACATTGATAACATAAGAATAAGAGAAGCAACATTAACATTAATCGTTCCATAAGAGGGAAAACAATGTAAGTACTGCTAGCTTGTAAGAGTAGAGTATCTTTGGAAGCTCGTTCATTACATTATGTACAATCGGAGTCATGCAAAAGAAGGAAAGGGATAGCCTCACATACCTTGTATATACTGCCCCAATCTCAAGCTATGCAATTGTCAAAACTCCTTAGTCTACAATAAGAGAAACGATACTATCGTTATCATTTAAGCGTCATAACTATTATGTATCGACCACAACCTATTTTACGATGAAACGGACAGCACCTCCCCTATATATATGACCTCACACCATTCAAAACAGTCACCAAATAGCCCAAACAACATCAATAATAAACATATTGAGCCTCCCAAAATAGTCCACACACAGCCTAATCACTCCATACATACGACGACCACCGTAGTCGTGTCAAACAACCTGGAAATGTTACGAATAACTATCAGCCCATAACCCTACATATATATTGTGTTTCTCCACACCCTTCCTCCTCCAAAACTCCTCAAGATAGTAGTAAAATACGCAGCCCAACAACAACGCAAAACAGTCCATAAAACAATAACATTACTACCAAGCCTTTCGATATATATCTCACAAGTTCTAGCTTCAATGGCTTAGCCGCAACTTGGATAATCTTAAATACATATAGAGTAAGAGGTTCATTACCTTTATACAGAAATAAGAACTCCAATTTGACCTTAAATTTCCATGAAATATCCCTCCAATGCTGCCACAACAACAAAAAAGCGAAACTAGCGATCAATTAGTGTTTTTCGGCACTAGAATCACTTTAGAAGGCTTGAAATCACCTAGGATTGATATTAAGAACATGAGGGAGTATTTACAGAACATAAACCCTTTAAAACAACCTCCCACACGAGCTGGAACGACACAAAAATGAGCAACAACAAGAAGAACAAGAGACTTACTAGCGCCACGGAATTCCCGACACTTGATTTGTGTTGTTTGCCCTTTTTTGGGTCTTGAATCTTGAGAGAACCTTGAGAGGATGTTCCTAGGGTTATAAGGTCTGAAAATAGTGAGAAGAAATGACTTAAAACGGGTTGGAGGCATCCTATATAGGTCCAAATATCTTAAACCGCCTTAGTGGGGCCCATAGATAGGTGCTTGGCGCAGTCTCGCGAAAACGCGAATATCTCTCTACTCTGAGATCGTATCGATGAACGGTTTAATGAGTTGGAAACTAGACTCATAGATATTTAATTTGGTTGGTAGATCACCCCGTAATTCCTTGTAAATTATGAGAAAAGATTAGAAACATTTGACCTAATGTTTAAGTAAAATTATGAACCTAAGTTGCGACAACTTTTGTCGACTTTTGTTTCATAACTCGTTTGACTTCAAGACTTATGATACGGATATTATATGATTAAAATACCTTAATAAATGACCTCTTGAGTGTATTGAGCACCGCTAGATTACCTGAAAATACGAGTTACAACATCCTTGATTCGTTTAACTTCTAATACTGGTTAATCACCCTATACACTCTTGTATCACTTAAGACCAATAAGATTGACTTCTTATCATCTCAAAGATAATTCCTTCTTGGATTTATGTTAACTAATATATGGCATGAACTAACACATGTGGATATGGGTTGTAACACCCTCCCCCTTAGGAACATTCGTCCTCGAATGTAAGGGTTTATGGGGAGTTTAAATCATCGTGGATTCCAATGGAAATTTCCGATCAATTTTCCCCTATAAAATGACCACTAGCAAAACTTGCAAGTAATTAAGCCCAACATATGGCTTCACAAGGCTACACAAAGCATTATGCGTATTTACATTATCTACATATCACCATTTTGTATTAAGGAGGAGTATTCTCAAATTATTGCTTACCTCATAGAGCCGTTTCACCTTCCAATGTATCCTGTCTTCCACCAGCATCCTTGTTATCTTCATTCTGGAATAAGTAAGGGTATTTAGACTTCATCTCCTCTTCTGCTTCCCATGTCATTTCTTCCATATTTTTGTTCCTCCACAATACTTTGATGGAAGCTACATCTTTTGTTCTCAGCTTGCGGACTTGCCGATCTAATATCGCCACTGGCACTTCTTCATATGATAGGTCCTCTGTTAACTTGTACATCTTTGATAGGGATGACTCGAGAAGGGTCTCCAATACATTTTCTCAACATAGATACATGGAATACTGGGTGGACAAATTCCAATTCGGATGGCAATTCTAACTCATAAGCAACCTGTCCAATCCGTCGAAGAATTTTATATGGCCCGATATACCTTGGACTCAGCTTACCTTTCTTCCTAAAACGCATAATACCCTTCATTGGTGAGATCCTCAGGAAAACCCAATCACCAACTTCAAACTCTAGATCACGACGTCGGACATCAGAATAAGATTTTTGCCTGCTTTGTGCCATCCTCAATCGCTCCTGTATCACTTTCACCTTCTCAATAGCTTGGTGAATCAAATCTGGCCCATATAATTCAGTTTCACCGACTTTGAACCATCCAACTGGCGATCTACATCTCCTCCCGTATAGTGCCTCGAATGGAGCCATTTTAATACTCGAATGGTAGCTATTGTTATAGGCGAATTCTATGAGTGGAAGATGATCATCCCAATTCCCTTTAAAATCTAGAACACATGCTCGTAGCATATCTTCCAGTGTCTGAATGGTACGTTCAGCCTGTCCGTCAGTCTGCAGATGAAATGCAGTGCTGAGATTTACCTGTGTGCCTAAACCCTTCTGGAAAGACCTCCAAAAGTTAGCCGTAAATTGAGCTCCTCGGTCTGATATAATAGATATGGGCACACCATGAAACCTAACAATCTCCTTGATATACAACTTTGCATAATCTTCAGCCGTGTAAGTTGTCTTCACTGGCAGAAAATGGGCACATTTTGTAAGTCGATCAATTATCACCCAGATGGAGTCAAACTTATGATAAGAGCGAGGTAATCTAATAATGAAGTCCATATTAATCACCTCCCACTTCCAGGTCAGAATCTCTATATTTTGAAGCAATCCACCGGGTTTCTGATGTTCTATCTTTACTTGTTGACAATTGGGACACTGGGCTACAAATTCTGCAATAGACTTCTTCATATTATCCCACCAATACTGCTCCTTGACATCATGATACATCTTTGTCGAGCCGGGATGGATGGAATATCGGGATTGATGAATCTCATTCATAATCTTCTCTCGCAACCCTGCCACATTAGGCACACACAATTGGCTCTGGTATCTCAGTGCCCCATCTTTTCCGATCCCAAAAGCCATACTTTTACACTGTTGAATGCTTTCTCTTAATCGTACTAAGATAGGATCTTCATATTGTCGTGCTTTTACCTCGGCTACCAAAGATGATTCTGATGTATTCTGTACAGTAACACCTCCGTCATCAGAGTCTAACAATCTGATTCTCATATTGGCTAGCTGATGAAGCTCTTTAGTCAACCCCCATCTACCTGCCTCAATATGTACTAAGCTTCCCATTGATTTACGGCTGAGAGCGTCTGCCACAACATTGGCTTTACCGGGATGATACAATATCTCGATGTCGTAGTCTTTCAATAATTCAAGCCACCTACGCTGCCTCAAATTCAACTCTTTCTACTTGAAGATGTATTGTAAACTCTTGTGATCTGTGTAGATGTCAACATGGACGCCGTATAAGTAGTGTCGCCATATCTTCAAAACATATATTACTGCAGCCAATTCCAAATCATGGGTTGGATAATTCTTTTCATGCTTCTTCAATTGTCTTGATGCATAAGCAATCACATTCCCACGCTGCATCAATACACACCCCAAACCTATACCTGAGGCATCACAATATACCACATAACCTTCTGTTCCTTCAGGAAGAGTGAGCACTGGTGCAGATGTCAATCGATTCTTCAGCTCCTGAAAACTACGTTCACAAGTGTCAGACCACTGGAATTTGGTAGCTTTTTATGTTAACTTAGTCAATGGTGATGATATAGAGGAAAATCCTTCTACAAACCGCCTATAATATCCTGCTAGCCCTAGGAAGCTGCGGACTTCTGATGGTGTTTTAGGTCTCGGCCAATTCTTTACTGCATCGATCTTCTGAGTGTCGACACTAATACCCTCATCAGATATCACATGGCCAAGGAATGCTACTGAGTTCAGCCAGAATTCACATTTGGAGAGCTTAGCATATAACTTACGATCCTGAAGCGTCTGTAATACTATCCGCAAGTGGCCCGCATGTTCCACCTCCGAACGAGAATACACTAGAATGTCATCAATGAATACAATCACGAACACATCAAGATAGGGCCTGAATATAGTATTCATGAGATCCATAAAAGCTGCTGGGGTATTTGTTAGCCCGAACGACATCACCAAGAACTCAAAGTGCCCATATCTTGTCCGGAAGGCCGTCTTTGGAATATCCTTCTCCCTAACCCTCACCTGATGATACCCTGAACGTAAATCAATCTTAGAGAAATACTTGGCACCCTAGAGTTGGTCAAATAGGTCATCAATTCTTGGAAGTGGATACTTGTTCTTTATAGTAGACTTATTCAACTGTCGATAGTCAATACACATCCGTAACGACCCGTCTTTCTTCCGCACGAATAGGACTGGTGCACCCCAAGGTGAAGTGCTAGGCCTAATAAAGCCCTTATCCAGCAAGTCCTTCAACTGCACCTTCAACTCTTGCAACTCTGCCGGGGCCATTCTGTATGGAGGAATAGAGATCGGTTGAGTGTCAGGCAACACATCAATGCTAAACTCAATCTCCCTTTCAGGAGGAAGGCCTGGGAGTTCATCTGGGAAAACATCTGGGAATTCGTTGACCACAGGGATTGATTGTAAAGTAGGCGGTTTTGCCTCCGTATCCCTAACGCGAACGAGATGATAAATGTAACCTTTTGAGATCATTTTCCTTGCCTTAAGATAGTAAATAAACCTACATTTCAGTGTAGCAATGTTCCCTTTCCATTCAATGACGGGTTCACCCGGAAATTGGAACCTAACCATCTTCGTACGACAGTCAACATTTGCGTAGCATGAGGCCAACCAGTCCATTCCCATTATCACATCAAAATCAACCATTTCTAACTCAAATAAATTTGCCGAGGTTTGACGACTACAAATCATCACAGTGCAACCTCTATATACCCTTCTAGCAATCACAGAATCTCCTATTGGAGTAGATACCGCGAGGGGTTTACTTATCAATTCAGGTTCAATGCCAAACTTATTAGCCACAAAGGGTGTAACATATGATAATGTAGATCCCGGATCAATCAGCGCATATACATCATAAGAAAACATAGATATAATACCTATAACAACATCTGGAGACGACTCGAGATCCTGTCGACCTACTAGAGCATAGGTTCGATTTTGAGCACCACTCGAACTCGGCACTGCACCTCTACCCCTACCACGACCTGTAGACTGCTGAAAACCCCGTGCTGGAGGTCGAACTGATGAGGAAGAACCAGACACAGATCCAGTTGGCTGAGCCATACCATCACCTCCTCTATTAGGACAATCCCACATCATATGGCCAGGCTGCCCGCACGAATAGCATGCATCAGAACCTCGACGACATAGTCCAAAGTGGGCCTTTCCGCACTGATCACAATGTGGTATTGGGGGTCTCATCTGACTAGTATCCCTGTGATGTTGCGAGCCAGATGCCCGCGAACTCTGACCTGGACCAGAATAGGATCGATCATATCGAGGCCTCTGAAACTGTGGAGGAGCACTAGCTACAGGTGGCGCCGAACTCCTCAAAAACTGTGGCCTGATGCGGCCTCTAAAGTCATCAGAATACCCTGCAAATCTCGCCCTCTTATGCTGGCCTCTATCCTGCTTCCTAACTGCCCTCTGCTGGCGCTTACGATCCTCTAGGGTCTGGGCATAAGCTTGAATACGGGAAATATCCATGCCTTCCAACAAGGAGGCTGTCGTACACTCATTTATCAGATGTTGTCTCAACCCATTCACGAACATATGCACCCTATCACTCATCTCGGCCACCATATGGGGAGCATACCTTGCCAAAGAATCAAATTGCATACTGTACTCTCGCACACTCATATTACCTTGTCTAAGGTTCAAGAACTTATCAGCTCTAGCTCGTCGTATCTCAACTGGCAAGTAGTGACGAAGAAAGGCCTTAGAAAATTCCTTCCACACAGCTGGAGGAGGGTTCGGACCCCTGGATCTCTCCCAACTATCATACCAGAGAACCGCTAAATCCCGTAGCCGATAAGAAGCCAACTCTACTGCCTCTGTATCACTAACATGCATAACTCGAAGTGTACGATGAACCTGGTCAATAAAAGTCTGTGGGTCCTCCTTGGGGTCTGATCCGGTAAACACTGGAGGGTCTAAATTAATAAAATCATGAACTCTTGTACTAACTGGTTTCTCAGCAGCACCTGTATTCTGCCTCTGAGCCTGAGCAGCTACCAAGCTAGTCAATAACTGCAAAGCACTCCGCATATCCTGGTCCGGAGAGCCAGACGGAGGAACTGAAGGCGCTGGGTGCCTTCTAATATCCTCTGGAGGAGATGGAGTAGATGAGGTATGAGAGGGCATCTCACTTTGAGCCTCACTTTGTCCTGCTCTGACTTGGGGCACCTGACTGGTACCCTCCCCTGCTGCTGTATCAAGCCGTCTACTAATCGTTTGCTTCCTAGTCCAAGGCATCACTGGAAAAAAAACAAGGTGAATATTAGAGACGAACACTTACGACTCAACTCTACGCACGATCTAGATTCAGGAAGAAGGTAACAACCCTAGATGTCATGTAGCCTCCTGATTATAAATGTGGCGCGCTACACATCCATAATCAAGACTCTACTAGACACGACTCATAGACAACAACCCGTAGGACAGACTTGCTCTGATACCAAGTTTGTCACGACCCAAACTGAAGGGCCATGACTAGCACCCGACCACACTTGCCGAGCACCAACGTACATTTCATCTAACCTTCATTATTATCTTTTAGGGCTGACGAGATCAATATAAATGGTAGACCTAGATCATGGACAACCAGCAATAAAATATGACGGCATAAACATACATAGCAGGGGATGACCAGACAATCAAGAAACTACATATAAGGTATGAGCTACCATGCTACTATGAAAGACTATACAACAAAAACTAGCCGACAAGGCATACCAAACTATACATGAGCCGACACCTGTCTATGAGCCTCTAAAAGAACATAAGTGTTGCAACATAGCCGGAACAGGGCCCCGACATACCCATAATGTCTATAACAAAAATTGCATACCAAGACCAAGGCAAGTCCGGAGAAGGGATCTCGCCAATCACCGCTGAACTGGACAGTCTACTGTGGTGGGGGAGCTGCACCTGCCTGTCTATCAGGACCTGCAGCACGACATGTAGCGTCCACAAATAAAAGGACGTCAGTACGAATAAAGTACCGAGTATGTAAGGCAAAGAACCATAAATACGATCAGTAATGTAAGCAAGGATAGAGAATATACAACCTGTAACATCTTAGTACCTCTGAGGGCTACTTACATGAAATGCATGATACATATGTATAAATACATAAACCTTTAAAGCATTCGCATCTGTGGGCATCATCATCATCATATCGTACCTAGCCATAATAGGCTCGGTAAAAAAATGTACCCTGCAATCATAAGGCTCGGTAGAATCGTACCCGGCCACGTGGAGCTCGGTAAAACCCAACTGATTAGTGGTTGCACAATAGGTGCCGCACCTGGCCAACTATAGCGTGACTCGGTAGAGTAAAATATATACATATATATAATGCATGCTTGACTCATGGAATCACATTCTAAACCTTTCGGAGTGACGTAAGGTCGGTATCCTCTGTACACGTTATTAGGACTAACTCTTCACTATGAACCTTATAAGAATCAGGAAGTACCAACAACATTGATAACATAAGAATAAGAGAAGCAACATTAACATCAATCATTCCATAAGAGGGAAACAATGTAAGTACTGCTAGCTTCTAAGAGTAGAGTATCTTTGGAAGCTCGTTCATTACATTATGTACAATCGGAGTCGTGCAAAAGAAGGAAAGGGATAGCCTCACATACCTTGTATATACTGCCCCAATATCAAGCTATGCAATTGTCAAAACTCCTTAGTCTACAATAAGAGAAACGATACTATCGTTATCATTTAAGCGTCATAACTATTATGTATCGATCACAACCTATTTTACGATGAAACGGACAACACCTCCCCTATATATATGACCTCACACCATTCAAAACAGTCACCAAACAGCCCAAACAACATCAATAATAAACATATTGAGCCTCCCAAAATAGTCCACACACAGTCTAATCACTCCATACATACGACGACCACCGTAGTCGTGTCAAACAACCTGGAAATGTTACGAATAACTATCAGCCCATAACCCTACATATATATGGTGTTTCTCCACACCTTTCCTCCTCCAAAACTCCTCAATATAGTAGTAAAATATGCAGCCCAACAACAACGCAAAACAGTCCACAAAACAATAACATTACTACCAAGCCTTTCGATATATATCTCACAAGTTCTAGCTTCAATGGCTTAGCCGCAACTTGGATAATCTTAAATACATATAGAGTTATAGGTTCCTTACCTTTATACAGAAACAAAAACTCCAATTTGACCTTAAATTTCCATGAAATATCCCTCCAATGCTGCCACAACAACAAAAAAGCGAAACTAGCGATCAATTAGTGTTTTTCGGCACTAGAATCACTTTAGAAGGCTTGAAATCACCTAGGATTGATATTAAGAACATGAGAGAGTATTTACAGAACATAAACCCTTTAAAACAACCTCCCACATGAGCTGGAACGGCACAAAATGAGCAACAACAAGAAGAACAAGAGACTTGCTAGCGCCACGGAATTCCCGACACTTGATTTGTGTTGTTTGCCCTTTTTTTGGGTCTTGAATCTTGAGAGAACCTTGAGAGGATGTTCCTAGGGTTATAAGGTCTGAAAATAGTGAGAATAAATGACTTAAAACGGGTTGGAGGCATCCTATATAGGTCCAAATATCTTAAACCGCCTTAGTGGGCCCCATAGATAGGTGCTTGGCGCAGTCTCGCGAAAACGCGAATATCTCTCTACTCCGAGATCGTATCGATGAACGGTTTAATGAGTTGGAAACTAGACTCATATATATTTAATTTTGTTTGTATATCACCCCGTAATTCCTTGTAAATTATGAGAAAAGATTAGAAACATTTGACCTAATGTTTAAGTAAAATTATGAACCTAAGTTGCGACAACTTTTGTCGACTTTTGTTTCATAACTCGTTTGACTTAAAGACTTATGATACAGATATTATATGATTAAAATACCTTAATAAATTTGACCTCTTGAGTGTATTGAGCACCGCTAGATTACCTGAAAATACGAGTTACAACATCCTTGATTCGTTTAACTTCTAATACTGGTTAATCACCCTTATACACTCTTGTATCACTTAAGACCAATAGGATTGACTTCTTATCATCTCAAAGATAATTCCTTCTTGGATTTATTTTAACTAATATGTGGCATGAACTAACACATGTGGATATGGGTTGTAACATCTCCACTGCACTTTCACTGAAGCTATATCTTTTGAGCTAAACTTTCGAACCTAATAACCCAAAATAGCTACTGGCTCTACATCATAAGTCAAATCATCATCCAACTAAACCGTGATGAAATCCAAAACATGAGACGGATCCCCAATATACCTACGGAGCATAGAAATATGAAATACCAGATGCACACTCGATAAGCTATGTGGCAAAACAAGCTCATAAGCCACCTCGTCAATCCTTCGAAGCACCTCAAAAGTCTTAATGAACTGCGGACTCAATTTCCCTTTCTTCCCAAATCTCATAACACCCTTCATGGGTGAAACCTTTAACAAAACTTTCTCGCCAACCATGTAGGACACATCCCGAACCTTCCTATCAGCATAACACTTTTGCCTTGACTGCGCTGTATGAAGCCTCTCTTGAATCACCTTCACCTTTTCTAAGGCATCCTGCACCAAGTCTATCCCCAATAGTCTAGCCTCATCGGGCTCGAAACAACCAACTGGAGATCTACACCGCCTCCCATACAAAGCCTCATATGGAGCCATCTGAATACTCGACTGGTAGCTATTGTTATAAGCAAACTCTGCAAGAAGTAGAAACTGATCCCATGACCCTCCGAAATCAATGACACAAGCACGCAACATGTCCTCCAATATCTGAATAGTGCGCTTGGACTGCCTGTCCATCTGAGGGTGAAAAGATGTGCTCAACTCAGCTTGAGTACCCAACTCTCGCTGCACAGACCTTCAAAACTGCAATGTAAACTGAGTGCCCCTATATGAAATGATGGAAACTAGTACACCATTCAAACAAAAAATCTCTCGGATATAGATCTCTGCCAACCGCTCTGAAGAATAGGTAGTACACACAGGAATAAAGTGTGCGGACTTGGTCAGCCGATCCACAATCACCCAAATTGCATCAAACTTCCTTAAAGTCCATGGAAGTCCAACTACAAAGTCCATAGTGATCCTCTCCAACTTCCACTCTAGGATATCTATCCGCTGAAGCAAGCCACCCGGTCTCTGATGCTCATATTTCTCCTACTGACAATTGAGGCATCGAGCTACAAATCCCACAATATCTTTCTTCATTCTCCTCCACCAATAGTGCTGCCTCAAATCTTAATACATCTTCGCGGCACCCAGATGAATGGAATATCGCGAGCTATGGGCCTCCTCTAGAATCAACTTCCGAAGCTCATCCACATTGGGCACACAAATCCGGCCCTGCATCCTTAACACCCCATCATCACCAATGGTCACATCTCTGGCATCATCGTGCTGAACTCTGTCCTTAAGGACAAGCAAATGCGGATCATTATACTGGTGCTCTCTGATGCGATCATATAAGGAAGACCGAGAAACCACATAAGCCAATACCCGACTGGGTTCCAAAACATTTAATCTCACGAACCGATTGGCCAAGGCCTGAACATTAATTGCAAGAGGTCTCTCCCCAACTGGAATATATGTGTTACATTCCATATTTTGTACATGAAAGTATGCCATAAATAAATTAATGAGAGCCCGAAAGTGAGGTGTCATGTCCCGCCGTACTATATTACGACAATGTTGCACCCTGTAGTATTATACGTTGAATTTGTCATATGGTAACTGACATTAGTCCAAGGAAAAGATTATTTGGAGATTATATGGATTATGCTATTTCAAACAAGTAATAAGTAAATTCGTAAAGGTGAAAGGGGAAGCAAGTCAAAGAAAACGAGTTTCGTTGAAAATGGACAATTTGAAATAAAATACGGGTCAAACGATAATACCCGATAATTATAAACTAATACCATGCAAGGTAGCATATGACCACGGTAGTGTAATATATAAAGTATATATGAAGTATTTTGAAAATAAATAGAATTTTATGTAAATTGTGATAATTTTTAAATTATGCGGGTAATTGATTAATTACCGGGTAATAGGACATTACCTAATTAACTAATAAATTTGGATAATGATTAAAATCCCCACCCCACCCTCACGTGGCATCAAGACACTACTAAGGCATATGACTCTTAGTCATATGGGCTTAGTTGGCTATCTAAAGGTAAATAGAACATGTAAGATTATTTTGGTTCTACATTACTTAAACCATTTGCAAGTGATCTTTTGTTTTATTTTTGCTCGCATTTAGGAAACTAAATATGTTGAGAGCATTATGTTCTCTTCGTTTCATCCTCCTCCTAGCTACAAAAGGCTTTTTGGAAACTTGATTTATTTGGATGTAGTAACACTTGAAGGAATTAAGTATTGTGTTACTGGAACAACCAAAACATTTTATGTTAATTCCAGCACCACGAATGTTCTTGATCCAAGGTCTAATAAAACTGGTTCAGAAACAACAAGAAGCCTATTTTACTCTTGTAACATTGTCGTTGCAATTTTAAGGAAGTACAGTGCAATATTTCTCAAGAATATCGTACAGACTTTTCCTACTTCGATCTTGCCATCACGTGTTTGACGCAAATGTCGTGGGCTAAAGGGATTGTTAAGGGAACTAGCTCAGGTATGTTAAGGATATCCCTTCTTTATTTTGGCATGGTCCATATGATACTGAAGAAATGAGCAAACACGCAGTTTCCATAAATTACTCTATTTATAGAAATAGTAGGGGTGTCTATATTCTTGATTCCCCATGAAAAATATTATTATCTTCTTCTCGTGGTTCATACGCAGTTGAAAAACTTTATCCTGAAGGAATATTGAGATTATTAAGTATTTTTCATGCATCTCATACATGTGCATTGACCCATGACCAGATGGCATTATATACGCGTATATATGTAAATATATGTATACGGGATATGGGAAAAGGTTACGGCGTTACATACACACCACCATCTGATCAGCTGGTATATGATGACGATGTTGGCCATAGTGGCGGAAATATGATTCAAATGGCGTTATATACGTATATATATTTATATGGAATATGGGAAAGGTTATTGCATTATATAAGCACCAACATCTGATCAGCTGGTATACGATGATGATTTTGCCCACAGTGACCGATACGATATAATGCGATGCCCTCAAAGGCTATGATGTTATGAAACATGTACCTAAGCACGACATGACATTCATACACATACGCATGACGCTAAAAGTAATTTATGATTTACAAAGTTATTCAGACTTACAGGTTGAGTCATGTACTCTATATTTCTTCCATGTCTCTTATGTACTTATTTATGTGCCTTACATACTCGTTAAATTATTCGTACTGATGTCCCTTTTGCCTGGGGACGCTGCGTTTCATGCCCGCAGGTCCAGACAGACAGGTCGAGAGCCCTCCAAGTAGGCTATCAGCTCAGCGGAGGATGTTGGTGTGTTCTATTTGCTTCGAAGTTGCGTGTTTGGTTAGTATGATTTAGACGTGTATTGTTTGGTAGGTGGGACTCTGTCCCGACCTTTATGATATTTATGTACCCTTAGAGGCTTGTAGACATATATCGTGTACGTGAAAGATTGTACGGCCTTATCGGCCTATGTTTTGAATTTCTAAATGATCATGTTGACCTATTAGGCCCGTATGTCACGTGTATATGATGATGTAATAAGAAAGATAAGTTACGTTGATACTCAGTTGAGTAAGGTACCGGGTGCCTATAACGGCCCATCGGTTTGGGTCGTGACAAAAGTGGTATCAGAGCAGTTGTGTCCTAGGGAGTCTACAAGTTGTATCTAGTAGAGTCTTGTTTATGGGTGTGTCATGCACCACACTTATAAGCAGGATGCTACATGGCATTTGGGATTGCCACTCTTTCTTCTTATTCTAGATCGTGTGGTAGAGATCCCTTATAAGAATTCAACTTCCAAAATTCTAATTTTATTCGTAATAAGACGATGCCTACATTCGGAAAGAAGGTTGGAAAGAGAGATAGTTGTGGAAGAGCTGAGTTAGAGGAATTGGATTTTTGTATGATATAAGTAAATATGAGGTCTTTAACAGATCATGGGTGTACTGAAAGGTGTAAGCTTCCTATAAGAAGCCTTAAGGCAAGAATGCCTATCCATCTTTATGGTAAAAGACAATGAGAGATTAAGAAGATAAGTACAAGTTTCAGCAAGTAAAAGGAGCAAGGTAAAAAGGGGTACGAGGTACCCAGTTAATGAAGGTTAACAACGCTTATAATTGAGGCAGATGAACATAAGCATTTTGAGTTATATTCAATAGTAACAGAGGTATATACAATTGGTCGCACCCCTTCCAGATATGTCCTATGGGGGTTAACAAAAGTAGTATAAGAAGATATGATGGATGAATTGATTGCGTCAGTTGACATTTCCGAAGGATATTGTAAAGGTGCTAATAGATCTCTTTGTGAGACACCTAGATGGTGCACTCTAAAATAGTGTAGCCAGATATAAGTACTACAAAGACACGCACTATAAGCCTTGAAGGGATAAATATTACCTTAGTGTGGCTCGCGTCCCTAGTAAAGCGAGAGCGTTAAGCAACTTGAGGAGCCATTGGATGGAGCAAAGGAAAGCTAAAAGCGAAAGAATGTCGTATTGAAGTTCTCACAAGAAAAGGGATATGCAGAAATATTAGCAGAATAATGAGAAGAGAGATAAGGAAGCATTATGAATAAGGTGTGATACATGGATGAAAACGGTAGAGTGTTATAGAATCTATAGTCAAATGAAGGAAGAGACAAAAACTGATGGGCCTTAAGATAACAAAAGAGTATAGGCCATAATGTTATATCCTCATTTCGAGAAATAAGTTCGTGACTCCAACACGACTACCAGAGGGGAGAGTTAATCCCCAGAGTATACAAATCAGTATGGGCTGGTAAACAAGATAAACTAAATATGAATTAGGGACCAAATGATTGGAAAGTACTCGACATCATGGTAATTTTAGATTTTGTTCCAGTGGTAATAGAATGGACCATAGAAGTAGATTCATGATGAATTCAGAGAATGCTCATTCAGGGAGATGCTTCCCTAGAGCAAGAAATGTGAGCAAAGTTAAACTTAAGAGACTGTATGTTCCAGTTACACTAAGTGTCACCCTCACGAGTAAGGGAATTTGTCATCCTTGGTACAGAGTAAGGATCATTGATGTTGAGAAACGACGCCAAATATGAAGAGGTAAAACAACTATAGATAGATCCTTGTGGCTTCAGCTTTTAGTACACCCCTAAAGGGGGGATATAGAGTGATGTGGCATTAAGTCAGAATTTAGTGGTTCTAGTGACTATGGAATGGTAAAGGAAGAATTCGATAAATGAAAGAGGAATGAGATGGCACTTATTTAAATCTTACAGATATGCTACGATTCAAGAATATTGTGCAAGCACGACGTCAAGGAGAGGAGGTAAAGTTTCCTACCCGAGTTGTTATTAATAAATAAGGAGCCAGTGCAAGACGTAAGTTAAGACAAAGTAAATAATCCAAGAAAGATTATGAGGAATATTGATGTGAGAATGGGCCAATGAGTAGTTAGTAATTGGTTAGGAAGATCCCAGTTATGGCTAAACAGGAGGCTATAGATGAGTCATCAGATCGTGTAAGATAAACATAGTAGAACCCAACATGGAGAATTCAACCTTGAAGAATATCATTATAATACTTGAGATATATTCAAACAAGAGTCGGGGTAGTTAAAGGTACCATATGAGTGTTACAGGGGAATAAAAAAAAGTGCCATTGGGAAGGCAGTCAAAATATCAGTTCAAAAGCAACCAAACAAGCACAAGGGCATGGAAGTAAGCAACTACGGATGATTATAGGCAAGTAAATATATCAAAAAGGTCTGTAATAAGCTCACAGCTTTACGAGAGTCAAGGGTTCTCCCTAAGTACTATAACGAAAGACTAACTAAGGAGATAAGAAAGAAGGCTTCAACCTAAGCACAACGACCTAAAGAGGAAATGGTCGTGTAACAACAATCTCATAACAACATTGTAAGCATTCCAAAGGAAAGTGGCACCTACCGTGGCTAATGAACGAGAAGTAAGAATTAAAAGTAATATTCCAGATCATATGAGTTGTATAAAAACACTGTCAAGTGTGGGCACTAAGATAAGCTAAGTATGGACACAACAAAGGGGCAGAAAGACTAGGAAAAGTAATAGCTTACGTTGGAAGAAAGCTAAGATGAAACGAAAGAATTATTCGATCAATGATCCAGAGTTAGTACGTTATGGATACACTCAAGATTTTGGAGCATTATCTAGGAAGCATATTTGTTGACAATCATATAGCCATAGAAGACTTCAGTATAAGTTAAATAAAGTATAAAGCCCAGGGCATAGACAAAGGATTGAATTGTTAGAAGATTGTATCATGGATATTCTTTAATGCCCATGAAAGGCTAATAACTGATACAATGAGCCACAGATCGGAAGATAGCTTAATCCCGCTTAAAGGCTGATCAGAAGGAAGATGAAACTAAAGAATTACATCACCTAAGTAAATCAGGAGTCTGATTATTGGACCTAGAAAAATTATAGAAGTTGTGCTTGAGAACAAGACTGAATCGCTCTTAATATCGGACGTTCAAGAGAAATAACACAACAACCATAATCTATAATGGCCCTATAAGGAAGCCAGTTAGAAGAAGTAACAGCCTCATAAGAAGCTAGTCGAACGCCTATCCCAACACGGAGAGCTTATCCACTACATCTACATAAGGAATAGTCTAGTCCAATATTTCTTGTCCTTAAATATCATATATGCACCGCTGCTGATCCTTTCTAAATCCAGCTTCAACCGAGAATACGTCCAGCTTCAACCGAGCATAGTATAAATGGATATGTATAGGTCGCAAGCTAAAGTATGATAGAGAGACAAAGTTTTAAGAAAACATGAGTAAGAATGAGGAAAGGAAAGTGAAAAGGTGACGAGAATAGATAAATCCTCAGGATTAAGTCTATGAAAACAAGAGAGATAATGATTTCTCTAAGTTATTAAAAGTTCAATATAGCCTGAATGAACTGAAAGGAGTCTAAGATTAATAGCATTTAGAAGGAATGAAATGCTGACCAGGTAATAAAATGAGGGTATAATTGTGACATATAAAGGATGACGTTGGACCTTTCGATTGAGTAATGAATTGAAGAGGATTTCATGAATTCTACGGGATTAAAATCCCCACGTAAGGTGAATCACAGTGGGATGCTATAAATTACGGTTATGGAAGTATAGTATCGCTCCTAAGTGGATTAGTCTAATTACTCCAGGTGTCCCTGATGAGACATGAGCCCTAGCGACAATGTATTATGTAAGAAGTTTCAAGTCTTCAAATGGTAGATTGTAGAAAATCATTAAGGTGGGTAAAAGTTGCAAAGTACGAGATGAGATTGGGCCATCAGTCTTAAGATGAATAGTAATGAAGAAGCGTTAAAGGATTTAGCCTTATGCATATACGATAAACAACAAGAGTAACCTGGAGTTCGGTAGCAGACTTTAGTAACGATAAATCGAAGTAAGAATTTTGGTATAATATGGCCTACTTGGATATAGTAAATCTAATAATGCCCAGAGGGACAACTTGACATAATTTTGTGTAAGTTCATAAAGTGAAGCTTAGAGATTGGTTAAAAGCTGGAGGAAAGAGAAGAGAAGAGTCGCATAGGCGCACATACAAAGTTAGAGTTGTAAACGTTGCATGATAGAAGGTAGCAACAATTACAAGATCATAAGGATTCCGACTACAAGTCATGGTGTGAGAAAGAGGCTTAAAAGGAGGGAATGCCCTAGCCTTTGGACTTATTCACAGAACAGTTGCCTAGATGGAAAAAGGACTACTAAAGTTTTTGCAAGAGCTATGGGATATGAGGACGATAAGCGCATCAGTCAACATTCAAGGACGAATGTTCCAGACGGGGAATGATGTTACACTCCATATTTTCGTACATGAAAGTATGCCATAAATAAACTAATGAGAGCCCGGAAGTGAGGTGTCACATCCCACAGTACTACATTACGATGATGTTGCACCCTGTAGTATTGTACATTGAATTTGTCATAAGGTAACTGACATCAGTCCAAAGAAATGATTATTTGGAGATTATAAGGATTATGCTATTTCAAAAAAGTAATAAGTAAATTCGTAAAGGTTAAAGGGGAAGCAAGTCAACAAAAACGAGTTTCGTTGAAAATGGACAAATTGGAATAAAATATGGATCGAGCGATAATACACGATAATTATAAACTAATATCATGAAAGGTATCATATGACCAAGGTAGTGTAATATATAAAGTATATATGAAGTATTTTGAAAATAAATAGAATTTTAAGTAATTTGAGATAATTCTTAATTTTACGGATAATTGGTTAATTACCGGGTAGCGGGACATTACCTAATAAATTTGGATAATGATTAAAATACCCACCCCACCCCACCCCCATGTGGCATCAAGCCACTACTAAGGCATATGACTCTTAGTCATATGGGCTTAGGTGACTATCTAAATGTAAATAGAACGTGTAAGATTATTTTGGTTCTACATTACTTAAAGCATTTGCAAGTGATCTTTTATTTTATTTTGGCTAGCATTTAGGAAATTAAATATGTTGAGAGCATTATGTTCTCTTCGTTTCATCCTCCTCCTAGCTACAGAAGGTTTTCTAGAGACTTGATTTATTTGGATGCAGTAACACCTGAAGGAATTAAGTATTGTGTTACTGGAACAATCAAAACATTTTATTTTAATTCCAGCACCGTGGATGTTCTTGATCCAAGGTCTAATAAAACTGGTTTAGAAGCAACAAGAAGCCTATTTTACTCTTGTAACATTGTCGTTGCAATTTTAAGGAAGTACAGTGCAATCTTTCTCAAGAATATCGTACAGACTTTTCCTACTCCGATCTTGCCGTTACGTGTTTGACGCAAATGTCTTGGGTTAGAGGGATTGTTAAGAGAACTAGTTCAGGTATGTTAAGGCTATCCCTTCTTTCTTTTGGCATGGTCCATATGATACTGAAGAAATGATCAAATACGCAATTTCCATAAATTACTCTATTTATAAAAATAGTAGGGGTATCTGTATTCTTGATTCCCCATGAAAAATATTATTATCTTCTTCTCGTGGTTCATACGCAGTTGGAAAACTTTATCCGGAAAGAATATTGAGATTATTAAGTATTTTTCATGCATCTTATACATATGCATTGACCCATGACCAGATTGCGTTATATACGCGTATATATGTAAATATATGTATACGGGATATGGGAAAGGTTACGACGTTATATACGCACCACCATCTGATCAGCTGGTATATGATGATGATGTTGCCCATAGTGGTGGAAATATGATTCAAATTGCGTTATATACGTATATATATTTATATGGAATATGGGAAAGGTTATGGCATTATATAAGCACCACCACCTGATCAGCTGGTATATGATGATGATTTTTCCCACAGTGGCCGATATGATATAATGGGATGCCCTTAGAGGCTTATGATGTTATGAAACATGTACCTATGCATAACATGACATTCATACGCATACGCATGACACTAAAATAAATTTATGATTTACAAAGTTATTCAGACTTACAGGTTGAGTCATGTACTCTATATTTCTTCCATGTCTCTTATGTACTTATTTATATGCCTTACATACTCGGTTTATTATTCGTACTGACGTCTCTTTTGCCTAGGGACGTTGCGTTTCATGTCCGCAGGTCTAGACAGATAGGCCGAGAGCCCTCCACATAGGCTATCAGCTCAGCGGAAGATGTTGGTGCTCTCTATTTGCTTCGGAGTTGCGTGTTTGGTTAGTATGATTTAGACGCGTATTGTTTGGTATGGTGGGACTCTGTCCTGACCTTTATGATATTTATGTACTCTTAGAGGCTTGTAGACATATGTCGTGTACGTGAAAGATTGTACGGCCTTGTTGGCCTATGTTTTGACTTTCTAAATGATCATGTTGGCCTATTAGGCCCGTATGTCACGTGTATATGATGATGTAATAAGAAAGATATGTTACGTTGGCACTCGGTTGAGTAAGGTACCAAGTGCCCGTCACGGCCCATCGGTTTTGGTCGTGACAATATGCTAAACTCCCCATACTCACCGCCTTTCGGCTCAAGGCATCGGCCACCATATTGGCCTTTCCCGGATGGTACAATATAGTGATATCATAATCCTTAAGCAACTCCAACCACCTCCACTGACTCAAAATGAGATCCTTCTGTTTGAACAAGTGCTGGAGGCTACGATTATCAATAAACACCTCACAAGACACACCATACAAGTAATGCCTCCAAATCTTCAATGCGTGAACTATGGCAGCCAACTCTAAATCATGAATGGGGTAGTTCTTCTCATGGGGCTTCAACTGACGAGAAGCATAAGCAATAACTCTACCCTCCTACATCAAAATACACACCCAATACCAACTCTCGAAGCATCACAATACACGGTATATGAACCTGAAGCTGATGGCAAAACTAACACTGGAGCTGTGGTCAAAGCTGTCTTGAGCTTATGAAATCTCTCCTCACACTCGTACGATCATACAAATGAAGCACCCTTCTAAGTCAACTAGGTCAAGGGCGATGCGATAGATGAGAATCCCTGAACAAAACGACGATAATAACCTTCCAAACCAAGAAAGCTGCGAATCTCTGTGGCTGAGGACTGTTAGGGCCAACTCTGAAAAACCTCTATCTTCTTTGGATCAACCTGAATACCCTCGCTGGACACCACGTGCCCCAAGAAAGCCACTGAACTAAGCCAAAACTCACACTTAGAGATTTTTGCATAAAGCTTCTCCTCTCTCAATCTTTGCAACACAACTATTAAATGCTCCGCATGCTCCTCCTGACTACACAAATATACCAGAATATCATCAATGAAGACTATGACCAACGAGTCAAGATAAGGCCGAAGCACACTGTTCATCAAATGCATGAACGCTGCTAGGGCATTCGTCAGCCCAAAAGACATCACCAAGAACTCATAATGGCCATATCAGGTCTTGAAAGTTGTCTTAAGAATATCCGAGTCCTTGATCTTCAACTGGTGATAACCTGAACGGTGATCAATCTTGGAGAACACTCTCGCTTCTTGAAGATGGTTGAATAAATCATCAAAGCGAGTCAAAGGATACTTGTTCTGAATTCTTACATTGTTCAATTGTCTATAATCAATGCACATCCTCATAGTGCCATCATTTTTCTTCACAAATAGAACCGGCGCACCCCAAGGTGACACACTAGGCCGAATGAACCCTTTATCAAGGAGTTCCTGAAGCTTCCCCTTTAATTCCTTCAACTCTACCGGTTCCATACGATACGGCGGAATAGAAATGGGCTGAGTACCCAGCACCAGGTCAATACCAAAATTAATATCCCTGTCTGGTGGCATGCCCGACAGGTCTGCAGGAAACACATCGGAAAAATCCCTCATAATTGGAACAGAATCAATACTGGGAGTCTCAGCACCAACATCCCTCACAAATGCTAGTTATGAAAGACAACCCTTCCCAACCATACACTAGGCTTTCAAGAATGAGATCACTCTACTGGGAACATAATCAGTCACACCTCGCCACTCTATCCGTGGCACACCCGGTATAGCCAATGTGACTGTCTTAGCATGATAGTCCAGAATAGCACGACATGGAGATAGCCAATGCATGCCCAAAATGACATCGAAATCCACCATACACAATAATAAAAGATTCACACGGGTCTCCAAACCCCTAATAGTCACCACACACGACCGGTACACACGGTCTACAATAACAATATCGACCATTGGGGTAGATACATGAACAGGTGAAACAAGAAACTCACAGGGCATAGCCAAATAACGAGAAAAGTATGATGACACATAAGAAAAGGTGGAACCGGGATCAAATAATACAGAGGCATCTCTGTGGTAGACTAAAACAATACCTATAATAACCGCATCTGAAGCAATAGAATCGAGTCTACCTAGAAGTGCATAGAAATGGGCCTGACTGCCACCCGATCGGCCTCCCCCTCTAGGGCGACCCCTAGCTGCCTGACCTCCACCCCTAGCTGGCTGAGCGAGTAGTGGTGAAGTAACTGGCGCTGAAGCCGATGACTAACCCCTCTGCTGAGATGAGATCATAAGATGACGAGGGCATTGCCTCCACATATGACCCATCTCACCATACTTATAACAACTCCCAGGTGCTGGAGAAGGGGACTGAAGGGAATCCCTCGCACCAGAGTGACTAGCAGATGTACTCGGCATAGAAGAGCCCTGAACTAATGGAGCACGGGATGAACTCTGAGCTGGAAGGGAACTAAGTGATGATTGGCCCTGATGAGAACTGTGAGAACCATGACCCAATGATGTCCCACGATAAATTGGGCGAGCTGGCTGAGCATGCCTGAATGGAAGGCCTCTGCCGTGCTGAAACTGACCTCTCAAAGAAGTACCGCTGTAACTATCAGATCCTCGAGGCCTCTTGGCCTCTCTCTCCTCGCGCTCCTAGCGATGAACAGACTCAATCTCCCGAGCAATGTCTACAACCTCCTCAAAGGTATCACTAATCACCCTTTCCCTGGTCATGAGAATACAAAGCTGATAAGTGGAGCCATCAACAAACCTCCTAATCCTCTCTCTATCTGTCGGAACCATCCAAATAGCATGACGAGATAACTTGGAGAACCTCATCTCATACTGGGTCACAATCGTCTCCCCTGATACAACCACTTAAATTCCCTATGTAGCTCCTCTCTACGGGACTACGATACATACTTCTCTAGAAAGAGAACAGAGAACTGCTGCCAGGTAAGGGGTGCTGTACCAACAGGCCTACGCCTCTCAAAAGCCTCCCACCAAGTGAAAACAACTCCTGAAAACTGATAAGTAGTAAAAGCAACCCCGCTGGTCTCCAGAATACCCACTGTACGAAGCATCCTCTTACACTTATCTAAGAAACCCTGGGCATCCTCGCCCTCTGCACTACTGAAGGTCGGAGGCTATAGTCTACCAAACCTCTCCAACCTATGCTGCTCATCCTCCGTCATAGCAGGAACTACATAGTCCTGAGCAGCTGCAACCGACTAGATTGGATATGCCCCGATGTCTGAAGTCCCTGCACGACCTGCTCAGGTCTGCAAGCAGCGGGAGTCTGATTACCTCCCCCGGCCTGAGAAGTAGATGCAGCTATAATGGATGAAACAGCTTGAGCTAAGCCAGTGCAAACTGATAAGATCTGAGCCAAGGCCTCCTGAAGACCCGAAATCATAATGGGTACAGTTGGTGCTTGAGCTGGTGCTGCTGGAGCATCCATAACTGGGACCTGATCCTAAACTGGGGCAGCTGGTGGATCTGCAGGTGCTGCCCTAGCTGCTCTGCCCCTACCACGACTACGATCGCGTCCTCGGCCTCTAGTGGTCACAACTGGTGGTACTGGTGGTCGTCCATCCTGACCGGTAGCACCTGTCCTCACCATCTGTGAGAGAATAGAATAATAGAAGTTTAGTACTCGGATCAACAAATTCGCACGACAAGAATTTCAAGAATATGAAGTTTTTCCTAAAGGTTCTGTAGCCTCTCGAGGATAAATGCAGACGTCTCCATACCGATCCGCGAGAGTCTACTAAACCTGCTCATGACTCATAAGACCTATGTAACCTAGGCTCCGATACCAACTTGTTATGACCCTAAACCCGGACCCGGTCGTGATGGTGCCCCTCGTGAAGACAAGGCCAGCCGGCACTTCCCATATCCAATTATTAACATTTAAAGTATAAGAAATAAATCTAAACCATGATAAGATAATCCAAAGTTAACAGATAATAGCATAATTTGCGGAAAATAACCCAACACATCCTGATAGCGGGATGTCACTAGTCATGAGCATCTAAACAATCCGAAATACTCTAAATCAATCTACAAAGTTTAATACAGAAACTAAAAATATAAAGAAGTATGATAGGGAAGAGCTCCGAGCTGCAAACGCCAACAACTACCTAGAGACTCCTCGGATCCGCTTGAGCCAAAAATGATCAACACTCGGGAGCGGGACCAGATATGCCTGAATCAGCATACAGGGTGCAGGGAGTAAAGTGAGTACTCCAACTCAGTGAGTAATAATCATAAATAAAGACTGAAAGCAGAAAATCACGTAAGGCACAAAAACATGCTATAATGAAGCAGTAAAACCATTAAAACAGTAAACCAGTGAAAGATAGGTAAAAATCCTTTAATTCAAATTTAACTTCATGAAAAGCCTTTTTCAACAATTAAGCAGGTAATTTGGTAGTCAATTACGAAAAGTAAACACATAAAGGTTCACACCTCGGGCAAAGTATCAATAAATCCGCCCCTCGGGCTCAAATCTCAGATCACAATGGGTACCCGCGCTCATTGGGGGTGTACAGACTCCTGGAGGGGCCTCTTACGGCCCAAGCGCACTATCAATCCACCTCGTGGCATCATCACTAGGCCCTCGGCCTCATATCAATCAAGCCACCTCATGGCATACATATCTCAGGTCCTCGGCCTTATAATCAGTATCAAATGTTTCCTCACAACATAGGTCCTCAGCCTTACTCAGTCAAAATCCTCACAAGCTACTCAAGCAATAGTAAAACATGATTCGTAGCCCAAAAATATCATTTAAAAGATCATGTAGGTGTTAAAACAGAGTAAACATGGCTGAGTACGAAAAATAATGAAATATAACACGACTGAGTTCAAGTATAAATTCAAAACAGTGAGGAAATACTAGTAAAAATCTCCGAAGGGTTCAAATAGTTGGCGCAAGGCCCAAATATGGCATTCAGCCCAAATCATGATGATAGCAAATAGATTTCAGTAAAATACGCGGTAAAATAGTCATTCGGGACGGACTAAGTCACAATACCCAATAGTGCACAACCCCACGCTCATCATCAAGCATGTGCGTCACCTCAATATAGCACTATGATGTGTCATCCAGGGTTTCAAACCTTCAGAACATCATTTACAATCATTACTCACCTCGAACCGGTCAAATCTCTAGGTCGCGATGCCTTTGCCCCTCGAATTGGCCTCCACTCGCGTTGAATCTATCCAAAATCAGAACGAGGACGTCAAAATATGCTAAGGGAACGAAGCCCAAGCGAATATAATCAAAATACGACACAAATCCCGAAATTACCAAAACCCGACCCCGGGGCCCACGTCTCGGAATTTGATAATTTTTATATCAATAGATTCCTTATTTCCCCACGAGTTCATACATATCAAAATTTTTGAAATCCGACCTCAAATGGTCCTTCAAATCCTCAATCAAAGGTCTAAATTTTCAAGCCCTAGTCCTTCATATTTTGGCTTAATTTCCATGATTATTTAGGTGGAATTCACATTAGAATCGAGTTTTAAGTCCAAGAATCTTACCTCCAAGTGATTCCCTTTGAATCCCTCTTCAATCCCCTTCAAAAATCTCCAAAAACGACCAACAATGGAAGAAATAAAGCCCATATTCGCGGACAAGACGACCTTTTAAACCTTCTGCCTAGGTCTTAATTTCCATCTTCGTGAACGCGGTCAACGCCTCGCGTTTGTGAAGCACAAAAATTCCGTTGACCAAAACTCTTTTCCGTGAACGCGACCTCACCATCGCAAACGCGATGCCTCCACTTCACCAACCTACGCGAATGCGACCAGGACTCTCGTGAATGCGATGCTTACCATTCCGGCAATTCGCGAACGCGGGACTCCCCTTCGCGAATGCGAAGACCAAAATTCCTGCAACAGTTGAAACCAAAATCTGTAGTTTTTCTTAACTTAATGTTTAACCCCTGGAAACTCACCTGAAGCCCCTTGGACCTCAACCAAAGGCACCAACATATCCTAAAACCTTATTCAAACTTGTACCAATCTTCAAAACACCTCAAACAACATCAAATCAACCAAAATACATCGGATTCAAGCCTAAGTTTCCAAAATCTTCTGAATTCTGCTTTTGATAAAAAACCCAACCAAACCACGTCCGAATGACTTGAAATTTTGCACATACATCCCAAATGACACAACGAAACTAATGCAACTCTAGGAATTCCATTCCGACCCCTATATCAAAATCTCGCCTACCAACTAAAAATCGCCAAAATATCAACTTCGCCAATTCAAGCCTAAATCTACTCCAAGCCTCCAAAACTCATTCCGATCATGCTCCTAAGTCCCAAATCATCTCTCAAAACTATTCGAACTCACATCCGAGCCCTCTAACACATAAGTCAACATCTAGTTGACTTTTCCAACTTAAGCTTCCTCAAAAGAGACTAAGTGTCTCAAACCTTACCAAAATCATTCCAGATTCGATCTGACCAACCCGATACCACATAATACAGATAAACAAAGCATAAAGAAGCAGAAATGTGAAAAATGGAGCGGTAACTCATGAGACGACCGTGGGGTCATCACATTATGATTCTGCGAGGGCGTGATAGGATGTGTCTTGTCTTTCTTTCTTATTCTTCCGTCTGTGTGTGGCGATTCGGGTCAAATTACTAAATCTGTCATCATTATTGTTTTCCTGTATTACTCAGATCAATCATCCGATAATAAAATTTGGTTAGAGGTCAATGACATTAAATGGTGCCACTAGATAGGTAATCGTGTCCTAACAACGAAAAGTGACAGAAGTAGTAGACAAGGCTAATAAAAGGCCCGTTTTTCCATAGTGAGAGTCTTACCGCTAAGATCTGTGATAGAGTTTATTCTTGAATTAGTACGAGTCCACCACTATAACACCAGGAGAGTGTCATTACAAAAAGGTGCTTACCTCCATGAAATTCTTTTGAGATCTTTATGGATATAATAGATAAACATGATAAGAATGAGCAACAGAATATAGGCTCTAAAGTCCTCATGCACCTAGAAGATTATAGGACCAACAAAATATTCTTAATAAAGTTCAAGGTTCCTTAAAGGTTTTAGTAAAATACTTACCACGTTATAAGCTATAGGATATTTAATGAAGAGGTCTATGGAACATGCAACATTTAGACTATAGTAGATGGTGAATATTTGAAATGCTGCTGTACTCTTAGAGATGCCAACAAGAGCAACACAACTAATTTGGGAATAAATTTCACTAAAGTGTTTATGAATCACTTCCTTCTTGACAGTTTGTGACGTGAACTTGCCTGCTAGATCATTTGATAAATTGATTTAGACATTGGGTATACTTACATATAACACCAAACTTTCTCAGCTGGATATGAAAGCAACATCTTAAGTTTAGAGGCTTGTTGAAAGATTGGTTAATTGTTTAAATAAGATAGTAACTGCATATATAAGGACTTAAACCTATTCTATAGTAGTTGTACTTACCAGGAAGATTGAAAATATGGACATGATAGGCGAGCAAGAATTCACATAAGAAGATCAAGATTAGAATATCTATTAGTATGGATTTTAATATGAGTTGAAGATTTAAAAATCAAAAATGTTCTGAGATATTAAGTGATCCTTTACGGGTTGCCACATCAGTGCAAAATTTATAGTAGTTCATGTGTTTAATACTTTTAAGATTCAAGTTAAGAGAAGGAAACCCTAGCTAACCAAGTTGTACTTGATATGATTAACTCCAAAGTACTGATGGATATGGATTAATTATCTTCTTACCATGCTACCCTTGATTACGATGGTAAGAATATTAGGTTTGGTGAACTTTAAAAGCTGGTTTTGTCCAAAAAGGGGATTATACGTTTTAGAGACGAACAAATTATATATTTTGAGTTAACATTTATAGATGAAAGGTTGTTTGGATCTCATAGATATGGTAAGGGGCACAAGAAAAGAAACTCTTAGTTTGAGAAAAAAAAGGGTATCATAATGAGAGATTCTCTAATGTATCCCTAAAGATTTACTAGGACTACCTCCAATATGAGAAATAGACTTCGGTATTGAGTTGATACCTGACACACAAACTATATCATATGGCACCAACAGAGTTGAAAGAGCTAATTGAATAATTGAGAGACCTACTAGATACAAGTTTATCATACCGAGTGTTGCACTATGGGGTGTACTAGTATTATTTAAAAAAAAGGGATGAGTCTTTAAGAATGTGGGCCAACTACAGATAATTAAATAGGATAACAATACACAACAAATATCCCCTGTCTTGTATAGATAACTTGTTTGATCAGTTACAAGGAGCCGTTGACCTTTAGTCTGGTTATCATCAACTTCAAATAAGAAAGGAAGATATTTCGATGTTGCCTCTGTACTCAGTACAAACATTATGAGTTACTTGTGATATCCTTTAGATTGGCCAATGATCTAATTGCATTGATGTATATAATGAATATGGTGTTCAAAGTTTCTTTTGGAAATAAAAATTCATAGTTTTTACTTACTATATTCTGGTATATTCTCGTACCAGGAAGGGCACGAGAATTACTTGAAAAATATGCCTAAGACGCTGCAGGAAAATCAACTTTTTTCCAAGTTCTTAATTAGCTAGACTCGATGGTATTCATAGGATACATGGTATATAAGAATAAAAAAATGGTAGATTCTAAGAAGATATAAACAGTTCATAAATGGTCGAGACCCATTTCCCCTACAGAGATTACTTTTGGCTTGACAAGCTACTATTGGCATTTGTGTAGGATTTCTCTAGAATAGAACCACCACTCACCAAGTTAACATAGAAAATCACTAAACAATGTACAACGAGAAAGCATGTTTGAAAATCACACTAATATTAGTCTTATTCCAATAGGCTTTAGAGTATTCACGATGTTATGCGATACTTTGAATGTAGGATTAGGATATTTTCTCATGCAAAATAGTCGCGTGATAACCTATACTCTAAGGAAATTAAAGAAGCTCAAGTCGTATTACGCCATTCATGATTTGGAGATGGTCATATTGGTATTTCCTTTTAAGATTTAGAGACACTATTCATACGAAGAAACCTATGAGATTTATACCTAGCACAAGAGCCTGAAGTACATTTAAAACCAACAGAGATAAATATTTAGTAATGTTGATGGAGGGAATTACTGAAGATATAATTGTACTGTTTGGGAAAGATAAATATTATAGCTTATCCCAAGAAAAACTATGGGTGATTTGACGCATCTAGTGTAATGACCCGACCGGTCGTTTTAAGAATTAACGTTCTGATCCCCTATTAACTGCTTTTCCCGTGTTTGTTTCTGCTATTTTGATTCGCCAGGATATTTGGTTTTGAATTTCGGAGTGTTTTGGGACACTTAGTCCCTAAATGAGAGATTAAGCTTTAGAATTTGGACCGTAATCGGAGCAGTGTGAAGACGGCCTCGGAAGGAATTCTATCGGTTCCATTAGCTCCGTTGGCTGATTTCGGGCTTAGGGGCATATTCAGATTGTGTTTTGGAGGCATGTAGCTTATTTGAGCTTGAAATGCCAAAAGTTGAATATTTTAAGTTTCCGGTTCGATAGTGAGATTTTGATATCGGGGTCGGAATGGAATTATGAAAGTTGGAGTAGCTCCATAGTGTTGAATGTGACGTGCTTGCAAAATTTCAGTTCATTCGGATGAGGTTTGATAGATTTTTTGATCGAAAGAGTAAATTGAGAGTTTTGGAGTTCTTAGGCTTGAATCCGATGATAAATTGGTGTTTTAATGTTGTTTTGAGCATTTCGAAGATTGGAACAAGTTTGAATGATGTTTTAGTGTTGGTTGGATTGTTTGGTTGAGGCCCCGAGAGCCTTGGATATGTTTGGGATGCTCAACGGATCATTCTTGGAACTTAGAAAGTTGCAGAAAAAGTTACAGCAGTCAGTTCTAGTTTCCTTCTTCGCGTTCGCGAGTGGGGTATCGCGTTCGCAAAGAGGAGCTGGGGCTGGTGAAGGTTTAACGCTTCGCGTTCGTGAAGGCACTCCCGCGTTCGCGAGTCTGTGGGATCTTATACCTACGCGTTCGCGAATGTAGTTCTGTGTTCGCGTAGGAGGTTGGTCATCGCGTTCACGATTTGGGCATCGTGATCGCGAAAGAGGAAAGCTGGACCAAGCGGAGTTGTGCTTCATGAACGCGAGGGTCCTTCCACGTTCGTGAAGAAGGAATTAGCTGGGCATAATATAAAATTTCAAAGTCGAGGGTTTAGCCATTTTTGTGAAAACTAGATCTTTGGAGCTCGGATTTGAGCAAGGTTTTGAGGAATTTTCAGAGATATCAATCGGGTAATGATTCTTAACTCCATTTGCTTATAACCCATTAATCTAAACATGAATTCATCATTTAATTTCAGAATTAGGATGAAAATTGGGGGAAAGTTCTTAGACCTAAATTTCGAGTTTTGATTGGGGATTTGACATTGGATTTGGATAATTTTAGTATGGTTAGACTCGTGAGAGTATGAGGATTCTGAAAATATAAATTTTACCCGATTCCGAGATGTGGGCCCGGAGGGCACTTTGGTCATTTTACTAATTTTGCGGATTAGCTTAGAATGTATTAGTGTAATCAGTTACTTGAAGTGTTATTTACATTATGCAATTAATTTGAATAGATAAGGACCATTTGGAGTCGAGTACTCGTGGCAAGAACGTGGTTTTGGGTTAATTTTGAGCCGGTTCGAGGTAAGTGGCTTGCCTGATCTTATGTAGAGGAAACTCCCCTTAGGATTTGGTATTATTGATATTAGAAATGCCTTGTAAGTGAGGTGACAAGTGCGTACTTGTGCTAATTGTTGAAAAAATCCGATTTTCATTATGTAATTATAATTGTGTTTCTTTTCCTGTTTATATTACTTGCAATTTAAGCCTGTTGTTAGTTTAGGGAAGCATGTCTAATTGACTTAATTGCTTACTTGCTTAAACTGACTTATTTGGATTATGTGCAGCATGCTAGGCTCGAAATACTCATTTTACCTTGATATAGAATTTGAATTGAATTGTCGCGCAGCATGCTAGGCTAGAAATACCCATTTTACGTTAGTATGGAATTTGAATTGAATTGTTTATTCTTCGTGTTGTTGCTGTGTGTTTACTTTGGGACTACGGGACGGTATCCCTGGAGATCCCTCCTACGCATTTACTTTGGGACTACGGATTGGTATTCCGATAGACCCCCTTGCACATTTACATTGGAACTACGGGACTGCACCCGGTAGACTGCTCTTGTACTGGATATTTACATTTGGGACTATGGATCGGATTTCCGGTAGATCCCCGCGCATTATGAGTTGGACTATGAGACTGCACCCGGGAGATCCATTGGATATTTATGTTTGGGGACTACAGGACGGTATCCTAGGAGATCCCCGGTTGTTATCTCTGTGTTGACTCGTACTCCTTTCCGTGATTATTTTGTCTCTGTTATAGTTGTTGTTGTTCTTTCTACTCTGTGTTATTTCTTACTGTTGCACTTAGCTATACTATCTCTTTCTATACTGATATACCTTATATTTCATTTAATCTCAGTAAGGCCTTGACCTTTCTCGTCACTACCCGGTCGATGTTTTTACTGAGTACCGCTGTGGTGTACTCATGCCCTTTCTGTGCATGTTTTTTATGTACAGATCCAGGTACTTCCACTCAGTCTTATCACACTTGAGACGAGACCCTTTCATAGAGACTTCGAGGTATATCTGCCACGTCCGCAGACCTAAGAGTCCCTTTCTATTCTCAGTACTAGTATAGCCCTTCTGTATTTTCCTTGTTGATAGATATTTTTAGAGTTAGAGCTTTTTATGTAAACTCTTAGCTTGTGATTTATGGGGTTTCGTATTTTGGGAGTGTTTTGGTTGTGATTCTTGTACTGTTATATGCCAAGCGACATCTTAAACACTGTTTCATTTTGTTATCTCAGTTTTTAATTATTTTCTTTCCACAATTGTTTCTTTTCTGTATTTGTTAGGCTTACCTAGCCGTAGAGACTAGGTGCTGTCACGATAGTTCACGGAGGGCGAACTGGGGTCGTGACATCTAGCTCCTGTAGAGATACTTCTGGACGAAGATATGCATAGATTAGAGGATACACGTATTAGATTCAATGTGAAAAAAATCAAAGACATTATTGGCTATTGGTCAAGCCCGATGTAGAGTGTATAAAGGCTAGCCAATACGAGGATGAACGATTGTTTAATTACCGAGATTATTTTCTAGCTGGTAAAAATAAGGATATGATTGATAATAGTAAGGGTATTCTCTGACTAGGTAATTAATTATGCGTAGCAAACATATATGGGTTGAGACAAGCTATTCGTGATGGAGCTCACAACTCTAGATACACTGTATATCTCAGGTCTATAAGATGCACCATGACTATAAAAAAATTGATTGGTTGGAAAAGAAAGAAGTTCGTTAACTTTGTTTCTAACTATTTGACATGTCAGTATGTTAAGGCAAGCACTTGCGACTCACAGTCTTGTGCACGGTGAAATCTGGGAGGCCGATTTCTCTTTGACAAAATGCCTCGAAGGGTGATCACGGAAGCCCTGGATCTCGAGCCAGTCACTTCCCTCAAGATAGGATGGTACCCTGCCAAGGATAATGTCGACCGAAACCCTGACAAACCCAGAAATCTTCCGAGGAATGCACCCAGGGTCGATCAGGTCTATTCAAGCTGCTCGATATTGGACCGCGCATACATCATAAAGCTAGCCAGTTGTCCCATCCCATTTCTTTTATCACACAACGTATCTTGTACTAAGTCTGGGCTCTCACCTTTCTATAAAAAGGGAGTCGCGAACATCCTGTAAAGGCAAAGCTCTAACCATTCTACTCAACTGAAATAATATCTTCTCTCTCTTTCTCCTCTCTAACTCGCTTGCCCTCACTGGCTCGAGGCCATTTAGCTATTATTGCCTTCTTACTTGTTCTTCGTTATATTACTTAGTATTGGCCATAAAGAGCCTTGTTTAATTATATCCTCCACTGTTATCCCATTCTCGATTATACCCGATAGCTCGAGCTCAACCCTAACGACGACCCCGAGGTCCCCTATCGAACGGACCTATATCCGGGCAACAGGCCCCTCGGTTCGATTACTATCTCGTTTTAGCTTGCATTTCATCGTTAAACTTCACATTCTTAGCACCAACTGCTCTAACTACCAACTCAAGAATAGATCACGTATTTTTAGAATCCCATTTACAAATTTAATTGTTGTTACCATTTTTACGGTAAATAATTTGGCGCCCACCATGAGGCTAAAAATAATAGTGATTATTTTCTTACTTGTTTCATTGCACAAACACACATTATCTTTCACACTTTTCTTGTCTAAGATCCTTTGATTTCAGGTCGAAATGTCTAGCTCGGTAAATAGAGTCGAGAACGACAACCTCGAGAACCACAGGGAAAATGGCGTGGCTATCCCAGCCGCTGGAGCACCACCACAGAATCCCGATAACGCGCCCGGACCGATTCTAGTGGACGCGGATTCACAGGATGCACAACAAGTTGACGAAACTTCTCACACCGACAAGAGCATATGACACAGTGACCGACAAGAAGCTCAAAACACCTCGGCCCCGGAAGAATAGGAAGTTAGTCTTCATGTTATTTTTGAAATGTTCCAGGCATAACAACTGGCCATTGCCCAGTTGCAAAGCCATCCGAAGACTCCCAGCACAGCGGCACCAGAGACATCAACCCCCGCCTAGCAAGTACCCGAAAGGTCAAGCAATAACGGGTCAGTGGCCGACCCTGCCATAGTGAAGATGCTCGAGGACCTCACTAAAAGGATCGAATCAGGTGAGAAAATGATTGCAGCCAACGATAAAAAGGTCGAGACCTACAACTCTAGGGTGGATCAGATCTCGGGAGCACCCCCGGTCCTGAAAAGTTTGGATTCGAAGAAGTTCATACAGAGGCTGTTCCCCGAGGAAGCGGCCCCCAAGCCCATTCCTAAAAAGTTCAGAATGCCGGAACTCCCTAAGTACAACGGTACCACCAACCCCAACGAACACGTTACTGCCTATACCTGCACAGTAAAAGGCAATGATGTAAAGAATGACGAGATCGAGTCCATATTGCTGAAAAAATTCGGAGAAACACTTTCGAAGGGGGCCATGATATGGTATCACAACTTGACTCCAAATCTATAGATTCATTGGCCATGTTAGCAGACTCCTTTGTAAAAGCACATACTGGAGCCATCAAGGTATCAACGAGGAAGTCTGACGTTCTCAAAATCAAGCAAAGAGAGAATGAGATGCTGCGGGAATTTGTGTCCCGCTTCCAGATGGAACGGATGGAGCTACTGCCAGTCTCCGACGACTGGGCAGTTCAAGCCTTCACCCAAGGCCTGAACGAACGAAGCTCAGTGGCCTCGAAACAACTGAAGCAGAACCTGATCGAATATCCGGCCGTGACCTGGTCGGACGTCCACAACCGATACCAGTCAATGATCAGGGCCGAGGATGACCAACTAGGAGCCCCTTTAGGATCAATGTACCCAAACAGACTCCTGTAAAAGAATCAAAACCAAATAAATAAAGGTACCAGCCATACCTCGAAGACAGAAGGAACGCCCCAAGGCACAACCTACCCTGCAATGATCGGAGGATAGATTAAGAACAGGACCCTCGAGGGCTCATCAACAGAACCAGGTTCGATTGAAACATAGGGCCAACAAACGCGCCCCACTTATCGGAATATAACTTTAGCGTCGATGTATCAGACATCGTGTTCGCTATCAGCAAGATCAGAGATGCCAAGTGGCCCAAACCGATACAGTGAGATGCTTCGCAGAGAAATTACAACTTAGTGTGCGGGTTCCACAACACGCACAGTCACATGACCGAGGATTACCAACAACTACGAGAAGAAGTGGCTAGATTTCTCAACCAACGACACCTTCGAGAATTCCTTAGCGATCGAGCCAAAAATGAGTTCCGAGAAAGGGAGGCAACCAAGAAAAACGAGGCAAACGAGTCGCAACACGTCATCCACATGATCATGGGGGGCGCCGATGCCCCACAGGAACCCGTAATGAGAAGATGAAAAATGGCCATCAGCTTAGGAGAACAACGGTTGTGCTACTTAATAAAAATTGACACTGAGTACTGCCAAGTGATCATGCTCGGATCCAGACCCAAGGAAGGAAGGCAACCAGGAAGAACGAAGCAAACGAGCTGCAACGTATTACCATGACAGTGGAGGAGCGACGACACCCTCCAAGGACTCATAAAATGGAAAGTAAAAATGTTAGTCACTAGGGAAGAATGGGTCCAGGGATATATTCCAAAGGACACCCTTACATCTAGAGAAAAGGACACTGAGTCTTTGTCCCGGCCTCACACTGACGCATTGGTAACCCTCTCCCTCATTTGATCTATTCCAAATAAAACATGTGTTCATGAATACAGGTGGTTCGATCAAGCATACCGGTGATACCGAATCTTTGACAGATTCAAACGATGATCACCACAACAAGTAAGAAGACCATTTTCTCGATATAGCCTGTCTAAAGCTCGAGCTGGGATGTCGGGCCCTATACCATCAAAGAAGGTACAAGGTGCAGACGTCTTATTCAGATTGCCACGGTTACGCCGCCCGGAGATAGCGTCGGCCCCATTTCGCCAAAGGAATGAAATCCCACGCAAAGGTCGGAATAAAAAAAAGGTCGACAGGGAGGAACACGCGACGAGGGTAAATTCCCCACCATATGGCACATCGCCGGCATCAATAC
Source organism: Nicotiana tabacum (assembly GCF_000715075.1). Lineage (NCBI taxonomy): Eukaryota > Viridiplantae > Streptophyta > Magnoliopsida > Solanales > Solanaceae > Nicotiana > Nicotiana tabacum. The sequence continues at coordinate 23,564,788 of NC_134086.1, read as the reverse complement.
CTCCACCCTCGGAAGGATCAAAGGGTAAACCAATCACATCTTCAGTCATGCCTGATTAAACACAGCGGAGGGCTGCATTAGGGCTCACACCTCAAAAGGGCAGGAACGTACCAAATCTCGAAACATCGCCTACACATCCCGCGGTGAGGAAGAACTACTTCACTCCTTTATTATTTTTTCACTAAACTGTATGCAGACAACCGACTGGGACATTCAGAAGTTCTAACTCTGCCCGGAAATCCCAAGGCCTTAGTAGGACCCGCCGCGCTCTCTTCCCTCGATCAGATTTCCACCCCGAAGAGGGTCTCGCCAGCAAGATTATTAGCGGATGAATATACCCCAGAGGAGGATCCGACAAGATCATAGGCTTTCTCCTGCGGTCAAATGACGAGCGATGATTTTCCTTTTAAGGGTACCATCCCCTCGGAAGGACCGGGAAACATCAGACTAAGCTTTAATAGTGAATTATGTACCAGATCGAATGGTCCGAAGAGTTGCGCTTGCGCGGGCCGAGCTCACGACAAATGTGTGTTTACGCCAAGCAATAAAAGAATATCTTTTCAACATCTTATTCTCCAAACAAGGAAATAGCAACATACTCTCGACAGGAACCTCTCTACCAAATGCGTCCAGAGATACTCGGAGTCTTAGATTCAATAATTCGCACCAGCATGACCCCAGGGTTGAAACTCCGGGCTCATAAAGCCCCTGCAAGGCAGCTCTGAGCTCACTAAAATTGGCCTTCAAGCTTAAACAAACTCGATGACTCGGAGACTGTCACTAATCGCCAATGCGCTGGGAGACCCAAAACTGTAAGACCCCTAGCGGGTAGACTCGGTGTAACCAGATCTATTCTACAAAGCAACACAAACTGTAAGACCTCAATAGGCATGACAAACTGTAAGACCTCAATAGGCATGACAAATTGTAAGACCTCAACAGACATGACAAACTGTAAGCCCTCAACAGGCATGAAATTCAAAATCCCGAAGTTTAGTCTATACGTCGCATTTATAAGAGTCCCGAAAGGGCATACCCTCGGTGTAGACGCCTAAACTATCACTCGCGATAAAAAATGGCTCCGGCCAAACACATATGACTATGGTCAAAACGGCTGATACAACCTAACTAACACAACTCGGGAACGCCCGACCGTCGCTAAACAAAAAATCGCAGGCCACTACTTAAAATATACTTCAGAAAGAACCGCTTAAAACAGGCTTCCCTCAACAAGAAAAAACGAGCTTCGACTATGTCAGCTCCAAAAGGCTTCGACCTACTCAGCCTACTAGCTATGAACCTTCTGAGGTGCTCAAAACACCTCCAACAACGACTTGAAATTGAGGTTCTTCCAGAACCGATGATGGGTCAGGCAAAACTATTTCAAAAGATCTTAACAAGTAGAAAACAAAGCCTACAAAAAGCCCACAGGCAAAACAGTGTAAGAGCCATTGTTGACAGCCAAACAAGCCTCCGGGCCGCACACTAAAAGGTCTCTACGACCAAACAGTGGAAAAGCCATTGTCTCCAGCTTGAAAATTGACAACTTGAGGGTTAAAATGAGCTCGAATCATAACCCGATTCGAAGACCGGATCCAAAATAGTTAACTATGCAAGCCTCCGGGACACATATTAAAAGGTCTCAACGGCCAAAATAGCGTAAGAGACATTATTGCCGGTCTGAAAAAGTGCTTAAGGGTCAACTGAAGCTAGAGTCGCAACGTGACTCGGAGACTGGACCCAAAATAAGTAAACTGCAATATGCCTAAGGGCACGACATAAATACCACTATCGCCTGCCGAGTGAGCCTCCGAGCTATGCGCCTGTAAGGTTATTTCGACCCGAAACACAAAAGGCCATAGTCGACCGCCCATGCAGGCAGGAAAGAACTTAAGGGTCAATTAAAGCTTGAATCGCAACGCGACTCAGAGACTGGACCCGAAATAGTTGAAACAACAAATGCCCGAGGGCAAGGAATGAAGGCCACAGTTGTCCGCCCATGCAGGCAGGAAAGAACTTAAGGGTCAATTAAAGCTCGAATCGCAACACGACTTGGAGACTGGACTCAAAATAGTTGATACAACAAACGCCCGAGGGCGAGAAATGAAGGCCATCATTGTTCGCCCATGCAGGTAGGAAAGAACTTAAGGGTCAATTAAAGCTCGAATCGTGACGCGACTCAGAGACTTGACCTGAAATTGTTGAAACAATAAACACCCGAGGGCGAGAAATGAAGGCCATCATTGTCCGCCCATGCAGGCAAGAAAGAATTTAAGGGTAAATTAAAGCTCGAATCACAACGCGACTCAGAGATTGGACCCAAAATAGTTGAAACAATGAAATACCCAAGGGAAAGAAATGAGAACAATCACCATCCGCCTGCACAAGCACAGAAGGAAGGACAACAAGCTCAAAAAAGGCTTGACTCAGAGACTGAGCCTAAAACAGCTGGGCAAAACATGGAGGCCCCAACTCCTGCTTGCATCAAGGATCGCACTTAAAAGCCTCCGAGCCCGTCTGATCAGTTCCGGATCTACAAGGATCCTACCAAACGCAAGAACCAGCCCGCCGGGTCAAAGGCGATACGAGAAGAGATATAAAGGAGCAAAATACAAAGTGGCAAAATCTATGCTCTACCCCAAAGGGTTTCGGCCTACCAGCCCCAGCCTCGCTCTCCGTGGCATCGGCAATAAGCAACCGAGCATTATGCTCGACCACTTTCGCTCAAGAAAATCCTCCTAGAAGGACGAAACCCCTAGCGTAGGTCTCTTCAAGCGCTTGTCCCGAAGCTCTATGACAAATGTATCCCTCGAAGGCCCGCTCCAACCCGGCTCAATCATCGGCGATGAGTCATCACTCCTTCATTATCCTCGGTCCGGATTAGTACTATACCAGTCCGGAGACCGGTTATTCTCAATCTAGACTTTTGAGGATTCAAGCTATAGCTTCACGATCATGTCCACCCAGATCGAAGCTTAAGCCTGTATTTGATACTTCAGGCATTCCTAGCTCGATCGACTCCGCCTCTAAGGTACTCCTAAGCCTTTGCTTTTTTTTTTTCTCCTACAGCTAAAAAATAAGCAAAGCCTAAACTCAAAGGTCGAACAGGCAAAACGCCTACCACAAGAAGGCTCCTGCCTCATCAAATGGCTTCTATAATGCCAACTCCAATATGTCCCAAACCGCCAGTGCACCGACTCGACCCATCCTTACCCTCGCCAAGAAGCCTAAGGGACCTACCCTCATCTAGGGCCCCCCCGAAGTATAGCCCCTTGATGGAGCATCTCAATGCATGGGTCTGTCGGAGTCTTATGGAGGGAAAACCCGATAAGAAAGGGAAGACCCAAGATATGGAGGAACCATGCTGAAACTTACCACAAAGTGAAACTGGAAAACCTACTCGATGACCGAGCACCCTCCTGGTGGCCCAACCCTTGTTGGCCCAAAGGAACCGCTGCTCCGGAACCAAGGACTCTAAGGACGCCAAGCTCGAATGATGCACTCTCCTCAGAAGCACGTGCCCATCTCACCTCGAGAAAAGCTCCTTCATGATAATGAAGAGCACATATCATTTATTACCATACCCAGCCTCTACCGTTCCCCGAATAAACAGCTGCTAAGGGCATGACCCATCGGCACCATGAAATCAGCAAACCCCGAGGACCCCCGGGAAGCGGAAGCAGCCTCACGATTACATGCGAGAAGGATAGGAATGATCCAACACCAACCAAAGGCACCAACCATCAGCACTGCCTCCGGTTTCGAGGTAATGCTCAACCCCGAAGACCTCCGTCATAGCAAGACAGTGCTCCAGCAGGCCAACAATGCCTTCACCAACACAAGAGTGGCGTACAGCTTCAAAAAGCCTCCGCCAAAGAAGGCTAGTTTACAAAGAAATGGTCATCTCTAACAAACACCCGTGCGAAACAGGTTCCGATTAATGACCCAAGTGGCCCGAAGCACGGCTAGGCCTTCATTCAGAGATCGCCTCCAGGAAGTCATCGATGTCTCGGGACTGCGAGTCCTTAGGAAAGTCTCTTCTCGAAGGCTATTATGAGGCCCGAAGATATTATCCACGCTTTCAAGCAGAGAAAGGATCCCGGCGGCCCGAGGTTATTGGCCTAATTCGGGTCCAGTTCGAGAAGTCACGAAGGACCCTACGCAAAGCCGTTTCATCAACCAAAGGCTGGGAAGAATACTCGCGCCCAAGGCCAGTACCACAGGTGACAAAACAAGATCATGCATTCGAAGCTGCCAAAAATATAAAGAGATATAACAAGTGTCGTAGGAAGGAATCAAGAAAGAAGTACAAATGATATGCATACAACAAGAGCCTAAGGACCTAGCCTATTCATGTTGCGTCTCCGTTATCATCCTCTTAGTCATATGACCTCAAAGACAATATCTTCCAAGTCCGATCCTAATCCTTCCAAAATAGCATCTTTAAAAGGGAGGGTATGGAAAAGGAAGGCGGGGGAGAAGAGCAAAATGACGAAGGAGAAGCCGGAAGAACGCAAGAAGTGGCTGGGTGAAAATATTTGGCTAGCACGAACTCCGCCAATACTGCCATTTTCAAGCCACTTCTTGAGACGTTGCCTCGGCCCGAAAAACAACAATCGGCAGACCCCGCCGACACACCCCTCGAGAATCCAAAAAGGGTTTAACATGCCTAGCCGAGGGAGGAGGGTGAGAAACGGTGTATAATCCCAACCCCCTCTTGAGAAGTAGTGCATAATCCAAAGTATCCCCGGGGTTAGAGTAAATCGGTCCTCTGCCTCATCACCCTAGGCCAATGGCGACTGCAACAACAACAACAACAACGGTACCACAGCGGCACAACTTTGCCCAACCAAAAGAGGATTGAGGGTTGGACCAACGTGCACATGGAGAAATATCTTGAGGCTACGGGCCTCAAACATGACGAGATGACAAAAACTTAAGATAGTAGGAAAGGGAGAAAAGATGGGTATCAAATGAAGTTTGAATAAAAAGCCAACTACGAAAAGCCCCATTTATAGGGAGGGCAAAGTAACCAACGACACCATTACCGCCCTCGAAAAGAGTAATAGTAGGCGCAATCAATGCGTTCATAGAAGTTGAACCAATAGCAATGAAGATCGAAGAGTCGCAACATTTCGAGTGATCCTAGAGAAGTGGAAAGGCAAAGCGCCTTGACACCTAAAAAAAGAGGGCTGCGCCGTCAGCGCGACGTCGTTATGGGAGACCGAGAAGTAGGGTATCAAAATCATTTCTTATCACTTCCCTCTAAGAAATGCGGAGAGTATCTGTGCACAGTGAAATTTGGGAGGCCGATTTCTCCTCAACAAAATGCCTCGAAGGGTGATCCCGGAAGCCCGGGATCTCGATCCAGTCACTTCCCTCAAGATCGGCTGGTACCGCGCCAAGGATAATGTCGAATGAAGCCCCGAAAAATGCAGAAATCTCGAGGAATGCACCCGGGGTCGATTAGGTCTATTCAAGCGGCTCGATATCAGCTGCACGTACATTCTAAAGCTAGTCGGTTGCCCCATCCCATTTCTTTTATCATGCCACGTATCTTGTACTAAGTTTAGGCTCCCTCCTTTCTATAAAAGGGGAGTCGCTAACACCCTATAAAGGTAGAGCTCCAACCATTCTACTCAAATGCAATAATATCTTCTCTCTCTTTCTCCTCTCTAACTCGCTTGCCCTCACTGGCTCGAGGCCATTTAGCTTTTATTGCCTTCTTACTTGTTCTTTATTATATTGCTTAGTATTGGACATAAAGAGCCTTGTTTAATTATATCCTCCATTGTTATCCCATTCCCCACTATCCCCGATAGCTCGAGCTCGACCCTGACGACGATCCCGAGGTCCCCCATCGAACGGACCTATCTGACTCAATAGAGATCTATTGTCCATCAACTCTAATAAAGGATCACATTCACTTCATGATTTGAAAACCTTTTCAAGAAATATTGGGTACACGAGTAGATCTTAGTACTAGATTTATCGCACGCAAACACAAAGTCCAAATGTGATATACAGATCTTGTAGGATATGTTGAGAGATTGTATTCTTGAGTTTGGAGGTAGTTGGGATGCTTATCTACCTTTAGCTAAATTTTCTTACAACAATAGATTCCAGTCCAGTATTCAAATGGCACCGTACGAAGCATTGTATGGTAGAGGATGTCATTCTCCCATCGGATGGTTTGAAGCTGGTGAGACTAACTTATTGGGACCTGACTTAGTACAAAAAGCTATGGACATAGTCCAATTGATCATAAAAAGATTGCTTACAGCCCAAAGTAGACAAAACTCTTATACGGATAAGAGAAGAAGAGATTTAGTATTTACAATTGGGGACAAAGTGTTCCTACGAGTCTCTCCTATGAAAGCTGTGATGCGGTTTGGGAAAACAGGCAAGCTGATCCCTAGGTTTATAGGACTGTATGAGATGCTAGACCGAGTGGGAGCGGTGGCTTATCGTTTGGCACTTCCTCCTGAGTTGTCCTTTATTCATCCAGTTTTTCATGTCTCAATGCTAAGGAAATTTATATCAGACTCATCTCAGGTGCTTGAAGCACCTGTTATACCGCTTGATGAGAAGTTGTCTTACGAGGAGGAGCCCATGGCTATTGTTGATAGGCAAGTAAGGAAGCTACGGTCAAAAGAAATTGTGTTCGTTAAAGTGTTATGAAGAAATCATACAGTTGAAGAATCTATGTGGGAAGTAGAAAAAGATATATAAGCAAAGTATTCCCATTTATTTCAGTCCACAAGTACGTACATAAATTTAATTCGGGGACCGAATTTCATATAGTGGGGAGAATATAATACCCTATGTATTAATAAAGGCATATATGTCTTTAACTAAAGTAAAAAAAATAGGACAATGGGCTAAAGCCCATAAGAACGAGAAACGGGAAAACAAAAAGGGAAAAGGGGAAAAGTTGCTGCTAAGCAACAGAATCTAAAAACCAAGAAAGAAAGAAAAAAACGATAGAGGAGGAAACAAAGGAGAAGAAGAAAAAGAAGAAGAAGATAGAGGCTAGAGCCAAACCTTGAGAAATTTAAAAACGCACTGGTTCTTACGGGTAATACTCAAATTTCTCATCTGGGTTCCTTTCTTCTGGTAATTATTTTTTTTATCTCAGTTATATTTGAAGGATTTCACACGGTATAAGAAATTAAATACTAATAAGAGTTATTTTGGCAAATTTTGCAATTGAAAGTTGGTTAATGTAACTGTAGGATAAATTCACTTGGAAAAAAGAAGGGTATTGATGTATTTGTACTTAAACTAGTCTCATTATATATGATCATTGTTAGGTGTAAATCAAGTTAGGGTGCGAGGATTAAGTTTTGGTGTTTAACTGTATTGCAATGACAATATCGAATTTGGGTTGGAATGTTGCGATTCTAGTATTGAATACAAAAGATAAGTACCAATTAAGAAGGAATATTATGGACAGTAAGGTTATTTCAGTTTCAATTTATGCACACGACTAAGGAAATTGAACAGTACAAGGAATAAACCATATAAATACCTTTTTATTTACAAGATTTTGGACTAATTTAAATTACTCATAGCATGGGTAAATATAATTTGGCAAATTGATGATAAAATATAAAACTTGGAGGATTGAGTATTCTAAATTAGTGATGGATTTAGCCTAAATGAGGCAATTAACACAAGATCGATATTGATGTGATTATAGATTGATTGAAGAAAGTCATACAGATCGCTCGAGGCGACGAGTTTGGTATTTCGACACACATACGGTGAGTAGTAATCTTACCACAATTTGTGTTTACATAACCTACATGGTTTATATATGATTTTGAAAATAAATGTATTACCGATGCTTTGAAATTGCATGTGGAACAAGTCTTTTACTTGATATGATACCGAACAGTTTACTTGAGATGTTTACCGATTAATCAAAATACTTTCACCGTTACTAGATATGTTTTACCATTACTTGAGATATTACAGTTATTTGAAGTATTCTCACTATTACTAGACATGTTTTACTGTTACTTGAGACATGATTGTTGTTACCGAAATAAAATTACAAGATTTAATAAGGAATGAAATGCCCTTTATTATTTTGAAAATGCTTTTGTACGAGTATTTACTATTTACAAGAAAGAGTATAAATAGGAGGAGACTTTGAAGGATCTTGTAGCTTACGACGGGTTCATTAGACCTGGTGCACATTGTATTTACAGATAACCGATTACAGTTATAACCCGCGCTAGTGGGAAGGTAGAACTAGCTTATAGTTACAGTTTTCCCTCAAGTAGGGACCTACAATTTTACTTGACTCCTTTTATGAAGGGGTCCACACAGTGATACCGATTACATGATCCTTTTCTGAAAACCTCCCAAATATAAAAATTTGGTATGATACAGTATTTACCAAGTTTATTACTGAATTGTTAAATTGATTTTGTTACAGCAAACACATGACGAGACTGATTATTATTACCATTTTAAAAGGGGCATTTTATTTTGTGATTATTATACAAGCATGTTTTCTGACTTGTCCCTATTAAAAACTAGTTGTGGTTAAATATTATTACTCACTGAGCTAGCAACTCACTTCCCGCTATTATTTTTACAGAGACAGCAGTAGACGTAGGCAAGGATTCTGTTAATTAGAGAACAAGATTTGGTAGTTCTTGGTGAGCCCCACATTTATTCGCGTGGACAAAAATTGTTATTTATTTATTATAGTCTTTTTCTTGAAACACTTAGAGTCATTCCATATTCATTTTTATGGGTGTCGTAAGTATTCTTTTGTTGATATAGCCTCGTGATTGGTATTAGACTTTCCTATCGTATACTTGGAGATGAAGTTAGTATTATTGTGTTGGAAATATTTCGTCAATGAGGATTATAGCTTGTTTGGTCGATATCGGTTGGTTGTGTTGTTGATTTCTAAGATAGGTTTATTTTTGGATATTCCAAAAATAGAAGAAACTCTGTCCAATTTTCTGTAAAATACCGATAAGGCTTACTTGGGAGCACTAGCTCCTGAGCGCCAGTCATGGTCCTAAATTGGGTCGTGACAATTAGTCACTATTTTGATATGCTATTTGTTTAAATTCAGTCAATTAGATGAACATTTAATTCGTTAATTAGTTGGTGTGTTTGGATTAAACCCTGGATGCCTTTAAGTTTGAAACTAATTTCAGAAATGAAAGATAGTACCCAAATCTGTTAGGGGGGTACAATGCAAACAATGTTAGGAATTTTCATGCTAGAATCACCTAGATAGTTCTAGAAGATTCCATAAGGATTTTGAAATCAAAACCTAGGTCAGATGGATTAGAATTGATATAAGTAGAACATAAAAGGGTAAAATTGGAATTTTTAATAAGTAAATATCAGAATATTCTAGCATTGTACAGCTGTCCCTATTTTTAGCATGAAAATACTGAAATTGGGCTGAAAAAAGGACAGACAGCTGTTCAAATATGTTGTACTAACTGACATTTAGGAAATTTAGGGTAAAATATGCTTTTTTGATGCTTTTTTGTACACTCAATAAAAGGAATAGTTATTCACTCATTCTGGAGAGAACTAGTAGCCGATGGTCACCTAAAATTTCTGAATACACAAAGAAAATAAATTTCTGCAACTTTCTTGCTGAAAACATCAGTTTCTAGTTAGAGTTCTAGGCTACTTTTCTCTAGTATTCTGATTTTGGAGAGTCTAAGTGTTTGTCCTTTGGTATACTGGGCTGAATTCTTGCTGGTGTTCTGGGTTTCTGCTGGTTGTCTCCTTCATAACTTTCAATTAGAGCTTCACCTTTGCTTCATTTTTACCCTCATTGCAGTAGGTATGTAACTCCTTATCCAAAAATTAGTCATGAATGACATTATGGTTTGGATTCAGATATGTATGTTATTTCTGCCTATAATCTCTACACTTGTCTCAAATTCTTTTTTTGGTTTCTGTTCAATAAATGTGCTTCCCTAAAATTCCAGACCTCTTTCTTGTAAACTGACTTCTTATCATATTTTTTTATATGAACCATGCCTTTATAAGATAAGTTGATATGGTTATTAGGCTGGTATTAACCACTGTTTGCCACTTTGTTGTTATACAATGCTAATGGATTCCCCATTATAATGAAACTTGCATTTTATTTTCTGGTTATATGTGACTGACAACAATAGAAGAAAATCTTAGAGCTGGAACCAAATGCTGACTTGTAAAAATAGCTTTGTAGCTGATTTTTGCAAGCTGGAGCTTACTAAAGGGTTTGCAACAGTTGAAGGCTCGAAGCCATGAGGAACTTTACCTTTAAAGTTTTTCTTTCTTTCTTTTAGACATATAGTTGTATTTAGGATTGTTTTATAAATTTATGGACTGTTCACTAGTAAATTGACTACTGGAATATTTTAATTCCAAGTTTGATCATGGTGATTAACAGTTATATTTATAATATTATAAGCTCTTTGTTATAATATAACCCATTGCCACAAAATTTCCTGAATGTAGGCTATACGAATTGGGCTAGACTTGTAACAAGGACTAATCTGAGAATTACCTGAGCAAGTCTGGGCCCAGGCGAATGGGCCTGGGTACTAAGCCCATAACTTGATCCCAGCTATAGGCTTACCTCTTTGAACTTTAACATAAACTCATTTTTATGTATTGAAAATCACATGTAAGTATAATTAATTTAAAAACTTGAACCATCTTCTGATTTTTACCTCTGATTGAACTGAATTCTAGCTTTCGGAAAAATGTGTATTTTGGTGATTTTTAATGGCATTGAACATAGAATCGCAATAAGCCCAGTCATTAAAGAATTGCGACTGGGCTAGCTTTACCAAATAGCCAATTGGGTTGTTTCCTCTTGAGCTTTAGGCTTGTAACCGTTAAAGCCAAATTTTTCCCAAAGTTAGTTGATAATTCTATCATTAGACACTGCTGTAGACGCTTATAAAAATCAAATTATTTTAGAAATATCTGAACATTCGTAGCTTGATTTAGGCGCGTAATCAAATCATCGTAACTATAGGTACGGTTCTCGTGAAAAAAGTTATGATGCCTAATTCCCAAATTCGGGTATGCATTTCATGTGATCCGATCATAACAACTTTAAATATTATAAAAATAAACATGTCGCAAATCGCGGGTGCATTTCATGTAGCGTGGTTTGCAATGTGTTCCAAACCGGCAAGTGTAAAACAATCATAACTTGTTCAAAAAATAATTCCATAAATCCTAAAATACGACTAAATAAATAAAAGCGGTTATAAATTTAAAAATGCATAATATGTTTAAAACATGTAAAAAACCAGATAATTAAGCCAATTATTAATAGTTGAGCGACCGTGCTAAAACCACGAAGTCCGGAAATGCCTAAGACCTTCTCTCGGGTTAACATAATTCCTTACCCGATCTTCTATGTTCGCAGATTGTAAAACAGAGTCAAATTTCCTCGATTTGGGATTTAAAATAAACCGGTGACTTGGGATACCATAAATATTTCATGTGGCGACTCTGAAATAAAAAAATAATCCATTTCAATTTATGTCACTTAAAAACTCCCTATCCTCTTTCGAGTAAAAAGGAGGTGTGACAGTTATACCCATAATTAGCAACAACAGTTTTTATTTAACCAAAGTTTAGGTACTATAGTTGCAACAAACTAGCTGGTCGTTTTAAGAATTAATGCCCTGATCCCCTATTTACTGCTTTTCCTGTGTTTGTTTATGCTATTTTGATTCGTCGGAATGTTTGGTCTTGAGTTTCGGAGTGTTTTAGGACACTTAGTCCCTAAATAAGAGCTTAAGCTTTAGAATTTGGACCGCAGTCGAAGCGGTATAAAGATGGCCTCGGAATGGAATTATGTCAATTTCGTTAGCTCAATTGGGTGATTTCGGGTTTAGGAGCGTGTTCGGATTGTTGTTTGGAGGTCTGTAGCTTATTAAAGCTTGAAATGCCGAAAGTTGAATTTTTGAAGTTTCCGGTTCGAAAGTGAGATTTTGATATCGGGATCGGAATGGAATTCTGAAAGTTGGAGTAGCTCCATAGTGTTGAATGTGATGTGCTTGTAAAATTTCAGGTCATTCAGATGAGGTTTGATAGACTTTGATCGAAAGCGAAATTTGAGAGTTTTTGGAGTTCTTAGGCTTGAATCCGATGTTAAATTGGTGTTTGGATGTTGTTTTGAGCGTTTCGAAGGTTGGAACAAGTTTTAATGATGTTTTAGGATTGATTGGCATGTTTGGTTGAGGTCTTAGGGGACTCGGGTGTGTTTCGGATGCTTATCGGACCATTTTTGGACTTGGAGAATGATTAGATTTTTGCTGGCATTTGTTGCAGACTTTTCTTCATCGCGATCGAGTGAGGAGGATCGCGAATACGTAGGCTTAGATGAGGCAGATGCTATTTTGTTCTACACGATCACATGAAAGGGAGTGCGAACGTGGAGGTATGTCATCAGGTTAATCGCGAACGCGTGGGACAAGGCCGCGTTCGCATATGAGTGTGAGGCAACAGGGTGGGAGCGTTCCTCTACACGAACGCATGAGTCGTTCCGCATTTGCATAGTGTATTTTTAGGGCATGTGTGTTTACTCTACACGATCGCATCTGTTGGTGTGAGCACGTGATTTTTGCCTTACGAAAACTACTCCAAAAAATAAATCAAAAATAAAATAAATTTCTGTTAGTATGCAATTTGTGAATTTGCGTGGTGTTTTGTTAAATATTTATTTTATGTCCGTAAATATTTACGTTGTCATAATAAAATGAAAAATAAAATAAAATACATGTTGCATGCATATCTAGGATTTAATTATGCATTAATTCAAAATAAAAACATAAAAATATGCATTTTTTGTTCTATTTTAAATATTCCACTGTGTGATTAATGTTTTGTCTGTATGTTGAACAGTTGTTATAAAGTGATTAATATTGTCTAGAAGTTAAAATTGTTTTATAATTAAATTTAGGAATTTAAATTAGAAAATTGAAATAAAAAAATAAAATAAAATAAAATAGAATGTGAAAATCGGACCTGGATTAAAATCCAGGCCCAAAACCAAATTACCCCCCTTTAGCCCAATCCAGGCAGCCCCAAGTCCGGTCCAATCCAGACGAGCCAAAACGACAGCGTTTGGTCGTAGCTTCTCAGGGACCGTTGGATCAAATCCAACCAACGGTTAAGATCTCACCCCCTTACCCGTAACCCGTAACCCGACCCATTGACCCGACTCAGCCGACCCTGGCATTAAACCAAACGACATCGTTTGGTTTAATGAACTGATCCTGGCCCTTCATTCTACTTGATCTAACGGTTAGTATCAATTCACCTTCCCCCTATATAAATCCCAAATCCCTACCCCGGCCCCTAACTGAACACCCCCCCTCCTCTCCTGTTCATCATCGTCCCCAAACCCCACCCCTAACCCTAGCCGCCCTAGAATCCCACCGCCTAAAACCCGGCGGCATCAACGCCGCCGGTCACCAAAATAACACCCTAGAACCCCCTGAACATCCTCTACACAAATCTGACCTTAGTTTCCTTCGAATCAGACCCCAACTCTTCGAATACTAAATCGAAGGTGGGTCTGAAAACTCAAACCTTTCCAATGGCTTCCAAAATAACACCATAGTATCCCCTAGCATGCCTCGTTATGGATCTGAAGTTTTTTTAGTTCGAATCCCCTCAGAACTCTTCGAATCTTCTTTTGAAGGTTCGGACCAAACAAGAACAAACTCAGATCTGTTCTAAACTGACACCAAATGACCCCTAGGCTACCCTCACCCGTGTTTTGTATTTGGTCCCCCTCGAATCTGACCAGAAATGGTTAAGTCCCAAATCGAACCTTCAAGAACCCTAGAAATACCAGACTTTTGGATTCTGTTCACTTCAGACGAAAGATTGAGGTTTAATCGACCTTAGTCAAAGTATTTTCAATAGAAAATACTTTGACTAAGGTCTGTTTGATTTCAAACAAGGTCCAAATCCAAATTGAGTTGAGTCCGGTTGAATTTGAAGGTTCAGAGGTAATTTCTGTTTCTTATGTGCATTCTACGCGTATTCTATGTTCGTTTCATTAGTTTGTTTAATTTTTCATAATTTTCTAGTCAAATTTTGTTATACTGTCCCCTACCCGTCAACTTGATTCTAAATGTGAATTGTTTCTGTTGATTGTGATTATGTACAATGTGTGTAATCGACTCGATTAAGTTCGTCGATTAGTTGTATTGTGAATCTTGCTTCTGAAAATGTTGACTGAGACAACCTGTTTTGAGTAGATTATTTTGCTATAACCATTTAATTAGTTATTGTTAATCAGTTGGTTCTTGTTTAATAAACCAGTAAATTCAAATGAATGTTGTGTATGTGTTGATCTCTGAGCATTGAGTTTCAGGGCATTGTCAGTATATTGACAATGCTCCTGTATTTGTTTGCTTTTTGGTTCAGTTTTGAATCTCAGTTGAAATAATCCTGCATGTTCTGTGTAATGTTAGTGTGTGTTATTCAGGTTCAGTGTTCAATTGAGAATCATTGTGCATAAATGTGATGTACTGTCTCAAATCATAGGATTGGTTATAACTGCTTAAACAGATTTTAAAATCTGTATTGTTAGATTCTGAATTTAAGGCAGTAATAACAGTAATTACAGGAGGAATTCTGGGATATTTTTGGGACAGAATAGTAAGGGTAATGTGATAGAATAGTGGACTGAAAGTGGGATGTTAATGGTTATAATTTAAGATACTAATGGGGAACAAGGGATAATGGGCTGCTTAAAATCAGGATAAGATCACTTAAATTATTTAAAAGCAGTTTTTAATGAAACTTTTTTATTTTAAAAGAAGAAGAGGGTCCAAGAAGCACCTAAAAAAGAAAGGGGCTGCCCTGTATAAATACAGGGAGATGGATCAGATTTTAGGAGGGGGATTGAAGAAAGAAAAAAGATCAGAGAAAAAGAAAGAAAAGAGAGGAAAGAAAAAGAAAGAAAAGAGAGGCTGATTTCTAAAGCATAGAAAATACACACAGAAATACATATACATTTAAGAGAAACAGAAATCCGAGAAGGGAAAAATCAGATTGGAAGAGAAAGAAGAAACAGAAAAATCAGAAACAGAAAAAAAAAAAATCAAAAACAGGAATTTGAAACAGAAAAGAAACTGAAAGTCTGAAATATTATCCCTTTGTTGAATCTGTTCGGATTTATTTGAATCCATAGTTCAGTTAAAATCTGAAGTTTTCTTTAAAAATACTATTACTGTGCATCTGGGTTTCTCGGGTCTCATTATTGCTCAAGTCTTGCTAAATACTGCTATTCTGCTGATTTTGTTACTGCTGCAACTGCTGAAAACTTACTTCTTCTACCTTCATTTTCAGGTACTTATCTCTTAAATTCTATGTTGGAAAAAAGATTCAGCATGACAAATCAATGAAGCTTGAATTGCAAAATTCTATTTTTCATTTGTCCAAGTTAATTAGTTTAAATTTCATTTTTATTTCATATTAGTTAACTAGTAGTGAATTCAATTTGATAGTTATGAGTTAATTGTCTTTATTTGAAATTCATATAAAACTTTGTAATAATGTTTTCCATTCTAAATTTTTATTAAAGTATAGTTATGATTGAATTGTTAAGATAGGAAACATGGCATGAAGTTGGCTATTAGTTAAGTCCTATGACATTGTTAGTCAGGTATAGAGTATTCTGAAATATCAAGAAAATGCATGGTTAGTGTATTTCGATTGTTTGGTTGTGGATTAAGGTTAGATGTTGATAGTTGAATAAAGAGTAATATAAAAATGTCAAAAACCATATTGCTAGTTTTACCTGATTTAGTTATGGATTGAATGATGTGAGTTATACGTTCATATATGGCGTGATAATAGGTATATATATAACCATTAAGGGATGATGAGTTGATGTATCTCATTATGATGTTAAAATGCTATGAATGTTTTAGACATACAACTATGTCGCATGTAAGGCAATATTATTAATCGATTTATAATTCCCTTTCTTATCAATTTGATGCCTATTTACCATCTTAAATAAATAATTAGGCCTATTAGATTAAAAGCAAGTATATGAGAATAAGATGAGATATACAAATTGCAACACTTTATATCAATGGCAATTAGAAATAGGATTTGCACTAATTAAATAATGAAAAATTGTTCAAAAATACTTCTTCCCTTCATAAATCATGTTTGTTAATTTCATATACAATTCATCCTTTGGCATATATATGTTGTATTTGCTAGAATCATATTTTTATTTTTTTCTTTGAACTTGAATAGTTGGGCTGAATATAATTTATATCCGGAAATTATAATCGACGGGCAACATTTAATAAATTGTGAATTTCTTTTAAAAGAATTCAAAGACATCTCTTGAATATGAATTTCTCAGTATTTTCATATAAAATGTGTAGATATAACAAACAATTTGTGAAAAATTCATAATACCATTAAGAATATTTGGTGTAATTAGGGATATGTTCGCGTAATCTGATTATACCAATAAAAGTAATTCGAATTATGCGTACGCGCAATTTCGAGTGAATATGTAATATAAGGGATTTCTTCGAGGACGTTAAATTAATTTCATAAAAACCCGAGATGTGCGGTTCACTATTTAAGAAAAACAAATATTCTTGATTCGACACAATTTCGAAAAAATGATTGTTTAATAAATATATTATCAAAAGTTATCGTGTACACGTACGCGTGACACAATTCCGCATTTTTAAATTTATAACACGAATATACGTACGCGTAATTCGATTCAAAGAAGGGTCCTTAATCACAATAAGTAAAAGCGGTAGTAAAATCACGTAACAAAAATATATTTAATAAAATCAAGATAATTAAGCCAATAATAAAAACAGTTAAGCGACCGTGCTAGAACCACGGAATTCGGAAATGCCTAACACCTTCTTCCGGATTAACAGAATTCCTTACTCAGGATTTCTGGTTCGCAGAATAATAAACAGAGTCATATTCTCCTCGATTCAGGGATTAAAATTGGTGACTTGGGACGCCTTAAAATTCCCAGGTGGCGACTCTGAAACAATTAAATAAATCCTGTTTCGACTGTCCTTCAATTGGAGAAAACTCCCCACGCGCCCCGCGGGCGCGGTAAAAAGGAGGTGCGACAGCTCTGGCGACTCTGCTGGGGAACTTTACAGTGTAAACTGTAACCCAGAACCATTGGTTCATGGTTTAAAGAATTTGAGCTTAAAATATCTGTGTTAATTGGCTTTATTTACTATATGATTTTCAACTGTTTATATGCTAATATGCTAAATGTTGCTTTTTACCGCTTTAATATTATTTGAATTGTGAATATATACAACTGCTACGAAACCCCCTTCTTTCTGAGTCTTCTGAATTTATGGTGTACATGTGCGCGTGACCCACCTTTCTGTTAAAGTCATACCAAATAAGACGGAGTTGGGACAAGTAACTAGGCTGGGCAGACTTTCGTGCTCCCGGTACGTTGCCCCCGCTTCGGCTCAAACTGTCCGTTTGGGTAAGCCAGGTTTAGAACAATCAACCTAAGGTTTTACATTTAGAATAACTCAGCCATGTACCGGATCCCTAGTAGGAACGTCTATTTGCATCATATACATTTGGCCTTGGAGACTCAACACAGGGGTTGGGTCTGTCTAGGACAGGTGAACCCGAAACAAAAAGACCATCCTGATGCATCCTACTTGCTACTTGTGCATTCATTTGCCTCGAACATGCTTGTTGACCAGCTTAAGCGAAATCATGGTGAGAAGAGAGGAATAAAATGGGTTTTTTTTTTAAAAAATCTTGAAATAAAGATAATTTAATAAATAAAATGATTTTTTTTTAGTGTAAATTTTCAAAAAATAAGTTTTGACTTTATTAAAATTAAATTTCAAATACAAAATGAGCACCACACAAAGCCCCTCATCCACGAGTACAGAAGAATTTCTCTTTCAGCTTCAAATGTGGTGGTATGATTTAGGCGAAGACGGTCAAAAATGGGTCGTCAAGCATTTGGGAAATCTCACGGACATTATGAAAGTTAAACCCCGTGATGATCTGATTGCGGCGTTAATAACTTTTTGGGACCCTGTTCACAATGTCTTTCGTTTCTCTGACTTCGAGCTTACTCCTACATTAGAGGAAATAGCTGGATATGCTGGTTTTGACGGAAGTCTAAAAAATCAAAGCCTGATATTCACAAAGGCTCCTTCGGTACTTTGATTCTTCGGGCTTCTGAACATCAGCAGTCAAATCAGGAAAAGCAATGTCATCAATGGATGTTGTTCCTTCAACTTTTTGTATTCAAGGTTCGGAAAGTCAGATGGGTTCGAAATTCATGAGAAAGGCCTTACTAACAAGCAAAACAAAAACACTTGGCAGATTCACTGTCGCTTTGCCTTCATGGTGGCTTTTCTAGGAGTCATGGTCTTCCCAAACAAGGAGCGAACAATTGATATTCGCACCACGAAAGTTGTGCAAATCCTCACCACCAAAGAAAATCACACCCTTATCCCCATCATTCTATCAGATATTTATCGGGCTTTGACTTTATGTAAATCAGGAGCAAAAGTCTTCGAAGGATGCAAAATTTTGTTGCAAATGTGGTGATGGAACATCTCCAACAACAGCCCAAGATCATACAGTATGGGTCAAACAATGATAATTGCATCGAGAGCTATGAGGAAAGAACAAAAAATTATCAGGCTCCAGAAGGGATAGAAGCATGGGTATCTCATCTAAAGGCTTTAACGGCAAATCAGATTGAATGGACTTTGGGATGGCTCCCGATGAGGGAGTAATACACATGTCAACCTCAAATAGTTATCTACTACTATTGGGATTGAGAAGCATTCAGCCATATGCACCACTAAGAGTCCTAAGGCAACTAGGAAGATATCAAGTAGTTCCTGATGATAAAGATTTGAGTATGCAAGTAATCGAATTACACCCAGAAGCCACTATTCCCGAGGCTCTACTTCAGCAGATGTGGAATGGATGTCGATACTAGAAAAGTGATACTCAAGTCCCAGACACTACAAAGGGTGAGATAAATCTTGGATATGCAAGGTGGTTTGAAAAACGGTTTCGCGTGGATGATGTACCAGAGCCTGAGCTAAGAAGGACAACAAAAAGACCCTATGTTCAAAACTTCAATGATAAAATCCAAGAGTGGTTGATCTGGGGAGAAAAGGAAAAAGGGTACAAAGCAACTATCCATGCCCTAAAAGAAAATCTGAGAAGCCTCAGTTTGGAGAAAGATTTGCAAGCACAAGAAGCCGAAGGCGAGAAGAAGAGTCTAACTTGTGAGAATGAAAATCTTCATGCTCGATTCCAAAAAATGAAAAGAGTTTCTGAAATGCCAAAGAGGAGCTGGAAGGATAAAAAAACCATCGCCAATCTCTTTGAAAGAATGCAAGATTATAATTCCATTCTTGCGGAAAACGAAAGGGCATTGAGCAAAGCAAAAGAAAGGATCCAGCAATTAAACGAAGAAGCCAGATCTAATAAGGAACGCCAAGATAGGCAATCCGAAAAAGACAGGGCACAATTCAAGAAGGAAAAAGACCATTGGATGCGATCAGAAGACCAGCTTCGTGCGCAACTAGAAGAGGCAAGAAGATGCAACAGAGAACATCAACAAGCAGACCTCGACAGGGAAAGAGCTCAAGCAAGATTAGAGCAGGCCAGACTCCGGGCTCTATTAGAAGCAGCTCTAGATCGTGAAAACCATGTCAGATATATAGCCACCACTCGTCAGCAGCAATTGCAAGACCAAGACAAACGTCTCCAAGGTTTCAGGGCACAAATCCACGACCTGGCAGTCTTCACATCTCAGAGTTATGTAAACTGCCAAGGAATGGATTATGAAAGGTTTATAGGGCATGCGCCCACTTTTGCTCGTCATCTAGCAATGGTGTTGGAAAGGATGTATCGTACGCTGGGAGGTCATCCAGGTCAAGCTCCACATTGAGCAAATAGTCTAATAATATACAACACAAGTGGAAAGTGGGGCACGTTGTGAGATGTTAAGAATTGTATCTTTTATTTTGATTTAAGTGTGTGTGTTTCAAGCCATTTTCTTAAAGTTTTCAAATGTAATTCCATCTTTGTATAATGAATAAAAGTGATTGCCTTTAGTCCGAACTACGCAAGGTCTGATTCATGAAAGGGCATGATACGTAGGCAATCTCTATAAGATTCGACCACCACGATAAAAGACATATATAATAAATAAAAGTGAATAACAATAAAAATTTCAAGAAAGCTGGGACGACACAAGCAGCCGAGCAAATGCATAATAGAAAGGGATTATTTGTCTAGGAGCATTGCATCTCAACGTGTGATTATATATGTGTTAAACTCTCAAAACTAACAAGTTTGTTCATTTCCAGAATTCAAGCAGTTAGTTTCTCTAAAGAGTATACTGGCATATTATCACTATCACACAAGATCAAAAGGACCAATACCCGAAAGTATGTCTGTCCCAGATGTTGACACAGGTATGGAGCTAGAGGAGATGGATGTCGGGAAAATGAAAGAAGAGATGTTTAAACTCAAGCAGCAAATGGCTGAGATGTACCAAGCCTGGTCTACAGGACAGTTACCCCCATCTTACCCAAATAACCCTGCTCCATCAATGACCCACACTCAGGATAATATTACCACTGAATTATCCCCAAATTTCCCCATTTACCAGCACTACCGAGGCACCACCTCTCAGACACCACAGTCTCCACCTCCGAAACCAGTTCCATACTTTCCTCCACCTATGACTCATGTTTTCGTAGCACCTCCCCCTGCTACATTTCACAAATCTCCTAGTGAGCCTACATTCCAGGCCCAGGACAACCAATATTACCCCCCGGAGCCACCCTCAAAGCCTCCGAAATTAATTCAACTGCTCCTCGTTTTGATCTCCCAACCGAAATTGACAAGCCAGCCAAAAATGCTGAACAAGAAGAGATGTTCAGAAAGGTCAAGAGTTTAGAACAATCGTTCAGAGACATGCGAGGATTAGGTGGGCAAGTCAGTGTAGCATACAAAGATTTGTGCTTATTCCCCAATGTACAATTACCAGTTGGCTTCAAGATGCCCAAATTTGACCTATACAATGGGCACGGCGACCCAGTAGCCCACTTAAGGGGTTTCTGTAGCAAGATGCGAGGAGCTGGGGGAAAGGATGAATTATTGATGGCTTACTTCAGTCAAAGTTTAAGCGGATCAGCTTTGGAGTGGTATACACGCCAGGACCATGGGAGATGGTACACCTGGGATGACCTGGCACAGGCATTCGCATACCATTTCCAATACAATCTGGAAATCATCCCAGATCGATTATCTTTGACAAAATTTGAGAAGAAACACAATGAAAGTTTCAGAGAGTATGGTTTTCGGTGGAGAGAACAGGCAGCACGAGTGGATCCTCCTATGAAGGAGAGTGAAATGGTAGACTACTTCCTCCAAGCCTTGGAACCAACTTACTATGCCCATCTAGTTTCAGCGGTTGGGAAATCATTGAACGAAGTGGTGAAGATGGGAGGTATGGTGGAAGAAGGCCTCAAAACAAATAAAATTATGAGCTATTCAGCAATTAAGGCAACTACTCAAGCTATTCAAGGCGGGGTAGGAGGAATCGGAAGAAAGAAGAGGGAGGAAGCAGCGGTAGTTGATTTAGGAATTTGGTCGGGACCCAGAGGTTCACCGCTTTACTATAATCAACAACAACCTCGCCAATCAGCTTACCACCAGGATTCATCCCAACACTACTATCACCCTTCGGAGCCTCATTTCTCCATTAACCATGCTCAAGCATACAATCAGCCACCTGGTCACACCAATTGGCGTGCTCCTGCCACACCAAGTACTTACCCACGAGCCTATCCCGGACCAGGTTTCAGGCCGAGGCCAGCATTCAGGGGGGAAAGAGAACAGAAAAAGAAAACTTACACTCCATTGGGAGAGTCTTACACTAGTCTGTTCCACAGGCTGAGACAACTGGACATGCTGAGACCAATACAATCCAAGCTACCCAATCCTCCTCCAAAGAATCTAGATTACACCATTAGCTGTGAATATTGCTCCGGTGCACCAGGCCATGATACGGAGAAATGTTGGCATTTAAAAAATGCAATACAAGAGCTGATTGATACTAATAAAATTGAGGTTCAAACCCCCGAAGCCCCAAATATCAATAGAAATCCATTGGGAGACAAAGAAGCCGTCACAAACTGTCATGATGATCAAGTCTTATGAAGCCAAACCAGATAAGCAGTTAACAAAGGAGAAACTGGTACCTAAACAGAGCAGAAATGGCGATGAATCATTTGTGGTAGACAAGGAAGGATCATCGAGCAAAGTTGCTCCAAAACAAGAAAGGCCGAAAGTGATAGTACCAGTGGTTGCTAACAAACCCATTGTATTCGTGGAAGGAGCCCGTACAGATCGGGTTATTATCGCACCTGTAATCCAGCTGCCGGTCATCAACAACAAAGCCATCCCATGGAACTATGAACGGGTGACTGTAATGTACAAGGGAAAAGAAGTCAAGGAAGAAGTGTGTGAGGTACAAGGCTTGACTCGTTCGGGAAGATGTTTTACTCCCGAAGAGTTAAGAAAAACTAAAAATAATCCAACACCAACAAAGAGAGCTGTGACGGAAGAAGAGGCGGAAGAGTTTTTAAGAAAAATGAAACTCCATGATTATTCTGTTGTGGATCAATTAAAGAAGACGCCCGCTCAAATTTCATTGTTGTCATTACTGATCCATTCAGAGGAGCACCGTCTGGCTTTAATGAAAATCCTGAATGAGGCTCATGTTCCTGAAAAGATCTTTGTAAATCATTTGGGAAGAATAGCCAACAGAATCTTTGAGACAAACAGAATTACATTTGCTGATGATGAATTACCTGTGGAAGGTACCGAACATAACAGAGCTCTTTACCTCACCGTGAAATGTGAAAACTCCGTAGTAACCCGGGTATTGGTTGACAATGGGTCAAGTGCAAACATATGCCCTCTCTCCACTTTAAGCAAATTAAAAATTAAAGAGGAGAGGATCCAGAAGAATAGTATCTGCGTACGGGGGTTTGACGGTGGAAGCAGAGATTCATTTGGCGACATAGTGTTGGAACTAACTATAGGGCCAGTTGAATTCACAATGGAATTTCAAGTGTTGGACATAACTGTTTCTTACAACTTGTTGTTGGGTCGACCATGGATCCATGCTGCTAAAGCAATCCCGTCAACACTACATCAGGCTGTCAAGTTTGAATGGGATCATCAAGAAATAGTTGTGCATGGGGAAGAAAGTTTAAATGCTCGCAGCAGTACCATTGTACCAGTCGAGGGAACAGAAAATGACCAGGGACCATGGGTATACCAAGTGTCCGACACAGTGTCGGTGGAGAAAATTCCAGAGGGGAAATACCTTCCGAATCCAAAGATATCCTCTGCATCAGTCATGGTAGCTTATGAAATGTTAAAGAATGGCTTTATACCCGGCAAAGGTCTGGGCTTATCTTTGCAAGGAATTATACAACCAGTATCTCTCCCCGAGAACTAGGGAACATTCGATTTGGGGTTCACACCCACTGTAAATGACGTAATAAAGGCCAGGAAGTTGAAACACCAAGCATGGGTTCTTCCAAAACCAGTCCCACGTCTGTCAAAGTCTTTTGTCAAGACCGGTGTTAAAAACCGCCCGATAACAACAATTCCTAAATCCCGGGTCAATCTTGAGGAAGAATTAATTGAAAGATTCGAGAAATTGTTTGATGATGTGAATATGTTGGAAAATGGAGAAGGGTGTAGCGACGCAGAAGTTCAATTCGTTGGTCCAGAAACAAAGCTTAATAATTGGAAAGCCACTCCTCTCCCCATTCGAAAGGAGTCTTGGTAGTTTATTTTGATTTTCTTTCAAGTTTGTTTGGGTTACTTCAGGGTTGTAATCCAAAAGCTTATCTTACAGTTTGTTTGAAGTGTGCAAACCTTGTTATCTTTCATCATCCAATAAAAAGCAATTTCCTTTTTATTATCATTCCTGATAGTTTTCTTTTTTTTTCTTTTTTTTTTCTGTACAGTTCTTTTTACGCTGGCTCTAGTGATATGGCATGCATGAGGAATCCTCAGCCCAGTCTTAAAAATCAATCTGGTTCCGAAGTAATAATTCAAGAAATATATTGTGATTATAAATCAGAATATGATGAAGATGAGGTTTTTGAAGAGATTAGTAAAGAGTTAATTCACTTTGAGGAAAAAATCAAACCTAACTTGAGTGATACCGAAGACATCAATATAGGGGACACGAGTAATGTTCGGGAAACCAAAATAAGTGTCCATCTCGAACCAAAGATCTGAGAAGAGTTAATTAAAGCACTCATAGAATTCAAAGATATTTTTGCATGGTCATATGACGACATGCCGGGCCTGAGCACTGATTTAGTAGTTCACAAATTGCCCACCGATCCAACAGTGCCTCCTGTCAAGCAAAGGCTGAGAAAATTCAAGCCTGACATGAGTGTGAGAATTAAGGAAGAAATCACCAAACAATTGGAAGCAAAGGTCATTCGAGTCACTTGATATCCTGTTTGGTTGGCTAATATCGTTCCTGTACCAAAGAAAGATGGCAAAATTAGAGTATGCGTCGACTACCGCAATCTCAACAAAGCAAGTCCAAAGGATAATTTCCCATTACCCAATATCCATATTTTGATCGACAATTGTGCCAAGCATGATATAGGATCTTTCGTGGATTGTTATGCCGGGTATCATCAAATTCTAATGGATGAAGAAGACGCAGAAAAGACGGCATTCATCACACCATGGGGAATGCCATTCGGTTTAAAGAACGCCGGAGCAACCTATATGAGAGCAATGACCACAGTGTTTCATGATATGATACACAAGGAGATTGAGGTATACATAGACGATGTGATCATAGAAATCAAAGCATCAGGCCGACCACGTTGGGGATTTGAGGAAGTTCTTCTTAAGACTTCGCAGGTACAACCTCAAGCTTAATCCTGCCAAATGTGCATTCGGAGTTCCATCTGGAAAGTTGCTAGGATTTATAGTCAGTCGACGAGGCATCGAGCTAGACCCATCAAAAATCAAAGCCATCCAAGAATTGCCACCTCCCAGGAACAAAACTGAAGTAATGAGTTTGTTGGGAAGGTTAAATTATATCAGCAGGTTTATTGCTCAGCTCACAACAACGTGTGAGCCAATTTTCAAATTGTTGAAAAAGGATGCTGCGGTCAAATGGACCGATGAGTGTCAAGAAGCGTTCGATAAAATAAAAGGGTATTTATCGAACCCACCCGTGTTGGTCCCGCCAGAGCCAGGAAGACCTCTGATTCTTTACTTAACAGTTTTGGAAAATTCATTTGGTTGCGTATTGGGGCAACATGGCCTCACTGGAAGAAAAGAACAGGCCATCTACTACCTTAGCAAGAAGTTCACAGCTTATGAGGTTAAGTATACTCATCTGGAAAAGACATGTTGCGCCCTAACATGGGTAGCTCAAAAATTGAAACATTATTTGTCATTCTACACTACTTACCTCATTTCTCGGTTGGATCCATTGAAATACATTTTTCAAAAGCCTAATGCCAACGGGAAGACTTGCAAAGTGGCAGATATTGCTCACAGAGTTTGACATCATCTATGTGACTCGGACTGCAATGAAGGCTCAAGCACTGGCCGATCATTTAGCCGAAAACCCGGTCGATGAGGAATACGAGCCGTTGAAAACCTATTTTCCTGATGAAGAAACAATGCATATCGACGAGGTGGAGCGAATTGAAAAACCTGGCTGGAAACTTTTCTTTGATGGAGCCGCTAACATGAAAGGAGTCGGGATAGGAGCCGTAATCATTTCTGAAACAGGGCATCACTATCCTGTTACGGCTCAATTGCGATTTTATTGCACCAATAATATGGCTGAATATGAAGCTTGCATTTTGGGGTTAAGGCTAGCCGCAGATATGGGTATCCAAGAAATCTTAGTCATGGGAGATTCGGATCTTTTGGTACATCAAATTCAAGGAGAATGGGAAACTCGAGACTTGAAGCTCATACCATACCGACAATGTTTACATGATCTTTGTCAGCGGTTTCAATCAGTGGAGTTCCAATATATTCCAAGAATCCATAATGAGGTCGCCGATGCATTGGCTACCTTGGCATCAATGTTGCATCATCCGGATAAAGTTTATGTAGATCCGATACATATTCAAGTCCACGATCAGCACGCTTATTGCAATATGGTCGAAGAAGAATTTGATGGTGAACCATGGTTCCACGACATCAAGGAGTATATCAGGATGGGGATATATCCCGCACAAGCCACAGGAGATCAAAAGAGGACCATTAGACGATTGGCAAATGGATTCTTCTTAAGCGGAGGAGTTTTGTATAAAAGAACACTAGATCTTGGATTATTAAGATGCATAGATGCCAGACAAGCTACAGCTGTCATGTCTGAAATACATTCGGGAGTTTGCGGACCCCACATGAGTGGATATGTATTAGCAAAGAAGATCCTCTGTGCTGGTTACTATTGGCTTACCATGGAGCGAGATTGTATCAGTTTTGTGCGCAAGTGTCATCAATGCCAAATACACGGAGATTTGATTCATTCTCCACCATCCGAATTGCACACAATGTCGGCACCATGGCCCTTCGTTGCTTGGGGCATGGATGTGATTGGACCAATTGAGCCGGCAGCATCCAATGGGCACAGGTTCATTCTGGTAGCTATTGATTATTTTACCAAATGGGTTGAGGCCAAAACATTTAAATCAGTGACCAAGAAAGCTGTGGTCGATTTTGTCCACTCAAATATCATATGTCAATTCGGAATCCCGAAGGTGATCATCACAGATAACGGTGCTAATCTTAACAACAACTTAATGAAGGAAGTATGTCAACAGTTTAAGATTACACATCGCAACTCTACCCTATATCGGCCCAAGGCGAATGGAGCAGTAGAGGCAGCCAACAAAAACATAAAGAAGATACTTCGGAAAATGGTAGAAGGTTCAAAACAATGGCATGAAAAATTACCATTTGCATTATTGGGATATCGCACTACTGTTCGCACTTCAGTAGGAGCAACTCCTTATTTGTTGGTATATGGCACTGAAGCAGTAATTCCTGCAGAAGTTGAGATTCCTTCCCTTCGGATCATCGCTGAAGCAAAGATTGATGACGATGAATGGGTCAAAACCCGTCTGGAACAGTTAAACTTGATTGATGAAAAACGATTGGCCGCAGTATGTCATGGTCAATTATATCAAAGAAGAATAGAAAGAGCATACAACAAAAAGGTGTGTCCACGGAAGTTTGAAGTGGGTCAGCATGTGCTGAAACGTGTTCTTCCACATCAGGTTGAGGCGAAAGGCAAATTTGCCCCGAATTGGCAAGGACCATTCATTGTGACCAGAGTATTGTCGAATGGTGCACTATGCTTAACAGATATTGAAGGCAAATGCATGGACATGGAGATCAATTCTGACGCGGTAAAGAGATATTACGCATAACTTTTGAATGTTTGTATTTAACATTGTTTCAAAGATTGGAATGACAAAGGCAATTTATTCTGCTATCCAAACACTATACCCTTTTGCTTCCCCTTTTGAGCCATATTTGTTTCGTTCCTACCCTCTCTTGGAATCGATGAAAATCAAATTGAAGTAACAATAATAATGGTAAAAAAAATCACTATTATTTAGTGAACTACGTTTGACCTGATTCCTCAAAGAAGGATACGTAGGCGCCTCACGGCTCAGTCATAGGGTGCACAACATACACAATGTGCACGAAAAGAAACATTAAGAGACCCCAATCAAGAAACTGGGGCAGGAATTGTATTGGAAATAAGAAAAGATTCCAAGAGTTGTAATTTTAAACCCATACCAAAGCTATTTAGCTTTTAATACCTTTTCCATTTCTAACCCCATACCAAAAAGACCTTTCGATCAATCTTAGAAAAATGCTGAGACAAGCAAATGAAGATGGTTCATAACACTCTGGTACAAACAAGAAAAGAAAGTAAAAATGAGAGAGTCTTATTGGTGAAAACCTTCGTAGGCACCATAAGGCGAAAAGGAAGTGAGAAATGAACAAATGAGGAAGGTTTGTCGGTGAAAACTCTTTGAGATATTGCAAGTCCAACAGGTCTGTAAAAGGAAAAATGAAGATGGATTACGGAAATTTTGGGGAAAACAAAAGTGAGACAATTAAGAGGAAATTGATTAAAGACTGGGTTGATTAATCCAAAATGCATACCCTGATCATTGGCGCCAGTGATTCCAATCAGATAAGTCCTTTATTCCTTTTCCAACAGTCATCCAAATTTGGATTTTTCTTTTCATTCTATAATTGTCGAAATCAGCGTATTTCGTCACTAATAATCTTACTTTTCTAAAGCTTTGAGATAAGTTTTATTCCAAACAAATAAGAAGGAATGTCAAGGTATATTACCAAGATTCAAGGTTACATGATGCAAAATAAGGCCATGAAAGGCGGGAGATAAAAACAATAAGATATGGGAGGAAGAAAAGTAAAATCAAAAGTGGATCAACAACGTCAGGAAAGACATATGATTACGGTTAAAAGGGTCTGAAGGAAAACATACAGAGGGGAATCCTATAGTCAAGGATCAACTACAAAGACAAAACAGTCTTTTTCAACCATTCCAAGGCAATAAAACAAGACGAAGAAGAAGCCCCACCATCGGCAGGAATACCCCAGTTAACCACCCTGCTTTAAACTAACAAAGTTTTCTTTGATTTAAAACAGGGGCAAAAACAACATTTGTGTCAGGCGTCCACCTGGAGAATGAGGACAAAGAAAAGTGAAGAAGTCAGGCGTCCACCTGGAGAATGAGGATAAGAATTAAAGAAGTCAGGCGTCCACCTGGAGAATGACGATGAAAATTAAAGAAGTCAGGCGTCCACCTGGAGAATGAGGATAAGAATTGAAGAAGTCAGGCGTCCACCTGGAGAATGAGGATGAGAATTAAAGAAATCAGGCATCCACCTGGAGAATGAGGATGAAAGCTAAAGAAATCAGGCGTCCACCTGGAGAATGAGGACAAAGAATTGAAGGAATCAGGCGTCCACCTGGAGAATGAGGTTAAGAATTGAAGAAGTCAGGCGTCCACCTGGAGAATGAGGATAAGAATTAAAGAAGTCAGGCGTCCACTTGGAGAATGAGGATAAGAATTGAAGAAGTCAGGCGTCCACCTGGAGAATGAGGATGAGAATTAAAGAAATCAGTCGTCCACCTGGAGAATGAGGATAAGAATTGAAGAAGTCAGGCGTCCACCTAGAGAATTAGGATGAAGAAGTTAAAAAGAAGTCAGGCGTCCACCTGGAGAATGAGGATGAAAGCTAAAGAAATCAGGCGTCCACCTAGAAAATGAGGGTGAGAATTGAAGAAATCAAGCGTCCACCTAGAAAACGAGGATGAAGAATTGAAAAAATCAGGCGTCCACCTGGAGAATGAGGATAAGAATTAAAAAAGTCAGGCGTCCACCTGGAGAATGAGGATGAGAATTAAAGAAGTCAGGCGTCCACCTGGAGAATGAGGACAAAGAATTGAAGAAATCAGGCGTCCACCTGGAGAACGAGGATGAAGAATTGAAAAAGTCAGGTGTACACCTGGAGAATGAGGATAAGAAAAGAAAACGTCAGGCGTCCACCTGGAGAATGAGGATGAAGAAGTTAAAAAGAAGTCAGGCGTCCATCTGGAGAATGAGGATGAAAGCTAAAGAAATCAGGCGTCCACCTGGAGAATGAGGACAAAGAATTAAAGGAATCAGGCGTCCACCTGGAGAACGAGGATGAGAGTTAAAGAAGTCAGGCGTCCACCTGGAGAATGAGGATGAGAATTGAAGAAATCAGGCGTCCACCTGGAGAACGAGGATGAAGAATTGAAAAAGTCAGGCGTCCACCTGGAGAATGAGGATAAGAATTAAAAAAGTCAGGCGTCCACCTGGAGAATGAGGATGAGAATTAAAGAAGTCAGGCGTCCACCTGGAGAATGAGGACAAAGAATTGAAGAAATCAGGCGTCCACCTGGAGAACGAGGATGAAGAATTGAAAAAGTCAGGCGTCCACCTGGAGAATGAGGATAAGAAAAGAAAAAGTCAGGCGTCCACCTGGAGAATGAGGATGAAGAAGTTAAAAAGAAGTCAGGCATCTACCTGGAGAATGAGGATGAAAGCTAAAGAAATCAGGCGTCCACCTGGAGAATGAGGACAAAGAATTGAAGGAATCAGGCGTCCACCTGGAGAACGAGGATGAGAGTTAAAGAAGTCAGGCGTCCACCTGGAGAACGAGGATGAAGAATTAAAGAAGTCAGGCGTCCACCTGGAGAATGAGGACAAAGAATTGAAGAAATCAAGCGTCCACCTGGAGAACGAGGATGAAGAATTGAAAAAGTCAGGCGTCCACCTGGAGAATGAGGATAAGAAAAGAAAAAGTCAGGCGTCCACCTGGAGAATGAGGATGAAGAATTGAAAAAGTCAGGCGTCCACCTGGAGAGTGAGGATAAGAAAAGAAAAAGTCAGGCGTCCACCTGGAGAATGAGGATGAGAATTAAAGAAGTCAGGCGTCCACCTGGAGAATGAGAACAAAGAAAAAAAAAGAAGTTAGGCGTCCACATGGAGAATGAGTATAGGAATTGAAGACGTTAGGCGTCCACCTGGAGAATGAGGACAAAGAATTGAAGAAGTCAGACGTCCACCTGGAGAACGAGGACAAAGAATTAAAGAAATCAGGCGTCCACCTGGAGAATGAGGATAAAGAAGTTAAAAAGGAGTCAGGCGTCCACCTGGAGAATAAGGACACTAAGAAGAAGAAATCAGGCGTCCACCTGGAGAATGAGGATGAAGAAAGAAAAGAAGAAGTCAGGCACCCACCTGGAGAACAAGGGAATACAATTGAAGTATTGAAGTCAAAAGCCCGCTCATATGAGAAAGGAGCACACTTAGAATCAATAAAGCAGAGGAATCCAACAAAATCCCCAGCAAGAAATAACAAGAGTCCCAAACAGATGAAGAAAATACGGGACACAATGAAAAGGAAAACGAAATAAGTCAAATGCCCAAGAATCACCAAGATATCAAGACAACAAGAAACGTAAGGGCATGATCTAGATAAGATTTTTATAATTCATGTACCATAGTCTAGTTTAGCTTTTTATATTTCCTTTGAAGTAAGGTGTAATAAGGAGGTCAGCAAGCAGTAAAAACAGCACGAAGCAGCAGTAACATCACAGTCCCACGGTAGTCCCAGCTACCCAAAACTTCCCGAACTACATTGACCTGATTCCTTTATAGCCAAGGATATGTAGGAAACCTTTGAAGCAGAGGTTCGGTCAAATCTTTCAAGATATGTAGGAAACCTTCCCGAACTACATTGACCTGACTTCTTACCATATTTTTTTATATGAACCATGCCTTTATAAGATAAGTTGATATGGTTATTAGGCTAACCACTGTTTGCCACTTTGTTGTTATACAATGCTAATGGATTCCCCATTATAATGAAACTTGCATTTTATTTTCTGGTTATATGTGACTGACAACAATAAAAGAAAATCTTAGAGCTGGAACCAAATGCTGACTTGTAAAAATAGCTTTGTAGCTGATTTTTGCAAGCTGGAGCTTACTAAAGGGTTTGCAACAGTTGAAGGCTCGAAGCCATGAGGAACTTTACCTTTAAATTTTTTTTTTCTTTCTTTTAGACATATAGTTGTATTTAGGATTGTGTTATAAATTTATGGACTGTTCACTAGTAAATTGACTACTGGAATATTTTAATTTCAAGTTTGATCATGGTGATTAACAGTTATATTTATAATATTATAAGCTCTTTGTTATAATACAACCCATTGCCACAAAATTTCCTGAATGTAGGCTATACGAATTGGGCTAGACTTGTAACAAGGACTAATCTGAGAATTACCTGAGCAAGTCTGGGCCCAGGCGAATGGGCCTGGGTACTAAGCCCATAACTTGATCCCAGCTATAGGCTTACCTCTTTGAACTTTAACATAAACTCATTTTTATGTATTGAAAATCACATGTAAGTATAATTAATTTAAAAACTTGAACCATCTTCTGATTTTTACCTCTGATTGAACTGAATTCTAGCTTTCGGAAAAATGTGTATTTTGGTGATTTTTAATGGCATTGAACACAGAATCGCAATAAGCCCAGTCATTAAAGAATTGCGACTGGGCTAGCTTTACCAAATAGCCAATTGAGTTGTTTCCTCTTGAGCTTTAGGCTTGTAACCGTTAAAGCCAAATTTTTCCCAAAGTTAGTTGATAATTCTATCATTAGACACTGCTGTAGACGCTTATAAAAATCAAATTATTTTAGAAATATCTGAACATTCGTAGCTTGCTTTAGGCGCGTAATCAAATCATCGTAACTATAGGTACGGTTCTCGTGAAAAAAGTTATGATGCCTAATTCCCAAATTCGGGTATGCATTTCATGTGATCCGATCATAACAACTTTAAATATTATAAAAATAAACATGTCGCAAATCGCGGGTGCATTTCATGTAGCGTGGTTTGCAATGTGTTCCAAACCGGCAAGTGTAAAACAATCATAACTTGTTCAAAAAATAATTCCATAAATCCTAAAATACGACTAAATAAATAAAAGCGGTTATAAATTTAAAAATGCATAATATGTTTAAAACATGTAATAAATCAGATAATTAAGCCAATTATTAACAGTTGAGCGACCGTGCTAAAACCACGAAGTCCGGAAATGCCTAAGACCTTCTCCCGGGTTAACATAATTCCTTATCCGATCTTCTATGTTCGCAGATTGTAAAACAGAGTCAAATTTCCTCGATTTGGGATTTAAAATAAACCGGTGACTTGGGATACCATAAATATTTCAAGTGGCGACTCTGAAATAAAAAAATAATCCATTTCAATTTATGTCACTTAAAAACTCCCTATCCTCTTTCGAGTAAAAAGGAGGTGTGACAGTTATACCCATAATTAGCAACAACAGTTTTTATTTAACCAAAGTTTAGGTACTATAGTTGCAACAAACTAGCTGGTCGTTTTAAGAATTAATGCCCTGATCCCCTATTTACTACTTTTCCTGTGTTTGTTTATGCTATTTTGATTCGTCGGAATGTTTGGTCTTGAGTTTCGGAGTGTTTTAGGACACTTAGTCCCTAAATAAGAGCTTAAGCTTTAGAATTTGGACCGCAGTCAAAGCGGTATAAAGATGGCCTCGGAATGGAATTCCGTCAATTTCGTTAGCTCAATTGGGTGATTTCGGGTTTAGGAGCGTGTTCGGATTGTTGTTTGGAGGTCTGTAGCTTATTAAAGCTTGAAATGCCGAAAGTTGAATTTTTGAAGTTTCCGGTTCGAAAGTGATATTTTGATATCGGGGTCGGAATGGAATTCTGAAAGTTGGAGTAGCTCCATAGTGTTGAATGTGATGTGCTTGTAAAATTTCAGGTCATTCAGATGAGGTTTGATAGACTTTGATCGAAAGCGAAATTTGAGAGTTTTTGGAGTTCTTAGGCTTGAATCCGATGTTAAATTGGTGTTTGGATGTTGTTTTGAGCGTTTTGAAGGTTGGAACAAGTTTTAATGATGTTTTAGGATTGATTGGCATGTTTGGTTGAGGTCTTAGGGGACTCGGGTGTGTTTCAGATGCTTAACGGACCATTTTTGGACTTGGAGAATGATTAGATTTTTGCTGGCATTTGTTGCAGACTTTTCTTCATCGCGATCGAGTGAGGAGGATCGCGAATACGTAGGCTTAGATGAGGCAGATGCTATTTTGTTCTACACGATCACATGAAAGGGAGTGCGAATGTGGAGGTATGTCATCAGGTTAATCGCGAACGCGTGGGACAAGGCCGCGTTCGCATATGAGTGTGAGGCAACAGGGTGGGAGCGTTCCTCTACACGAATGCATGAGTCGTTCTGCATTTGCATAGTGTATTTTTAGGGCATGTGTGTTTACTCTACACGATCGCATCTGTTGGTGTGAGCACGTGATTTTTGCCTTACGAAAACTACTCCAAAAAATAAATCAAAAATAAAATAAATTTCTGTTAGTATGCAATTTGTGAATTTGTGTGGTGTTTGTTAAATATTTGTTTTATGTCCGTAAATATTTACGTTGTCATAATAAAATGAAAAATAAAATAAAATACATGTTGCATGCATATCTAGGATTTAATTATGCATTAATTCAAAATAAAAACACAAAAATATGCATTTTTGTTCTATTTTAAATATTCCACTGTGTGATTAATGTTTTGTCTGTATGTTGAACAGTTGTTATAAAGTGATTAATATTGTCTAGAAGTTAAAATTGTTTTATAATTAAATTTAGGAATTTAAATTAGAAAATTGAAATAAAAAAATAAAATAAAATAAAATAGAATGTGAAAATCGGACCTGGATTAAAATCCAGGCCTAAAACCAAATTACCCCCCCTTTGCCCAATCCAGGCAGCCCCAAGTCCGGTCCAATCCAGACGAGCCAAAACGATAGCGTTTGGTCGTAGCTTCTCAGGGACCGTTGGATCAAATCCAACCAACGGTTAAGATCTCACCCCCTTACCCATAACCCGTAACCCGACCCATTGACCCGATTCAACCGACCCTGGAATTAAACCAAACGACATCGTTTGGTTTAATGAACTGATCCTGGCCCTTCATTCTACTTGATCTAACGGTTAGTATCAATTCACCTTCCCCCTATATAAATCCCAAATCCCTACCCCGGCCCCTAACTAAACACCCCCCCTCCTCTCCTGTTCATCATCGTCCCCAAACCCCACCCCTAACCCTAGCCGCCCTAGAATCCTACCGCCTAAAACCCGGCGGCATCAACGCCGCCGGTCACCAAAATAACACCCTAGAACCCCCTGAACATCCTCTACACAAATCTGACCTTAGTTTCCTTCGAATCAGACCCCAACTCTTCGAATACTAAATCGAAGATGGGTCTGAAAACTCAAACCTTTCCAATGGCTTCCAAAATAACACCATAGTATCCCCTAGCATGCCTCGTTATGGATCTGAAGTTTGTTTGGTTCGAATCCCCTCAGAACTCTTCGAATCTTCTTTTGAAGGTTCGGACCAAACAAGAACAAACTCAGATCTGTTCTAAACTGACACCAAATGACCCCTAGGCTACCCTCACCCGTGTTTTGTATTTGGTCCCCCTCGAATCTGACCAGAAATGGTTAAGTCCCAAATCGAACCTTCAAGAACCCTAGAAATACTAGACTTTTGGATTCTGTTCACTTCAGACGAAAGATTGAGGTTTAATCGACCTTAGTCAAAGTATTTTCAATAGAAAATACTTCGACTAAGGTCTGTTTGATTTCAAACAAGGTCCAAATCCAAATTGAGTTGAGTCCGGTTGAATTTGAAGGTTCAGATGTAATTTCTGTTTCTTATGTGCATTCTACGCGTATTCTATGTTCGTTTCATTAGTTTGTTTAATTTTTCATAATTTTCTAGTCAAATTTTGTTATACTGTCCCCTACCCGTCTACTTGATTCTAAATGTGAATTGTTTCTATTGATTGTGATTATGTACAATGTGTGTAATCGACTCGATTAAGTTCGTCGATTAGTTGTATTGTGAATCTTGCTTCTGAAAATGTTGACTGAGACAACCTGTTTTGAGTAGATTATTGTGCTATAACCATTTAATTAGTTATTGTTAATCAGTTGGTTCTTGTTTAATAAACCAGTAAATTCAAATGAATGTTGTGTATGTGTTGATTTCTGAGCATTGAGTTTCAGGGCATTGTCAGTATATTGACAATGCTCCTGTATTTGTTTGCTTTTTGGTTCAGTTTTGAATCTCAGTTGAAATAATCCTGCATGTTCTGTGTAATGTTAGTGTGTGTTATTCAGGTTCAGTGTTCAATTGAGAATCATTGTGCATAAATGTGATGTACTGTCTCAAATCATAGGATTGGTTATAACTGCTTAAACAGATTTTAAAATCTGTATTGTTAGATTCTGAATTTAAGGCAGTAATAACAGTAATTATAGGAGGAATTCTGGGACATTTTTGGGACAGAACAGTAAGGGTAATGTGATAGAATAGTGGACTGAAAGTGGGATGTTAATGGTTATAATTTAAGATACTAATGGGGAACAAGGGATAATGGACTGCTTAAAATCAGGATAAGATCACTTAAATTATTTAAAAGCAGTTTTTAATGGAACTTTTTTATTTTAAAAGAAGAAGAGGGTCCAAGAAGCACCTAAAAAAGAAAGGGGCAGCCCTGTATAAATAATGTTTTCCATTCTAAATTTTCAATAAAGTATAGTTATGATTGAATTATTAAGATAGGGAACATGGCATGAAGTTGGCTATTAGTTAAGTCCTATGACATTGTTAGTCAGGTATAGAGTATTCTGAAATATCAAGAAAATGCATGGTTAGTGTATTTCGATTGTTTGGTTGTGGATTAAGGTTAGATGTTGATAGTTGAATAAAGAGTAATATAAAAATGTCAAAAACCATATTGCTAGTTTTACCTGATTTAGTTATGGATTGAATGATGTGAGTTATACGTTCATATATGGCGTGATAATAGGTATATATATATAACCATTAAGGGATGATGAGTTGATGTATCTCATTATGATGTTAAAATGCTATGAATGTTTTAGACATACAACTATGTTGCATGTAAGGCAATATTATTAATCGATTTATAATTCTCTTTCTTATCAATTTGATGCCTATTTACCATCTTAAATAAATAATTAGGCCTATTATATTAAAAGCAAGTATATGAGAATAAGATGAGATATACAAATTGCAACACTTTATATCAATGACAATTAGAAATAGGATTTGCACTAATTAAATAATGAAAAATTGTTCAAAAATACTTCTTCCCTTCATAAATCATGTTTGTTAATTTCATATACAATTCATCCTTTGGCATATATATGTTGTATTTGCTAGAATCATATTTTTATTTTTTTCTTTGAACTTGAATAGTTGGGCTGAATATAATTTATATCCGGAAATTATAATCGACGGGCAACATTTAATAAATTGTGAATTTCTTTTAAAAGAATTCAAAGACATCTCTTGAATATGAATTTCTCAGTATTTTCATATAAAATGTGTAGATATAACAAACAATTTGTGAAAAATTCATAATACCATTAAGAATATTTGGTGTAATTAGGGATACGTTCGCGTAATCTGATTATACCAATAAAAGCAATTCGAATTATGCGTACGCGCAATTTCGAGTGAATATGTAATATAAGGGATTTCTTCGAGGACGTTAAATTAATTTCATAAAAACCCGAGATGTGCGGTTCACTATTTAAGAAAAACAAATATTCTTGATTCGACACAATTTCGAAAAAATGATTGTTTAATAAATATATTATCAAAAGTTATCGTGTACACGTACGCGTGACATAATTCCGCATTTTTAAATTTATAACAGGAATATATGTACGCGTAATTCGATTCAAAGAAGGGTCCTTAATCACAATAAGTAAAAGCGGTAGTAAAATCACGTAACAAAAATATATTTAATAAAATCAAGATAATTAAGCCAATAATAAAAACAGTTAAGCGACAGTGCTAGAACCACGGAATTCGGAAATGCCTAACACCTTCTTCCGGATTAACAGAATTCCTTACTCAGGATTTCTGGTTCGTAGAATAATAAACAGAGTCATATTCTCCTCGATTCAGGGATTAAAATTGGTGACTTGGGACGCCTTAAAATTCCCAGGTGGCGACTCTGAAATAATTAAATAAATCCCGTTTCGACTGTCCTTCAATTGGAGAAAACTCCCCACGCGCCCCGCGGGCGCGGTAAAAAGGAGGTGCGACAGTTGTAGCTTTGTATTAGACTATGTTGTCTTTCATACTCTTAGACGTATTTAGATGCTTATGACATAATTCATATTTTGGACTTGGGAGCTCGAGAAATTGAGATTTTTGAAGTGATTTTCACTTGGGCGATTTGGATATGTAATTCTTACTCGGTTTAGACCAATTTCCATGAATCTACACTTAAATCCATCCTTTAATTTTGAATTTATGGTGGAAAATTGGGGGAAAGTTCTTAGACCTAAATTTCGGGTTTTGATTGGGGATTTGACATTGGATTTGGATAATTGTAGCATATTTAGACTCGTGAGAGTATGAAGATTCTGAATATGTAAATTTTACCCAATTCCGAGACGTGGGACCGGAGGGCATTTTGGTCATTTTACCTAATTTCGCGTATTAGCTTAGAATTTATTTGTGGAATCATTTACTTGAAGTTATATTTATAATATGCATTTGAATTGAATAGATTTGGGCCATTTGGAGTCGAGTACTCGTGGCAAGAAAGTGGTTTCGGGTTGATTTTGAGCTAGTTCGAGGTAAGTGGCATGTCTAACTGTGTGTGGGGGAAACTCCCTTTAGGATTTGGTGTTATTGATATTTGACATACCTTGTACGTGAGGTGACAAGTGCGTACTTGTGCTAATTGTTTAAAAACCCAGTTTTTATTAAGTAATTATAATTGTTTTTCTTTTCTTGTTTATACTATCTGTAATTTAAGTCTGTTGTTAGCTTAGGGAAGCATGTCTAATTGACATAATTGCTTTACTTGCTCAAACTGCCTTATTTGGATTATGTGGAGCATGCTAGGCTAGAAATACCTGTTTTACCTTGGTATGGAATTTTAATTGAATTGTCTATTCTTCGTGTTGTTGCTGTGTGTTTACTTTGAGACTACAGGATGGTATCCTAGGCGACCCCCCTACGTGTTTACTTTGGGACTACAGATTTGGTTTCCGATAGATCCCCCTGCATATTTATATTGGAACTACGGGACTGCACCCGGTAGATTTCCCCTGTAGTGGATATTTACATTGGGGCTATGGATCGGATTTCCAGTATATCCCCGCGCATTATAAGTCGGACTACGGGACTGCACCCGTATGATCTACTCGATATTTGTATTTGGGGACTATAGGACGTTATCGTGGGAGATCTCGGGTTGTTATCTCTATGTTGAGCTATACTCCTTTTCCGTGATTATTTTGTCTCTGTTATAGTTACTGTTGTTCTTTCTATTCTGTGTTATTTCTTAATGTTGCACTTAGTTATACTATCTCATTCTATATTGTTATACCTTATATTTCATTTAATCTTAGTAGTGCCTCGGCCTTTCTCGTCACTACCCAATCGAGGTTAGGCTTGGCACTTTTATAAGTACCGTTGTATTGTACTCATGCCCTTTTTCTTCATGTTTTTCATGTGCAGATCTAGGTACTTCCACTCAGTCTTATCATACTTGAGGGAAGGCACTTTTGTAGAGACTTCGAGGTATATCTATCGTGTCCGCAGACCGAAGAGTCCCTTTCTATTCTTAGTACTAGTATAGTCCCTTTAAGAGGCCGGGGCCGGGCTAGAGGCCGAGGATGTGCACACAGTGCAGCTAGAGCACCCGCACGAGCTGCCACCAAGGAGATACCAACAGTTCCAGCAAGAGCCCAGGCACCTGATACGCCTATTGCTACTACTACTCCAACCCTTCAGGAGACTCTTGCGCAGTTCATGAGCATGTACACCACTCTGGCTGAGCTAATGTTGCTTCCTCTTCCTACAGCTACATCTCAGGCTGGGGGAGAAGCACAGACTCCCACCGCTCGCACTCCTAAGCAGCAAGTGCATGTTGAGCAGGTCCCAGAGATTATTCCTGTATAGCCTGCAGTCCCAGATCAGCCCAAGGACAGGGTATCTGTTTCCGAGGATGAGCAGTTGAGGCTTGAAAGATTCAAGAAGTACAAGCCTCCTGTATTCAGTGGTCTAGCATCAGATGATGCTCTGGGATTTCTAGATGAGTACTACCGTATTCTCTGTACCGTGGCTATATCAGGATCGAGCAGGGTTTCCTTCACTGCTTTCCAGCTTTGAGGAGCCACCTATGAGTGGTGGCGCAAGTATGAGTTATATAGTCCGGATGAGGCTGCTTCCCTAACTTGGACCTAGTTTTTAGATATGTTCCTGAGAGAGTATGTTCCTCAAAGCCTCAAGAATGCATGGCGCGCAGAGTTTGAGCATTTGCGCCAGGGTACTATAACTGTCTCGGAGTATGCTGTCTGTTACACTAGCTTGGCTAGAGATGCGCCAGCTTTGGTTTCTACTGTTCGCGAGAGGGTTCGCCGGTTTATTAAGGGGCTTATTCGCAGCATCAGGTCTAGCATGGCTCGTGAGTTGGAGATGGATATTTCTTATTAGTAGGTAGAAAGCATTGCTAGGAGGATTGAGGGTATGCATGCTAGGGATAGAGAGGAGAGGGAGGCCAAGAGGTCTCGAGAGTCGGGCCATTATTCTGGTGCCCATGCCCCAGCTGCATGTCGTCATGGTAGGTCTTATATGAGTCCCCCCAGTTCTTATAGCAACCAGTGGTATTCTAGCTCCTCCTAGGCCTCAGGAGCCTTATTATGCACCTCCAGTATCTAGTGCACCTCTTGTAGGGTGCTTTCAGTGATCAGTCCAGCAGACCTATCCTGAGCCAGTCACAGCAGCCACATCCTCCTAGAGCTTGTTTTGAGTGTGGTGAAACATGCCATATAGTGAAGGATTGCCCCA
The DNA here is from genome assembly GCF_000715075.1 of Nicotiana tabacum. NCBI lineage: Eukaryota > Viridiplantae > Streptophyta > Magnoliopsida > Solanales > Solanaceae > Nicotiana > Nicotiana tabacum. The sequence goes on along the minus strand of NC_134086.1, from coordinate 23,524,125 downwards.
GACTTAGGAGGGGTGCACCTCCACAAACTTCTCAGCCACAGCGTGCCCCACAAAGTTCTCAGGCTATGGTTACAGCTCCAGTTGCTACCCCACCTACTCAGCTAGCTAGAGGTGGAGGTTGGGGAGGTAGAGGTTGCCCTAGAGGGGAGGCCAAGACAAATACTATGCCCTTCCTTCCTGCATCGAGACTGTTGCCTCCGATTATGTCATCACAAGTATTGTACTGGTTTATCACAGAGATGCATCGGTTCTATTCGATCCAGACTCCACTTATTCTTATGTGTCTTCTTATTTTGCTCCGCATTTGGGTGTACCTAAGGATTCTTTGAGTTCCCCTGTTTATGTTTCAACTCATGCAGGAGATTCTCTTGTTGTGGACTACATTTATCGGTCGTGTTTGGTTGCTCTTAGTGGTTTTGAGACCAGAGCCGATTTATTGTTGCTCAACATGGTAGATTTTGATATTATCTTGGGCATGGACTGGTTGTCACCCCATTATGCTATTCTTGATTGTTACGCCAAAACCTTGACGCTGGCTATGCCAGGTGTACCGCGTTTGAGTGGATGGGTGCTTTAGATCACACTCCTAGTAGAGTTATTTCTTTCCTTAAGGCTCAGCAAATGTTTGAGAAGGGGTGTGACACGTATCTATCTTATGTGAGAGATATAAGTATTGATACCCCTACAGTTGATTCAGTCCCAGTAGTACGGGATTTTCCTGATGTGTTTCCAGCTGATCTTTCGGGCATACCGCCCGATATAGATATTGATTTTGGCATTGATCTGTTGCCAGGCACTCAGCCCATTTCTATTCCTCCGTATCGTATGGCCCCTCTTGAGTTGAAGGACCAGTTACAGGAATTGCTTGATAAGGGTTTTATTCGGCCCAGTGTATCACCTTGGGGTGCTCCTGTCTTGTTGGTGAAGAAAAAGGATGGTTCTCAGTTGAACAAAGTTATAGTGAAGAACCGTTATCCTTTGCCTCATATTGATGATCTATTTGACCAGCTTCAGGGCGCACGAGTGTTTTCTAAGATTGATTTGTGCTCGGGTTACCATTAGTTTAAAATTCGGGAGCCAGATATCCCGAAGACTACTTTTAGGACTCGGTATGGTCATTACGAGTTCCTTGTTATGTCATTTGGGCTGACCAATGCCCCAACAGCCTTTATGCATTTGATGCACAGTGTGATCCGTTCATATCTTGACTAGTTCGTCATTGTTTTTATTGATGATGGTGTATTCCCGGAGTCGGGAAGATCATGAGCAGCACCTGAGGACTGTGCTTCAGACTTTGAGGGAAAAGAAGTTATATGCAAAGTTCTCAAAATGTGAGTTTTGGTTGGATTCCGTGGCATTCTTAGGCCACGTGGTATCGATTGAGGGTATTCAGGTGGATCTGAAGAAAGTGGAGGCAGTGCAGAGTTGGCCCAGACCATCATCGGTTACAGAGATCCGCAGTTGTTTTGGCTTGGCGGGTTTCTACAATCGTTTTGTTAAAGGGTTTTCATCGATCGTAGCCCCTATGACCAGGATGACCTAGAAAGGTGCTCCGTACCAATGGACAGAAGAGTGTGAGGCGAGCTTTCAGAAGCTCAAGACAACTTTGACTACAACCCCAGTTTAGATATTGCCTACAGGTTCGGGGTCTTATACTGTCTATTGTGATGCCTCGAGGATTGGCCATGGAGCGGTATTGATGCTGGACGGTAGGGTGATTGCCTACGCGTCCAGACATTTGTCGCGCCCCCTTTTACCTTTGCAGAATCGGGTTTATGACATTGTGGTTGGGACAACTCTTTCCTTTTGGGAAAAGGGGGTTTGCAGTTTGAAGAGTCGCCACCTAACGATTTAAGGTGAGTTAGGGCACCTATAAGGTTCATTTATAACAATGTTTAGTAACCAGAGATAGGGTAAGAGCTTGAAATTATCCCAAGGGGAAGTTGTTAGGCACCCCTCAAGATCTACTAGTGTGGTTCCCGACCAAACAACTTTTTATGAATTTGTACAATTAGCAAATAAATAAGTATGGCTCAAATAGTAGGGGATTTAAGTTTAAATACACAAGTGTTTGAAAAAACAATCAGTGAAAAGCGAGATTTTGAAAAGAGTTACAATCTAAGCATATTCGGGAATGTAAAGGGGGTGTCCTAGGTTTGTTTATAATATGGATCACATCAATGCAATACCCGGTATGACACTCCTCAAAGAGGGGCTACATGTGGTATTAACGCAACGGTCATCATATCCATATCTACCCTTTCCCGCCACGTGAAGGTAGTTAAAGCGAAGGTTGGTCTCGACCCTTATTGCATGCTATTACCCGTCCCTTCCTATCAGTCCCGAAGGAATTCAGGTCTCTTATCCTATAAAGGGGGGGGGTGCTAGGCAGACCTTCAGGTTTAAAGGCAAAATACTAGGCGACAAATAAGAACACATAAGACTGCATTTAGGGGGGAAAACACAAAAAAACAGATAGAAGGATCAGTTATACCTCCACAAGTAATGCACATAGACATCACGACTCATACACGGATAAGGTCCACATTCAAATTCTATTCATGGTATCTAAGTCACAACAGCAGAACCAGATTTATTACATGACTCAGAAAAGAAGTCCGAATCAGGCTTGCCTACTGATTCTAACAGTTGATAATTAAGCAGCATACATAAAGAAACATGTTTCCAGTTTTGACAAATTTAGCACCTAAGGCTTGCCTAGGTGTAAAATAGTTTTCCAAATATCAGGGTTACTTAGAGAAGACTGTTTGAATTATATTACTAAACATGTTGTTCTAAATTTTAAGAATTCTAGAATTATTACCAGCTGGGTTAATCTATTTTTTTAAATAATTAAACTAGTGATGCCTAAGTAGATGTAAATGCAATTCTAAATGCATGACATCTAATGGACAAAAATGCAAAGTGATGTATATGCAGGACCTGAGCAGGATTGTTTCTAAATGCATAAGTATTACGTACTTTTAGAATATGTAGAAGGTATGGAAATGACCTGTTTATTAGCGTTGTTTTTATCCTAAGGCAGGATCTCTAAGTGTACATGACAGCACATAACATAATGGTAAAGTGCTAGTTATTAGCAGATTTTAACACATGATTTTGTAAGGATGCACATGCTGAAACAATAAACATGGGACCTAAGAGCATGATTTCTAATGCATGTATGAATCTTAAGCATGGTTTCTATTGCGCAATTAGGAGTATAAACCTAATAACATGTTTTCTACCCTTAACAACTATAGAATGCATATTTACCCCATCCATTTTCACTAGTCAACCCCAATACTTGTTTTCAACAGATTATTACAGACAATACCGAAATGAATTACATAAGAAAAATAAAAGTTACACTATAGAGAGCCTGAAAACAGGCCCAAACCTTCAGCACCTTATTAGGACTTCCTCCCTGAGTTATGTAATAAATCACCTCAAGCGCCAAGATTATTCCATAGCCTTTCTCATATCTGGGTGTGTTAGAGTTCCCTAAGGACCTCAAGGGATCCCGGGCAGTGCTCAAACCCAGATTTCATAGCCAAGACAAATTAAGTGTAGTGTGGAAGGGCCAGCTTTTGTGTGTCCAAGTTCAGAGGGAGCTCAAGGGTCCCAAGGCAAGGCTCACACAAAAGAGGCAGAACCTTGTGGTCTAAAAGTAAGGTGAGAGTGCTTGACATAAGTTTAAAAGAGTAGAGTTGGAAACAGTTTTGACAATGATTAGTTTGAAATATGTTTTGAAAAAAAAAAAGCAATAGAAGAGTTTGCCTTAGTGAAAAAACCAGTTTTGAGAAGAAAATTAATAGGGCAATCAGCAACTCAAGACCAAACCAACATACATAGTTCAAACACAAACATGGAAAGGAGGAATTGGGACAAGTAGTTCATATGTGAAAGCATATTTGTGCACAGGTTAACACCAGAGAAGTACTACAGAACTTAAATAGTCACAACAATAGTTTATCACAAAGTGTTCATGCCAAGAGCTTAATAGAGTTACTCATTAGGTGTAGGGGGAAGGGTTCAGGATCTCATAGTGACTGGGTGTCACAAACACATGCTTACAATGTGTTGGGGGTTAGGGGGGTTAGGGCAGAATAGTAGTAGAAAAATGTAAGAAAATAGTATACATGTTGAATTACAGGGAAGAGGTCTATTACATAGAGTTAGTCATGCTACTTAGTATTAATCAAATACATTAGGAGTCTGTGGGCATATTAATGGAAGGGAATAGACAAGAACTCAAGTAAATATGCTGACCCAGTATCATACAAGAAAAGTGAGACCCAGACATGCTGATTACATACTTGAACAAGAGAGGGCAAATCTTATGCATACTGAATAACACATTAAACAATAGGGGCAGTTAAACACATAAGCCATTAAGTTAGTGCAGAAGGAGACATGGATTTACAGACAGGGAGCACATAGAGTTGAGTTTCAGAATTGAACTAGGAACATACCAGTTAAGGAAGTAAAGTGCAGAAAGTAAAGCAAGTGGAGTTCCATAGTCTAGCCTTGGCTTTCAGCCGGCTAGACAAGCAGTTAGCATAAGTAGCAGAGAAAGAAGAGAGAATTTGAGTGTGTGTGTGTGTATTCTCAACTATTGTTCGTATTTTAAGACTGTAGAAATGAGTCATTTATATGGTAGGTTGAAAACTGGTTAAAATAGGCAAGAATCAATCTTTAGTAATTATAGAACTCTGTATAAAAAATTGGTTCGAATCTCCCGTTGATTGAGGGAGTCAGTGTAAATGGTAAATAACAGTGACAAGTAAGGAAAGAAATCATACAAGACTGGAGTATAACAAATAAGGAAAGATTTCAAAATAGTACCAGTATAGAATAGGTAATTAAGGCTATGTTCAGAAAGTTTTCAAACTAAGGAAACAATCAGTAAGAATTAAGTAACAATGAAGACAAGGAAAGGGAGAATTAATTAAGGCCAGCAACTGATCAAATTAAGTAGAAAGGTAGGAGTCCGGGGGTCCAAAGGGAAATGTCAAATCACACCAAGTAATAAGGAATTCAGAATCAATCAAAGAGAAAGTCATGCAAAAGAGTCAGCGTGTTTATCATATAAATAGAACAAGACATGGGTAGTCAAGAATTGGAACACAACTCCAGCAAAACATGAAGATCAAACGATACTAAATAAGTGAGAAAAATGCGAGTCTTGATGCGAATAGTCAAGACGAACACAAACACATAGAATTGGTGTAAGTCTAGGCTGAGAAACTCAGTAGAAGCATATCAAGGCAAGGCAGTCACAAGAAATCACAAGAACTCAAAAGAAAAATGAGAATAAGTCATGCTAATACACAGAAAACAAACGAAGAACCCTAAAAAATTAGGGTTTTGACATAGGCTAGTTAGGGTCAAGGAAGAACTCAGCAAAATCAATCAAAACACATAAACGCAAGGGATTAAGCACTTAAAACCAGAAAGTGTTTTGAAGTTTAAGAGACGAAATTTGGGTTTTCAACAGAATAACTCGAATAGAGGAGAAAACTTAAACAAACGCTTTAACCATAGAGACTCACACATTAATACAAAAAATCAGAAGAAAGAAGCATTTTGAAGAGGTGTTTAAGAACCCTAGTTCGAAGATGAAGAGTTACTTTAGAAAAATCGAAAAAAAAACTTTGAGGAAAACAACAAAGCTCATAGTATACACAGATCTAAGATAGATCTAAAAGAAAATCAGAAAATCTTAAGAGTTAGGGTTTCAGAGAACCCAGAGAAAATGAGTAGGGTTACCGGTTTTAACCGGAAAAGTCATAGATCTTACTCGAACGGCCTGAGGTGGCTGAAAAATAGCATGAAGGACCATGGGTAGGAGTTGAACCACTCCAGGTTCACCTGAGGACCTTAGGGTTGTGTCAAACCGGCGTGGGGTGAAGCAGGGGCCAAGAGATGATGAGAGGCCATGGTTTTCGGCGAGGGAGGTGGCCGGAGAAAGTGGACAAGGTCCATCAGAGAGGATGGGAGAGGAGAAGGTTCTAGAGAGAACCAGAGATAGAGAGAGGGAGATAGAGAGACCGATTGAGAGAGAATGAGCAGGGGGAAATGAGAGATGAGGGGTAGTCAATAGGGTTTAATATGGTATGGGGGAATCTGGACCGTTGATTAGATTTGATCAACGGTCCAGACTGGACCAGGGGTTGGGTCGAGTATGGTTTGGGTTTGGACTTGTGTCTAGTGGGTTATTTAATTGGGTTAGGGGTCCGGTTGGATTTAGGCTAGAATTTAAATAGGGACTGACTAATTGTTAAATATCCAATTAAAATTAGATAAATAATTAATAAATACAGGTAATAATTAGATAAAATGAAATTAAAGCTAAATAGATGAAATTAAGGTAATTAACTAATTTTAAAATACAAATGACCGATTATTTAATTAAAATAGCATAAAGTGTACAATTAGGCTATAATTGCAAAATTATTATAATTATAGCCAAACAATGCCAAATTGGCTAATTTGTGAAATATTATATCCTAATAGGATTAAAAATGATATATTGATCTAAGAGATACTTTGACATTACTTGTAATGTAATTTATGAATAATTATTGGATATAAAGTACTGAATAAATTAGAAAAAGAAATTGATAATAATATGGAAAATTATGAAAAAATACCCATTATTATAAAAAGTGATTTTGAAGGCATATATGCAAATTTAAAAAATAGTTTGAGAAAATATTAGGTATCAACAACTACCTCTCTTTACCCGGGAAGGATGAAAGAGTTTTTGGGTAAAGAAATGATGGCCAATTTTGACTGGGCGTAACGGTTTGGGAAGATTTAGGTCGCATCATGCTTCTGAGTTACCTACATAACCCTGGTATTACATGAATCAAGCCGTATGTAGTTCAGGATCCATCGGCGGAGTATACTGATGAAGTCATTTCAAGAACGGACGCAACATCTAGGGCTAAGTGAGTGAACAGTTTATGGGAATGGTTAGGTTTGATATGGTTGAGGGAACTGGAGCGGGATCACTCCTGCTGGGATAGCCGTTGCTCACTGGGTTACCTGCCAATAAACGATACAAGCATATATTTCATAATTTAAACATGATGCAAATTCCCGTTGGACCATGAATGTTGTCTTCGGACGATGAGGATGATGTCCTGGGCCATGAAGCGTATGATAAGGGATTCACAGGCCAAGAAATGATGTTCTCGGGCTATGAGGATGGTGCCTCCGAACCATGACGCCTTTGAATAATGATATGCAAAAGATTGAAAGAGATCCTCAGGCCATGACACGGTGTTCTCGGGCTATGAAGATGGTGCCTCCGAACGATGACGCCTTTAGATGAGTTAGCGATATTTCAGCATATGAAGGATGCGGCAGTATGATACGGACAAGACAAAGCTTAGTCTTGAGAATTGAAGGGCAAAGCTTAGCCCGTAAGATAAGCGAGATAAATAATGCTTGGGATAGTGCTTAGTTTCGAAGAAAATTGGATGCCGAGCTTAGCCTCGGAAGGCAGAATGATAGCCTTATGCAAAGATGTGAATGTAGATAGAGGTAGAGCTTAACCTCGAAAGGCAGAATGGTAGCCTTATGCAAATCGGAAGGCAGAATAGTAGCCTTATGCGATGCAAATGCAGATGGAGACAACGTTTAGTCTCGGAAGGCAGAATGATAGCCTTATGCAAAAATGCAGATGGAGATAGCATTTAGTCTCGGAAGGCAGAATGGTAGCCTTATGCAATGCAAATGTAGATGGAGACAACGTTTAGTATAAGAAGGCAGAATGGTAGCCTTATGTAAATTGAAAGGCAGAATAATAGCCTTATGCAATGCAAATGCAGATGGAGACAGCGTTTAGTCTCGGATGGCAGAATGATAGCCTTATGCAAAGATGCGAATGCAGATGGAGGTAGAGCTTAACCTCGGAAGGCAGAATGGTAGCCTTATGCAAATTGGAAGGCAGAATGGTAGCCTTATGCAAGAAATAAGATAACAACTGACAGTACAGTTTTCTTAGCTGATAGCAGATTGCGGCGTTGTGATTACTGGGAGCATTGTGACATACGGAACATCACTGGTGTGTACTAATAGCAAATGTTGGTAAGTGCAACGGTTTTGAGAATCGTATTTTGAATAATGTTTGTCCCGTGGGCGTACAGTATGTCTAATCCTAGTGCCTGCATCCAAAGAAAAATCGTGAGTTTTGTAAGGGGGAAGGTTAGTTCGTATCCTGCTGGCGTTGTTTGATTTGTTTGGCTTTGATCTAGTGATACCATTCATATAATTGGGGTAGCATTGCTAAAAAAAGTAGTTTCAATAATAAACATGCATGATTTTGTAAAAGTATGACATATATGTATAATTAAAAATAGCTTTTAGATGAACCGACGACTGTGACGTAGTTCAAGACAGTGCAACCTCTCTTGCTACGGAATTTTGAGGGCCCTCCTCAAAATTCTGGCCCAGTCTGATGGCTTGACGTTTCTGACTACTGCTCGTGCGGCGATCGGCTGAAATTACTTCAGAATTTTGAGGGTCCTCCTCAAAATTCTGGCCCAATTTCCAATTGCGGGGGGGGGGGGGGGAATGAAATTTTTATTGAATTGTGACCAAACCCATAGGGCTGCCTACGTATCCCATCTTAAACGGGAATTAGGTTAGGCGTAGTTCAATTTACATCATATAAGGAAAGCAAAAAGACTACACATAGTAATGCTTGACTGCATATGAATTGATCGGCTTTGGCCAGACTTCTCCGTCCATTTCTGCAAGTATGAAGGCTCCTCCTGTCAAAACCCGGTGAACCATGTATGGACCCTACCAGTTGGGAGAGAACTTCCCTTTGGCTTCATCTTGATGCGGAAAAATTTTCTTTAACACCAGCTGCCCCGGTGCGAACTATCTTGGCTTGACTCTTTTGTTAAAGCCTCTGGACATTCTGTTCTAATAGAGTTGACCATGGAAGACTGCATTCATTCTCTTTCCATCTATAAAAGCTAGTTGCTCATAACGACTTTTCACCCACTCCGCATCATCGAGCTCAGCTTCTTGTATGATCCTTAGGGAAGGAATTTCTACCTCAGCGGGAATGACAACCTCTATATCCTAAACCAGCATATATGGGGTTGCCCCGGTTGATGTGCGGACTGTAGTGCGATACCCTAGAAGAGCAAATGATAACTTCTCGTGCCACTGTCTGTGATTTTTTATCATTTTCCTTAATATCTTCTTGATATTCTTGTTAGCGGCTTCTACAGCTCCATTCATCTGAGGCGTGTAGGTTGTGGAATTCCTGTGTTTGATCTTGAAAGTTTTGCACATAGCTTTCATCAAGTCACTGTTGAGGTTGGAGCCATTATCAGTAATGATTGACTCTAGAATTCCGAATCGACAAGCAATGCGGTTGCGGGCAAAGCCTGCCACGACTTTCTTAGTCACTACTTTGTAAGATGCTGCTTCGACCCATTTGGTGCAATAGTCTATGGCTACAAGGATAAACCTGTGTCCGTTGGAAGCAACATACTCGTTTGGTCCAATAACATCCATCCCCTAGGCAGCGAACGACCATGGTAAGCTTGTTGTGTTGTCCTTGCTTGGAGGTACCTTTATCATGTTTGCATGCATCTGACAACGGTGGCATTTTCGGACATACTAGATGCAGTTTGTTTCCATAGTCATCCAAAAGTAACCAGCCCGGAGTATCTTCTTTGCTAAGACAAAACTGTTCATATGTGGACTACAAATCCCAGTATTAATTTCCTCTAGTAGCCTGGATGCTTCCTTTGTGTCGACACATCTTAATAATCCTAAATCGGAAGTACTCCTATACAAGATTCCTCCACTGTGAAAGAAGATGTTGGACAATCTTCGAAGTGTGCATTTCTGAGTAGGATTTGCAAGCTCTAGGTACTCTCCTTTTTCCAAATATTCCTTGATATCATGAAACCAAGGCTTTTTGTCTGCTTCTTCTTCAACATGGGCACAGTAAGCTGGCTGATTATGGATTTTCACCGGAACGGGATCAATGAAATTCTTGTCGGGGTGCTGTATCATAGATGATAGGGTAGCCAATGCATCGGCGAAGTCATTCTGGATTTTGGGAACATGCTGGAATTCCGTCTTCGTGAACCTCTTTCTCAATTACTATACATGATGCAGATACGGGAGTATCTTGGAGTTCTTGGTCGTCCATTCTTCTCATATCTAATGCATAAGCAAGTCTGAATCTCCAATCACTAGCAGCTCTTGAACGTTCATATCAATGGCCATTTTGAGTTCTAAGATGCAGGCTTCATAATCGGCCATATTGTTGGTGTAGGGGAACCTGACTTTGGCAGACATCGGATAATTCTTACCAGTTTTTGATATTTGGATTGCTCCTATGCCAACTCCTTTGAAGTTTGCTGCTCCATCAAAGAACATTCTCCAACTGTCATAGGATTCTACAATGTCTTCTCCTATGAATGATACCTCTTTATAAGGAAAATATGTTTTCAGGGGTTTGTATCATCCATCACGGGGTTTTTAGCAAGGTGGTCTACCAGTGCATATCCCTTGACCACTTTCTGAGTTACATAAACAATGTCGAACTCGCTCAACAGGATTTGCCACTTGGCTAGCTTGCTAGTGGGCATGGGCTTCTGAAAGATGTACTTCAAAGGTCCATCCTCGATATGAGATATATAGTATAGGTGCATAAGTAATGTCTCAACTTCTGATCTATCAATGTCAAAGCACAACTGGTGTGTTCCAATAGAGAATAATGGGCCTCGTATGGGATGAACTTCTTACTGAGATAATAAATGGCTTGTTCCTTCCTCCCTGTTTCATCGTGCTACCCCAGAACGCAGCCGAAAGCTCCATCTAACATAGAAAGGTAGAGTAATAAGGGTCTACCTGTCTCGGGTAGGACTAAAACCGGTGGTATTGACAGGTACTCCTTGATTTTGTCGAAGGCCTTTTGGCAATCATCAGTCCATTTGGTGGCGGCGCCCTTCTTCAACATCTTAAAGATTGGATCACAGATAACTGTAGACTGTGCTATGAATCGGCTGATGTAGTTAAGCCTTCCCAAGAAACTCATCACATCCTTCTTGTTCTTTGGCGGTGGTAGTTCTTGAATGGCTTTGATTTTTGATGGATCTAGTTCTATTCCTCGACAGCTCACAATAAACGCAAGCAATTTCCCAGCAGGAACCCCAAAGTGCACTTCGTGGGGTTTAGTTTCAGGTTGTATCTCCGCAGTCTATTGAAGAACTTCCTCAGATCTTCTATGTGGTCAGTGACCTTCTTGGATTTGATAATAACATCATTAATACATACCTCTATCTCTTTGTGTATCATATCATGGAAAATGGTAGTCATGGCCCTCATGTAGGTGGCCCCTGCATTCTTCAGGCCGAATGGCATCATCTTGTAGTAGTACACTCCCCACAACATAATAAAAGCTATTTTCTCAACACCTTCCTCATCCATCCAGATCCGATGATAACCAGTGAAGCAATCTACAAATGACTGTAGTTCATGCTTGTCGCAATTATCAATTAGGATGTGTATATTTGGCAAAGGGAAGTCGTCTTTCGGACTGGCCCAGTAGAGATCCCGGTAGTCGACACAGACTCTGATCTTTCCATCTTTCTTTGGCACTGGCACAATGTTGGCTAACCATGTCGGGTATTCTACTACCCTGAGAACTTTAGTGTTGATTTTCTTGGTGAATTCTTCTTTGATTTTCAAACTCATATCAGGCTTGAAATTTTTGAGCTTTTGCTTTACCGATGGACACATTGGATCGGTTGGCATTTTGTGAGCCACAATAGATGTACTCAGACTAGTCATGTCATCATACGACCAGGTGAATATGTCCTCATACTCTTTCAGAAATTCCGTATATTCTTTATTCTCTAATGGCAATAGGTGAATGCTGATTCGTGTTTCCTTGGTGTTTTTTGCATCTCCCAGGTTGACAATCTCGGTCTCGTCCAGGTAGGACTTATGTTTGTTCTTAAAGTTCTCAACTTCTTTGACAATCTCGTCAAGTATGTCATCTTTTTCTGAATCCATGTCCATTTGTTACGTTGTCTCATTGCATGTCACAGTCATTGGTTCATCAAGACAAGTAATAGTAAAACTGTATTGGTAAAGCAATGAGAGAAAACGATAGCAATAAATATTAATTCATAAGAAAAAATGCTTTTGATAAGTTGAATAACTATTTTGAACATTTGAGAACTTATTGCGGGAATTGAAAATGCGAAAAGAAAATCATTTAGTAAATAAAATAGTGAATAATGCTTGTTTTAGCCTTGCTACCCCGAGGCTCGTCGGGCTTTGGTTGTCCTGATGGTCCAATTCTTGAAATGTGCCCCTCTGCTCACAGCCTGTATGGAAGGGCCTTCCTCCCCCTCCTCCTCGAGAATAACACAACAGTCTATATCATTTTCCTCTAAAAATAAGTTCTTCACTATTGCAAGTGCTTCTTCTTCATCTGACCCATAAATAATGTTGGCCTATTGGAAGGACTGCTCCAGACATGGTATTGGCTTCTCTAGTAAATAGTAAGGACCGCGCCATGGTGGCGACCAGTTATTGAATTCTTCCCAGGTGTATTCATATCCTAAACCGAAGGTAGTACCATTATTCTTGAGTTTTATGGGTTTAGAGATTCCTTGGAGGTTCTTGCCGAGCCCTTTTCTAGGTTCGTACCCACTCCAACTCAGTATATTCTCGATTTTGATTTCCCATCATTTGTCTTTGTCGATAGCGTTGACCCGCTTAATATGGTGATACGTTTCACCACCCAGCTTCCTTCTTCCCTCGATTGCTGGAATGGTCTGACGGCTATATATAGGGTTGCTACCGTCGTTGTGAATGATCACTTCCTGCTGATTCCATTCGAACTTTACTGCCTGATACAACATTGATGCTACAGCCCTAGCGACATGAATCCATGGCCCTCCCAGCAGCAAGTTGTAAGATGCTGGTACATCTATTACTTGGAAATCGACCTTGAACTAGGTTGGCCCCATCTGCAGGCATAGACTAATCTTACCAATGGTGGACCTCTAAGAACCATAGAAGGCTTTCACATTGATTTCTACATCCTTTATCTCATGCAGTCCTTTATCCAGCTTCTTGAGTGTTACCAGTGGACAAATGTTAAGACTGGAACCTTCATCGATCAAGATTCTGGTGATGAAATAATCTTCGTATTACACGGTGATGTGTAGTGCTTTGTTGTGCCCCAACCCTTCAGGTGGTAGCTCGTCCTCATGAAAGGTGATCTTATGGCTTTCCAGCACTTGTCCTACCATATTAGCCACTTCCCCGCTAGTGATGTTACATAGTACGTATGCTTCATTTAGCACCTTTAACAGAGCATTCTTGTGCATCTTAGAATTTTGCAGCAAAGAGAGAATGGATATTTGTGCTGGCGTCTTGTTTAACTGGTCGATGACCGAATATTCCTTGGCCTGTATACAAAGGTCGTCCGGACCTATATCAATGAGGGGTGGCCGATTGGAGGCCTGCTTGCTTGATTCAGCTAGATGTTCAGGGGTATAGACTCTACCGGTTCTTGTCATACCCTGTGCTGTGACAGTTTCTTCAATCCTGACCTTGCATTTCCTTCTCACCTCGACTGTATAGTCCCAAGGTACAACATTTGTACAGAATGGTGGCATGGTTGACATCACCATGGGGACCGACGCAACTATCCTTACTTCGAATGGAACATGTGCCTTGGGTGGCAAGACTGCAACCTCAAAAGGTACAGGTGCATTTGCTGGAGACACAAATTCAACCTCAATTGGTATCGATGTCTTTGCGGATGGAGTTGCTTCGAACTCAAAAGGTACAGGCATATTCACCTCAGCATCCTCGGATGGTTGGATCTAGACTATGATTAGATTGAGAGTAATTGTCGATTTCTTCGGGTCATCACCTTTTACGATCAACCCGATTGATCTCTCGGGATCCCAGTCATCTTTTACTTCAATCATGTGGATACCTCCACCCTTACGGTCTAGCAGAGGGTTGTTGCGGACGTTTGGAGTGGGCTCCTTTGCCACAATGATCTTGTTATCAATAAAGGACTATATCTTGTCTTTCAAGGAGCGACATTCATCGATGGTGTGCCTTTTCATGCCAGAGTGGTATGCACAGGACTGGCTAGGGTTGACCCATTGAGAAGGATTCTCAGGGGTTGCAGCAAGGATTGGGGTGACATAACTAGCAGCTTTGAGCCTCTCATACAACTGGTCGATAGGTTTAGCGATGGCTGTATATTATTTTGGAGGTCTGCGATCAAAATTAGGTCGGGGTCTAGGGAAATTTTGGCGTACAGGGGGTAATTGATAGTGGGATGGTTGAGCATTATAGGTTTGGTAGACATGAGTGGGTTAGGAGTATCTGGGTGAAGTAGGTTGATATGTAGGAGGTGGAGATGACTGATAGGTTGGTGGCAGAGCTTGATATGACGGTGAGGGTTCTTGGTAATTTGGGGTCTGCTGGTATGTGAGTGGAGGTGTTAGGTAAGCTTAGTATTTAAGGGGAGACTTGGTCCTTTGTGCAACCATCACGACCCTTACGTCCCTTTTCTTGGACACACCATCGAACTGTAGAGCCATATTTGTAGCTTGCAAGGCTTCGAAATTTGTAACCATACCACTTTTAATACCTTCTTCAATTTTTTCACCTAATTTGATAATGTCGGAGAACTTGTCGTTCTCAATCATCATCAGCCGTTCATAGTACTGCGGGTTCTGAGCCCGGACAAAGAACTTGTTCATTTGCTTCTCTTCTAAGGCGGGTCTGACCATAGTAGCTTCGGGCCTCTAGCAAGTAGCATACTCGTGAAATGTCTCTGTGGTCTTCTTTTTTAAATTCTAGATATAGAACACGTCTGGCACGTTATCTATATTAAACCTAAATCTATCCATGAAGTCAGACGCCATGCCTACCCACCTTGACCACTTCTTGGGATCTTGGCTGATGTACCAAGTTAATGCATCTCCTTTCAAACTCCTCATGAACAGCTTCATGCAGATTCTTTCATCCTTCCTTACTCCAACCAGCTTGTCACAATATGACCTCAGATGGACCCTTGGATCACCCGTACCATCAAACATTTCGAACTTAGGGGGTTTGTACCCCTCAAGCAGTTCAACATCAGGTTGTATGCAAAGGTCTTTGTAGTTCAACCCCTCGATTCCTTTCCTTCCCGCAACACCCTAAATCCGGCTGATCAGTTTCTTAAGTTCCTCGGCCAAGTTCCTGATAAGCAGATCCTTTTCATCAGACTCAGGTGTGCATGAGATTGGTTGGGTGGAGTGTGGCATGGTCTTCACGTAGATAAGATTGTTATGGTGTCCTGATGTGTGGGTGTGGAAATGGTTTTTTGTGGAGTTCTGAGGTTTTGGGAGGAGTAGTGGGGTGTTATTTAGGGTATGACCGGTGTTACATTGGTTCTTTGGTGGAGCAGCGTGATAATTAAGCGCGGGATGATTCTGCTGTTTTGGGATATTTTGAGGAGGGGTAAGGTTTTGAGCGTTGGGGAAGTTGATATTTGGATTGCTAAGGGAAAATGACAAGTTCGCCAGATTTTGAACCTGTTCGAGATCTTCTTGGAATTTCAACAGCTTCTGTTCAAGTTGTGACACATTTTCGTTAGGAACCCGAATACCCTGGCCATCAGTGGCCTCTACCCGTTCAACTATGTTCTTCTTCCTGATGTTGTTTAAATCTTCCATTTTGCCTTTGTTCTTGCCTTTAATGGGACTAAGAGGAGGAGTGGGTGGAGGGCCCTTGGATCTTGTGAAATAAGATGATGATGCCAGAGTGCACAAACTAACATTTGGGAATGGGAATAAGAAAAACAAAATTAAAACATAAGATAATCAAGTCAGTGAGGATTATAAAATGTATTGCAATATTTAAACACATAGTGTGGGAATGTAAAGCGTGTCCTGATTTGGGAATCTCTTTGTGCCCGAGATAGGCCTAGCGAAAAATAGATTTGGAGAACTTAGAATGCTAAATGCCTCATTTTATTGATAAAAATAGAAGAATCCCAAACGACACTAAATAAGAAAGAAATAAAAGTCACTAATGGACATTGACCTTATTACATTCATAAAGAGACAAAGTAAATTGCCATTTACTTGGTCCCAGAAGGACCCTCCCCAGATTCGGTATCCTTGACTCCTTCAAACAGCTTCCCCAATTTGCAAAGTCCCAGCAACAGGTATGCTCTGGATAGATGTCCACCTTCGGTCCCTTTAGCCTTTTGACAGTCTTCAACCCTTTTGAGAAATTTTCCCTCTAGTTCTACTATGTCTCGCTTCAATTATCCTAGACTTTTGTTGGCACTGATAGCCATGTCTTTCCATTCCTCAATCATCTTCTTGTTGGACTCTTGTATCTCGCGGTGTTCGTTCTTGCATTCACGGATCCTTTTGCGTAGATGGTTGTACTTGACTTGCGCCTCCGCCTTTTCATCTATAATTCTGTGACCTCGAACGAACCCTAGTTGGCCCAGACCATCCCAATTGTCTTCCAACCAACCCGAATAGAAAGGGGTATAATCGGCATGATATCTGTATGGCTCGATGATGTATTTCCCCATTACGATCATGCAGTGCCACATGTGCTGGGCTTGGCACTTGTGGGGACTATCATCATTTTGGAAGTCAGCTCGAAGATGGCTCATCTTGTCGACCATGTGTGTGACTTACTTCCTACCTACTTGCCTCATAACTTGAAGAGGGACGTAAGGTTATGTTCCTCTTAGACCAATCAGTATCAGGAAAGGTGCATCTCTGGATCGGGCGATGAACTCCTCTATCGGCAACCACTTGAACATCCATTGAACTTGTTCTTCAGTCAGATTATCAAAGAGCTCAACCCATCCTTTGGCATTCTCAGGCTGAGCGAACATATCGAGGATGTAATTCATTTGCTTTGGATAGTGAAAAGAGATGTGATCATCCTAGTCCCTTCACTGAGTTTCTCATCTGTATTAGCCTTTTGGAGATGTTACATGAGACAAAGCTGAAGTAGTAGATTGCAACCTTCGAAGTGTCTCGCTCCTCATTGACACTTCTCTAAGGCTCAGTATATGTTTGTGATGATCATGGGTACAATGATGAATGTCTGCCCACCAATCCCCTTCATTAGGGTCTTGGTTACCATAGCCAGCCTAGTATGGATTCTCCATTTCTTCATTGGAAACACAATCAGACCTAGGAAGAAAAACATGAAGACGAACACCCTACGCTGAGTATGTCCCAAGGACATGATGGCGAACTTGTCATGGTAGGTACGGTATGATTTGTTGTGACCGTACCTTTCATACAGGTAGTCAAAAGGGATGTATGACTCCTTTAGGCATACTAATTCTACGTTCTTCTTCAACCCATCATTTTTAGGAAACCCTTGCCTGTGTGGTTCTCAGGCATTAGCAAATCTGGGGTTTCCTACTCTAGACTAACCAGTCCTCCTATTTCTTCCAGCAAATGTGTCATTTTGATGTCCCCAAAGTGGAACACAACCATTTCACAATTTCAAAATAAGGTAGCAGCTTCTATTATCATGTTGTTAGGCTGAATCTCTATGAGGGATGGTAGATTACCCAGATATTTTCTGATGAGGGTTTTGTCACTAGAATATAAATCTTGCCACCAACTTAGCAATCTTGGGTGGATATTGGTGACCATGCCAAATCTGGGGACCTCGTGTCACATATTTCTACAAGACAAACAAGGTTAGGCCTTTACCCTTACCAGACTTGACTATTTAATATCAACAACTAGCATGAAGCATTTAGTTCTCCAAATAAATGCACAGAACATGATGATGTCCGTTTGGGTTTAGGGAAACCCAGTGGACTTTTGGACAAGGCTATCTTAAAGGATTATTACGTGGACAACGTAACTGATCCAGCTAGGTTTGACTATGATGCATGCACAATTTAAATAGAGTGAGGTTTCTATAGGGTTTTAGACTGGTACTCTTGAGCGGACAACTCAAGGGGGAAGACACGAAACTGTCGACTGCACCGTTGATCGACTTGTTTTACCGCAATTACGGGGTAATGATATAGGAAGGGCGCAACCACTCATCAAGCGTTGCTATAGTATTTGTTTGGCACGAGTGGAGTATGATGTTGAGCATGATTATGCAATAATTAAAAGCATGTTGACATGTATTTGCACGTTAAGAAAGCGATAAATATAGCAGTTTTATAATTTAAAGCAGTTATAAATGAAGGAAACAAGAAAGATATGTCAGTTTTGCTTTTGAAGAAGAAATTAAACGCTTAAAGAAATTAAACAAATAATTTCACATAGACAGGGGTACAAATTCACAAAAACGGTATGAAATGGTAAAAGCCTAAATATCCCCAGCAGAGTCGCCATGTTGTCGCACCCCATTTTTCCTTTGCGGAATCGGGTTTATGACATTTTGATTGGGAAAACTCTTTCCTTATGGGAAAAGGGGTTTGCAGTTTGAAGAGTCGCCACCTAACTATTTAAGGTGCGTAAGGGAACCTATAAGGTTCATTTATAACTACGTTTGGTAAATAGAGATAGGGTAAGGGCTTGAAATTATCCCAAGGGGAAGGTGTTAGGCACCCCTCAAGATCCATTAGTGTGGTTCCCGGCCAAATAGCTTTTTGTGAATTTGTACAATTAGCAAATAAATAAGTATGGCTCAAATAGTAGGGGATTTAAGTTTAAATACACAAGTGTTCGAAAAAACAATCAGTGAAAAGCAAGATTTTGAAAAGAGTTACAATCTAAGCATATTCGGGAATGTAAAGAGGGGTGTCCTAGGTTTGTTTATAATATGGATCACATCAATGCAATACTCGGTATGATACTCCTCAAAGAGGGGCTACACGTGGTATTAACGCATCGGTCATCATATCCATATCTACGCTTTCCCGCCCCGTGAAGGTAGTTAAAGATAAGGTTGGTCTCGACCCTTATTGCATGCTATTGCTCGTCCCTTCCTAGCAGTCCCGGAGGAATTTAGGACTCATATCCTATAAAAGAGGGGTGCTAGGCAGACCCTTAGGTTTAAAGGCAAAATACTAGGCGACAAATAAGAACACATAGGACAACATTTAAGGGGGAAAACATAGAAACATAGATAGAAGGCGCAATTATACCTCCACAAGTAATGCACATAGACATCACGACTCATACACGAATAAGGTCAACATTCAGATCCTATGCATGGTATCTAAGTGACAACAGTAGAACCAGATTTATTACATGACTCAGAAAAGAAGTCTGAATCAGGCTTGCCTACTAATTCTAACAGTTGATAATTAAGTAGCATACATAAAGAAGCATGTTTCCATTTTTGACAAATTTAGAACCTAAGGCTTGCCTAGGTATAAAACAGTGTTCTAGTTATTAGGGGTATGTAGAGAAGACTGTTTGAATTGTATTACTAAACATGTTGTTCTAAATGTTCAAAATTCCAGAATTATTACCAGCTGGGTTAATATATTCTTTTTATAATTAAACTAGAGATGCCTAAGAGGATGTGAATGCAATTCTAAAGTCATGATATCTAATGCACAAAAATGCAGAGTGATGTATATGCAGGACCTCAGCAGGATTTTTCCTAAAGGTATAAGTATCACATACTTTTAGAATATGCAGAAGATATGGAAATGACCTGTTTATTAGTGTTGTTTTTATTCCTAAGGCAGGATCTCTAAGTGTACATGGCAGCACATAACATAATGGTAAAGTGCTAGTTATTGGCAGATTTTAACACATTATTTTGTAAGGATGCACATGCTGAAATAATAAACATGGGACCTAAGAGCATGATTTCTAATGCATGTATGAATCCTAAACATGGTTTCTATTGTGCAATTATGAATATAAACTTAATAACATGTTTTCGACCCTTAACAACTATAGCATGCATATTTATCCCATCCCTTTTCACTAGCCAACCCCAATACTTGTTTTCAACAGATTATTATAGACCAGTACTAAAATGAATTACATAAGAAAAATAAAAGTTAAACTATAGAGAGCCTGAAAACAAGCCTAAACCATCAACACCTAATTAGGACTTCCTCCCTGAGTTATATAATAAATCACTTCAAGCGCCAAGATTATTCCATAGCATTTCTCATATCTGGGTGTGTCAGACTTCCCTAACGACCTCAAGGGATCCCGAGCAGTGCTCACACCCAGATTTCATAGCCAAGACAGAGTAAGTGTAGTGTGGAAGGGCCATCTTTTGTGTGTCCAAATTCAGAGGGAGCTCAAGGGTCCCAAGGCAAGGCTCACACAAAAGGGGCAGAACCTAGTGGTCTAAGAGTAAGGTGAGAGTGTTTGACATAAGTTTAAAAGAGTTGAGTTAGAAACAGTTTTGACAATGATTAGTTTTAAATAAGTTTTGGAAAAAAAAAACAATAGAAGAGTTTGCTTTAGTGAAAAAAACAGTTTGGAGAAGAAAAGAAACAGGGCAATCAACAACTCAAGACCAGACAAACATATATAGTTCAAACACAAACAGGGAAAGGAGGAATTGAGTTCATATGTGAAAGCATATTTGCGCACAGGTTAACACCAGAGAACTACTACAGAACTTAAATAGTCACAACAATAGTTTATCACAAAATGTTCATGCTAGGAGCTTAACAGATTTACTCATTAGGTGTAGGGGGAAGGGTTCAGGATCACATAGTGACTGGGTGTCACAAACATATGCTTATAATGTGTTGGGGGTTAGGGGGGTTAGGGCAGAATAGTAGTAGAAAAATGTAAGAAAACAGTAGAAATATTGAACTATAGGGAAGGGGTCTATTACACAGAGTTAGTCATGCTACTTAGTGTTAATCAAATACATTAGGAGTCTATGGGCATATTAATTGAGGTGAATAGACCAGAACTCAAGTAAACATGATGATCCAGTATGATACAAGACAAATGAGACCCAGATATGCTGATTACACACTTGAACAAGAGAGGGAAAAACTTAAGCATACTGAATAACGCAGTAAACAAGAAGGGCAATTAAACACATAAGCTATTAAATTAGTGCAGAAGGAGACATGGATTAATAGATAGGGAGCACATAGAGTTGAGTTTCAGAACTGAACTAGGAATATACTAGTTAAGGAAGTAAAGTGCAGAAAGTAAAGCAAGTAGAGTTACACAGTCTAGTCTTGGCTTTCAGCCGGCTAGACAAGTAGTTAGCATAAGTAGCAGAGAAAGAAGAGAGAGTTTGTGTGTGTGTGTGTGTATTCTCAACTATTGTCCATGTTTTAAGACTGTAGAAGAGAGTCATTTATATAGTAGTTTAAAAACTGGTTAAAATAGGCAAAAATCAATTCTTCAGTAATTATAGAACTCATTATAAAAAATTGGTTCGAATCTCCCTTTGATTGAGGGAGTCAGTGTAAATGGTAAAGAGTAGGTGACAAGTAAGGAAATAAATCATACACGACTGGAGTATAATAAATAAGGAAAGATTTCAAAATAGTACCATTATAGAACAGGTAATTAAGGCTAGGTTCAGAGAGTTTTCAAACTAAGGAAACAATCAGTAACAATTAAGTAGCAATGCAGACAAGGCAAGGGAGAATTAGTTAAGTCAAGCAACTAATCAAATTAAGTAGAAAGGTAGGAGTCGGGAGGGGGGGTCCAAAGGAAAATGTTCAAATGACGCCTAGTAATAAGGAATTCAGAATCAATCAAAGAGAAAGTCATGCAAAAGTCAGCATGTTTAACATACAAATAGAGCAAGACATGTGTAGTCAAGAATTGGCACACAACTCCAGCAAAGCATGAAGATCAAACGATACTGAACTAGTGAGAAAGATGCGAGTCTTGATGCGAACAGTCAAGACGAACACAAATACATAGAATTGGTGTAAGTCTAGGCTGAGAAACTAAGTATAAGCATATCAAGGCAAGGCAGTCACAAGAAATCACAAGAACTCAAAAGAAACATGAGAATCAGTAAGTCATGCTAATACACAGAAAACAAACGAAGAACCCTAAAAAAATTAGGGTTTTGGCATAGGCTAGTTAGGGTCAAGGAAGAACTCAACAAAATTAGTCAAAACACATAGACGCAGGGGATTAAGCACTTAAAACCAGAAAGCGTTTCGAAAAAAGATTTTTCAGAAACCTTAGTTTAGGAAGATGACAAGCCATTCAAAAATCAAAAGATTTTCCATGAAAATAGGTAAAAAAAAATTAGTTCGATCCTTCTCAGATCTATACAGATCTAAGAAATTTAAGTGACGAAATTAGGGTTTTCAACAGAATAACTCGAATAGAGGAGAAAACTTAAACAAACGCTTTAACCATAGAGACTCGCAGATTAATACAAAAAATCAAAAGAAAGAAGCATTTTGAAAAGGTGTTTAAGAACCCTAGTTCGAAGATGTAGAGTTACTTTAGAAAAATCGGAAAAAAAACCTTTGAGGAAAACAACAAAAGCTCATAGTATACATAGATCTTAGATAGATCTAAAAGAAAATCGGAAAATCTTAAGAGTTAGGGTTTCAGAGAACCCAGAGAAAATGAGAAAACCGTAAAGGGTTACCGGTTTTATACGGAAAAGTTATAGATCTTACTCGAACGACTTGAGGTGGCCGAAAAATGGCCTAAAGGACCATGGGTAGGAGTTGAGCCGCTCCAGGTTCACCTGAGGACCTTCCGGTAGTGTCAAACTGGTGTAGGGTGAAGCAGGGGCCAAGAGATGATGAGAGGCCATGGTGTCCGGCGAGGGAGGTGGCCGGAGAAGGTGGACAAGGTCCATCGGAGAGGAGGGGAGAGGAGAAGGTTCTAGAGAGAACCAGAGATAGAGAGAGGGAGATAGAGAGACTAGTTGAGAGAGAATGAGAGGGGGGAAATGGGAGATGGGGGAGGAGGTAGTCATAGGGTTTAATATGGTATGGGGGAATCTGGACCGTTGATTAGATTTGATCAACGGTCCAGACTAGACCAGGAATTAGGTCGGGTATGATTTGGGTTTGGGCTTGGGTCTGGTGGGTTATTTAATTGGGTTAGGGGCCCGGTTGGATTCAGGCTAGAATTTAAATAGGGAGTGGCTAATTGTTAAATACTTAATTAAAATTAGATAAATAATTAATAAAAATAGCTAATAATTAGATAAAATAAAATTAAAGCTAAATAGGTAAAATTAAGGTAATTAACTAATATTTAAAATATAAAAGGACTGATTATTGAATTAAAATAGCATAAAGTGTACAATTAGGATATAATTACAAAATTATTGTAATTATAGCCAAATAATGCCAAGTTGGCTAATTTGTGAAATAATTAAATCCTAATAGGATTAAAAAATGATATATTGAGCTAAGAGATACTTTGACATTACTTGTAATGTAATTCATGAATAATTATTGGATATAAAGTATTGAATAAATTAGAAAATAAATTGATAATAATATGGAAAATTATGGAAAAATACCAATTATTATAAAAAGTAATTTTGAAGGCATATATGCAAATTTAAAAAATAGTTTGAGGAAAAATTGGGTATCAACAACAGTTGAAGGTACATGAGAAGAATTATCCTGTCCATGATCTCAAGTTAGCTGCTATTGTTCACGCCTTGAAGATCTGGCGTCATTATTTGAACGATGTGACTTGTGTGATTTATACTGATCACTGGAGTTTGCAGCATCTGTTCAAGCAGAAGGATCTTAATTTGCACCAGAGGCGGTGGTTAGAGCTGCTGAAGGACTATGATATCACTATTTTGTATCACCCGGGCAAGGCCAATGTGGTAGCTGATTCTTTGAGTCGTCGGGCAGAGATTTTGGGGAGTTTAGCTTATTTACCAGTAGTAGAGAGGCCCATGGTGATGGATGTTCAGGCCTTAGCTAGCTAGTTCGTGAGATTGGATCTTTCGGAGCCCAAGTCGGGTTCTAGCTTGCGTGGTTTCCCAGTCTTCCTTATTTGATCATATCAGGGAGCGTCAGTTTGATGACCCTCATTTGCTTGTCCTCAAGGACAGGGTTCACCACGGTGATGACAGAGATGTGACTATTGGTTATGATGGGGTATTGGGGATGCAGGTCAGATTTGTGTACCCAATGTTGATAGGCTTCGGGAGTTAGTTCTAGAGGAGGCCCATAGTTCACGGTATTCCATTCATCCGGGTGACACGAATATATACTAGTATTTGAGGCAACACTATTGGTGGAGGCGGATGAAGAAAGATATAGTTGGGTTTGTAGCTCAGTGCCTCAATTGTCAACAGGTGAAGTATGAGCACCAGAGACCGGGTGGGTTGCTTCAATAGATAGAGATTCCGGAGTGGAAGTGGGAGCGGATCACCATGGACATCGTAGTTGGACTCCCACGGACTTTGATAAAGTTCGATGCCATTTGGGTGGTTATGGATCGGCTGACCAAGTCCGCTCACTTCATTCCTGTGTGTACCACCTATTTTTCGGAGCGGTTGGCGGGGATTTATATCCGGAAATTGTTCGTTTGCATGGTATTCCAGTTTCCAACATCTCAGATAGAGGTACTCAGTTCACATCACGGTTTTGGAGGGTCGTACAACATGAGTTGGGTACTCGGGTATAGTTAAGTACACCATTTCACCTTCAGACGGATAGACAGTCCGAGCGCAGCATTTAGATTCTTGAGGATATTCTCCATGCATGTGTGATTGAGTTTGGAGGGTCTTGGGATCAGTTTTTTGCCATTGGCGGAGTTTGCCTACAACAACATCTATCAGTCCAGAATTCAGATGACACCGTATGAGGCTTTATATGGTAGGCGGTATAGATCCCCGGTAGGTTGGTTTGAGCCGAGTGAGGCTAGATTATTGGGCACAGACTTGGTTTAGGATGCGTTAGAAAAGGTTAAAGTGATCCAGGATAGACTCCATACAGCCTAGTCCAGACAGAAGAGTTACACGGACCGGAAGGTTCGTGATGTTTCCTATATGGTTGGAGTGCGGCTTCTACTTCGGGTTTCACCTATGAAGGGCGTTATGAGATTTGGGAAGAAAGGGAAGTTGAGTATGAGGTTTATTGGGCCTTTTGAGATATTGCAGCGTGTTGGGGAGGTTGCTTATAAGCTTGCCTTACCTCCCAGCTTGGCAGGAGTTCATCCG
The DNA here is from genome assembly GCF_000715075.1 of Nicotiana tabacum. Taxonomy (NCBI): domain Eukaryota; kingdom Viridiplantae; phylum Streptophyta; class Magnoliopsida; order Solanales; family Solanaceae; genus Nicotiana; species Nicotiana tabacum. Next base: position 23,498,985 of record NC_134086.1, on the reverse strand, counting down.
GTATTTCATGTTTCGATGCTCCGAAGGTATCACGGTGAACCGTCGCACGTGTTGGATTTTAGTTTAGTCCAGTTGGATAAGGATCTATCTTATGTTGAGGAGCCAGTGACGATATTGGACAGGCAAATTCGAAAGCTGAGGTCAAAGAACATTGCATCAGTAAAGGTTCAGTGGCGGGGTCAGCCAGTCGAGGAGGCGACCTGGGAGACCGAGCAGGATATGCGCAACTGTTGCCCTCATCTTTTCACTTCTTCAGGTATGTCCCTATGCTCGTTCGAGAGCGAAGGAATGTTTAAGTGTAGGAGGATGTAACGACCCGGTTGGTCGTTTCAAGAATTAACGCCCTGATCCCCTATTAACTGTTTTTCCCCTATTTGTTTCTGCCATTTTGATTCGACAGGATGTTTGGTTTTGAGTTTCGGAGTGTTTTGGGACACTTAGTCCCTAAATGAGAGCTTAAGCTTTAGAATTTTGACCGCAGTCGGAGCAGTGTGAAGACGGCCTCGGAATGGAATTATGTTGGTTCCGTTATCTTCGTTGGGTGATTTCGGGTTTAGAAGTGTGTTCAGATTGTGTTTTGGAGGTCCGTAACTTATTTAGGCTTGAAATGCCGAAAGTTGAATTTTTGAAGTTTGCGGTTCGATAGTGAGATTTTGATATCGGTGTCGGAATAGAATTACAGAAGTTGGAGTAGCTATGTGGTGTTGAATGTACGCGCTTGCAAAATTTTAGGTCATTCGGATGATGTTTGATAGACTTTTTGATCGAAAGCGAAATTTGAGAGTTTATGGAATTCTTAGGCTTAAATCCTATGTTAAATTGGTGTTTTGATGTTTTTTTGAGCATTTCGAAGGTTGGAACAAGTTTGAATGATGTCTTAGGATTGGTTGGCATGTTTGGTTGATGTCCCGGGGGCCTCGGGTGTGTTTCGGATGCTCAACGGACCATTTTTGGACTTGGAGAAGGATCAGATTTTTGCTGGTATTTGTTGTAAACCTTTCTTTATCCCGATCGCATGAGGAGGATCGCGATCGCTAAGGCTTAGATGAGGCAGAGGGGATTTTGTTCTACGTGATCGTGTGAAGGGGAGTGCGAACGCGGAGGTATGTCATCGGGTTTAATCGTCAACGTGTGGGACAAAGCCGCGTTCGCATAGGAGTGTGAGGCAGTAGTGTGGGAGCGTTCCTCTACGCGAACGCATGAGTCTTTCCACGTTCGCGTAGTGTATTTTTTAGGGCGCGTATGTTTAGTTTTCGTGAGGCAAAAATCACGTGCTCACAAACGCGCCTGGGCAGATTTTAAAAACCCAAAATCGAGGGTTTAAGCCATAATTCATATTTTGGACTTGGGAGCTCGAGAAATTGTGATTTTTGAAGAGATTTTTACCTGGGCGATTTGGGTAAGTAATTCCTACTCGGTTTAGACTAATTTTCATGAATCTATACTTAAATCCATCATTTAATTTCGAATTTGTGGTGGAAAATTGGGGGAAAGTTCTTAGACCTAAATTTCGAGTTTTGATTGGGTAGTTGACATTGGATTTGGATAATTTTGGTATGGTTAGACTCGTGAGAGTATGAGAATTCTGAAAATGTAAATTTACCCGATTCCGAGACATGAGCCCGGAGGGCATTTTGGCCATTTTACCTAATTTTGCGTACTTGCTTAGAATTTATTTGTGGAATCGGTTACTTGAAGTTATATTTACAATATACAATTGAATTGAATAGATTTGGGCCATTTTGAGTCGAGTACTTGTGGCAAGAACGTGGTTTCGGGTTGATTTTGAGTCGGTTCGAGGTAAGTGGCTTGTCTAACCTTGTGTGAGGAAAACTCCCCTTAGGATTTGGTATTATTGATATTTGAAATTCCTTGTACGTGAGGTGATGAGTGCGTACTTGTGCTAATTGTTGAAAAATCCAATTTTCATTAAGTAATTATAATTGTGTTTCTTTTCCTGTTTATACTACCTGCAATTTAAGCCTGTTGTTAGCTTAGGGAAGCATGTCTAATTGACTTAATTGCTTTACTTGCTCAAACTGCCTTATTTGGATTATATGCAGCATGCTATGCTTTACTTAATTGCTCTACCTTGGTATAGAATTTGAATAGAATTGTCTATTCTTCGTGTTGTTGCTGTGTGTTTACTTTGGGACTATAGGACGATATCCCGGGAGATCTCATTGCGTGTTTACTTTGGGACTACGAATTTGGTATTCCGGTAGATCCCCCTGCACATTTACATTGGAACTACAGGACTACACCTGGTAGATTCCCCTGTACTGGATATTTACATTGGGACTACAGATCGAATTTTCGGTAGATCCCCGCGCATTATGAGTTGGACTACAGAACTGCACCTGGGAGATCCACTAGATATTTATATTTGGGGACTACATGACTGTATCATGGGAGATCTCCGGTTGTTATCTCTATTTTGAGATGTACTCCTTTTCCGTGATTATTTTGTCTCTATTATAGTTGTTGTTGTTCTTTCTATTCTGTGTTATTTCTTACTGTTGCACTTAGTTATACTGTCTCATTCTATAATGTTATATCTTATATTTCATTTAATATCAGTAGGGCCCTGACCTTCCTCGTCACTACTCGACCGAGGTTAGGCTTGGCATTTACTGAGTACCGCTGTGGTGTACTCATGCCCTTTCTGTGCATGTTTTTCATGTGCAGGTCCAGGTACTTCCACTCAGTCTTATCACACTTGAGGCGAGGCACTTTCGTAGAGACTTCGAGGTATATCTGCCGCGTCCGCAGATTGAAAAGTCCCTTTCTATTCTCAGTACTAGTATAGTGCTTCTATATTTTCCTTGTTGATAAATATTTCTGGAGTTGGAGATTTTTATGTAAACTTTTAGCTTGTGATTGATAGGGTTCCGGATTTTGGGAGTGATAGGTTGAGATTCTTGTATTTATATGCCAGGCGGCATCTTAAACACTGTTTCACTTGTTATTTCGGTTTTTAACTATTGTCTTTTCTGCAAATTGTTTCTTTTCCGCACTTGTTAGGCTTACCTAATCGTAGAAACTAGGTACCGTCACGATAGTTCACGGAGGGCGAATTGGGATCGTGACAATATTGCTTTAAACAGACGATAGGGCTTGCTTTGAATCTCTTAAATACTGGAAATTGAAAATTAGAATAGTAAGAGTGAAAGCTACAAATTTCAAACTACAGTCTACGTAACAAAGATCGGATACTAATTTTTGTATTTTAACAATTTTGAATGTGTTAATTCCCAAAATTAAGCAGGAACAATGGCTTGCTTGAAAGTACCTGCAGGAGGATGTGTTAATTCCCAAAATAGTATTCGTGCTAGTGAAGAAGAATGTGAAATTGTAATTGAAATGATTGCTTTGTTTCAAAAAAGATAAAATTCAAAGTTGCCCCGCATTGAACCCGCAACCCGCCCCGTGCCGCTTTAAAAATTCTAAAAACTGTATTAACCCGCCCCGCCATGCCCCACACCCGCATAAGAGTAAACCCGTCCTGCTCCACATCAAACAAAACTCGCCCCGTCCCATTGTCATCCCTAATGATAATAAAGGTTTTCCAGTTTAGATCTTTGATGCTGCTTATTTAACTTGAGGTATTAATGGACCTGATTGCTATATGTAGAGATGATAGAAGTAGAAGCAGATTCAGAATTTTAAGTTTGTGTGTTCCTACAACAATATCAAGTTAATGTATATTAATAATCGAACCATTGAACTGGATTTCGAATTAAATAATATTTTTATATATTTAATAAATTTCTAATACAAATACAGAATCTAGCCAAAAATTTAGTAGGTTCACTTAAATCCGTAACCTTTATACTAGATCTTCACCTTTGTAGAAATGATGTTCTTCAATAATTGATAATGGTAAAATTTCACTATTGATAAAAGAAATAAAAAACAGTTTATAAGTTGAAAAGTTATATGTTAAAAGATATATTATACCCTAGTCAAACCATCAAAACAATTAAAACTTCTGGATGAAAGGTAACCAATAAATATTCGCACTTATTTTTAGTTTATTCTTGAATTACCATAGAAACAATTTTCAATAACAAAGAAAAAATGTGGCTCAAAGAATTCTTGATTAAAATCTCGAAAGGAATTGTAAGGCCTGTGAAACTTCTGCTCAAAACCCCGAAATTTCGTAGTGCCAATTTAGGAAAGTTCGTCGCGGTTCGGACCCTTTGGATTGATCTGTGCATTAAAAAGTTAAGGAATTATGTTGTCTCAGAAAAGCGCATTTCTACGGTCCATTATGCTGTCGTATAATAGCTATGCTGACCGCATAGTCGCCGCAGAGTGAGGCAGTTTGATGGTAAATTTCGAGGTCAACTATGCGGCAATTATGCGATCACAATATAAAATATACGAGCAGCATAGTCATTGCATAATCTCCTTGGAACTTTGCGAGGGGCAGTTCTGCGGTGCATTTTGCGACCGCAGAACAGGTATGCAGACCTCATTCTTGTCACATACCCGGGTAGTTTGTTCTGGTTTTGAGGCCATTTTGGCGGTCCCTTTTGCGGGCCGCATGTCCATTATGAGATCGCAAATTGTATCGGGGCTTCTATTTTCTAATTTTTAAAACCGGACCTCATTCCGTTAAAACACCATATTAGTGTCACAACCCAGATTTTTCACCCTCTGGAGTCGTGATGACGCCTACTAGTGTGAGCTAGGAAAGCCAATTATTGAACAAGTAACCTTTTTACCCTTTTTATACTCTTTAACAGTTATAAAGCAATAACGTGTAAACAGCGGAAACTTAAAATAAGCGGAAGAAAAGCAATAAAATATCTGAACATGTAACTAATACAACTATTTAAGCCTTAACCACCCAGAACCGGTGTCACAGAGTCACAGACAATCTAAGATTTACTACATAAAAAGTTCGAAAATAAACAATACAATGTTTCTGAATGAAGGAAATGAAACAGGGTTAAAGGGATAGAGGGAGATGCCAGGGCTTGCGGACGCCTGCAGGTCTACCTTGGATCTCCGCGTGTACTGAAGGTAGCTACCCAATCTACGATCCAAAAGCTGCTCCGGGATATGCACATAGTGCAGAGTGTAGTATCAGCACAACCGACCCCATGTGCTGGTAAGTTCCTAGCCTAACCTCGGTGAAGTAGTGACGAGGCTAGGATCAGACTACCAAACAACATGTGCAATTCAACTATATACAGCAGAAAAGAAGAATAGAAATAAACAGTTAAATATGGGAGGGGTAGCATGTCGCGGGGGAGATATCAATTCAGAATAGAAAGACAACAAGTAATTGAAAGAAATAATATATCTCGGATATCAACAAAGAACCAGAAATCAATAAGTGCACGGGATCACCCTTCGTGCTTTTACTCTCGTCCTCACCAAAGCAATCAAGTAATGAAAATATGCACGGTATCACCCTTCGTGCTTTTACTCTCGTCCTTACCAAATCAATATAATCGACACAGAATGGTACATCGTGCGGCACGTCATCACCCTTCGTGCTTTACACTCTTTCCTCACAAATCATACACGGCATCACCCTTCGTGCTTTATCACTCTCTCACCAAACAATACATGACATCACCCTTCGTGCTTTAACTCTCTTCCTCACCCAAACAACAATCACAAACAATAGGGAAAGGAAATAAATGAAACTACAATAAGAATTCCGGCAAGGGAACAATAATTTAACAACAAGTCCCGGCAAGGGACAACATCTAAACAACAACAATATGCCGGCAAGGGAGACATTCTATTCTCTTTTTCTTTCACTTTTACTTCACAACTCGTTTTACCACTTGAGCTAGTGCTCTAATAGGGTTCAATTTACCTCTTACACTTTCACATTTTATTGTACAACTTGAGCCAATGCTCCTCAATATTCAAATGCCACAATTACTTCCACAAACTTTGCCAACAATAGAAATCATCACCAAAACATGAACAATACGACGAAGTCATAAAAATCACAATATAAGACTCACGGGGTATGCTTGACACCAACGTACAAATACTCGTCACCATGCCTATACGTCGTACTCAACAAATACCACATAGCAAATAAGACTCGACTCCTAATCCCTCAAGCTTTCGATGCCACGAACACAATTTACGTCTCAATTATCGCTTTACCCCTTGATTCCACCACCAATTCGCTCGTATCTAGCCACAAGTTACTTAATTACATCAATAAACGCTAAATGAATCAACTCCAATGCATGAAAATGAGTTTTCCAAAGTTTTATCCAAAAAGTCAAAAATCGCACCCAGGCCCACATGGTCAAAACCCGAGGATCAAACCAAAACCCGATTACCCATTCACCCACGAATCCAAATATATAATTTGTTTTGAAATCAGACCTCAAATCGAGATCCAAATCCCCATTTTTTGAAAAACCTAGGTTCTACCCAAAACACCCAATTTCCCCCATAAATATCATTGATTTTGAGTTGAAATCATGTTAAAAGATGTTAATGATTGAAGAAAAATGAGTTAAAATTGACTTACAATAGATTTGGAAGAAGAGTTGTCTTTGAAAAATCGCCCAAGAGTGTTTTGGTTTTGAAAGAGTGTGAAAAATGGGAGTTTTTCGGCTAAGTATAAAAATTGCAGGTTGCAGATATAGGAATTATGACCAGGGTTCGCAATTGCGGAGCCCGACCTCTATTATGTTCGCATTTGCGAAGGGGTTTTCGCATTTGCGAAGTGGAAAATGCGAAGGATGCGTCGCATTAGCGACAACTGGCTAAAAGGGAGAGTATCGCATTTGTGATGGAATCCTCGCAATTGCGAGGTAGGCTGGCCTGGGCTTCTTTCACATTTGCGACATGCCCCTCGCATTTGCGAGCCAGGCTTCACAAATGCAAAGCCTGCAGGCCTGCAATACATCAGCTGAAAGTCTGCAATTCCTCAAGTCCAAAATTCACCCCGTGGCCTATCCAAAACTCACCCGAGTCCTCGAGGCTCCAAACCAAACATACCCATCAACCTAAAAACATCATACAGACTCTCTCGTGTATTCAAATCACCAAAATAACATTAACAACTATGAATTTAGCATCAAAATCATGAAATTTTCTTAAGAACTTCAAATTTCCAATTTTCTCAAAAACGATCCGATTCACGTCGTTTCAAGTCCCTTTCTTACCAAATTTCACAAACTTACCTTAAATCACATATAAAACCTTTACTGGGCGCCAGAACCAAAATACGGGCCGATACCATCAAGTTTTAATTACAATTTATTTCTAAATCTCATAAATAATTTCAGAAAACAATTTGCTTTAAACAATCATTTCTCGGGCTTGGGACCTCGGAATTCGATTCCCGGCATACACCCAAGTCCCATATTTTTTTACAGACCCTCTGGGACCGTCAATCACGGGTCTAGCACTGTTTACCCAAAATATTGACCGAAGTCAACTTAAACTCATTTTAAAGGCAAAATTTATCATTTTTCACAGATTTTTACATAATAGCTTTCTGGCTATGCGCTCGGACTGCACACGCAAATTGAGGTGATGCCGAAAGAGGTTTTTAAGGCCTCGGAACGCAGAATTCATTTTAAAACAAGTGATAACCTTTTGGGTCATCACATTTAGGCCATTTTGAGCATATTTCTTTGATAGTTTAGAGTGGGGGAAAGGATCCTAGAGAAAGAAAGTGGTCTTCATCAATTATTCTTCAATTTTTGCTTAACCACCTTGAAGATTAATAATAGAGGCACCTAGGTCTCCTTCCCAAGAGGTAAGCTTCTATAACCCAAGCTCTTAATTCCAAAATGCAGCTAAAATGGGTAATTAACAAGATGGTTCATGTACTTGAGGATTGTTTGTTTTGCATGCATGGGTAGTGAAAGAATGTAGGATGATGCGGAGCTAAAAATGATAAAAGAGGGGTCGTAGAATGATGGAATCTTACACACAAAAAAAGAGTCTTAAAACATAATGCACACATAGTGTTTGATAGAATGTATTAGTGAACTAGAATCTTGACTATCCCTCTAATTCTTGATTCAACTTGTAATTCTCATAAAATAGATCGAAGTTGCTAGGAGCTCCAGAGTTATTTTTGTTGTAAGAATTTAAGGAAGGCTCCATTGAGGTATGTATGGCTAAAACTCCCTCTTCTTAGAAATTGAGCTCCGTTGGTATCTATGCAAATGTGGTAAGACTAAAATTTGGTTGATGTATTGATTGAAAGGTGTACCTCAATGTGTGCAATGTACTATTCTTGACGTTTAAAGATGTAAGAAGAATATGAGCCATATGTTGAAATGCCTAGTCTTCTAGTCAAGATTAAAACTGAGATTGTCATGCCAACTATGTGAAGTCTTACCTATGCTTATAACATGAATTGCTTTTGTATGTGCCTATGATCCTAAACTGCAAGGTTAATATTGAAAGTGAAAATGATGCAAAATAATTGTGGCCTAAGTGCCTATGAATTGATATATGTGAAATAAAGATTGAAATGAGATGATTAATGAGAAATGGACAACGTCTTGGTAAGGCAGCCTAGTCGATCGGGCCATGATCGGACGCCATGCCGCACACATGTTGGTATTGTGCTGACATTGAATTCTGGAAAGTGAGAATGAGATTGTGATTGATGTACATATCTCAAATGAGGCAACCTAGCCGATCGGGTCGTGATCGGACTCCGCTCAAGAAAGCGGTGGTATTGTGAATGATGATGAACAGTATTAAATGCCCCAAACTGAAGCTATGAAAATAATGTGAAAGTTATATGATTCTCTTATTGATGATGTGGTGTTTGGTTAAAGCTTTTGATTGTCCCTTGTGATTTCCTTGTACTTGTATGTTAGTTCTTTCTAATAAGATGGTGTTAGTTATACATACTAGTACTATTCCATGATACTAATGCCCCTTTTGCCAGGGGCGCTACATTTTTGAATGAATGTAGGTGGTTCTATAGCGGACAGTGCCGATCGCAGGTAGCGGAGTATCCTTCTCTCAGAAGTCTTGGTGAGCCCCTTTCCTTCAGGGGTTATACTATACACCTTTTGTTATAAAATTTTCACTTTTGAGGTATAGCAAGGGCCTTCTTGCCGGTGTTATCATAACTGTCTTTTGTATCCTTAGAGGCTCCGTAGACGTTTGTGTGGGTTATGTACGGGTGTTGGATGGGTCCCTTGACTGTGTTGTAATACTAAACTCTTGTTTTCTCTAAACCGTAACTGTATGAAATCTTGGAAACTTAACCATGCTTTAAAGTTGTGATATAAAACGAACTAATAATGTTGAATGTACGATCTTTCCTATTGTCTAAATAAACGAAAGCATGGTTTTCTTAATCACATTGAGTTGGGTAGAAAGGCTTGCTCAGTTGGGTTCACTCGATTGAGCGCTGGTCGTGCCTCCCGAGGTTGGGACGTGATAGGAATACAACTTTGTAAAGAAAGAAAAAACTGAAAAAAATAAAAATAAAAGAAATAAAGGGAACAAAAGTTCTTTTTTGTAAAGAACAACATCCAACCAATAATGGCTTAGTGAATTTAGTTTAAAACGGGACAAGAACTCTATAATGTTGGCTTCAAAGCCTTAAGCTTATATCTAACTCATTATTATCATCACAATTGAACTGATTCGCATCAGATCTATCTCTAATAGGAAAATCTAACTCATTTATATATGGCCTTGTGAATTCAGAACGGTTTTCATTAAGGTTTATAACTATTGGATTTGCACCTCGAACATGGTTCCTTCTTCTGAACTCAGAGGGGTTTTCATTGAGGTGTATAACTATTGGATTTGTACCTCGAACACGGTTCCTTCTTGTGAACTGAAGCATTTGTCGATGTTGGTTTATATGTACGCCTCTGCCAAAGCGGTGACTTGTAATCGAGGTGGTACGATATAGTGGTGGTGGTTGAAACGTAGCTCGTGACAAATGTTCATTTGTCACGGCTCTTGCGCATCGCGTTGGTTCTATTATGTATATCTCTTCACGCTCGTCTACTGGATATGCTTGAACGTGATTCATGAATTCCTGATAGCCGCGAACAATTTGATGACATATAGGACACTGGAGCAATGCAAGGTGATGAGTCATTATTCAAAAGGAAAAAAAATTAAAGGTTTGAAGTCAAGCAAAACTTAAAAGTTCTTTTAAAGAAGGTTGAGATGATCACTTATATGGTTTATTTAGAACGAGGAGAGAATACCAAATTATACACGCAAAATTTAGTGAATTGATCTAAGAATTTATACGCGAGCACGCTGCTTATTTTTACTTATAGATTCTACTCCTGATGTTATGGTAAGTCCGTTAAAGTTAATGATATTGTTGTTTACGCTCTACAAATTATCAAAACTTTAAAGTAACTTGATATTTTTCTTTTTTACATATTTTATTTTCCTTTTATTCTATTTATATTCAGCAACGCATTATATTAGACACACAACGTTAATTTCTCTCTAAACATTTCCAGAAAAATATATTTTTCTTTGTATTTATTTCGTGGAAGAGAGGAGATGTCACCATTTTAGGATGGTTAAGTGTAAAGGATAACTTATTATACTAATGTTACATTATAACGACAAATAATTTTTTAATGGATTAATAGAAAATGATATTAATGTATTACTGTATATTCGTTCTTATTTGTAGTGTGTAATATCTTCAAGTCAATGCAGAAAAATGAATTTAGAATTAAGATTATCATAATAGTTCTCATGTAAATACTTATGGTAAATCCTTCATCTTCCTTCCATAAGAGACATATTCTAAATTAAGGCAAGATTACTCACTATATAATTTGGAACTATATACCAACTTTGCTTGAGGAATAAAATTATTGTAAACTTTGCTTACATGAAGTTTCCTATTAGATATTTCTAGACTATGTAAATTCAGAATGCTTTGAACTTTGTGGATCACTTATGGTTGAATATAAATAGAGATATTATCATTTTTAGATCGCGTCAGAAATTATTTACGTTTGATAATCGAAAAGTGTATAATATTTTTATAATTTTTGTGTAAAACATATAGAATGTGTGTGTGTATATATACACACACAAAAACTATACAAAAAGATATATTTTTCGGCTATTATTTTGAAAGCGGCTATATAATATCATTTTTCCTATATCACATAAATTGTATTAGGTAATCTGAGCCTCAGACCCCACTTGTGGGATTATACTGGCCGTTGTTGATGTTGTTGTTGATCCCTCTCGTTTTATCATGTAACATAACTTAGTGAACTTCGTTACGCTAAATTCAAACTAAACAGGTTGTTTTTTTTAGAAGTGCTTTTTTTGGGCCAAAAGTACTTTTTTTTTTGCCAAAAATACTTTGGGCAAAAAAAAGGTGTTTGGCCAAGCGCTTTTTTTTTTTGGGCCAAAAGTATTTTTTTTTTTTTTTGCCAAAAGTGCTTTTGGCAAAAAACTGAGGTGTTTGGCCAAGCTTTTGGAAGGGAAAAAAATATTTTTGAGGAGAAGCAGAAACAATTTTTGAGAAGCAGAAAAAAGTAGCTTTTCTCCAAAAACACTTTTCTGAGAAGCACTTTTGAAAAAATACATCTAGAATCAGTTTTCAAAAGCTTGATCAAACACTAATTATTGATCAAAAGTGCTTTTCAAATTAATTAGGCAAACACAAATTGCTTCTCAATAAAATCACTTTTTAAAAAGATACTTTTGACAAAAACACTTTTTAAAATAAGCTGATTTTAGAAGATTGGCCAAACAGGCTAACAAATGATAATAGTTAATATGAAGTATTACTTGCCTTAGTACATGGTTGCCGTTTAGCATTAATTACTTAAAAAAATGTTAACAACAACTGTATTAATGCATACAATGAACAAGTTTCCCACATCGGTACTTAACATTAAATTGCAATTGTTTATAAGATATTGTGAGCTTGCACTATGAGTTCCAATCTTTATCAAATTCATAAAAAGTCAACAAAAGTCAACCACAAGCTTATACGACCAAAATCCAAGTCAAGGGGTAGATCGCGACTGTCCATAATTCCTTGAGTCCAAATATATGATTAGATTGTAAATCGAGTTCAAATCGACTCACAATCCACAATTTACACTCCCAAATTTCTGTTTGTGTAATAATCCATAGAAAAGCAAGATATAATATCCAAAATTAAGTAGAAATCAGTACCCTCTTGTCTTGAATGAGAATCCTCTTAAAAAGTCGTCCCTCTCCATGCGAACGCGATGCACAGTCTCCCCAGGCATACGTGAACGCGAGCCTGCTCCCCCGATTATGAAGGCCAAGCACCTACCAACTCCCTGCCTCCTCATTGCTACGCGAATGCGATCACCAAGGCACAAACGTAGAGGCCAATCTACCACAACAACCGCGAATGCGACTCTACTGTTGCGAACGCAAAAAATAATCTCCCATCATCCTTAAAATACACTCCATCGATCACGATGAACCTGGCACCGCCAAATATCTATAATCCCAATAATATTCCGTATGGTCCACTCACCCGAGCCATTCGCGATCTGGTCTAATTGTACCAACAAGTCTATAAACACTAACAATACATGTCCAAAGCCTCGAAATACATACGATAATATCAAACCAACTAATCGAAGGCTAAAATACAATTTGAACTTCTCTTAAGTTTAAGAACCTTTAAACTTCAAACCAAGTGTCCGTTTCAACCCTAGCCAAATCAAATTACAACCAAACATTTCACATAAGTCCTAAATGATAAAACAAAAATATTCCAAGTCTCGAAATAACAATCTTAACTCGATAGCATCAAAGTCAACTTCTGATCAAACTTGTAAGCTTTTCAAACCTTCAAATTGCCAACTTTCGACAAATAGAGCAAAAACATCGTAGGAACCTCCAAATCCAAATTCGAGCATACACCTAAGTCCAAAATTAATATATGAACCTAGTGGAACAATCAAATTATGAATCCAATATCATTTATACAAGATCCAAACCTTAGTCATCTCTTGCAACTTAAGCTTCCAAAACATAACTAAGTGGTCCAATTTACTACAAAATATTCTTGGAACCAAACCAACTGTCCCCGCAAGTCACAAAACATAAATCAAGTAAATAGAAAGATAAGGCTCAAATATACAAATCGACTGACGGGGTTGTTATATTCTCCCCTCTTAAAAAAATAGTCATCCTCGAACGAGTTTAGAATCATACATGAAGTTTCAAAAGGTAATGATATATGCTCTACATATCATGCTCGGTCTCACAAGTCGCTTCCTTGACTGGTTGATATCTCTACTGAACCTTAACCGATGCAATATATTTCGACCTTAGCTTCCGAACTTTCCCATCCAAAATGGACACGACTCTTCCTTATATGCCAAATTCTCATCCAGTTGCAGTGTGATATGGGTTGAGTGTCCGGTGCCAATTTAATAACAAAATTGATATCGCTATTGAGTGGCATGCCCGGTATGTCTGTATGAAACACATTTGGGAACTCTCTCACTACACAGACTCAAGCAATCGTAGGAGTATTAGAACTAACATCTCTAACAAAGACTAAGTACATCAAACATGACTTCTCAACTATTCGTTCAGCCTTCAGAAAAGAAACCACTCCACTAGGAATGTGACCAAAGGAGCCCCTCTATTCCATTCTCGGCAACCCCGTCATAGCTAATGACACGGTCTTAGCATGACAATCAAGAATAGCATAGTACGAAGATAGCTAATCCATACCCAAAATCACATCAAAGTCCACTATACTAAGAAACAAATATCTACCCTAGTCTCACAACCTCCAATCATAACCACACAAGAATACTAGACACGATCCACCATAATAAAATCCCTAATGGGTATAGACAAATAAACAGGAGTAGCCGAAGAATTACAAGAAATATCCAAATATGATGCAAGTAGTATAACACATACGAATAAGTAAAATCCATATCGAATAGTACCGAAACATCTCTATAACAGATCAAAACAATACCTGTAATGATTGTATCTGATGCGACTGCCTCAGTCCTATCAGGGAAAGCATAACAAAAGGCATGACCCTCTATGACAACCTCTACCTGCCTGTCTCCCACCTCTAGCTGGCTATGCAGATGGTGTAGAATCTAGAGCATGAATCATAGCTTGGGGTACCCTATTGAGGTATACTCACCAGAAGTCTGGGACAATCTATCATGATATGCCTCATATTACCACACTTGTAACAACCTCTCTACTGACGTGGATGCTAAAACTGAGTCTACCCCAAAAGATTGGAATAACCGATGTAAGAACCCTGTGCATGAGATGCACTGAAGGATGATTGTCCGGTACAAGTGCTATGAAATTCATGGCTAGCTGGAGCACTACGTAGAAACTGAAGTGCTGACTGAACTGGTCGATTGACAAAGACTCTACCATAACAACCCTTGGCCCAAGAGTAGGAGCCACTAAATCCTCCAAAATCACGAGGCTTCTTGGCCTCCCAATCTTCCATCTCTTGCATACGGATATGCTCTAGCCTCCTAGTAATCTCCACATCCTGATGAAAGGCAGTCTCTATCTCCCGCACCATCCCAAATCTAAGGGTATAGGTCAATGCTTTTCACAAATCTACAAACTAGCTCATCTCAATAGAAATCAAAGATATGCATAGCCTGATAACTCTATAAACCTCATAGCATACCGGGTTACAATCATACCTTCCTGGTACAGATGCTCAAACTCACTGTGCAACCCATCCCTATGGATTTTTGGGATGAACTCCCCTAAGAAAATATCTGAGAACTGGGTCTAGGACCGTGTAAGTGGTGTTGTATTAGCTGGCCTACATGCGTGCCTCATAAGTATGTCACCATTTGTATGCTGACCTCGTCAACTAAAAGGTAGTAAAGTGTACCCCTTTTGACTTTGCCAAACCCAAAGTATACAGAATATGTTGACACTGATCCAAGAAATCCTGTTTATCCTCAATATCCCCTACATTGAAGTAGGGAGGACGAAGTCTCTAAAACCTCTCCTTTCTCTCCTGTTCCTCAGCAGACATGACTGGCCCTACCTCAGGATGAACTACAACTATTGGCTACACCAGCATAAAACTCGGTGTTTGATAGATATGAGCTAGCTACTTAGTGTACATGCGGCGAGAATCTGGGCTCCTCCCCTAGCGTGTGAAGTACTTGGTGCTACTGGAGTCAACCCTACCTGAGTCAAGTTCTCTAACATACTCATAAAGTTAGCAAAAGTCTCCTTAAGTCCAAAAGTAGCTATAGGCCCCTTAAGTGCCCAAGCAGGTCCCTCCTACTCAACATGATCGGGTTTTAGCTCCTTAACTAGAGCTACTGGTGGCTCCGCAACTGATGTTTAGTAAGGGGTCTATCTGCTGCGCGTGCCCCACTTCGACCTCTACCTCGGCCCAACCTCTCATAGCTTTGTCATGGGGTACTAGTGCCTGCTCAGTTGATGCAACAAAATGTATCCTCACTATCTGTGAGAGAATAGAAGAGTAAAGTTTCAAACTTCGGGATAAACAAATCCGTACAATAAATGAAAGAAAGTGAAGTTTTCATAACAGTCTGGTACCCTCTCGAAGATAAGTACGAACGTCTCCGTACCAATCCATAAGAATCTACTAAGTTTTCTCATAACTCTTAGAACCTATGAACTCAGGGCTCTAATACCAACTTGTCACAACCCAAAATCCCATCAATGGTCGTGATGCACCTATCCTCCAAACCTAGGTAAGCCAATCAAACTAATAACATTAAATCATCAAAAATAACGGAAAAATTAATCAACATCAGACAAAAAAACGATACATGACACCAACTCCCAAAGCCAATTATTATAGAGTCGGGGGCTCTAAATCGAATACATAAGAAACCTCAAGAATACAATACCATGTAAAAGTAATACAACATTATGAAATAGGGGAATGGAACTCCAAGGGTATGCGATGGTCACACAACACTACCTTGAATCCTCTCGATCAATAATGTGCTTACTTATGAGGTCTGTTGCCCCCAACACTCACTTCTACACAAAAATATATAGAAGTGTAGCATGAGCACATCACAGCGGTACCTAGTAAATATCAAGACTAACCTCGGTGAAGTAGTGACGAGGTTCAAGTCATGTGATACTCACTAATCAGAGAACCAAGGAAATATACATAATAACTTGCAACAAGAGTACAACAAGGGGTAGTACCATCAACTCAAAGGAACAAGAGTTATCAGATTATCACATGTAAATCAATTTTAACAAGAGAATTATCAATCAATAACAGTGTCACGACCCAGAATCCTGCCATCGGGACCGTGATGGTGCCTAACATCACACTTGCTAGGAAAGCCAACGTTAGAGATTTATTAGCCAATTCCTTTACGTTTCAGTGAATAAAAATAAGCAAGCTAAAACAAGTTGAAATGAATGCGAAAGTACATAAATAACAACTTCGATTAAATACTATTAATACCCAGAATACGAAGTCGCAATTTATGAACATTCTAAGATTTTACTAAAAGTATTTATCCGAAACAAAATAAAACTATTTACAAAGTAAGGAAAATAGTAAAGTATGCAGTATAGAATGGGACGCTAGGGCCTGCGTACGCCAACAAGACTACCTTGGGTCTTCAAGCAAGTGAATCCTACAGCTAGCCCCTCGATTAGCTCGAACCTGCTCCAAAATCTACACAGGAAGTACAGAGTGTAGTATCAGTACAACCGACCCCATGTACTGGTAAGTACCAAGCCTTACCTCGACGAAGGAGTGACGAGGCTATGACGGGGCAATCACAATATAACCTACATATAGTGTATAATAAAAGCAGAAAGAAGACAGGTTAAATAAACTAGTAACTTGCAAGAAGTGAATATAGTTGTCAAAGCATATCATCAATGTTCAGCTATTACCAATCCTTAAGTTCAATATAAGACTATCGTTCAGGTAACACAGTGAAGGTAAGGGTATAAGCATATAGGTTATTGCGGCGTGCAACCCGATCCCACCATATCACAATAATCACAATCACAGTTCACCCTTATTTCACCACAATCCACACTTATTACACTTGTTGCGGCGTGCAACCGGATCCCACCGTACATATCATTTCACCCTTATTCCTCCTCAATATATCACCCTTATTCCACATGTTGCAGCGCGTAACTCGATCCCACCATATCAATATCAGTTACTCAGTAAGTATAAAAATTACACAATTCAAAGTACGTAACCCTTCACAAGGCTCAACTTCAAACCCAAACAATTAGGGAGCGTATACACTATGAGACTTTACACAAGTAAAACTACTCAGCGAGACCAATCCAGAATATGCCTTGAGAATATCGATAACCAACTTACACAAATAATAGGAGGCAACAAAACAACGAAATAACTAATACTTTCGGTAGATAGAAACAATGTCTAACAAGTAGCAATTAAGCATGGAAATACAAGTAAAGCACATGTAGCAGTTATGACAGGAAAAGAGACAATATGAGAGGAACAGGAAAGAATCAGGCAATAACAGGTAAATTGGCGGCGCATAGGTACTTGTCACCTCACCTATACGCCGCTCACATGGATTTCATATAGCAAATAAGTCAAGGGTTCTTAATCCCTCGAGTCAAAGTTAGACACAATACTTACATCGCTCTACGGGCCACTCAATGCTCAATTACTGATTTTCCTCTAGTATCCACCTCCAAACCACTGGTATCTAGTCACAATTAACTCAATAACGTCAATTATTGCAAAAGGAATCAATTACAATGCATAAAATTAGATTTCCCAAACTTTCTCCCAAAAAATCAAAAATTGACCCCGAGCCTGCTTGGTCAAAACCCGACGTTTGGACCAAAATCCATTTACCATTTACCTCGAGCCCGGATATATAATTGGTTTTGGAATCCGACTTCAATTCGAGGTTTAAATCCCCAATTTTCCATATCCTAGTCTCTACGCAAAACCCCAAATTCTACCATGGAAATCTTAGATTTTAGGTTGTAAATTCATGAAATGTGATGGGAGATTGAAAGAAAATGGGTTAGGATCACTTACCAAAGTTTTGGGGAAGAATTGGTCTTGGAAGAATCGCCTCTAGGGTTCGAGGATTTGAAAATTTAAAGAATGGGAAAAAAATCCCGTCTAAGTCTCTTTTCATCATCTGCAAATGTTGCATTTGTGAACCGGGCTTGGCAAATGCGAAGCACGCAAATGCGAGAAAAGCTTCGCAAATGCGGACTCCTTGCATCTATGATTCCTTCGTAAATGTGAACTATTGTTCGCAAATACGGCCTGAGATGATCACAATTGCGATCCTGAGCTTCGCAAATGTGAAGGTCCCCTTCCAGCCCTACTGCTCACACTTGCAATGCTTCTTCGCAGTGCGAGGCTTGCATTTGCGAGCCAGACCTTGAAAATGTGAAGTCTGCAGACTTGAAGCACACCAGCTATGATTTTCTAAATTCAATTCACTTGTAGCCCATCCGAAACTCACCCGAGCCCTCAGGGCTCCAAACCAAACATGCAAACGAGTCTTAAAATATCATACGAACTTGCTCGTATGATCAAATTGCCAAAATAACACCTAAAACTATGAATTTAGCACCAAATCAAATGAAATTCTCAAAAACACCTTAAAATTTATATTTTCTCAATCAGACATCCGAATCACGTCAAACCAACTCCGTTTATCACCAAATTTCACAGATAAGTTATAAATATTATATTGGACCTGTACTGGGCTACGGAACCAAAATACAGACCCTGTATCAATAAGGCCAACCATCAATTAAATCTTTAAAACAATTAGATTTCCAAACTTCCAATTTTAAATAAAAATTCATACCTCGAGCTAGGGACCTCGGAATTTGTTTTCGGGCATACGCCCAGGTCTCATATTTCATTACGGACCCACAAGAACCGTCAAAATACGGGTCCGGGTCTGTTTACTCAAAACATTGACCGAAGTCAACTAAAATCAACTTTTAAGGTAAAAATTCTTATTTGTATCAACTTTCAACATAAAAGCATTTTGGAAACATGCCCGGACTGTGCACGCAAATCGAGAAGAATAAAAATGAGATTTTTAAGGCTTAAGAGCGCTGAATCGAGTTCTAGAACATAAGGTGACCTTTCGAGTTATCACATTATCCACCTCTAAAACAATCTTTCGTCCTCGAATGGACATAGAAATGTACCTGAGTTGGTGAAAAGGTGGGAATATCTACTCCGCATATCGGATTCGGGCTCCTAGATAGCTGCCTCAACAGGCTAAAATCTCCACTACACTCGAACTGAAGGATAACTCTTAGACTTAACTGATGAACCTGCCAGTCTAGAATAGCTATTGGCTCCTCCTCGTAGGTCAAATTCTTGTCCAACTGGACAGTGCTGAAATCTAACACGTGGAATGGATCGCCGTGATACTTCCGGAGCATGGACACATGGAACACCAGATGCACTGCTGATAAACCAGGTGGCAACATAAGTCTCTAGGGCACCTCTCCCACTCGCTCAAGGATCTCAAAAGGCTCGATACACCTAGGGCCCAACTTTCCCTTCTTTCCAAACCTCATTACACTCTTCATGGGTGATACCTGAAGCAACATTATCTCTCCGACCATGAATGCCACATCACGAACCCTACGGTCAGCATAACTCTTCTGCCTGGACTGAGCTATGCGAAGTCTATCCTGAATGATCTTAACCTTATCCCAGACATCCTATACCAAATCTGCACCCAATAACCGAGCCTCACCCGGCTCAAACCATCCAACCGACAATCGACACCGTCTACCATATAATGCCTCATAAGGAGCCATCTGGATGCTCGACTGGTAGCTATTGTTGTAGGCAAACTCTGCAAGGGGCAAGAACTGATCCCACGATCCTCTAAAGTCTATAACACATGCACAGAGCATATCCTTTAAGATTTGAATAGTACGCTCGGACTTTCCGTACGTTTAAGGATGAAATGATGTGCTCAACTTAACCTACGTACCCAACTCATGATGTACTTCCCTCTAGAAGTGCGAGGTAAACTGCGTACCTCGATCAGAAATGATAGGCACGTGCACACCATGAAGACGAACGATCTCGTAAATATAAATCTCAGCTAACCGCTCTGAAGAATAGGTAATTGCCACAGGAAAGAAATGTGTTTACTTGGTCAATCTATCCACAATAACCCAAACTGCATCGAACTTCCTCTGAGTCCGTGGGAGTCCAACAACGAAATCCATCGTGACACGCTCCCACTTCCACTCAGGAATCTCTATCTTCTGAAGCAAACCACCAGTTCTCTGATGCTCGTACTTGCTGACAATTTAGTCACCGAGCTACATATGCAATTATATCCTTTTTCATCCTCCTCCACCAATAATTCTACCGCAAGTCCTGATACATCTTGGTGGCTCCCAGATGAATATAACACTGGGAAT
The DNA here is from genome assembly GCF_000715075.1 of Nicotiana tabacum. Lineage (NCBI taxonomy): Eukaryota > Viridiplantae > Streptophyta > Magnoliopsida > Solanales > Solanaceae > Nicotiana > Nicotiana tabacum. The sequence goes on along the minus strand of NC_134086.1, from coordinate 23,478,573 downwards.
TGTGGGCCTTATCTAGAATCAACTCACGAAGTCCATCCATATTAGGCACAGAAACACGGCCCTGCATCCTCAAAACTCCATCATCTCCAACCGTAACCTGCTTGGCATTATCATGTCGTACTGTGACCCTAAGGACAAGCAAAAGAGGGTCATCAGACTGCTGCTCCCTGATGTGCTCAAATAAAAAAGACCAAGCGACCGTAGCTAAAACACAACTGGGCTCAGAAACATCCAACCTTACAAACTGATTGGCTAAGGCCTGAACATCTAATACAAACGGTCTCTCACCGAATGGAATGTATGCAAAGCTTCCCATACTAGTTGACTTCCTACTCAAAGCATCAGCCACCATATTGGCCTTCCCAGGATGATATAAGATGGAGATATCATAGTCTTTCAATAGCTCCAACCACCTCCTCTACCTCAAATTGATCTCCTTTTGCTTGAACAAATATTGCAAACTCCGATGATCCATGAACACCTTATACAACATGCCATAAAGATAGTGCCTCCAAATCTTCAGCGCGTAAGCAATGGCTGCCAGCTCCAAGTCATGAACAGGATAATTCTTGTCGTGAACCTTCAGCTGCCGTGAAGCATATGCAATAACCTTGTCACCCTGCATAAATACCGCACCAAGTCCAATATGAGATGCATCACTATATATTGTATAAGGCACTGAACCTATGGGCAACACTAACACCGGCGCTATAGTCAAATCTGTCTTAAGCTTCTAAAATCTAGCCTCATACTCATCTGACCATATGAACGGGGCACCCTTCTGGGTCAACCTGGTCAACGGGGCTGCTATAGATGAAAACCCCTCCACAAACCGACCGTAATAACCTACCAATCCTAAGAAACTGCGGATTTATATGGCAGAAGTAGGCCTAGGCCAATTCTGAACAACCTCAATCTTCTTATGATCTACCTAAATACCCTCTGCTGATGCAACATGCCCCAAGAAAGTGACTAAGTCTAACCAAAACTCACATTTTGAAAATATAGCATACAACTTGCTATCTCTCAGCGTCTAAAGTACGATCCTAAGATGTTGCTCGTGCTCCTCTTGACTACGGGAGTAGATCAAGATATCTTCAATAAACACAATCACAAAGGAATCCAGGTTAGGCTTGAACACCTAGTTCATCAAATCCATAAATGCTGCTGAGGCATTTTTCAAGCCAAATGACATCGGACATCGGACGCCCTATTCCTCATGGTACCCAGACCTCAGATTGATCTTTGAAAACACTTTGGCACCATAAAGTAGAACAAATAGGTCATCAATCCTCGGTAATGGATACTTGTTCTTGATAGTGACTTTGTTTAACTGCCGGTAATCAATGCACATCTTCATCGACCCATCTTTTTTCTTCACAAATAACACGGGCGTACCCCAGGGTGAGACACTAGGTCTAATAAATCCCTTATCAAGCAAATCTTGCAACTGTTCCTTCAATTTTTCAATTCCGGCAAGGCCATGCGCTATGGCGGAATAGAAATGCGCTGAGTGCCCGAAATCAAATCAATACAGAAGTCAATAACCCTAATGGGTGGCATCCCCAGCAAGTCTACAGGAAATACCTCTGAAAATGCTCGAACAACTGGTACATAATCCCTGGAAGGAACCTCCGCACTCGAATCACGGACATAAGCAAAATAAGCTAGACACCCCTTCTTGACTATACCCCGAGCCTTCATATAAGAGATAACCCTGCTGGTAGAATGACCAGGAGTTCCTCTCCACTCTAATCGAGGCAACCCCGGTAAGGCTAAGGTCACTGTCTTGGCGTGATATTCCAATATAGCATGATAAGGTGACAACCAATCCATCTGCCAAATGACATTAAAATCAACCATATCTAGAAGTAGAAGATTTGCGCTAGTCTCAAGACCCCCAATAATAACCACACATGAACGATAGACACAATCTACAATAATAAAATCCTCCACAGGCATGGACACAATTACAGGGGTACTTAAGGAATCATGAGGCACAACCAAATATGAAGCAATATAAGATGTTACATAGGTGTAGGTAGACCCTAGATCAAATAGAACTGAAGCATCTCTACTGCAAACTGAAATAGTACCTGTGATAATAGCATCGGATGACTCAGCCTCAGGCCTAGCTAGAAAAGCATAACATCGGGTCTGGGCCCCACCACTCTGAACCATATCCCTGGGATGGCCCCATGCTAGCTGGCCTCCACCCCTAGCGGCCTGACCTCCACCTTTAATGGCATGACCTCTACCCCTAGCTGTCTGACCCCTACCTCTAGTTGGTTGAGTAGGCGATGGTGCACCCGGTACCAGAATCATAGCACGACAACTCTGCTTCTGTGGTAGAACGCCTAATATTCTCGGACAGGTCCTCCTGATATACCCATAGCCACCACACTCGAAACATCAATCCTGATAATGTGGTTGTGGAAACTGAGATTGACCCAAACAGGCCGGCTAACCACGGTAATAACTCTGAATAGGAGGTGCACTGATAGGAGCTGGTGGTGCACTATAGGCTAGCTGATCTGAATATTGCATATGAGGACCATGACCACCTAAAGCACCATAGGATGCCTGGATCGCTAAATGAAAAGGCCTTGGAGGATGTCCTCTACCAAAAGTACCTCCACCTCCAGATAAGGCCCCACTATATCCAACAGAGTGACGCACCCTCTTGTCAGACCCCTAACCACTCCCCTAAGCTAAAACCATCTCGACTCGCCTGGAAACATTGGCTGCTGCCTGAAAAGAAATCTCACTCCCAGTCTTCTTAGCCATCTGAAATCTGATAGATTGAGAAAGTACCTCAATAAAAGTCCTCACCCTCTCTCTCTCTCTCGGTAGGAAGTAGAAGAATAGTATGTCGGGCCAGATCCACAAATCAAGTCTCATATTGAGTGACAGTCATAGAACCCTACTATAGATGCTTGAACTACCTCTGATAGTCCTCTCTCTAAGTGATAGGAAGGTACGTCTCATGAAAAAGCTGAGAGAACTGGTCCCAAGTAAGAACCGACGACCCAGCTGGTCTGGCCAACATATAATCCCTCCACCATCTCTTGGCGGAACGCGACAAATAAAATGCAGCAAAGTCGGCCCCATTGGTCTCCATTATCCCCATGTTCTGTAGCACCTCATGACAGTTGTCCAAATAGTCCTGGGGATCCTCTGAAGATACACCATTGAAGTTAATCGAGAAAATCTTGGTAAACCTATCAAATGTCCATAAGGCCTCAGAAGACATAGTTATTCCATCACCGGTCTGTGCTGCAACACCCTGCTGAACTACCCCAACGGGCTGAGCTATCGGAGTCTGAAACTGGGGAGCCATCTGCTCCAGAGTGTGAGCAGCGGGAGTATATGCTCCTCCCCTAGCTTGAGAGATGGCTGGTGCGACAGAAAATGTGCCGGCTTGTGCCACACTATCCATGAGGCCCACTAGACGGACCAAAGCATCCTGAAGTACCAGGGTGGCAATGAACCCCTCTGGGACCTGAGCTGGTTCTGCTAGAACGGTCTGGGCTGGAGCCTTCTCATGAATCTCTACTTGAGGCTTCGCCGCTGGTGCTGCTGCTCGAGCTCTAGGCTAAGCGTTGCCTCTGCCTAGGCCTCGGCTTTTGCCCCTCATAGGAGCTGCCATTAGGGGCTCGGGCTGCTGCTCAGCTGAAGATGCAGTACGTGTTCTCGCCATTTGCGAAATAAAATAGTAGAAGAGTTCGTTTAGCATTAAGAGAACAAAATTGCATGACAGATAAGAATAAGAGTGAACTTGTTCCTAAATATGTAGCCTCTGAGAGATAAGTACAAATGTCTTTGTACCGATCCCTCAGACTCTACTAAGCATGTCCGTGAATTGTGAGACCTAGGCAACCTAGTACTCCGATACCAACTTGTCACGACCCAGAATCCCACCACCGAGACCGTGCTAGTCCCTAATATCACACTTGCTAGGCAAGCCAATGTTAAAGATTTATTAGCCAATTCCTTTACGTTTCAGTGATTAACATCAAGCAAGCTAAAATAAGTCGAAATGAATGCGGAAGTACATAAATAACAACTTCGATTAAATACTATTACTACCCAGAATCTACAGTCACAATTCACGAATATTCTATGATTTTACTACAAGTATTTGTCCGAAAGAAAATACAATTGTTTATGAAACAAGGAAAACAATAAAGTATGGAGTATAGAAGGGGACGCCAACGCTTGCGGACGCCAACAGGACTACCTCAGGTCTCCAAGCAAGTGAATCCTATAGCCAACCTCTTGATAAGCCCGAACCCACTCCATAAATATGCATAGGAAGTGCAAATTGCAGTATTAGTACAACCGACCCATGTACTGGTAATTTAGCCTAACCTCGACGAAGGAGTGGCTCTACGACGGGGCAATCACAATATAACCTCCATACAGTGTATAATTAAAGCAGAAAGAAGACAGGTTAAAATAAACTAGTAACTTGCAAGAAGTGAATATAGTTGTCGAAGCATATAATCAATGTTTAGGTATTACCAATCCTTAAGTGCAATTTAAGACTACCGTTAAGCTAACACGGTTAAGGAAGAGTATAAGCATATATGTTGTTGCGGCGTGCAATCCAATCCCATTATATCACAATAATCACAATCACAGTTCACCCTTATTTCACCACAATCCACCCTTACTACACCTGTTGAGGCGTGCAACCCGATCCCACCATACATATCATTTCACCCTTATTCCTCCTTAATATATCACCCTTATTCCACCTGTTGCGGCGTGTAACCCTATCCCACCATATCAATATTAGTTACTCAGCAAGTACAGAAATTACACAATTCAAAACACATAATCCTTCACAAGGCTCAACTTCAAACCCAAACAATTAGGGAGCTTATACACTATGAGACTTTACACAAGTAAAACTAATCAGCGAGACCAAGTCAAAATATTCCTTAAGAGTATGGGTAACCAACTTACGCAAATAATAGGAGGCAACAAAACAACGAAATAACTAATACTTTCGGTAGATAGAAACAATGTCTAACAAGTAGCAATTAAGCATGGAAATACAAGTAAAGCATGTAGCAGTTATGACAGGAAATTAGGCAATATGAAAGGAACGGGAAAGAAACAGGCAAAACAGGTAAACTGGCGGCGCATAGGTACTCGTCACCTCACCTATACGCCGCTCACATGGATTTCACATAGCAAATAAGTCAAGGATTCCCAATCCCTCGAGTCAATATTAGACATGACACTTACCTCGCTCCACGTGCCACTCAATGCTCAATTACCGATTTTCCTCTAGTATCCACGTCATAACCACTCGTATCTAGTCACAAATAACTCAATAATATCAATTATTGCTAAAGGAATCAACTACAATGCATAAATTTAGATTTCCCAAACTTTCTCTCAAAAAGTTAAAAATCGACCCTGGGCCCGGTTGGTCAAAACCCGAGGTTCGGACCAAAATCCATTTACCCACTCACCCCGGAGCTTGGATATATAATTAGTTTTGGAATTTGACCTCAATTCGAGGTCTAAATCCCCAATTTTCCAAATCTCTAGTCTCTATCCCAAAACTCCATATTCTACCATGGAAATCTTAAATTTTAGGTTGAAAATTTTATGAAATGTGATGGGAAATTGAAAGAAAGTGAGTTAGGATCACTTACCAAAGTTTTGCGGAAGAATTGGTCTTGGAAGAATCGTCTCTAGGGTTGTAGGATTTGAAAATTTGAAGAATGGGAGAAAAATCCCATCTAAGTCTCCTTTCATCAGTTGCAGATGTCTCGTTTGTGACCTGGGGTTCGCAAATGCGAAGCCTACGAATGCGAAAAAAGCTTCGCAAATGCGAACTCCTTGCATCTCTGCTGCCTTCATAAATGCGAACTATTATTCGCAAATGCGGCCTGAGGTGATCGCAATTGTGATCCTGAGCTTCACAAATGCGAAGGTCCCCTTCTAGTCCCACTACTCGCAATTGCGATGCTTCTTCACAAATGAGAGGCTCGCATTTTCGAGCCAGACCTCGCAAATGTGAAGTCTGCAGACTTGAAGCACACCAACTATGATTTTCTAAGCTCAATTCACTCTGTAACCCATCTGAAACTCACATAAGCCCTCGGTGCTCCAAACCAAACATGCACGCAAGTCTTAAAACATCATACGAACTTGCTCATGTGATCAAATCGCCAAAATAACACCTAAAACTATAAAATTAGCACCAAATCAAATGAAATTCTCAAGAACACCTTAAAATTTCTATTTTCTCAACCGGACGTCCGAATCACGTCAAACCAACTCCGTTTCTCACCAAATTTCATAAATAAGTTATAAATATTATATTGGACCTGTACCGCGCTCCAGAACCAAAATATGGACCCAGTATCAACAAGGCCAACCATCAATCAATTCTTTAAAACTATTAGATTTCCAAACTTTCAGTTTTCAACAAAAATTCATATCTCAAGCTAGGGACCTCAGAATTCGATTCCGGGCATATGCCTAGGTCCCATATTTCATTACGGATTCATTGGAATCACAAAATATGACTTTGGGTCTGTTTACTCAAAATATTGACTGAAGTCAACTAAAATCAACATTTAAGGCGGAAATTCTTATTTTTATCAACTTTCAACATAAAAGCTTTCTGGAAATATGCCCGAACTGCGCACGCAAATCGAGAAGGGTAAAAATAAGATTATTAAGGCTTAAGAGCACTGAATCGCGTTTTAAAACATAAGATGACCCTTCGTGTCATCATAAACAGGCATAGTGTAGCATGCTAAAAGTAATGTAAAATGCATGTAAACAACAACAACAACAACCCATTAAAATCTCACAAGTGGGATCTAGGGAGGGTAGAGCATACGCAGATTTTACCTCTACCCCGGAGGAGTAGAGAGACTATTTTCTAAAGACCCTCAGCTCAAGAATAAGAAAATAAACAATGGACAATAGATAATAGATTACTAAGAGCAACAGAAGCCAGAAAAATAATATCAGCATCGTAAGAAACATAAAATATATGTAAATCCCTATCACACATAGCCAAAACCCGAGTTAAAGAGTAGATCCAGATTACCAATAACCCTACGAGTCCAAATATATTATTAGATTCCAAAACTGAGTCCAAATCGACACCCAAACACCTAATTTACACTCTCCAAAATTATAGTTAAAACCACAAATTGCTCTTTTAAATCTCATAATCTATGGGGAACCAAGATATAATATTAAAATCAAGAATAAATCACTTACCCTCCAGCCTTGTATGAAAACCATCTTCAATAATTGCCTTTTGCCTAGTCTAGGATTCAAAATTGAGAGATTGGGCTAAAATTCCGAAATAAGTCACTTGTAAGTTATGCCAGGCAATACCCTTCGCGAACGTGGTCATTGCCTCGCCTTTGCGTAGCACAACAATATCACAGCCTCGAATAACCCTTCTCGAACGTGGCTTCATCCACGCAAATTCCATGCATAGTCTCTCCAATCCTACGTGAACGCAAGCCCCCTCCAGCAATTGCGAAGGTCAAGCACCTGCCAACTCTCAGCCTCCTTACTGCTATGTGAACATGACAATCAAGGTATAAACGCAAAGGCCAATCTTCCATACCAACCACGAACGCGACCTCACTATTACAAATGCAAAGAACAATCTTCCCCAACCTCAAAATACACTCCGAGATCACGATGCTTCCTTCGCGAGATAACCTGGCACCAGCAAAAATCTGCAATCCCAACAATGTTTCGGGTGGCCTTAAACTCACTCGAGCCACCCGGAACTCTGTCCAATCACAGTAACAAGTCCATAAACACTACCCAAATATATCCACAACCTCCAAACACATACGATAACATCATACCAATGAATCGAAGGCTAAAACACAAGTTGACCTTCTCTTAAGTTCAAGAACCTTCAAACTTCATATAAAGCGTCTGATTTAAGCTTAGCCAACCGGATTTACAATCAAACAATGCACAGAAGATACAAATGATAAAACAAACATATTTTAAATCCGAAATAACAATCCAAACTCGCTAGCATCAAAGTCAAACTTGTGAACTTTCTAAACCTTCAAATTACCAATTTTCGGTGAATAGAGCCAAAATATCCTAGGAACCTCCAAATTTAAATTTTATCATATGCCTTGTCCAAAATCACCATATAAAAGTATTTCAACCATCAAATCATGAATCTGAGTTCATTTAAACAAGAGTCAAACCTTGGTCAACTCTTGTTGACTTGAGCATTATAGGTTTTGATGATTTGACAAAGGAACACATGCATGAACCAGGTTCATAGACACTTTACGCATGTCACAGTCGGAAACAAGCAAAAGGAATGCACATGCTAGGGATAATATAAGTGGTTATTTATGATAATTCCTGAATGAAAGGATTGCATATGTGATAATGAACATGACTCCTTACTTGAAAAGAACTCAATCCAAGATATGGAAAGAGTTATAGGTTGAAGTTAACTTGAACTATTCCACCAAAGAAGAGTAAAGCATCAGACTTCTAGCTATCTTTGTTCTACTAACTCTTTAAATATCAGTATTTTTATCTTGTACAGGTGAAACACACATTTAAAAGTAAAACCAAGAATTGAGAGAAAAATAACAAGGCATTTTATGAACAATTTTTGTGAGACTTAAGAGTGTGAATTTGAAGCTACAAGAATCAGATTGAAGAACAAGTTCCATAAAGAGATTTTTGAGTCTGTTATTTCTAGTTCAAAGTGTAGTATGTGTTTTGGGTTTTACCTTTAAGCTTTTTTTAGAAGCAATTATATTAGGTACTTGAGTTGTTTCCTTCAAGTTAGAGTTAACTTGGCGTAGTCGTAACAACCTCCAGTATGTTGCTACAAAGGTTAGAGTTTAATCCTTAGGTTTGCAGGAGTTTTGTAAACTATGTTTTGGCTCAATTTTTAGTGAAGTGTTTGGAAAACTTCTACTGGGTAGTAGGTCATGGTTTTTCACAATTTGAACCGAGTGTTTTTCACGTGATAATACTGTATTTTTCATGTAACGACCCGACCAGTCGTTTTAAACTTTTGCACTTTGCTTGCCAGTTCTCGGGCATGACTAGCCCCATGTGATGTATTATGACTTATGTAAATCGTCGGTTTTGGTTTTCAAGGTAATCGGAATGGATTTGGAAGAACAGTTCTCAGTTTAAAGCTTAAAATTTGAAAGGTTTGATCAAGTTTTGACTTTTTAGTATTCGATCTCGGATTTGGATTTTTATGATTTGGTTAGCTCTGTTAGGTGATTTTGGAATTGGGAGCACATCCGAAATGTATTTTGGAGGTCTGTGGTAGATTTAGGCTTGAATTGGCGAAATTGGAAATTTGTCATTTTTCGGTCGGCAGTGAAAATTTTGATATATAGGTTAGAATGAAATTCCGGAAATTAGAGTAGGTCTGTTGTGTCATTTGTGATGTGTGTGCAAAATTTTAGGTCATTTGGACGAGGTTTGATAGACATTTCGATCAAATTCGGAATTCGAAAGTTTTGGAATTCTTATGCTTGAATCTGAGGGTGATTCGATGTTTTGATGTTGTTTAGAGCGTTCCGAAGGTTGGAACAAGTTATGTTTGGTTGAGGTCCCGAGGGCCTCGGGTGAGTTTCGGGGTGGTTTCGGACCATTTCTAAGCCATTTCTAGTTGCTGGTTTTTGGCTTCAGGGGTGTACAGTGCGTTAGCATAGAGAAAATTTGGAAAAATGGAGTTGTGCTATGCGATCACGAAAGTCTTCCCGCGATCGCATAGAGTAAAATCTCTGTTGCACTGACCCAACTTTGGAAGCTTATAAATCACAATCTATAAGGAATTTTAAGATGATCCAAAAACGAAAGTTGTAGCCTTTGATGTGTAGTTTTCAAAAAGTTAAACCAATTATAATTTGGAGTTTTGTACAAACCGTTATGACCATTATATTAGAGGCTATCCGGAAGAGTTGGAGAAAGCTGTTGGAAAATTTTGTTCTACGCGATCGCAGGGGGACGACTGCGGGTAAAAGAAGTGCTGGAAAATTTTATGCTTTGCTATCGCATTGGTTTTTCCGCGATAGCATAGGATAAATGCCTAGGCTGATTATAAAGTACTCTATTTCGAGGATTTCGGCCATTTTTGCATTTTTGGAGCTATGGAGCTCGGATTGAGGCAATTTTTGAAGGGATTTTCAGAGGATTGATTGGGGTAAGTGTACTTCACTCAAATTTGGTTAAATCCCATGATTATGACTTGATTCTTATCATTTAATTTGGGAATTTGGGGTGAAAATTGGGAAAATAGAAGAAGGTTTGGAGAGTTGATTTTGGGGATTTGGATGGTCATTTGATGTCGGATTTTGGTGAATTTGATATGGGTAGACTCGTGAGCGAATGAGTTTTCCCATTTTATGATTTTTATCAGATTCCGAGACGTTGTCCCGGGGCCGGATTTGAGCCAATTTCGGGATTTTTGAGTTAAATTGATTATTTTCACTTGGGCTTTATTCCTTTAGCGTATATTGATGATAATATACTGATTTTGGTTAGATTTGGAGCATTTGGAGGCCGATTCGAGAGGTAAAGGCATCACGGCTAGAGTTTGTACCAATTTGAGGTAAGTAATGATTGTAAATGTTGTCTTGTGGGTATGAAATCCCAGATTTCACATCGTTGTGCTACTTTGAGGTGACGCACACACTAGATGACGAACGTGGGGTCGTGCACCATTGGAGATTGTGACTTAGTCCGCCCCGTATGACTGTTAAACCGCGTATTTGATTGAAAATTGTTTGCTATCATCATGTTTTGAGCTAAATGCCATATTTGGGCCTTGTACCAACTGTTTTGGACCTTTAGGGGATTTTTACTACTATTCCTTACTGTTTTAACTTCATATTTTTACTTAGTCATGTTGTATTCTACTGTTTTCATAACTCAGCCATATTTACTCTATTTTGATATTTTAAATGATATTTTGGGCTGAGCATCATGTTTTACTGTTGCCCGAGTGGCATGAGAGATTTCTGACTGAGTGAGGCTAAGGGCCTATTTTGTGAGGATATTATGGGATCGGGCTGCGCGCCGCAACAGTGTGGAACTGATTTATGATTATGAGGTCGAGGGCCTGATTTGTTATGCCACGAAGTGGCTTGATATGAGGCCGAGAGCCTGTTTGATTAAGCCACGAGATGGCTTGATATTGCGCTTGGGCCGCAAAGGGCCCCTCCCGGAGTCTGTACACCCCAAGTGAGCGCAGGTACCCTGAGTGAGTGATATATTGATTATGCCACAAGATGGCTTGTTATTGCGTTTGGGCCGTAAATATTCATAAATACCTTCAAAATTGCATATATATTCATATATAAGCATGCCCAAGGTTTTTATTATTTTTTCCATAATTTTTAAGGGTTTAAATTGATTTATTTTCTTCCTTTTTATCCATAAAATCCCCAATAATTATTTCCAAAATTATTGTTTTGATAATTCATCTATTTAATTTCTATATTTATGCCAAAATATGGCTAATGTAAGTTTTATGTATTTTTAAAGCAAAATTGCATATAATTGCAATGTTAGCCCTTTTTGAGATACAATTATGTTTTATATGCATAAAATTGGATCTTGTATTTTTAAGGTGTTAATTATGTATTTTTAAATTATTTTGGTACTTTAAATTATTTTCCAGAAATTATCTATTATTTTTATAAATTAAATAGGGAAAAACAAGCTATTTAAATTGTAGCCAATTTGGCTTTCAATTATAGCCAAATCGGACCCAATTCCCAACCCAATTTCACAATTAAAAAACCCGACCCATACCATATTAACCCTTACCCAAACCCGAAACCCACCTACCCATTTTAATCTTGACCGTTGATCTCTCAAATCATGGTCCAAATAATTCCTTTCCTTTTTAATTTCCAAACGACCCCTAAACCTAATTCATTTCCCCCAATCCGCCGACTTCAGATGATCTCTCATCTCCACTCTTCTCTCAAACCTAACCCTACACTCCTCCACTCCCCTCCGTCTCCTGCCATCTCTGGCGACTATCCCTTTCAACCCAAGCCTCCAATGGGTCTCCTATCACCCTGCTCATCATCTCTAAGGCCTTCAAGGATCCTGGGCCATGTCGATTTGGACCTAGGGTTTCTGTTACTTATGGGTTCTCCTGTGTGATTTTGGGAAAAATCACACCTTATATGTCACGATCGGTGAAGTTTCAACAGGTACTTATGATTTTTACTTCGGTTTCTTTTTGAAACCCTAACTCTCTTCTGAATTTCTCATATCTATGTTATTTTTATGCTCTAAGCCTATGTCCTTCTATGATTTGCATATTCTCGAGCTTTCTTCTGAAAGATCTTCTACTCTAAACCATTTTTACTCCCTTTGAAAAACTAGGGATTTCGGAGTTCTTTCTATACTTGTTTTGACTGATTTCTTTATGATTAACCTTTTTCCTTGTTTATATCGACCAATTCTAAGTTCTTACTCTTTTAACTCAACTTTGTTAAAAAGCCCTAATTTCTTAAAGATTTTCTTTACTTGTTTCTGTGTGTTAGCATGATTTTCTTTACTTGTTTCTGTGTGTTAGCCTGATTTTCTTTACTTGTCTCTGTGTGTTAGTTTGATTTTCTTTACTTTGCTTCTGTGTGTTAGCATGATGTTCTCCACTTTGTTTCTATGTGTTAGCATGACTGTCCTTTACTTCGTTTCTGTTTGTTAACCTGTTTACCTGGTTCTTGTTAATCTCTTGTGGTCACCATGCTTCGAATATGTTCTACTGAATCTCTAGCCTAGTTACATCACCTCTACATGGTTGTGTTTGCTCATCTTTTGTTTCTTTCTGCCTATATAATCGACCTTATTTGTTTGCTATTTCTATTCAATCGTCTCTATTTAAATGTTGAGGTATGAAGAATCATGACTCCCCATGATTGATTCTGATTTTCTTTAACTTTTGGTATTTGAAAGATTTTCCTTCAAAGTCCTAGAATTCTACTCGTCTATTTGAATTAACTGATTGCATTACCTTATTTATTGTGGTACTTTATTTTACTTAGTCTTTTCTTAATTGGGTCCTTCTGAATTTGGTCCTAATTGACTACTTTATGCCTACTGAATCTTGACCCTTTCCTTATTTAATCATGCACTGATTTTCCTTCCTCCCTTATATGGTACTGAATCTTCCCGTTTGGCCTTGACTCCCTTAACTCAAGGAAGTACTTCCTTGATTCTCTAGATGATTGATTCTGAGTTCTTAAACTAGTATACTACTATGATTTTTTTACCTTATTCCACTACATACTCAACTATAAATACTCTAAGTCTTTCACAAACAGCACACACACTTGGCTTTCAAAACCCCCCTCTCTTACTTAAAATCTCTTTATTATTCTACTACTACTAGCCGGCTGCAAGCCAAGGCTAATCATCTGTACTCCTTGGTTCTTTCATTCTGCTTACTTTTTATCTTCACTGGTATGTCCTAGTTTAATTTAAAGTCTCAACAACAACATGTTTCTCTTCTTGTTTTAGTTTTTTTTATTACTAGCTGGTTTTCACTTGTGGTTTTATTGTGAAGTTTGTAGTTAAATATGCTAATATGGCCCCCTCCCTTTAAGTTCATGTATTCCCTTTTTGTGATTCAAGCATGACTGAACAATTGTATTCTTTTACCTACTGTGCACTTGCCACTTTGTGAATCCCAAATCCCTATTCCGTTCTATGTGTTCATGACTGGTTTGTGATTATGCTAGTGTCAAACTATCTCTGAGCAGGTCCAAACCAGCCCTAATACTCCTGCTGGGGTCAGGTATCTATAGTCAATGTCTATATACCCCCAAACCCCTTAACCCTTGTATGATTACTGAGTTCATTTACTGTATGTGGTCCTATCTAGAAATGTTTGAACTCTGTTTACTGTTACTAATTGCTTTCAAAATACACCTTTCAGTCCAGTCTTTAATAAACTTCTTTCAAACATGTGTCATGTACTTTCACTCTACTCCTAGTTAATAAGTTCTGCCCTCTCTAATATGTGTACTGCCTTGGGATCCTGTTGAGAACCCGTGGAACTCTGGAATACTGAGGTCGTCTTTCCACACTACATTGGTTCAATGCTTGGCTATTAAGTCTAGGTATAAGCATTGCCCGGGGTCATTGAGAGCTTTACAGAACTTTGATGGACCTAGACTTTGATTTGTCTATAGAAATAAGGCTTGAAAGACCATTGGAGGCTTTGCGTAAATGTGGCCTGATTGCAGACTCTCTATAGAACAACTTCTTAATTTTTTATTTCACTTATGTAATTCATTTGTTGTCCTGTAATAACTTGTAAACAGATATTTGGGGTATTTACTGAAAGAGTGGGTAGATGTATACTTTGTGAGGTAACCTGGGTAGAAATCCTGCTTTTAGGATTTATTTTCAAATTTGCTTACCTTACTCGATAGAAAACATGCCTATAAGGTTTTGTTCCTGTTGAATCTGATTGCTTTTGCATAATAGAAAACATGTCTATAGGGTTTTTATTCCTGTTGAATCTGATTATTTTTGCATGGTAGAATCATGCCTATAGGGTTCCACTTTTAATTTCATAATAGAAATCATGCCTATAAGGACTTCACTTTTAATGTCACTTGCATCAGATACAAACCATGTTCTTAAATCCTGCATTTGTCATGTTAAAAACCATGTTTCTAGGTTCCAAGACATCATGTTCAAAATCAACTCAAGTATAGATATCATGCCTATAGGATGTAATTTCGATTTAGTAAGTCTTTCATATGCTACTGCAAATTGACTAAAATCAGTAATACGCCTAGATATCATGTCTATAGAGACCTAACTCGCAATTCTGTCTGGTAATTTTAATTAGCCCAATAGATCAATAGTGCCTCACCTAGTTTACTTCTCAAAATTGGCCTTATTAAGCGATAACCTCATTAGATATCCTGCCTATAGTTTTAAAAAGGGACTATTTCTAACCTTGTTTTGTTTCTGCATTAACTTAAATATCAGTCCTGCATATAGGCAAGCCTTAGGGCATTTTCAAAACTTGCACTTCTCTGAAGTTGTTTCTGTCACTCAACGTTTCTGAATTCTAATGGGTTTTTAAAAGAGATCCTAGGCAACTAATAGGTTGTGACTTTTGTATCTAAAAGTGGTTTATTCCTATATAATCACTTAGAAATTCTGCTTTAGGACTCTGATTACTAAAGACCTTACTTGTGGTTGAGTCGTGTTGCATGTATGCTTGTTTTTGGAGGAAACTATGAGCCTTTAATTGATCCACTTATGTGAAAGTCCTAAATGTTTTTCTTTGACTATCACCTTAGATTTTTTCCTTTAAAACCTTAGGGGTATGTCTAGAACTGACTATAGGTAGAGGTCCTAACTCCCTATAGGACTATTAAGAAGGGACGGGTAGCAGCACGCAATAGGAATCAGTGACCAACACTCGCTTTGCATGACCAATAAGGGGACGTGAAGGGTAGACATGGGATATGATGACTACGCATTAATGTCACGTGTAGCCCCTCATTAAGGAGTGTTTACCGGACATTGCATGGGGTGATCCTATAGGATAAACATCCTAGGACCCCCATTTACCCCAAACCTTCTCCTTGTTTAACGCTTTCCTTTATAATTTGTTTAACCTTTATTTCACTACTTGACTTGTTCAAACGTGTAATACTTATTTGATTCAACTATTTGTATGGACTAATTTGTAAATATAACTTCGGTTGGGACCCATAGTTGCGGACCAAGAGGTGTGCTTAACACCTTCCCCTATAGGTTATCTCGAGCCCTTACCCTATCTCGGATAATGCAGACCAACCCAAGAGTTAATCACTCTAGGTGTCCTAACGCACCATAATCCGTTAGGTGGCGACTCTTCAAATACCCAATTCCCAAAAGGAAATGAGTCACTGCACCCCATGGAATGTCGAAACCCGGACCTCTCTCCCCGAGGAGGGGGAAAAGGGGGCGCGACAACATGGCGACTCTGCTGGGGATATTTTTAGGCTCTTACCATCACGAATTTGTCTTTATAAATGAGTCCAAGCATGTTTATCCCATACCCTTCTCCCTTATTTGGATTTAACTATTGTTTCTTTTAAGCATTTATGATTCTTCACCCTGGAAAACTGACTTGTCTCTTTGTTTTCCTTTTCTTGTAACTGTCTTTTCAATTATTTAAATACTGTATTATTTTTCCAACGTGAAAATACTTGCCTAGATGTTATTAACTGCTGCATAAATCATGTTCCATGTCATATTCCACTCGTGTGTCTCAAATCTTATAGCAATGCTTTAATGAGTAGTTGCGCTCTTCCTATTTATTACCCTTAAATTCGAAAAGGCTTATTTGCGGTAAAATCAATCGATCAGCGGTGTAGTCAATGGTTTCGTGCCTTCCGCCTCAAGTTGTCCACTTGAGGTTACCAGTCTAAAACCCCATAGAAACCTTACTCTGTTTAAATTATGCATGCATCACGGTCAAACCTAGTTGGATCAGTTATGTTGTCCACATAATGATCCTTTAAGATAAACCTTATCCAAAGTCCATCGAGTTTTCCATAATCCCAACGGACGTAATCACGTTCTGTGGATTAATTTGGAGGACTAAATTCCAATATGCTGATCATAAATGTATAAATAGTCGAGTCCGGTGGGGGTAAGGTCTAACCCTTTTGTTTTGCAGAAAATGTAGCACGAGGTCCCCAGATTCGGTATGGTTAGTAATATCCCTCCATTGTTGCTAAGTTGGTGGGAAGATCTTTCCTCAAGTGACAAGAAACATGTGAATAAGTACCTGGGTAACTTGTCGTCCCTGCTAGATATTGAACCAAACAAGAAACTGATAAAGGTTGCCACCTTATTCTAGGACAGTGAAAGAGCCGTGTTCCGTTTTGGCGACATAGAAATGACATTGCTCCTAGAGGAAATAGGAGGACTTGCAGGGTTAACTTGGGACGGTCCCGGGCTTTTGGTGCCGGAAACCGTACAGGCAGGGGATTTTTGAAGATGATGGGGCTGAAAAAGAATGTCGACTTAGTGTGTCTGAAGGACTCCTACATACCTTTCGAATAACTTTATGAGAGGTATGGACACAGCAAGTCTTTCTGCACCTATCATGACGAGATCGTGCTCACTTCACTCGGTCATATCCACCGCAGAGTGTTCGTGTTCATCGTGTGCTTTCTGGGGATGATAGTGTTCCCAATGAAAAAGGGAAGAATCCACACCAGGTTGGCCATGGTCGCCAAAACTCCGATGGAGGGGATTAATGGTTATACCATAGTCCCCATGATCATAGTTGATATCTATAGGGTCCTGGAATGCTGTCAAAGAGAGGTCCAACATTTCGAGGGCTGCAACCTATTGCTGCAATTATGGTTGTTGGAGCATATCCAAAAGGGTCGCTATCGCCAAGAATTTCCGCAAAGGGCTTGGAACGACCACATTGCTTTCCACCACCCCAAGCAGATGACCTATATTCCGGACAGATTTGCTCAGCCGAAAAGTGCTAGTGAATAGGTAGTGTTCTTCGACAATCTGAGCGAGGAATAGGTGCAGTGGATGGTTGAATGGTTTCCAATGGACGAGTTCATTATCAGGTCCAAGGATGCTCCGCATTTAGTGTTGATCAGGTTAAGCGGGATATATCCATATGTCCCTATACGAGTTATGAGACAAGCAGGCAGAAAGCAGGTTGTACCGAGGGTCATCAAGATGGGTCATTTCAGGGCAGATTTCCAAGACGATGACATACCTTACAAGTGCCAAGCTCAGCACATATGGCACTGCAAAATAATTGTGGAGAAAAGCACGGTTGAGCCAGACAAATATCACGCAGGGTGTGCACCTCTCTACCCTGCATGGTTGGAGGATAATCTGAAAGGAGCGGTGACACCGGGGGACTGGTCGAGGGAACAGAATCATAGACGAGGAAGCTGAAACCCAAATCAAATACAACAGGCTGCGCAAAAGACTCCATGACTGTGAGAATGAGCATCGGAAGATACATGAGAGGAGCGTGAGGTTGATCGAGGAATGGAAAAAGATGGCAGTCATTTCCAATAGAAAACTGGAATACCTGGAGCGAGGAATAGTGGAACTGGAAGGCAAAGTCATAAAAAAGGGTTGAGAACTGTCAGAATGTTGAAGGAGCCAAGGGAGGACATCTGGCCCGAGCCTACTTGCTGCTTGGACTACGCGAGCTGGGAGATCTGTTTGATTGAGTTCGGAAGATCGAATTTGGGGAAGGTCCTTCTGGGACCAAATAGATTAGATTTACTTGCTATTCTTAAAATGTAATAACACCAAGTGCTAGTAGTGACTTGTCTTTTCTTTTTCATTATGTTAGTGTCATTTTTTGGATTCGCCTACCTTTATATTATGAAATGAAGCATTTATTGGCATTCTAAGTTCTCCAAATTTATTTGCCACTAGGCCTACCTCAGGCATAATGAGGCTCCCAAATTAGGATACGAGTTTATATCCCGCACTATATATTTAAATACTACAAATATTTCAGAATCCTCACTAACTTGTTACCTTTGTTTGTTTATTTTTATTATTATTATTATTCTCATCCCCATAGGTTGGTTCATCCATACTTTCCTCATCAACATATCATACCAGATCCAGAGGCCCTCCACCACCTCCTCCTCCATGCAACACAAAATGCAGAGGGAAATCAAAGATGGATGAATTAAGTGGGATACGAAAGGAAAACATTGAGAACACAAAGACTTCCAATGGCCGTAGTACTCCAGACCCGAATGACCTGGTTTTGAGACTTGAAAAAAAGATACTAGAACTGCAAGGGGAATGTGAGTAGGTCTACAATTTGGCAAATTTGTCACTCAGCCTCAATGTCCCTGATATCCACAAACAGAACACAAAAAACCCAACACCTCCTCAAAACACCCAAAACCAATAGCCGCAAAATCCTACCATACCAAATCAATACACTAATCTGCCACAAAATATCAATCCATTGCCGATACCAACTCCAACACAACAGCATCAACCAATCCCGTACCCACCGACCACCACTTACCACACTCCCCAAAATATACCACCACTCATTCCCGATCCACAAAACTCCACCAATGACCATCACTATGCCCAAGTTCCTGGCACCCATCAGAGCAACCCCATATATGTGGAAACTATACCACATTCTACCCAGCCAATCTCCTGTGCCCTAGAACCATCCGGAAAGGACCTGCTCATTAAGAACTTGGCCGAAGAACTCAAGAAGTTAACAAGCTTAGTTCAAGGTGTTGAAGGTGATCGGGGAATAGAGGGTTTGAATTATGAAGATCTGTGCATACAGCTTGATGTGTTATTGCCAGAGGGGTACAAACCTCCCAAGTTCGAAATGCTCGATGGTACGGGTGATCCCAAGGTTCACTTAAAGACTTATTGTGACAAGCTTGTGGGGGTTGGAAAAGATGAAAATATTCGAATGAAGCTCTTTATGAAGAGTCTT
Source organism: Nicotiana tabacum (assembly GCF_000715075.1). Lineage (NCBI taxonomy): Eukaryota > Viridiplantae > Streptophyta > Magnoliopsida > Solanales > Solanaceae > Nicotiana > Nicotiana tabacum. The sequence goes on along the minus strand of NC_134086.1, from coordinate 23,459,060 downwards.
ACTGGGGACGAATTGTCTTGTATATTACCCAGAACCCCAAGAAATGGTCCGGGATGGTGAGCATGGCGTCAGATTTCATGGACTGATTCATGTTCAACACAAAAAATGCACTTGATGTTTTCTACATTTAGAATCTCTAGAAGAAACCTACTAAGACCTTCCGCGAATATGCTACTCGTTGGAGGTCAGAAGCTGCCAAGGTCAGGCCCTCTTTGGACGAAGAACAAATGAATAAGCTCTTCGTCAGAGCACATGATCCGCAATATTATGAAAGGTTGATGGTTATCAAAAATCACAAATCTCTGATATCATCAAACTCGGGTAAAGGATCGAGGAAGGAATCAAGAGCGGAATAGTAACAAATTTTGACGCACTACAAGACAAGATCAAGGCACTCCAGTCAGGTGGCATATCGAAGAAAAGAGAGGTTGGGGCAGTAATGGTGGCCCAAGTCCCAAAAACTTCACTCACATACCAAACACCCCTACTCGCATACCAAACACCTCCACCGACATAACAAGCACCTTCACGTACATACCAAGCATCTCCACCCATATACCAAGCATCACCACCTACATATCAACCCTCATCTCCTAGATATTATGAACTAACAACTGTCCATCACACCTATAATTCCCAACCATCCCACTTCCAATCACTACCAAATTGCCAAAATTATACAAGACCAAGACCCAATTTCGACCACAAGCCACCCAGACAATACACCGCCATTGCTGAGTGCATCAACCAGTTGTATGAAAGATTAAAGGCCACAGGTTACGTCACTCATATTCCCACTGTGGAGCTAGAAAATCCATCTTAATGGGTCAATCCAAACAAAACCTGTGCGTACCACTCCGGTATGAAAGGGCACACCACTGCTGAGTGCCGAACATTGAAGGATAAGATTGAGACACTCATCGATAACAAGGTAATCCAAGATAAGGAAGTCGCACCCAATGTAGGCAACAATCCCCTCCCTGATCACAGAGGTGACGGTGTACATGTTATAGAAACAAATGAGGAATGGGACCCTAAGGCATCAATCGGGCTTATCCGAGAAGAAGATGACTTTAAGGTTGTAGTTACACTTACTCCTATCATGGTTCAGACTCCGGTACCTATTGACATTGAGGTAACTGCATCAATTCCATTCGAGGTGGAAGTAGCTCCGCCCGCAGCCACCTCCGCTCCATTTAAAGTAGACGTGGTAACACCTTTTACCGTGACGGTGTCAACCACACCCCATTCAACTCAAAGGCAATACCCTGGGATTATGTTGCCAAGACTCGATGAAAAGGGAAGGCTAAGATAGAGGAATCTGATGCCGCACAAGGGATGACTAGAACTGGAAGAGTCTATACACCTGAGCACCTGGGAGGTTCGAGTAAGGATGCCACTGCTAGACAGCCTGTCACTGAGACCGGAGCGGATGACTTGTGGAGGAAAGTACAGGCGAAAGAATATTCTGTTGTTGATCATTTGAACAAAGTCCCTGCTCAGATATCCATCCTGTCACTACTATAGAACTTAGAGGCACACAAGAACGCCTTGATGAAAGTACTGAGCGAGGCTTATGTACCCAATAATATCACTGGTGGAGAAATGGCCAACATGGTCGAACAGGTGCTGGAGAGACATAAGATTATCTTCTAGGAAGACGAGCTACCGCTCAAAGGTCTGAATCACAATCGAGCACTATATATTATGGTACAATTTGAAGACAAATTCACTGCCAGGTTTCTGATTAATGGAGGTTCTAGTCTGAATATTTGTCCACTAGATACCTTGAAAAGGTTGGACAAAGGTTTTTATGAAATACGGACTGGAAGCATGAATGTAAAAGCTTTCGATGGGTCCCAGAGGGTCACGATCAGAGAGATCAACCTTTGTTTGAAGATGGGGCCAACTTGGTTCGACATTGAATTCCAAGTACTTGACATACCAGCCTCATATAATCTTTTGTTAGGCTACCCATGGATCCATGCTGCTGGAGTCGTACCATCCACACTACATCAAGTCGTGAAATTCGAATGGAACTACCAAGAGGTAATCATTCATGAATACGGGAGTAATCCCATCTACACCAGTCAAACCATCCCGGCCATTGGACATAGAAGAAGGCTGGGAAGAGAAACCTATCACCACATTGAATGGGCAAATTTCGTCTAGAAAGATAAGTGGTGGAGCAACAAAATAGAGAGCATACTAGCATGGTCCGGATATGAACCCGGCAAAGGATTGGGAAAGAACCTTCAAGGTATCACCAAGCCAATACGAGTGAAAAATAATGGTACCACCTTTGGGCTCGGATACCAGTATACATGGCAGGAATACAGGTAATGGTCGCCTCTATGGCATGGACTGTATTACCCTCTCGAGCAACTGATACCCCATTTGGAACAAAATTTCCATCAGGTAGATACAATATGGGTAACTGCTGAAGAAGAAGCACTAGCTAGGCTGAAGGATTTGTTCTTGGAAGATGAGGATATGGACTACAGTTCCATAATTGAGGAGGAGGAATAAGAAGTCCTCTCCATTCAGACTGTGGCAAAGGGATCCGTTCTCAAGAACTGGACCGTTACACCATCCCGAGCTCGCCGAGTCCCTGGGTAGCTTGGTAGAATTTATAGACGTTCTAGGCATTTTAAATTTCCAACAATTTTGTTTTAAGATTTCTTTGTTTCCAAATAAACGGTCAATTCACCGAGCCTAGCTTTGTTTGAACAATTTTCTCAGTTTTAATCAAATGCATTTATCTTTTATCATTATTCATTACTATTTTTATACTTTTTCCCTTCTACAGTATTATTATTACTTTTCCTGATAAACCACTGACTGTGACATGTAATGAGGCAATGCAACATGAGAATAGTGACTCATAGAAAGAAGATAAGATACCCGAGGAAATTGTCAGGGAAGTTGAGAACTTTGAGAACAAGCCTAAATCCAACTTGGACGAAACAGAAGCAGTAAATTTGGGATACGCCAAGATCGTCAAAGAAACCCGCATCAGCATTCACTTGTCGCCAATAGAGAAGGAAGAATACATCCATTTTCTAAAGGAATATGAGGGTATCTTCGCATGGTCGTATGATGATATGACTGGTTTAAGCACATCTATAGTAGCTCACAAGTTGCCTACCAATCATATGTGTCTGCAGTCAAGCAGAAACTTCGAAAATTCAAATAGGACATGAGTTTGAAAATTAAGGAGGAAGTTACCAAGCAGATCAAAGCCAAGGTTCTCAGGGTGGTTGAGTACCCACCATGGTTAGCTAATATTGTGCCAGTTCCAAAGAAATATGGGAAGGTCCGAGTATGTGTTGATTATCAGGATTTAAACAGAGCAAGTCCCAAAGACGACTTCCAACTACCAAATATACATATCCTGATCGATAACTACACCAAGAATAAGCTCCAATCCTTTGAAAATTGCTTTGTAGGTTATCACCAAATCTGGATGGATGAAGAAGATGCCGATAAGATAGCTTTTATTATGCCTTGAGGAGTATACTGTTACAAGATCATGCCATTCGGTCTGAAAAATGTTGGAGCTACTTACATGAGGGACATGACAACCATTTTCCATGATATGATACACAAAGAAATAGAGGTATATGTGGACGATGTCATCATCAAATCCAAGAGAGCCGAAAATCACATAACAGACTTGAGTAAATTCTTTGACAGGCTTAGGAGGTACAATTTGAAGTTAAACCCCGCAAAGTGTGCATTCGGGGTTCCTGCAGGAAAGTTACTGGGATTCATTGTCAGTCGGCAAGGGATCGAACTGTATCCGACTAAAGTCAAAGCTATTCAGGAGTTACCACCACCTAAAAGCAAGAAGGACGCGATGAGCTTCCTGGGGAGGCTCAACTACATCAGCCAATTCACAGCACAGTCCACAATAATATGTGAACCCATCTTCAGGATGCTGAGGAAAGATGCCGAGACAAGTTGGACCGAGGATTGTCATAAAGCTTTTGACAAGATTAAGGAATACTTGTCCACACCGCCAGTTCTGGTCCCACCAGAACCAGGGCGACCTTTGTTGCTTTATCTATCAGTGTTATATGGGGCCTTTGGATGTGTTTTGGGACAACATGATGAGACAGGAAGAAAGGAGAAAGCCATATTTTACCTGAGTAAGAAATTCACACCTTATGAAGCCTGGTATTCTCTGCTTGAACGCACTTGTTGTGCTCTAACCTGGACAGCCCATAAGTTGAGGCATTATTTATGTGCCTACACTACATACCTCATATCCAGGATGGATCCCCTAAAGTACATATTTCAGAATCCCATACCTACTGGGAAGTTGGCTAAATGGTAGATACTACTGAGTGAGTTCGACATCGTTTATGTAACTCAAAAGGCAGTCAAGGGACAAGAATTGACAGATCTCCTCGCCGAAAATCCGATGGGAGGAGAATACGAACCCTTGAAAACCTATTTTCCTGATGAAGAAGTATCATTTGTAGGAGAAGACATTACTGAAGCATATGACGGTTGGAGGATGTTCTTTGACGGGGCCGCAAATTTCAAAGGAGTAGGCATTGGAGCAGTTTTGGTGTCAGAAATGGGTCAACATTATCCCGTATCTACTAAACTCAGATTTTCCTGCACCAACAACATGTCATAATATGAATCCTGCATACAAGGGCTCAACATGGCAGTCGACATGAACATTCAGGAGTTGTTAGTGATCGGCGATTCAGATTTTCTTGTGCACCAGGTGCAAGGAGAATGGGCTACCAATAATTCCAAGATATTACCATATCTGCACCATGTGTAGGAATTGAAAAGGAGGTTCACAAAGATAGAATTCCGACATGTGCCCAGAATTCAGAATGAGTTCGCCGACGCATTAGCCACTTTGTCATCAATGATACAACATCCAGATAAGAACTATATTGATCCCATCCCGGTGAGGATTCATAATAAGCCGGCTTATTGTGCTCATGTCGAGGAAGAAGCCGATGGAAAACCTTGGTTCCATGACATTAAGGAGTACCTATCAAAAGGAGAATACCCAGAGCATGCAAATCACATTAAAAACGCACGCTCCGGAGATTGTCAAATCACTTCTTCCACAACGGAGGGAACTTGTATAGAAGAACTCCGGATTTGGGTTTGCTAAGGTGTGTCGATGCAAAGGAAGCTTCTAAGCTACTTGATGATGTGCATGCTAGGACATGTGGCCCTCACATAAATGGTTTCGTTCTGGCCAAGAAAATACTAAGGGAAGGTTACTTTTGGATGACCATGGAGACGGATTGTATTCAGTATGTCCACAAATGCTTTCAATATCAAGTGCATGCCGACATGATAGAAGTTCCACCAAACGAGCTCAATGTAACAAGCTCACCTTGGTGATTCGCCACTTGGGGAATGGATGTTATTGGTCCAATCGAGCCTACTGCTTCAAACGACACCGGTTTATTCTGGTAGCCATTGACTACTTCACAAATGGGTAGAAGTTGCATCTTACAAAGCTGTAACCAAGAAGGTTATCGCAGATTTTATCAAGGATCATATCGTTTGCCAATTCGGGGTTCCTGAGTCCATTATCACTAACAATGCCGCCAACCTCAACAGTGATCTGATGAAGGCTATATGTGAAGCTTTCAAAATCAAGCACAAGAATTCCACAGCTTTCAAAAACATGAAGAAGATACTAAGGAAAATGGTAAACAATCACAAGCAGTGGCATGAAAACTTACCTTTTGCTCTGTTAGGGTACCGCACTATAGTTCGAACGTCAATTAGGGCAACCCCCTATATATTGGTTTATGGTACTGAGGCTGTCATCCCAGCCGAGGTAGAGATTCCTTATTTAAGAGTCATACAGGAAGCTGAACTCAGCGATACGGAATGGGTAAGAAGCCACTATGAACAGTTGGCCCTTATCGATAGAAAGATGATAAACGCAATATGTCATGGCCAACTCTATCATAATAGAATGTCCATAGCTTTCAACAAAAGGGTCAAACCAAGGTAGTTCGCACCAGGACAGTTGGTATTGAAGAAGATTTTTCCATACCAAGATGAAGCCAAAGGGAAATTCTCTCCCAACTGGCAAGGTCCGTATATGGTTCTCTTAGTACTAACGGGAGGAGTACTCATACTTGCAGAGATGGATGGAGAGATTTGGCCAAAACCGATTAATTAAGACGCAGTCAAGAGATACTATGCCTAGATTACTTCACATTTTCTTTCCTGATGTAATTGAATTACGCTTGACCTGATTCCCATTTAAGAGGGGATATATAGGTATCCTTATGGGTTCAGTCATATCATAATAAAGTTTTCATTTCCCCCAAAATCAGAAACTAGGGCAGAATTTTGAGAAGGGTCCTCAAAATTCCAGAGCAAGTCCAGCCAACGCCATCACATGTCAGGAAGCCAGTAATCAGTCAAGAACTGGGCCAGAATTTTGAGAAGGATTCTAAAAATTCCGAAGAAAATTCAGCGAGGTTCGCCATTCGCAAAAGGTTACAAAACATCTACCAAACTGGGGCAGAATTTTGAGGAGGACCTTTAAAATTCCAACATAATAGAGCTACAATGCCTTTGAAATGTGTTACAGTCGCTAATTCATCAAAGTTAATTGATATATCAAAAACGATCCTACTTTTATCAATGAATGCATATTTTTCGAAAATTCTATTTTTGAACAGTCAGGTGCTACCTAGGGGAACTCGAAAGGGGCTTCCAGAGTGGCACGAAGCAAGGCCGGCAAACGAAGCAAGAACCAACCTCCCCTCATGAAACTTATGATTTTTCTTTGAGCACAGGCACATTTTGACGATAGCTTTCAGATTCACCATCCATCCGGTCGTTAGATGTTGAACTTATCCTAGCTAAGATATACTCTACCCTTATCTGCTATTTCCTCTTCGCATGAGTCTAATACTTGACTCCATGTTTTGCATGAGTTTAATCCTTGACTCCATATTTGCTTGAGTCTAAGCCCTGACTCCATATTTGCATGAGTCTAATCCTTGACTCCATATTTGCATGGGGACTATGCCCTGTTCCGCATTTTGCATGAGGCTAAGCATTGCCTTTCATTTGCATGGGACTAAGCCATGTCCCGCATCTTGTATGAGGTTAAGCTCTACCTCCATATTTGCCTTCTCTTTGCATGAGTCTAAGCCCTGACTCCATATTTGCATGAGTCTAATCCTTGACACCATATTTGCATGGGGACTAAGCCCTGTCCCGCATTTTGCATGAGGCTAAGCCCTGCCTCCATATCTGCATAAGGCTAAGTCTTGCCTTTCATTTGCATGGGACTAAGCCCTATCCCGCATTTTGCATGAGATTAAGCTTTACCTCCATATTCGCCTTTTCTTTGCATGATACTAAGCTCTATCTCCATTCCTACATGAGTCTAATTCCTGACTTCATATTTGCATGAGGCTAATCCTTGCCTCCTCATTTGCATCATAATAACCCTTGCCTCCCCCACTTGCGCGGGACTAAACAAT